>NC_136413.1:90875000-92075000 GCF_051521515.1 Lactuca serriola | reverse complement strand
TTAATTCTTAAGTTACATCTGTATATGAGTAATTTGATCGTGCTGATTTATTCAGATGCTGAAGAAGAAGAAAAAAAAATTATCACCGTGAAGTTAGGTTTCGTACATGATATCATGCGTTTTATGATCGTTTTAACCTGATTTGATCTTTGTTGCACAAAGATTTATACAGTTGACTAATTTATTAGACTTTGATCTGCTAAAATTAAAATTCGTTATGTTGTCGGAGGTATTGCCTTATATACCGGCATCATATGGACATTCTTCAGTTCGTACCCTGATTGATCCAAGACATTCTTTTATTTTTCCTGTTTCCTCAGTTCGTACCAAGTACAAATATGTCTTGGGGATAATATTTTCCACCACAGATGCTTGATAATAGCTAAAGCAAATTATAGTAAGTTACTTGAAATGAGAGTACCAAAAGGAACACTTGTACAACCACGAAGCTTAGAAGAGGCATCGGAAAAAAGTGTTGAATAGAAATTTGAGCTTCTAGGTATTGCTTGTGGGGACGAGCATAGGGATTAGGGGCATGTGGAAGTATTGACTTTTGTATCCCAGAACTACATGGTGCTTGATCCCTTTATAATTTCACTACAAAGGTTTTTAATTTGGCCTCTCCAGTTAGCTTTGTGATAGGTTGTTGTTGCTGTTGCAAGTATCACAATCAAAATTTGGAATCAAAATTGATGCTTTTTTCGATGTAGTTTGGGATCACCTTTAGAGATAATTTTTTGCATAGATGCTTGATAATAGATAAATCATCAATATATAATAAGTTAGCTCAAATGAAAGTACAATAAGAGAATATTTTTGCCATGATGGGGGTTTGAAGATGTACCAAAAGTGTTGAATATAGGATAGGACATAGGGAAGAGCATAGGACCATGTGGAAGTATGACTTTTACTTCCCAGAACCTCAGAATTAGCATAAACTCCTCACAATTTCATTGATTTTTATCTGTGTAATCGTTTCATTTTGCCCTCTCAAACTTGTTTTGATGAAATGATTGTTGTAAAATCACATCCAATAGTTATCCCCTGCATATCTCCTGGATAATTTGGGATCAGAATAGGTCCTTATTTGGTTATGTTCTAAAACAAGGTATTTCGATGTGGCCTAAATGCTTACATCTTGTGCTATTTTGTTATGTTTTCTTTTCATGAATTTGTAAACTAATGGATCGCCTTAGGTGCCACCATATTGGCTTGATTTTGTTGAAATTGAACAAATGTTGTCTATTTTACATGTTTTTACGAGTATTCATCTTGTCATGTTTATTCTCTCCTCAATACTGTGGTTAATGTTTGTAATTTGAAATCAGGCATCAGTCTGTGCAGCAGGTGATAGTGCTGCATATCAAAGGAGTCAAGTTTTTGGGGATGATGTAGTAATTGTAGCGTAAGTAACATCTGTTGAATATTCTTTCTTTCCAAGTTTCTTGCTGTAGTTTTATGTTAATATACCCACAGGCAGCAACTTTCTGTCAGTAATCTTTTTTTCCTTATTTTGATGATTTATGCAGTGCATACCGATCCCCTCTTTGCAAATCAAAGAGGGGTGGATTCAAGGATACCTATCCTGATGATATACTTGCCCCAGTTTTGAAGGTAAAATCCTTTCAACTTGTGTCTTATTATTCATTTTAAAAAATCTTGTACAGCTTTTACATTGTTTCCTTGTAATTTCTCAGGCATTGATAGAAAAAACAAATATTAATCCAGCTGAAGTTGGAGACATTGTTGTTGGATCAGTATTGGGACCAGGCTCCCAAAGAGCAAGTGAATGCAGGATGGCTGCTTTCTATGCCGGCTTTCCTGGTATGAATGGAATTCAGGATTCCATTCCATACTTTCCATTCCATGTCCACAATACTCTAATTCCTTTAACATGATTGTCCAATAAATATAATGATTTACTTTTTTTTTTTTTTCAGAAACTGTTCCAATTAGGACTGTCAACAGACAGTGTTCCTCAGGTCTTCAGGCAGTAGCTGATGTAGCTGCAGCTATTAAAGCTGGATTCTATGAAATCGGTGAGTACTTATTTTTTTCTTATTATACTTAATAAATTAATTTTCACACCATTTGAATTAATTTTATATATGAATAGGTATTGGTGCTGGGCTTGAATCTATGACCACCAATCCTATGGCTTGGGAAGGATCCGTTAACCCAAAAGTATTAACATTTTTCTCCCTCTTTTTTAATAATAAAAAAATATAAAAGTTTCAGTTTTTGACCATTTTGCCCCTTGATCGCACCAGGTGAAAACCATGGCACAAGCCCAAGATTGTCTTCTTCCAATGGGAATCACATCAGAAAATGTGGCCCAACGCTTTAAAGTAACAAGACAGGAACAAGATCAGGCTGCAGTAAGTTAAATTAATTTATTATGTTTTATCTTTCTTGTAAATGTAATTTTTATTTAAATTTTTTTTTTTTGATAATGAATAGGTCGAGTCCCATAGAAAGGCTGCTGCTGCAACTGCTGCTGGAAGATTCAAGGACGAGATCATTCCAATTCCAACCAAGGTGAAAAAATGAAAATGTCTTCCACTTTTTGTATTTCCTTTTTCTTTCAACTTTTTATTTTTTTTGTTTTTTTTCGGTGAAAAGATCGTTGACCCAAAAACTGGAGATGAGACACCTGTAACTATCTCTGTTGATGATGGGATCCGGCCAGGGGTAAGTTTGGCAGATCTTGCAAAATTAAAACCTGTTTTCAAGAAAGATGGGTCCACCACTGCTGGAACTTCCAGCCAAGTTAGTGATGGTGCTGGAGCTGTTCTATTAATGAAGAGAAGCCTTGCTGTTCAAAAGGGTTTGCCAATCCTTGGTGTATTTAGGTACGTGGGCCCCATTTGTTATAGAACAGAACATGTTATACTGTGATTGACATGCATCAGACTGTCAACAGTTTGACCGAGACCGACACTGATACTGATGTACTGTGTTTGACATGCATTAGACTGTCAACAGTCTCACCGAGACTAACACTATGGGACAGACACTTGCTCTTGATATATTGTCTGTCCAAAAAGACGAAAATGCCCTTGGAATTAATAAGTCCTTTTTTTGTTGTTGGATTGATTGTAGGACATTTGCTGCTGTTGGTGTACCACCAGCGATTATGGGAATTGGCCCAGCTGTTGCGATTCCAGCTGCAGTCAAGGCTGCTGGTCTACAATTGGAAGACATTGATCTTTTTGAGATCAATGAGGTAATAATAATTTTTCATTTTCTTTTTTGTTATAAAAGATGTGAGTGGAGAAACAATTAATATATATTTTGTTTATTTTGGTGAAGGCATTTGCTTCACAATATTTATATTGCCAAAAGAAGCTTGAGCTTGACCCACAAAAGATCAATGTGAATGGAGGCGCAATGGCCATTGGACATCCTTTGGGTGCAACAGGTAAACCACAACAAACGCACTTTCACTCTTTATGTCATTGAAGTGAATTATAATCCCAAAAAAAAAAAAAAAATTAATGGTGAATGATTACTATTTGTAGGAGCGCGCTGTGTTGCGACTCTGTTGCATGAAATGAAGAAGCGTGGGAGGGACTGTAGGTTTGGTGTAGTGTCGATGTGCATTGGAACAGGGATGGGTGCGGCTGCTGTTTTTGAGAGAGGGGACTCATGTGATGATGTTTGTTATGCCAAGTAGATCATCATTGCCTTTTGTTTCATCTGTTGTTACATGAGAAAGAATAGTGTATTATTGAAAATGGGATTTTACAGGAATAAGGGTGCAAGGGTGGCTAGCCTATCGGAAGTCACTTGTTTGTTCTGTTTCGTATGATTTTCACATTGTATTGTATTTCTTGAAAATTTGAACCAGTTTATCTCTTTGCTTATGTGAATTCATCAACTGTGCTTCAGTGTTTGTCTATTGTAGTATTATAGCTGCTTTTGCATTTTAATAAAATGTTGACATTGGTCAAAAGATTATAATGGTTTCCAGGGGTACCAAATAATTATGTTAAAATACAGTCATAAATAAGATAATTTAGAATTACAGATAATCAAACGGAAACATTGGAAAACCGAAAACCGAGTCAAAGGCAAACAGCCCTAAAAACGCCAAACCATGACTAATAAAACGGGCAACACTGCAACTAATGGTTAAATAATGTTTCAATTTAAATTACCTATTATTAGCCTAGATTTTTGTATGTCAAATGATTATATGATACATTGGTAAATGATTATATGATACATTGGTTTCTAAGAAACTAATTAAGCTATAATTCCATAAAATTATTTAACATTTTAAAAGTAATAGCCTATCATTAGGCTAATACAAACGATAACAAAATATAAATAAAGAAGACTTATGATATTATATTATAGAAGGAACACAGTAGGAAGGAGGCACCCGAATATTGCAAAGCTTATTTTATTAACTTGAATGTTTTACAAGAGAGTGTAGGATGAGAAGAAGCATAAGAAGGAATTTGTCTCAAACATAAACATATACATCTTAATATAGGCCCGAACATGAAATTTAAATTAAAATTTACATATTACTGGAATACAAAATTTGAGCGCAATCATGAGTGTGGTTTGACATCTGACAATAACTGGCTATGTATTATTGTCTTAATTCTCCTTCATAATTGTTACTTTATTAAAGTAAACAGTAGATATTAACGAGTTTAGGAATTCCACTGTATAGTCTCTATGAATGTTATATGTTCTTCTGTAGTTTCTGCATCATTATGTCTTCAAGAGTGGAGAAGGCATCTTCTACAATGAAATCTTCAATAATTTCATCCTCATCATCAATCGGCTGAGATTCTCCTACCAAATAATTATAATTATTTTCTGTTGAGAGCATTGAGTTGTGTGATTCTATTGATTGAAATTTTGAAACAGGTCTTCCTTCATTTGTCGGAAATATGTCTTGATTATGTCATCTTTGGATGGGAAGGGATTTCCATGGGCTTTTATGGAGTTAATAATTATTTCATAAGGGCTGGAACTTTGGTGGATTGCTCCTTATGAGACAAATATTCCTTTTGAGATTTATACTTTAAAATTGCTTGATTGATATTATCAATCGTTTGTCTAGCATTGATCTCATTTGGGGTTTGATCTTTTTGTAACATTTTTGCCAAAACTTCGTAAGATATCTTTACAAATATGGAAAATTATTAGGACTATAATCTACTTTTGGAATCCATTTCCAAATCCAAGGTATAGAAAATTCATAAAAAAAAGTGTAAAGAAGGTATTACTTGTTTTCCACTAATAGAATGAGAAATTGTCTCATTAAATTTGTGTTACATTTAGCCATTCCACATATAAAGATTTGAATTGTTTCAGAAGAATTTGAATATTGGGACCATATGAGATCCACCATTGCTAAACCAATTTGATAGTCATTGTTTATAAACATGATCACAAATTTTGAAGAACCAAGAATGTTTCTTTTTTAGATTCTCATATAGGAAAGCTTTATAAAAGCTATCAATATAATCCCAGAAATTATAATTTTATTATAATTTTTTGTTCAGGGTGGTGGAAATCTCTTTCCCTAAGTGTACTTAAACTCCATTCTTCCGCAGATATAATCTTCTTGAAAATTGATTTACTGAAGTTATAAACCTTCTTTTCTTCTGAAGGAGAGAAACGAAATTTCACATGTACCCATAGAAATGAGTATATATTCTAATATTAATTCCTCGACTTATCTTTTAATATTTAAAAGATAAATTTAAAAAATTTAAATTTATAAGAAAAAAGTAAAATATTTAATTATTAAAATAAAAGTGTTTATTTATCTTTTAAATTAAACTAAAAATTTAAATAAATAAACAACTAAAATAATTTGATTCAATTTAAAATTTAGAAATTATAAGGAAAGTTGCATTAATGAATTGGATATACATTTATTATTGCATTTAAGTATTATATGAAATTTAATAAAATAAAAAAAATCATAAAATGACACGTGAATATAATTTAATCTAAAATTACCATAAAATGACATGTAGCATAATGCATAAGAGGATTACAAGTGACAAAATTATTTTCATTTATTAGGGAGGATTATAGTTCTGTTTGCATTTTAAATGTTGATATCGGCTAAAAGGACACCGACAAAAATGGGAAACATTTCAGAATATCTACATAATAATAACTTTAATTGACATTAGGATAGACAAAAATGGGAAACGTTTCAGAAATATTTGTTATGAAAAACTAATACAAATTTTATTTTAAAGAGAAGTTAAAACTAAATTAACAAGCACACAAATAGTTTACTATATGTCGACATCATGCTTACGAAGATGCTTACAATAACTACAACTACAGCATAAAACATAGACAAAGAGAGTAACCATGTAAACTTATATATAGGTTGTACAAGATAAGAGTTGTTCGGAATTTTAGTGACTAAGGAGGTGTTTGGGAATGTTTTTTTGAACTTTAAAAACATTTTTAGATAAAAGTGTTTATTGACTTATAGTGGCGGTAAAAAGAGTTTTTTAAAAAGGTTTGAGTGAAAAAATCAATAAGTCAACTAAAAAGTGTTGGTTTAAAAACTTATTTTTGAAGTTATTTTGGTCAAAAAGTCAAAAGCAATTTCAAAAAGCCAAGTTTTATATGTTTTCTAAAAAATGTTTTTTTAAGCTAAAAGAAAAGCGATTATGAAATGTGCAGTAATAAGTCAATAAGTTGTTTTGAAAAGCAATCTCAAACACCTCTAAGTTAAGCTAGAAGCATGAAGTGGAAACTCTTAAAGAGACAGAAAGAAACAAGTACTCAGAGGTGTAAACTTCTAAAGTGGTTAGATTAAGCTAGAAGATGACACAAAAGAGCTAGAAGCTTGAGGTGTAAGCTTCTAAGGTTGGAGTGAGTAGTAATACTTCTAGCACATTGTCACATAGATTTTTTTAGTTTTTTTATGCCACATAGGCTTAGCGTGTCTAACACGAAAAATGTAGGGAGTGATAATGTGTAATTTAATAGATATGATTTTGGAGGAGGAAAACAATAGCCAAGAACCAATCAGAAGCCATTGATCCACCCTTTCTCTCCTCTCGTTAGTCGGGTGGCGGGTGCTCTTAGGGGGCAGTGCTTGGCCAGCATAGCAAGGCTTGGCGAGCCCTTCCCAGTGGCGAGTCTAGAATAGAAACCATATGGTTCATTTTTTTTTCTATATATATTTTTCTATACAAATTCAAAGATCTTTATAGGTAAGATAGGTCCTAAATTTTTTTTAAGATAAGTCCCTCAAAAAATCCTAAAGAAATTTTAGATAAACTAAAAAAATAAGGGGACTCACCTTCCTTATACCTAGCCTCGCCACTAGCCCCTCCTAACATGCCACTCCCCATAGCCTAAGGGGATGAAGTACAACAAGTACACTAGATGTAAGTTTTTCCTTAAAGTATCATTTTATACGTCTATAAGGCAAGCAATGGTAAGCATTATTCTTAATTTCAAAACAAAAAACACTCTCAAATGCTTGATGGCAACTTGGATATTTAGAAGTATTGAAGTTCCAAACTCTAGAAAGCTAAAAAAAAAAAAAGTGAGTACTTATGTGATTTAATGGGATACATATATGCTATATTTGTTATATATTATTTTATCATGCTTAATTGCTTAATGTTTTAAAGACATGTTTTAGCATATTATCAAGATAGCATGAAAGTTTTATACATGTTAAGCTTGATCATTTAAATACTCATCGAATAGGGTACGGTATGAAATACCATCTTACAAACGGATCATATGGGACAACCTTATATAGGCCACGAAGATAGTTTCTTACATGTAACTATGAGATCTCAAAAGAATATTTTTAAACATGTTTCAAGAAAGAATGCATTGACTGTTTATTTTTGCATTAAATGTTTATGCTAAATAATCAAAACCATAACTAGTCACTATGCTTAAAGTTTATGTATTGATCATGTATGTATCTCAAGAATGAGTAGGTACCACAATAAATAGTTATTAATTTAATAGAAGTTTTGAATGTATTATTAGCTGTTATAACAGATTTTCTTTTATGCATTTCCGTTTATGTAATTTTGTTAAACCAAATAAAAGGTTTTATCCTAGTGAATTAAAGAATACTAAGAATAAATGACAGTATCTGTAAGGTCGGGGTGTCACATATAAAATATCAGGATATGAAATATGATAATTGCACACTGACAAAATAATTTTGGCTTATTTTTTAGAACGTGAATCAATTGTAGGAGTGTGGAAAAATACTAAATCAAACAAAATACTAAAAAAATCATCTTGGGCCCAGGGAATGTTAGTTGCGTTTTTGTTTTTTTCAATAAAAAAAAAAAAAAAAAAAAAAAAAAAAAAAAAAAAAAAAAACCCTCAACAATGCTGTTTCACAAACACTTTTTGAAATTGAGTTGGCTTTCCAGCTACAGTCTAAAATTTCTCAAAACATTGATGTAAACATATTAGGTGTCCAATCAAGTAATTTGAAGTGGATACGTAAGACATCTTGATGAAATTGTTAACCAATTGAAAACGGAAGAAATTGAATGCTGACGCAATGGGACATAGAAATCAATAATTTAGAAAGAAATAAATTTTTTTTTCAGGATGGAAACCGAGTTTTTGGTTCATTCCAAGTTTAGGAAAAACCAAACTTAATCAAATCATTGGCAGAAGAGATAGACTCCTTCCAGCCTAGATGCTCCCTTGTAACACAAAGGGACAAAATGAAAATGACAATATCATTTAATCAATCACTTAGAAGATAAAACCATATGATTTACTATTTAAATAAAACTGACTAAAAAAAACTAGTTGTGGGTTCGAATCGTATCGAATTGTATAAGCAAAAAAACAATCAAATTATTTTTAAAGACATTCTTGATTTTGATTTCTGAAATAAACAACAATTTATAATCAACAATCAAATAACCAAACACATGAACAACAATCAAATAATCAATTCATATTGAAAATTTGAAATATAAAAAAACCTACTATGAACTCATTGAACAATAAAAGAAATCACTAAAGTGTTGTTTGTTTTTTTGAAGCCAAAATGTCTGCAGTCTGCGGACCACATCTGCAAGCCTCTGCGGCAGAAGAGGTGGACCAAATGTCTGCAGTCTGCAATAAAAAGATTGTTTGTTTTTAACGTCTGCAGCCGTTGAAATAAATTAATTTTTCAAACTTAATTTCATGTCATAAAGATTAAAAATGCATTTTCAGCAAAAAGAGAAAGAAAAAAAAAATAAAACGGGTGGTCTTTTTTTTTTTGGTTAAAATGAGGTCTGAAGACCTTTGAAGACAGTGGCCCATGTCTGCGCCAGGAAGACCTCGCACAGACGTTTTTTGGTCTGCTCACTTCCAAAAAACAAACACTCTGCGAGGGCATATGTCTGCGCGTTGTCTGCGCGGCGCAGACAAATGTGGTTGCGCAGCTCTTCACAAAAAAACAAACAGCTCCTAAGTATTGCCAAACATTCAATAGCATTGCCTTTGATGCTTATGAAATATATATTAACAAGAAAAAGAAAAGAAAAGAAATCCAACATTGAATTCAATTAAACTTACAACTAAATAATGAATAGTCGTCTTTGTCAATATTGGAATTAGAAATAGAATTTTCACATAATTTAATCAATTTTTATAAAGTTGTTGAATATTTACCGACAGTTGCAAACTGGATCGGCGATTGTGAAGAATTGAAAATCAAAGGTTAACGTGTTGTGAAACGATTGATTTGTGACTTAATGTTTTTTTTATCGTAGCTTGTATTAGGCTATGAATATTTGATTATATATTAAAAGATATTGGGCTATTAAAATAGAGATTGTGGACTTTAAAAATCTAATTTATACTTTTTTGTTACCAAAATATTAAGATGGTTCATTTGCATTTTTTTTGGTAGGTCACAATCTTTACTTTCAAATAATTTGTTATACAAAAATAATTAAAAAAAAATAGGTCAAGTGACCCACCAATATAACACATAAACTCGCCAATGTTAGAGAACGAATGCATTTTAAGAATGTTAAGTACTTAAGTTTCACCTTTTCTATTCATGTTTCTTAGACCCATGAGGATACTCACACTTTACCTTTTATATGTCACCTCAACGTCATTTTATTTTCCCCTTATTTTTTTTATTCTTCAGAAGATAGGAAATGGTTACTTTTTATTTCACTTTTTTTAAAATGTATTTTATATCAATATTATTCCATTTGTAGGCAATTAAAAATCATAACTTTTACTATATTTTTTATAACTTTTTAGTGTGTGTGTGTGTGTGTGTATATATATATATATATATATATATATATATATATATATATATAGAGAGAGAGAGAGAGAGAGAGAGAGAGAGATAGGTTCAAATGTTTTTGACAACTATTGTGTGCCTGTATGCATCAATAAGAATTCAGGAAATAATAAATTATTAAATAAATCATTTAAGGGTATTATAGTAATCTTGGCATATTTAAATATGGTAGATAATTAATATGTTCTTTATTATTCTTTTAAATATGGGATGTCAAAGTCAAAATCTGTTGAAAAAAAACCCTAGCCGATTTTTTTCTCTTTCTCTGGAAATCATATTCACGCTTCAAAAATCACCAACGACGTTCTCAAAAACCATATTCTGCCTAATCATGTCTACAGCCATTTATCTTCCCTCTCGTTTTCCCAGCATTGGTCCCTGCTATTCAGCGGGGTTTCGGAGGTTTTGGGCTACCGTAGAAGGGGAGATGTGCTAGAGGTTCGATCAGAGGGCAGGAGGGGTTCCGATGGGGCAAAGAAATCAACGATGAAGTCGAATCTTCATAGGCCTTGATCGATGGGAACATAAGAGAAAGAAAGCGAGAGGAGGAGGTATCGATCTCCGATGAGTGACTAGACCGAAGAACAAAGGGAGAAGCAGCGGGGTGGGGTTGTTGCTCCGATCGAAGCAGGTCAGGAGGTGGAGAGGATGTGGTGGTGGTCGTTGCTTCTTCTTCTCCGGTGAAATCTAGGTATAAGTATATATGTTTATGTAGGCTTTGTTTAAGCATTCTATGTATCCTGTTATTTTAAGGGATAAGCTGTCATTATTGAGAATTTAAAGAAAGTTTCATGCTACATACCAACTGCTCGATAAAATGCTTAAATCAGGTTTCTGGATTTTCTATCCAATCTTTTTATATAAGTTCAACTATTTTTTTGGCAAATATAAATGGTTTCTTCATAAAGGTTTTTGTTGTAAGTAAGGTGTTTAACAAAACTCTTGAATCAACTTTGTTTCAGTTGTATTATAAATTGTTTTGCAGGACCATGGAAGTATCAAATCTGTTAATTTTTTTTATTCATTTGATTGTTAATTAATTGAGATGATAAAAATTTGTTAATTTTTTATTCATGTCTTCCGATTATGGTTTTGGTTAATTATTTATATGTTGATAATAAATTCTGCTAGAATTTTGCTGTTTTATTTTGATAAAATTTTAATACTTATATGTTGATAATGTATTCTAACAGAATTTTGTTGTTGCATTCTAACAGAATTTGTGATAGAAATGGCGTGAAGAATGGCTTGAAGAACTGATGGGATAGGTTTGAAGAATGAATTAAAGAATAATCACACTCAATGTTTAAGAATGTTGTTATTTTTTAAGAATTACACTTGTTATTCTTTCAGAATGTTGTTAATATTCAAAGAATCACAATTAATTGTTTGGTAGTTTATTTTGTGTATTCTTTTCAAAATGTATTTAGTAGTTTATGATTGGCATTATGTTATTCTGACAGAATATGTTAGAATGTAGTTATTTTTCAACCTCGGATTCCAGAATTTTGTTATTATTCAATAATATTCTAATAGAATAAAATTTTGAAAGAGCATCATTCTAACTAAAAAAATATTCTGACAGAATAAATCGGTTATTTTTACAAATTATGTTAGAATTAAAATTGAATTAATTAAAAAAATCATATTTTTAAAATTAAGAGAATTAATTATCCATAAATATCCGAAAATTTCCTTTTATAATTGTAGTTAATTGTCCAAAATACCCTTTTGCTAAAATTTGTATGATTATATGGTACATGTTATCCCATTGTAATATCATGCACTCTCAAATTATGTCCATTGATGAATTTCATCCGTTGGTCCAGATTTATGCATTCTGGCACACAATAGTTAGTAAAAACAAAATAACATAAGCCTATATATATATATATATATATATATATATATATATATATATATATATATATATATATATATATATATATATATATATATATATATGAAATTTACATTCGTCCAATCAAGTGAAGAGAGAAGAAACGTAAAGGGGTTACTGCACCTCCGACTACCGTACTCAGAGTGTGGTGTTTTTAGGTGTGCTTCCAACTACCTTTCGCCTAAAGTGTGGTACGCCCTCCAGCCTTATAAATATATACTTGAAATCTTGATTTTTGTTATTTGAATTTAACCGAAAACAAAACCAAAACAAACCAACCAACCGAACCATGTTTGGTTCGGTTTTGGTTAACATTTTAGAAATCAAAAAACCAATTAAACCGACCTAAATAAATCATTAACCATTAAACCAGCAACATGATCAATTGAAATTAAATTCAGTTATAGTGAACCATTTGCATAAGTTGGTGAGCAATAACTAAACAAATATATCATTTTTATAAAAAAAATTGTTTCTAATGTTTATAGATATAATTTGAAAAGGTATATATTTTAATACAATTGTTATTTAATTTTTATATAGTGAATCTTATAATAGTTAATATTACATAAATTATTATTGGAATTATATAAGACTTCTTTTAATGCTTTCAAAATTTGAAATGAACATGATACATACAACTAACTAGGACCATTGCACAATGTCTAGATCCTCTAGTTTCAAATCTCAAAACAACCAAAAGTATGTTTGTAACACAAAGATAAATAATAAGCCGGAGTTGGAATAATTCTCTAGATCTTCTTCCCTAATCTCAATTCGCCTCTATGACTCATCTGTTACACATCCTTTCGAGGCTGATTGAACATTCCTGATGTACTGTAAAAAACAAAAAAGATTGTTACATGATTATTATAAACACAACCATTGAGAAATGAAAAAAGTTGAATGTATTTTCATATTCATATCAATGTTTTCATGAATTTCATAGAATTACATCAACTTTGAGATTTAAAGTGGGTGGATTTTTCACTTAAAAAACAGAATGTACCTTGTAAAGGACACCTCTTTCAGCCTTATATGCAGGAGCTTTCCATGCTTTTCTTCTCTCATCCAGCTCTTTTTCAGTTAAGTCAACATCCATTCTCCTCTTGCTGATGTCTATAGTAATTACATCCCCGTTTTTCACTAGACCAATTGGACCACCTTCCTGCAGAAATTACGTTGTTGCCCTTTAAATGACTCTTTACATTCAATCAAAATAACCAACTTTTGCTTATGTGGCAAATTTTGCAGTTAAAATTACCTAATTGCCCATTGGATGGTAGTTAAGTTAACGTGCAATTTTTCATGGGGTTAGAACTTAGAAGTTAGAAAAAGAAAAAAGATGAAACCTGAGCTTCAGGGCAAATGTGTCCAACAACATATCCGTGTGAACCACCTGAAAATCTTCCATCAGTTAATAATGCACATTCCTGCAAAAATTTCACAAATTTATCTCATCAATATATAACTAATTTACACAATCTAAACAGCTTTTAAAAACAATTTGTTAGAAAGAAGAAAAATTATAGTAACTTTTTAAGCCATTTTGAATGAAACCCTAAAAATTACCTTCCCAAGACCTGCACCCATTATTGCACTTGTTGGTGTCAGCATTTCAGGCATACCAGGGCCCCCTTTTGGACCTTCTCCTCTAATAACAACCACTTTCCCCTGAAACAAGGTTTTATTCAAAAAATCAAATAAAAAAAGGGGGCTAAATTCAAGAAATAGTAACATACGTTTAGCATCTTACTTTCATTTGCTTTCTATTAAATTATTATACTTTAATTGACTTTTATTTTCCTATTCAAACATTGTTATTTCTTGATTAGAGTCAAAGAAGTTTACCTTAAAACTCATGGGGTCTTCAGAGATGGCTGCAATCATGGCTTCCTCCCCCTCAAAGACATATGCAGGACCTGAAAAAAGTCTCCCAAATCATTATTCATAAATTAAACAAAAAAATAAAAATGTGAAAATGGGAGAATTACCAGAGAAATATAACCCTTCTTTTCCTGTGATCTTTGCTACTGAACCTTCAGGTGCAAGATTTCCATATAATATTTGAAGATGACCCGTTTTCTTTATCGGGTTTTCTGGTGTTTTTATGATTTGCTGGAAAAAAGTGACAAAATCTTTGCTATATGAAATGAATTTTCAAGAAAAAGTCGAATGTAAATCGAAAAGATTATGATATATCACCTGCCCTTCGGATAAAGAAGGGAAAAGTTTTGCATTTTCTGCCAATGTCTTCCCCGTGACTGAAAATAACCAGAAAAAAAAAAAAAAAAAAAAAAAAAAAAAAAAAAAAAACAAACAACTTAAATTCCTTAAAACTTGAAAAAAGATCGAACCACTTTATAAAAAATGCAAACAAAAAGCACTGATTTTGCAAGAATACAAAGTTTTGGATAAATGGCGTCAAAAAAGATGGTTCTTTTGGCTAATAAATCTCCATAACTTTTCCAAAATTCTTAATTTTCGTACATTTCAGAGTTTTGTAGTGTTTTCACAAGATTATAATAAAAAGTCAAGTACAATTGTTGGGAGAGTCAATTAGTCAAACACTTGTTTTTATTATGCCAACCTGTAATACAATCTCCATCTAGATACCCGAGCTCCAAAAGGTAACGAAGAATTGCAGGTGTTCCTCCAATCTAATCCAGCTCAAAAGAAATAAAGAAAAAAGTTTAGGGTATGCAACAAAAATCTAAAATTGTCTCTCAATGAACTTAAATTTACGATTCTGACCTTATGTACATCTTCCATAACATATTTTCCACTTGGTTTAAGATCCGCAAGAAATGGAACTTGATCACTAACCTTCTGAAAATCATCAAGAGTCAAACTCAAGCCAACTGATCTGCAATTAAACAGTAAAATTTGCTTTTAATTTGGATTGAATTGCTATAATAAAAGTTGTAATATGAAGAAATGAAAGTCAAAATCAATTCAATGAAAACATTAATCCAACCAATTTGCTGTTTTACCTTGCTATGGCAATCAAGTGTAATACAGCATTAGTGGATCCACCAAGCGCCATCACAGTAACCATTGCATTACGCATTGATCTAGGGGTAATTATGTCTTTTGGCTTCAAGTCCATTTTTAATAACTCAAGAATATACTTTCCAGCTAAGCGGCATTCATCCAACTTCAACGGATCTTCAGCAGGTGTTGACGAGCTTTTGGAAATACAAAAATAGAAAATCAGATGGTGAATCTGTAAATTGCAAATAGAACAGTGTGAAATTACGAAAATGACCCTACCTGTAAGGAAGAGACATTCCCATTGCCTCAATGGCAGAAGCCATGGTGTTAGCAGTGTACATTCCTCCACATGCCCCTGCCCCTGGGCAAGAAGCACGAAGCACATCTGTTCTGTGTTCATCAGTTATGGAACCACTTACATATTCTCCATAAACCTATAAAAAAATAATAGCAAATAAAAAATTATTACAATTAAAAAGTATTATTTAGATAAAGTAGCAAATAAGATATGAGCAAAACATTAATTATACCTGAAATGCAGATACTATATCGTATGTGTGGCCTTGAAAATGACCAGGCTGCAAGAAAGTTTTATAAACCTTATAAATATTTGATGCATATTCATAAGCAATTAACAAAAAAAAAATATACCTACTGAATAAATTATATAAAGAAAGTGTTTATAAATTATACAAATCAGACCTTAATGGTGCCACCATAGATCATTATACTTGGTCTGTTCAAGCGCCCCATTGCCATAATGGTACCTGGCATCTGAAAAACAAAATATTTGAATGTATCTGATCATGTCATTGTCATATAGAGGAAACATTTTCCCATGATTTTAAGCAAATGATTCATAATTTTAGTAATGACCAATAGAAATAAATATGTCAATCAAGATTCTTGAGAATGGCCTTTTTTAACAAGAAATGGGGTTAACTTTTTGAGATAGATTCCATAGCAAATCATAACCAACCTCAAAAAGATCGAAAGAGTTTACTTTCAACGTGAAAAGAGATTCCCACCAAGTATTTTACATAATTTGTAACAAAAACCCTTAAAAGATTGCTTCTTTAACAAACAATCAAAAAAAAAAAAAAAAAAAAAAAAAAAAGAATAGTGAAGTATAAAAGAAATTGAGGGTTAACTTACATTTTTGTCACAACCAGGGATGGAGATATTGGCATCATACCATTGAGCAGACATAACAGTTTCAATGCTATCAGCAATTAAATCCCTGGATTGAAGACTATAACACATTCCTCTAGTACCCATTGAAATGGCATCACTAACCCCAATAGTGTTGAACCTGAATCCAATCATGCCAGCATCTTGAACCCCTTCTTTCACAGCCTCAGCTAGCTTCAGTAAGTGCATATTACAGGTATTCCCTTCGTACCAAACAGATGAAATACCAATTTGGGGTTTTTTAAGGTCGTCATCGGAAAGACCTACGCCGTAAAGGACGGCCTGAGAGCCACCCTGTGACTTGGGTTCGGTGATTCTGGAGCTGAACTTGTTGAGTTTTGATGATGGGTCGACGGAGGAGACAGATTGTGGTGGTGGTGGGACTGTTTCGGTTGTGGATGAGGAGGCGGCGGAGGCTCGGGGTGAGAATGTGTAGGGTTTATGGGTAGTTGGGATGAGTGGTCGGAAAGTTGTGGATGGGAGAATGCTGGTGGGGCGGGGAGTTGGGGCAATCAAGGAAGCTTGCATGGTGGAGATTGTTGAAAGTCAACGGAGGTGCTGGCAGCAAGGCGGCGTGTTGTTGTTGAGGTGATAGGCTAGAATGAGTAAAAGGTCACTCAGTATCAGGGAAATGGGAGAAACAAATGGCGAAATATGTTGTGCTGCTCTTACCAACCCTATACACCATCTCCACTAAAGTTTTTTATTATTCCAATATATTGTTGACAAAAACTAATTATCTTGATCACATATAATAAGAAAATTTTCATAAAATATTACTTGTTCGATTTATTTTTAAAATATCATATTTATCTTTCTTAATTTTTAAAATATCATTTTCAAACTTTTAATTTTAACAATTCCAAATATATATTAAATGTTTTAAAATTATTATTTTTATTAGTCAATTGTTTTACTTTTTGATTATTATATGAAGCCTGTAAATTATTTATTTCCTTTTCACCTTCACCTTTTATTCTTTCACCTACAACTTTTCCTATAGCTTTAGCCACCGCTAGACTCCACCACAATTACCCTCTAATTAAAAAGGAAGCAAATAGGTTTCATGAGCAAGTTGTAGGCCAAGATCAAGTAATTAGTGTTGTGACGGAGGCATTATTGAGGTTTCGGACTGTTTTGAGAAGATATTAACAGCTAACTACTTCGTTTATGTACTAGGGTCCTATAGATGTTGGAAAATCGAGTTTACCAAGACTCTTGATAAGCAATGGTTTGATGATGGGAAACTTATTATAACAATTGATATGTATGAGTATATGGAGCAACATTGTAATGGCCCGGATTTCCTAACATCTAACATAAGGGATTATCATGATTATTTCTACAAATTTATGAAATTCTATTAACTCATAAAAGTAAAAACATTTTATATCCCAGACAATAATCACGAGTTTACAATAAATTTTCAACATAAAAGAACAACATGGAAATACAACTAAGATAACAACATAATCAAAGTCTTTATGCTCCTGTCTTCTCCTCTGGTACCACAACTGTTGTTACTTGAACCTGCTAAAAATGAAACATCTCTACAACATCAGATAACAATGTCTGGCGAGTTATATTCTTTCTATTTCCATGTTATCTACTCATTCCATCTTTCACACTCTAATTGTTCTTCTCTTTTATCTCATTCTCTACATTTTAAACTCTTTTTCTCATGGCATAGACTGTCTAATCTTTCTCATGTCATCACATCTATCTTTTTTCATGCCTTAGCATTCTATTCTCTCATTCTCATACTTTATGCTCTACTTTTCCTCTCTACTAGCACACATTGCTATTATTCTCCCTCATATGTCTCTTCTATCTTTCATAGCCTCTTCTCAGGCTCATCACATTCTCTCCACATACTCTATATATGCCTCTACCTTTGTCTTTTCTATACTCTACTCTAAATCTTTATATCTCCTTTCATACTCCGTCTCATCGCCTTTTACCTCTACTCTTATATATGCTTTATGCATGCTCTTCTCTTGCTCTACTTGCTTCATCTCATACTTCTCATCTTGATCCCTCACAGATTCTTTGACATTCTCTTTTTTTCATGGATTCCTTACTCTTTATCCCTCACATATTATCTCCAACTTCTTAAAAGAACTTCATTACCTTGTTTCACTCATGGGACCTTTTATCTATCTTTTCTAACCATACACAATCTTTAATTCCTACAGGAATCATCTATCTATGTTCCCTAAGGAACCATCCACTCATTCCCATAGGAACCATATTCTCTATTCCTGAATGAATCTTTATCTCTTATTCCCGAAGGAATCTTTATCACTTGTCCCGGAAGGTACTTCTATCTCTTATCCCTGAAAGAACCATCTTTCTCTACATCTTTATATTTGTTATGTGACTCATTATATAAAACATGTCATATGGACATTCTATCTCTTTATCTCTTCAGGAGATCTTATAATACACATCTAATACTTAATTCATTAAGTACTTATTCTTTATCTATATCTATTAGCATATAGGTATTCTACACAATATCATCCATGTCTAGACATAGCTACATACACTTATGATTATATTACGTATAATCATTCTCTATCCCTATCGAAAATCTATTAGGTATCTACAAATATAATTTATCATCATCCACTCATACATAGGATTGTAATACATATAATCACATTCATTCTTTATCTACTCTCAAGAGTATTACTCATAATACTCTTGTTCTTTCTCTATACATATTTGTATAATTTGGTTATACGCAAATGCTCGGATACATGATCTTAAGTGCATACCACAAGCATATAATCTTATGTAGGATTATAGTACATATAATCCTTTTCTCTCTTTCTATTTGTCATGCTCAGATACATGAATATAACCACAAGTTCATAATCTTATGTAGGATTATAGTACATATAATCCTCTTCTCTTTCTTTCTCTTTGTCATGCTAGGATACTTTCTCTTTGTCATGTTAGGATACATGACTCTCATATATATATATATATATATATATATATATATATATATATATATATATATATATATATATATATTGTCACACCCCTGACCGACGGCAGAAACAACGAGGGTTGACCTATGGCACAATCTCATAACATAAATTTATCTTTCATTAATAATATCAATTACATCCACTAAACTAAAACCTATCTATCTTCATGCAACTTGCTCTTCCTTGCGCTAAGCTTTCCTTCATCATAGGAACACATGCGATTTTTGAAAACGTCAACTTGATGTTGGTGAGTTCACAGGTTTTATAAATATCGATAAAACTCTTTGAAAAATTTTAGGATCTTTGTTTATGAATATGTTTATCTTTCATTTTTTTCCTTATTTCCTAGGATTTCCATATCTAATACTTTTATTTTCGTTTCCTGGATATTATCCTTATGACGTACTATCTACACTAATATTATAAAATTTTCATTCTTCAGCTTATTTATTTCTTTTAGGATATAATACCCATCCTAAAATTTTATAATTATTTATCGAATCGAATCATACAGCTACTTGAAGGCGTCCCTCTAGGCAGTTTAAATTAAGATTTTCTGAACAATATTACCATGAACCCCTATAATCGACGATGTGGACCGATATATACCCCACACGATGCTTCATCAGACGTCGAATAATATTATTTTTATACTTAAGAAAGTTATCCTGTCAGGATTGTAGCTAGCAATCACATGTGGGGGTATTAGCCTCGTATAGATCTATACATATATTTCTGTCTCTCGTAAGATAAATGATTATAGGTTCGGGGTAGCCGAATTTAATTAGCCTATAGGATGAATAATAACATCTCACTAACACGTTTTTATTTAAACTCAAGTATGATTATTGGTTTTTCTTTTCCTTACTTAGTCTTTATTTGATACCAATTTTTATACATGATTATTCATATATACTTAACTTTATATATAATAATTATCTTTTATAGATATTATTTGATAGGTTGTGTGTAACACCCCGATTTTTGGATGTAGGACTTGGGGATTTTGTGCAAGTTGAAGGGGCTACTCGACGAGTTGGTTGGCCCAACTCGTCGTGTAGGAGTTGATCTGGATGTACGAGTTATGAAGCCTACTCACCGAGTTGGAGAGTTGGACTCGACAAGTTGAAGTTTAGAAAAAACCCTAATTATTCGGGTTTACACCATATTTAAATGACTTTAACTCCTTTACCCCGCCTCCCTCATCACCCTATCATGTATACAGAGAAACCCTAGTGAGGTAGCCCATATTTTGAGTGTGTGAAGCCAAAAGTGTGCATTCTTGGAGGAAGCTTGAAGAGTGAAGAGCTTGGAACAAGGAGGAGTCTTTAGATCTAGCATTCATATAGTTGTAGCACCTATTTGGAGGTAAAAAGTCCTTACCTTGGCTTTCCATTCCTTATATCTCTTCTTATGTGAATTTATGGGTTTTTGGCTCAAAATGAGGGTCATTCTCGAGTTAAGCTTGCCTAAGGGGTATGAGTTTCAAATCTGGACTTCTCTAAGTCCCATGTACATAAAGCTTCAAGTTTTATGAAGCTTTGACCCGTCTTCATGTCCTAAACCCCTTCTTGAGCATAGTTTTGGGTGATTTAGCCTTATGAGGCGTTGCATGATCATAAAGTTAGCAATTTTACATGGTAACTCCATCCCAGGAGGTTGGAGCATTAGAATCGACAGGAATGAGTTTAATGAGAAAAGGATGAGGAACTCGACGAGTTGGGGATCCAACTCGACGAGTTGAGTTGGGTTTTCCTGTTTCTGGATTCAGAGTGAATTCGACGAGTTGATGAGAGAACTCGACGAGTGGTTAGGTTTTTTCCCAAGTCTTCTGGACTCTGCATGGACTCGACGAGTTAGCTAGCAACTCGGCTAATTGACTCGGGTTTTCGTGATTTATGAGTACTGAGGACTCGACGAGTTCATGAGCTGCACTCGACGAGTTGAGTCAACATGGACTATTGACTTGAGTGTTGACTTTCGTTGACTTTTAGGGTTGGGTTAAGTTGTGGACTTTGGAGAACATAGAGGGGTAAAATGGTTTTTCACCCTTTTCGGAGATTTAGTAGAGGAGTTAGCATAACGTTTTATATAATTGTTAAGTAGAGATGATTGTGATATGTGTAGGCGGAGTCTAGACCAGCAGTTCGAGTGTGGGATATATTAAAGTTAAATGGGTTGACGGGTTGAAAACGGGTTGATAACTTTTACCCAACTCAACCTATTTAATTAAATGGGTTAGACGGGTTGACCCATTTAAGTTAAATGGGTTGAAAATGTCAACCCAACCCACTAATTTTAGGCTGGGTTCGGGTTGGGTTGGCGGGTTTGCTCGATTTTTGTCAGCTCTAATTTTCGGTTCGATTGCTATCGAAGACGAGGATGATGGGGCCAAGGGGAGCCCACCGGATATCGTCTCCTTTCCCCTCTTCGCGATTTGCTTGACCGCCAGAGATCTGCTTCTCCGATCTACCCGGTCTCTGCTTCATTTTCCCCTCGATTGGTGGTCACTGACGATTAGAGAAGAACCATGAAGGCTCGTCAGAAGTTGCAGACAATGCCCAACTTCATTTCGACATCCCATAATGCCAAACATCCCCTAACATGTGTCGATCTGTAACCAAACATCTCCTAATGCCAAAGAAGGGTAAAATTGGAAAATAGGGCAATTATGACAATTTTTGTCCAAATGTACGGTTTTTGTGGACATAAAAATGGATTTAGGATATAACCGAACATTTCTTGAAAAATTGACGGTTTTTATGGCATTATCCCTTGTATTAATCATATTAATCTATTTTGTTATGATATTAGTGGTATTTACGAACTTTGTTGTGATATTAGTCATATTTAATTTTTTTAGAATTCAACGAATTAGCAGTTTATGGTCCCCCGATTAATCACTTAATTCTTGCCTAGCCGATTAATCCTTTAACCCCTATCCATACACCAGCTAACGTCGAGCATTTTCTACAACATTGGTTAAAAGTGAAAGGGTGGGTTGGATGTGTTAGTAGGAGGTGGGTTGAGGATTTAAGTTTTTTTCTTTTAATCAGAAAAACATTAAAGTAATTAAAAAATAAAAAATATATCAAGGGAACAATCGTCATTATAAAAAAGTTAAAAACAATTTGGACCAAACTCGCAACAAAATGAAAATTTTGGATCTCTGTTACTAGTCCAAACCTTTTTAGACCAAAATGACAATTTCCAGCTAACCAGGAGGACCGTTTTTGCAGTTATTGTTGGATAACTAAATTAATATATTCTTGTAATTAGAAGCAAAACCTTTTTTGGGTTGCCCTCATAACTAGAACTTGGTTAGAATGATATTTATAGAGAGAAAATGATTTATTAGATTATTATATCATTGGTAAACTAATGACAAAATTTCACAATTGGTCCATGTGGTTTACAGAATCGCACTTTGAGGACTTCCTAGCAAAAAGTCAAGCAACTGGTCCTGTGATTTGTAATATTACATGAAATGTCCTCCCGCCGTTAAATCTAACTTTTCAGATGTTAGATTTTAGTGAAAAAGACTGTTTTGCCCTCGTACCAATATTGCAATACACTACAAACCTCAAGGACCATTTCTATAATTTTCTAAATTTGAAAATTTGTATATATATAAATTATAAATATAAATTTTTTATATAAGTATATATATATATATATATATATATATATATATATATATATATATATATATTCAACAATTTGATAATTTTTTTTTATTTTTTTGACATTTTGTTTTCTATTTTTATTTTATAATTTTTATTATTTATGGTTTTTAATATTTTTATTGATTTTGATTCAAGTAAATAAACTTAATTCGATAAACCATATCGAAACCTTTTTTTTTTTCTTAATTATGAAATGAAACGTTAATGTTTTTTATTTTAATTTTATGTTGTTGCGGTATATTTTTTTATTTTTTATTTTTTTTATCTTGATGCATCATAGTTAATATCGTTAGCAACTTTATGTTTGCATTTTTAATTGACTTTTGTTTTTTTATATATTTAATTATTTATTATTCTTCTGTTGTTTTTATTTATTTTGATTCAAGTAATGAAAAATAGAAAAACAGAAAAATAAAAACTCAAACACCAAAGTTGTAAAATACTCTAATATATTAATACGTTTTACATTTTTCATATTTTTTTGGTTTTTTCGTATTTTTTTTATTAATTTTGATTATTTATGGTTTTCGTAACTTTTTTTTATTTGTGTTAATAAAAAAGTTATGTTCATTTTCTTTATTTATATTTGTAAATATAACTATTTTATTTACACGGATCAAAATAAAAAAAAGTTACAAAAACCATAAATAACCAAAATTATAATAATAAAAAAAACCAAAAAAGCTCAAACACCAAAATTATAATATACTCTAATATATTCATACAAAAAAATATAAAAGAAATACGAAAAAACCTAAAAATATGAAAATATAAAATGTATTAATATATTAGAATATATTAGAACTTGGTGTTTGAGTTTTTGTTTTTTGTTTTTTTTTTCATTACTTGAATCAAAATAAATAAAAACAATAGAAGAATAATAAATAATTAAAATTATAACAAACATAGAAAACAGAAGGTCAAATAATGATAATGATAAATGCAAACATAAAGTTGTTAACGATATTAACTATGAAGCATCCAAAAAAAGAAAAACATGAATTAATAGAAATTAACCTAATAACTAAATTACTAAAGCAATAACTTTGTGCAAGATGGATCTCACACAAAGGATCGATAATACTAGAAATTAAAATTAATTTTTGAACCGTTCCCCGACAATGACGCCAAAAACTTGATATGTGTTAAACGAACTAGTTTTATCCTACTTTTTAAATATGAATTTGACACACAAAAGGCAGTGGACATGTCAATTGGTGATATAGTTGAATAAGCAGGGTATCGAACTCAGGGAACGGTAATTAAACTAATAACTAGAATTTACTAAAAAAGTAATAAAAGTAAAATGGTTTCTCTAGTTTTGCAATACTAGAAACTTAGATAAACTAACTAACATGCAAATTAAATAACTAACGGCTAAAGCAAGTAAAAATCAACTAAATTCAATAATAAGAAGACTTCTGTTTAGGTTCGGTTTATCTACTCTTATGGTTGATTTTATGGCAAGTGCAATGGATTAATTGTTATTGGCTACCGATTAAAGTGATTAGGTTCACATTCGCTCTTACCAATCCTTAGAAAACATATAAATTCAAACAATGGTCAGTTGATTAAACTAATAAATTTCCTAGTTAATTATTCGGGTTAAATAAGACTTGTAGTGGTTAATTAAATTGGTCGTTCAATTAACCTCTTGTTGATGGTTTATCACACAAGCTCACACATTAATTTACTCATTTTCTAGTTAATCCTAGCTTCACGTTCGCTATTCCTAGGCACATAACAATGGTTTCACATAAATCACATGAGATAAGCAATTAAGAGATGTTCATGCAGCTTAATTACTTGATAATTAACAAAAAATAGTTATGGTTAATGCATAAGGTTCTTTAACAAGCTTAATAAAACTAAATTCACCAATAAATAATTGATCCAACCACAAATCAATCCATAGTTGTAAATTTTCCTACCCTAAACAGAAGATATAAAGTTTAGCTCATGATTGTAGCAGAAAGTAACTCAAAAACAATGTCTAGTAGTTTAAACATGATTAAAACAATAGATAAAGTAAAGAGTAAACTTATGTTGCCTTTAATCTTCTTAGAATTGAAAACTAGGGTTGACTCTTACAGTTTCCAGAGCTCCAGCAGCCTTCCTAGTCGCAAGGTAATCCTTCAAAAATTCAGAGAGGGTTTTGTTTTGGAATTTGGTCTCTATTTATAGTTTTTAGAAAACAGAGGCTACTCGTCGAGTAGCCAACCGACTCGCCGAGTCCCCTTGTAGAATTTGTGTACGGTAAGGACTTTATGTTTTCGCTTCGCGAACCTTCATGGGTACTCGTCAAGTAGACGTCCAGACTCGTCGAGTCCTTCAGGATTTGGCTCTTTTTTCTTCTTTCTTTAATTCCCGAGCTTTTGATTGTATCTCCTGCTTCCTTTTGCTTCCGAGCATAACTTTCGGACTGAAAATACAATTTAAACATTATTAAGTACCTTTTGTCCATAAATTGCAATAATTAACTAATAAATAATAAAAGTCTATACTAAATATATAGTTAAATATTCACATATCAATAGTAACGACATAAAACTAAAAAAATAATAATAAAAAAAATAAAAAACCATTAATGCTTCAATTCACAAATAAGAAAAATTAAATAAAAAATAATTTCGACATGGTTTATCGAATTTAAGTTTATTTACTTGAATCAAAATAAATAAAAACATAACAAAAAACCATAAATTACTAAAACTCTAAAATAAAAATTGAAAACAAAATGTCAAAAAGATAAAAAAAATTTATCAAATTGTTGAAATTATATATATATACATATATATAAAATTTATATATATATATATATATATATATATATATATATATATATATATATATATATATATAATTTTAAATTTATAAAATTACACAGATGGTCCTTGAGG
Organism: Lactuca serriola; assembly: GCF_051521515.1. Taxonomy (NCBI): domain Eukaryota; kingdom Viridiplantae; phylum Streptophyta; class Magnoliopsida; order Asterales; family Asteraceae; genus Lactuca; species Lactuca serriola. The sequence continues at coordinate 92,049,021 of NC_136413.1, read as the reverse complement.
TTTGTAGTGTATTGCAATATTGGTACAAGGGCTAAATAGCTTTTTTCATTAAAATCTAACGGCTGAAAAGTTAAATTTAACGGCAGGAGGACCTTTCATGTAATTTTACAAACCACAGGGACCAGTCGCGTGACTTTTTGCTAGGAAGTCCTCAAAGAGTGATATTCTACATACCACAGTGACCAATTATGAAATTTTGTCTAAACTAATTGAAAATTATGAGGAAATAATTTGTTAATATATTATATGATCAATATATTAATTGAAAATAGAAAATTGGTTTGTTAATTTACATGATTAATAAATTAATGTGAACTCAATTGGAATTAATTAATTATTAATCAAAATTAATCTAAAAAATTAATTAAAGATGCAAGGAGTGAATTGTAATTAGTCATAGTTGAGAAAGGAAAGACAATTTTAAAACTTACCATCAAGGTGGACGGTTTTGAGAATCTTTTTAAGGTGTCCATAAGCCTCATGGTAGTAAATAAGAAAATGATTTGAATTGAGATTAAATTTATTATTTAATTACTCAAATTTTGTTTTGTCCCTAAGTTACCAAGTCCATCAATTTTTGTTCATACTCTTCTTTGAAGGATTTTCTGGCCGAAAATCTCTTCTCTCTCCTCTCTCCTCTTGTCTTCTAGTTATAGGGTTTGGGTGTGAGCCATTAAAGGTACCATCCTTTTGGTGCTAAGCTTTCCAAGACCTACACTACGAAGAGATTGAAGTGATTTGTTTAATACAACAAATCAAGAGATATGTAACTCTACACTTGGTAATTTTCATTACACTAGGGTTATACTAGGTTTAGTTCATTGTATGTTGCCATCAATATGTATGACATAAATCTTTTGTAAGATGCATGTATCCTATTAAGTGTTAATTGTTTTCCGCATTATACTATTTTGTTTTCTATAAAGCCCATCAGTTATGTCCTTCGAAAGCAAATTAACCGCCTTCATAACTTCAGTATGACTTATGCCTTCATAACTTCATTATGACGTATGCTTTATGTTCACAATTCACATTTACCATTCGTTGGGCTAAAGTTTGGAAATTAAACCACAAATGGGCTTTGCAAATAAATGTATGAGAAATTGAATTGTCTCATATCTTTTATTCTTACAAATCTTTCTATCCATTAAAATTATGATAAGTGTCATCATTTTATTATTTTTTTTAATTATCTCATTAAGGGTATATTAGGGATATCAAATAAAATTAAATTGAATGGTGGAATGATGACACTTGTTATAACTTTAGTGGGTATGAATATTTATAGGCATAAAAGATATGAGACAATTTAATTTTCTAAATGTATAGGCTACACTAATTCCGAGAGAACCAAAACAAAAACCCAATTTGATCTGGTTTTCTCCAAACCGGTTTCACATAATCCTGTCCGATTTGGTTTCTAGCCAATCCGATGTGATGTGTATAGGTTCGAGCATTTTCCAGTCAAATCTGGTTTCTGACCAAACCAATTTTGACTCGTTTGACTCAAAACGAACCGATCTGGTTTTTGAAAAAATAAGGTTTGTACATCTCTACTTAACAAGAATAGAATAGACTTGCCTAAATATATAATTTAATACCATTACAGCTTTAGATTAAATGTATAACTTACTACCCAAAACACTACCTAATGTTCTTTTGTTTTAATTTTGTAAAATATATCTGTTACAAGGCATGCTTTTTACAAAAAAAAAATTGTCTTCTCTATCCAAAAGTATGCCATTTTTAACTTAATGAAGTTTTGTTTTTTATTCACCAATTAATTATTTTAAATTGTTTTTGATTATCTCCGCTCCCTACTTACATAATGTTTTTGAATGAATTGGAATATGTCTTGAATTGGAATCCAATTCAATATTCTGTTTGGTTAGCAGTAAATGGAATTTGAATTGAATTTTATATTTTGTTTGGTTGACGGAAAATAGAATTGGAATAGTATAAAATAACAGAACTACCCTTCTTGTTTTTTGTTTATTTTTTTACTTTGTTTTATAATTATATGTAAAGATATATTATATAAATTATAAAAATTGTAAACGGTGGTGGTGGCGGCGGTGATGGTGGCAGAAGCCATGGTGGTGGTGAAAAAGGTGAAGGTGGTGGTGGTAGTGGCATCACTAGTGTTGATGGTAGAGACAGTGGTGGTTGTGCCGGTGGGTGTTAGTAGCTGGTGGATGTCGGTGGTGGTGGTGGGTGTGGGTGGCAGTGACGGTGGTGGTGGCAATAAAGGTGGTGGTGATGATGATGGTGTTAGTAGTAACAATTATAGTGGTAGGGTGGTGGTGTAGGTGGTAACGGAGGTTATGGATGGTGGTGGTGGTAACGGTGGTGGTCGCAAGTAGTGACGGAGGTTTTTCATAATTAATGTTAAAAATGAAAAGGGTAATATGGTAATCTTCAACATTCCCACTTGAAGAATTTTGAATTTCCTCATCTTTTAGATGGAATTTATTTTCCCTTAATGGAAGTAAAGTTGGACACATTTAGGAATCCAATTCCTTCTCAAAACTTGAACCAAACATAGGAAGAAATTAAATTCCAATTCATTCGGATTCCAACGAACCAAACGACCCCTAACATTCATTCACATTCAATCTAAATAAAACCACATAATTTTAGATTAAATGTATCATTTAATACCCAAATTTTTACATAAGGTTTTAACCAAACTTAGTCTTTTTGGTTGGACATAACACAAGATTGAACTAAAACACATAGAACACAAATATAAACGTTTCTAAATGACTATAACTAGCTAAAATCATATAATCGTACCTTAATTGCTAAAAAAAACTCTCAAAACCTTTAAAAACTTCTTTGCTCGATTACACCTTATCGTTTTCCAAAATTCAAGTGGAGGTTTCACAAGTTAAGCTTTTTATAATGCCTAAGATTTCATCCCTAAATCCCTTTAACTCGCCCTAATTTATTTTTTCATCAAGAGTCACGATTTCAGGTTTAAAACCCATTATTTCCCCTTAATTAAATTCAATTACAGCTACTTATTTGAGCTATCACAATTCGGTCCAAATATGTAGTTCCAAAAAAAAAAAATCCGGTACCTACCTTCACCCTTGTTTCGTGGAATATGAACGAATCCAAATAAAGATATACAAAGTTTTAATTTCTCATATTTGAAAATTGATTCAATGAAGGAAGTAATTTAACAAAATCAAAATGAAAAATCATTTTATTCTAGCTCTAGCAAATCTGTGGTTTATTTTGATCATTTTAATTTATCCGTCTTTATAGTTTCACCAAATTTGTGGTTTTCAAATTGATTAAAGGAAACGTTAAGGCAGCTATAAATTTGCTGGTGTACATTTAAAAACAAAGAACTGAAGAAGCGTCGGTCGGGTCGGTTCAAGTTAGTCGACACCTATCTGGACGTGCCACCTATAGACCTCGTGTAGCCACCCAATAATACTAGTCTCATTTATTAAAATAATTAACTGAAAATTAATGCTGTGGAATATAGAAATTTTGGCCAATCAACACATCCTATTAAGAAAGCTAAATTCCCTCCCTTCCCTTTTCACACACGCCCGTTTCTCTTTTCATTTTTTGACACCAAACTTTTTTCTTTTCATTTTTTACACTATATGCAATTAAGTTTATCTTCTATTCAACATATTCCTCTTTTAATTTTTATGGGACAAAATTACGTGAATAGTCCTTATGGCTTATTTTAGAATAATTATTGGAACTCATGCTCGATCTATAAGGTTTGTTTTTTTTTTTTTTTGGCCTTCGTGCCCTTTTGGTTGCCTAATTTAGACGTTAGTCGACCCACATGATCCTCACTAGACGTAGAAATATCTAACGGTAGTAACACATTTTTTTTCCAGATCAAATATAATAACATAGAACTAGTAAACGGACTTGTGTCGGGTCGAGATAGGTCAAACTCACAAAATCCGTCGAACTCATATGCCTTTCAATATCCATAATTTGCAACCTATTTTCTAATGATTTTATTTTATTTATTTTTGTTTATCCTTTTCTCACATTGGTCTATTTTTTACAAGTTTGGACTAAAATTTGATGTATTATATTTCTTTGTTGTTGGATCGAAGGTTGTTAAAATCGAGATTTTACTTAGGATCATTTTTTATTTTGCAAGATTGCAATCATAAAATCAAATTGGGGTCGTAAGATCTTACATAATAAACATTTTTCTTTTCTCATAATAGTTATAATTATCTATCTCAAAAAGTAAAAAACCAGGATCATCACAACTCTATCATCTCTTCTTAGACTCGCATTCATCAAACCACATACTCACTTGTTATAAACTTATCAGTTACACCAAAAAACCAAGAACAAATACCTTCCACTATCAAATCTGTTTTACATGGAATCACATACAACAAGGACAGAGGTATACAACAATGACAAAGATATACAACAAATGTTCATTTTACTTTTCTTTTTGTAGTTTTTTACATGGGATCGGATCGTCTATGATCTTACGATCTTACCCCCGTTTTACTTTGTATATTCTTTTATAGTAGTTGCGCAATAATAATAATAATAAATTACTCTTGTGAGACAAAACTAAGTAGTGGTCTGAGACACCTAAAATATATACCTTTGATCCTTACATGATGGGAAAATCCGTTATTTATAGCTTGTCCCCGACATCTCATCACATATAATGAGGTTCATCCTTCCGTCTTCTATACCAATCCCCCCCCCCCCCCCCCACCAACCCACCCAAAAAAAACCTTTGTATTCTTAACAATTCCTCACTATCAAGCTTCAGGGAGGATTTTTTCTTGAAGAATTCTCGACAATCAAGGTGTGGGAAAATCACTAGAATGGTGTTACCTTATGGATTGTTCGTGAAAGGGATGTGAAGGAAGACCTGAATCATACCTATGGAATGCAATCTTTATTTTCAAAAATACTAACTTCTTGAACAATTTTGGATAACGATCGTGGGTTTTTTTTATCTCAAAAAAGGCTTTGTTTTTTTATTATATATCTAGAATGTCACATATGGTTACTCTTGGCATCATGGAGCGTTGTTTACAAGATACCTTAGACGGCGATACTTGTATGACAAGGTTGATTATATCGATTATGTGGACATAAATGTATCCTGAGTCCATGAACTTGATACAATGATCAAATAATTAGGGTATGTTAACGGTGGAACCATTTACTACCATTTTATAATTCATAATGTGTGAACTAGACCATGCTTTATTACCATTATGATATGACCAAAATTTCTTAAAGTTATGGAAATATATGGTGCTAACAAAGAGATTTCTTTATACATTGAGCATTGTCAAACTAGAATTTATACATATTTCATGTCCCCGTCATCTAAGGTGATAACAGATGCGATATATGTTGGATCTACATGCTCAATTATAATTTTAGAATGATATTGCTAATAACATATGATTATATAGAGTCACACTAATAACAAGTAAACACGAATTAATTATTTATAAGAATTTGTGATGCAACGTGCAAAACGGAACAAAGATAAATAAGAGCGAGCCTGTTGATTCTAACAGAATACCCAAGACAATCTCTTCAAAACCATGTTGATTCTACAAATACCATGAGATTGACTTCAAAATCTGGTCTAACACACACATAATTTTGGGAGAAAACTAAAAGTTTATAAAACTGATGAATGATCATCCAAATTACATCATTTACACATAAATAAGGACCAGAATTTAAAACATGCCTCAAAACAACGATGGGCCAAACACAAACCAAAAAATAAAACCTAAAAATAATGAAAAAACCACAAAATTGTCTATAAATCCATTTAGAAAACGATTTCTGGAGTCAAAAATGGGTAAGTCCCCTTCAGGCACTTATCATGACGTGCTTCTTGTTCCAAGCTTCAATTTGATTGGTCGTAGGCCCGAAACGGAGTCTCGTAGCCAAAGTTATGACCATTTCCATGAAGCCCCTTTAGCCACTCAATCGTGGGCCTATAGGAACATAAGGACCCGATCCTCCACAGTAAGGCCCACATCAATTTGATTCTTGATAAACATTTATAGCTCTTGTAATTAATTGAAAATTATATATTTTAAGAAAACAATATTTTCAATACAAGTATTATGGTTTATATTATAAGGAATGGTATATAAAATCATATACTTCTTTTTGGTCTAAAGGACTTTTTTAGTTTAGCTAAATTATCATGTATTTTATAAAATATAAAAGATGAAAGATTTTTTTTTTATAAAATCTTCTTCTCTTTTATGCCAAACTGAGAAATGGAGAGGGGATACAAAAAAATGTCTTGTGCTTACAATACTTAGAAAGACATGTTTTAGAAACATGTATTGATATAATTATTAAGCATGTGAGTGTAAGATCTAATGTGTGTCTTAAAGTGTTAAGAGACATTGTATAAAGATTCATATACTAAAGCCTTTCATTCTTTATCCTTTCCTCTTTTTATTACCGTGAACCTCTCTTCTCCTACCTCTTTCTCTCTTAAAGTGTTAAGAACTAGTTAGAGGGAATTTGTAATTTTGTTATCCTTTAAGACAAAAGACTAGATTTTGTTCTTAAAGGCTTAAAAGCTTAGTTTGCAAGAAATGACTAGCATCCAAGTGTTTTTTAGTTGTTGGTGGACTTATCTTGAGGAATTCTGCTTTAGGTTCTTGTCATACTCCATCAACTTCCAACCTCCCAAGAGGATTCAAATTCTTTAAGGCTGTAACTTCTTAATACTTTTATGGTAGTTTTAATCTTTCATGTTCATGGAAAATGATCACTAGTGGTATTAAATTTGTTTTATGTTATTCAAACTCTATAATGCTTCCGTTGTCAATTTTGTCGTTTTAGAAACCTTTTTTTTTGAATAAACTAGAATTTATACACATTTCATGTCCCCATCATCTAAGATGATAACATATGAGATATATGTTGGACCTACATGCTCAATACTAATTTTAGAATGATATTGTTAATAACATATGGTCATATAGGGTTACACCAACAATAAATAAACACTGAAAGATTTAGCATGCTAACGAATCATATTAAAGTGATATTGCTAATTAACATATGATACTAATGGATCATGCTTGGAAATTATTTATTTCATATACATATTTATTTTCAATGGCAAGTAGCATAATATATCATAAGGTATGATTTATTAAGTCATGTACAACATTTTGGACTATAAGGACTTTTGACTTTTACCAAAAGGTTAGAGTTTATATTTCATAAACTCTATAAATTTATAAACTCTTCTCTCCTTTTTGTTATAAAAAACGTGGCTAGGAAAAGACAAGAAAAACATGGCTTCTCTAGTTGTGTAATCAAAATAAATCAAGTCTAAGAAGGCATGTTTGTAGATGCTCATCACATAGGGACATGGTTTGGTCAAAATTCTTAATACCTTGTGGTGAAGAACCTTTATTTATGCTTTAAGACTTTAGGCTTGCATTTCCTCTCCCTTTTATGAGAGAAAACCATAAATGTGAATGCATTCACACTCTCACACACTTTTGGTTCATCTCTTGAAGATCACTTACTTTCTTTTGTTATCTTGACGTACATATTGGTTATGAACTTCAAGCTTAAGAGTTAAGAGTTTATGGAATAGCATCTACATCAAGTTGATTTCTTGTTGGTGTCTTAAAAGTTCCACATTCTCCATCAACTTCCAAGCCTCCCAAGAGGACCCAAAGAACTACAAAAGTTGTTATTTCTACATCATCGTCTTTAGTGATTGTTTTTTTCCAAGCTTTTGTAAGAAGATCCATGGTTGGTTATAACTTGTTTATAATTGTTCAAAAATATAAAGTCTTCCGTTGCTAAAATCTCTTGTTTTTTAAACTAATTTTTGAATAGAAACCCAACAATTGGTATCAGAGCGAGGTTGCAAGTTGACTTAGATTTTATGATTTTTGGAAATATTAGTTTTTGGAAAATATGGATAACTTGTTTTTGTAAGAAAATGAGTTCATACATATTTTCTATGACAACTTTATAATTGTTTTTGTGACAAAAATTTTCATGCATCTTTTGTCATTTAAAGTTGTCTTATAAAAACAAATGTTGTTTTATGTGTATGTTGATATGTATGATGTTCATAAACTAGCCAATGACCAATGTTTTTTCATGTTGTTGTGTTGTTGTGCTTGTTGTTTTTGTTATAAAAATAGTTGTAGTAATTTATTTATTCATATAGTATGAAATAAATTAAATAGATTAGTTTTCTTGGTTTATTTTTGTAAGTAATAGATTAGTTTTTAGAAACAATTTATTTGTAAAAAAATATAACAAGAAATGAAGTTGGAGCCTTTTTGAAGATAGAAATGTAATTTTCGAAGTTAGAAGCATGTTGTGAAGTTAGTGACAGTTTGTGAGAAGTGTCACTAAAGCTGATTCTTAAGGGTTGTTGGACTTTTAGCGATATTTGCTGAATTTTTACCTTCAAGAAGATTTTCCAAACTTTTGCAAGCAATGAGTGTTTTCTCAAGTGGGAGCTTCTACAACAACATTACAAGAATATTTTTGGTTCCTTTAGAAATGGACTTGGCATCTTTTGTGTTGGATCACAAAAATATCATTAGTTGGTTATTTTTATGCATGTTTGTATTGTTTATTTTATGCAATTATTATGTGTGGTTGATAAATTAGCTTGAAACATGCTAAAATAAATTTGGACAAAATAAACATCACATGGAATTTGGTTTTCAAAAATTATATTGTGAACATAAGATGTAACAAATTATTGTTTTAAATTAAAATTCGGTTTTATAAAAATACTAATAACGAAAAATTTTGAAATACTCAAATTTTAAGTTTTAAAATGGTGATTTTTGTAACTTATACAAACTCTAAATATATAAGTAACAAAAAGAAGTTTTATTAAAAATATAAAAGGTTCAAATACGCTTAAACTCAAACTTAATACCGGTTATTAAAATTGAATCGCGTTAAAATTATATAAAAACTAGCTTTATATAGAACCTTTAAAAGGTGATTTTCTTTTGAAAATTGGTACCATAGATTATTATATGCATGTAATAACCATGATATCATATGTTTTTAAAACTAGAATTATAAAACATTAAAAGACCCTTCCAAACCTCAAATCTATGAAATCCATTTTGAAGAACACTCTCACATCTCTTGTATCCACTAGTGGGATAGATGATACCTAACCGCTTAGTGTTACCTTTTGATGGTCAGGGTGTATTCGCGATTTCAATAACCAAGTTATATAAACTAGTGGGATAAATGATACCTAACCCGTTTCGCCCGTAAAATCTGCCTTTATTGATTCGACCCGTTTTCGTTTTTGGGCTAAGTTATATAAACTTATAAGTTTATTTTAATCTCACGAGTGTTCAAATCCATTAGAAACTCATGAAAATATGCCCAAAATCATTAATTTGAAATTTCTAAATTCTATCCCGCCGGATTACAAAAACTTAATCGGGTGCGACCAAAAGCCCCGTTTAATGCCGATATCGGGTAGAATTCCACCGTGTCCAAATCATAGAACCTATTTAAAGGGGTTTAAGCTTCCATTTGAAGCTTTTGCTCTCTCTCTACTCTCTCTCTAACCTCTCTCCTCAAATCATGTTTAAGGGTCCAAAATCATCAATTTAAGGCTTCTAATCATCAAGGTACCTTCCCTAACTCCTAGTATATCATCCTTAGCATTCAAATTCGAGTTTAAATCATGATTTAGGACCTTGTTCATGTGTTTACGGCCCTGGAACATGCTTGGGCCATAAACACATATAAAGGGGGGGGGGGGTATTTAAGCCTTTAAACCCTTCCAAAACACCATTAAGGCTTAGATATGACTTGTAGAATTATGGAACTAGACTTGGAACACCTTGAACATCAATTTAGAGGAGTAAACATGAGTTTACTGCCCAAGAACATGCTTGGGCCGTAAACTCATCTCCATGGGGAGTAAACTCCTTCTAATGTGTTAAGATACCACTTAAACACACCATAAGCCTTGGGATAAATTCTAGAAGTAACCACAATCAAGTTAAGGACCTTAAAACATGTTAGAACACCCCCCTAAGGATTTCACGGCCATGAGATGGGGTCATGGGCCGTAACCTCCTAAACTTATATCAAAAGACACCCTTAATTCCATACAAGGCTTGTAGAATTATTTGGAATCACATATGATTAATTAAGGACCAACAAAACATCAACGATTGAGAGTGGGGGAGTTTACGGCCGTAAACTCCATGTTTACTGCCGTAAACTCCAATAAATGGTCCATAAGTGAAGTTTAATCCATTCCAAGGCCTTAGATTTAATCCTAGCTAATTTTCCCAAGTGATATAAGGACATTTAACATCATAAAGTACCCCACCACGAGTTTACGGCCGTAAACTCATGGGGAATATGTCATTAGGGCCGAAAACACTCCTAAGAGTTTACTCTTGAAGAGTAAACTCCATATCCAAGACTTATGTGTCCTCAAATGCCATCCGGGTCCTTCCAAACACTTGTAATGGAGTGTTTCTGCAACTAGAAGTGTATGTCCCTAACAAATAAATTAATCAAGTCCTAATTAGATACAAATGTGTATCTTTTCATAATACATAGGAATCTTGTGCATTTGCGAACCCAGAACTGACGTTTAGGATCCAAACTGACGCGTTCCTCAACCGGTGAGTTCATACCCCTACCCTTTTTCCGTGTTTTTCAAATGTTTTCAGGGGGGAATACAAGCAAAAGTACAAGGAAATCTTGTACTTAAACTTTTTTTCAGCTCAAATGTTTTATTTCATGTATGTTTCTAATATCGAAAATCGTGATAACTAATGGTTCGAATTGCAGGGTAAACTGTTAGACTAAATTCAAATTTCTTTAAAAAGTGTTATAAACTATATTACATTTTGCAAAAGAAATCATACTAAACATAAAACTAAGATTAGTACGAATACGAATGCGAATATGAATACGAATATAACCAATAGGATAGTACGAATACGAATACGAATACGAATATAACCAATAGAATAGTACGAATACGAATATAACCAATAGGATAGTACGAATACGAATGTGAATACGAATACGAATATAACCAATAGGATAGTACGAATACGAATGCGAATACGAATACGAATATAACCAATAGAACAGTACGAATACGAATACGAATATGAATATAACCAATAGGATAGTACGAATACGAATGCGAATAAGAATACGAATATGAATATAACCAATAGGATAGTACGAATACGAATAGAAATAGGAATACGAATACAAAATAACGCCTTTGGATGACGCCAAGAATTCGAATATACTGTTTATGTACGCCTTGAGCGTCACCAGAGTTTCGAAATTAATTCAAAAGTACGCCTCTGGACCTCTACTGAGTTTCGAATACATCCGCCTTAGAATGTCGCCAGAGATTCGAAAATACGTCTAATGTACTCTTTTAGAAATCACCAGAACATCGAAAATACTGTAATGTACCTTTCTGAGTGAATCCAAATATTCGAAAATACAACTAAGTTAGTAGATAATAGACATTCGAATGTAGGATAACTAAGATATTAGAATACTTAACTAATACTACAAGTATGGTAATTACTAGTACTTCGAAATCAAACCTAAGAACCAACCTCAACACATAGGAAAATATGGGATTTTCCTGGGATAGCATAACAACTCATAAACGAATAAAGTAACAAATGAATAACTAAACTATTAGGAAAATATGGGATTTTCCTGGAATGACATAACAAACCGTTTTCGAATTGGTAACAAAAGATAACTAAACTGTTTTCATAAGAAAATATGGGATTTTCTTGGATAACAACTTTTTCAGAAAACAAAGGAAACTCGTTCTTTTCAAAACTAAACCGCTTATGAACTCACCAGCTTTATGCTGATTTTCAAACTGCTTGTATTCTCAGGTCAGCCTTAGACAGGTACACCGCCATCTTTTGGAGAAGACGGAGCGTTCTGAAGACTCGTCTTTGCTTTTGTTTATATGATATATGTATATAACACTTGTATAACTTTTCTTTCAAACAGATGTAAACAATTCTATGTAATGTAATGTTTTGTGTTTACTGTTTTACTATGTACATTGGATTTGATACTCAACGTGGAGTCCGCCTCGAAAATGTTTCCGCCTTTGGTTTTCGGGGTGTGACACATGTATTGAGAGAAAATCTAACGAGAGATGTGAAATTGTATACACTTAGTCCTAAAAAACTTGCGTTAAGCAATAAACCTGAACATGATACCTAGTAAAGGCATCATTGTGATGCTAAAGGTGCTTCTGAACATCTAGGAGTAGTTATTCCTGACTTCCAGGAAATCTTGGATAATATAGTTGTATATATGTTGATATAACAGGTTAAGCAACATTCCAATAAATACAGTGATATGTTGTTTTAAAGTAGTTCAAACAATGGAATACTTCAAGACTAAAAGAGTAATGTCATCTAAGAGGCCTATGTTTTATTAGATTACACACCTTTAAGCCTAAGAAATCTAGTAAGGCCCACATAGAGGGATCTTGTTTCTTTTGTGGAGAAACTGGACAATAGCAGAGGAAATGTTCCTCTTATATGGAAAGAAAGTTTAAACGAGACTATTACTTTAGGTATCTACTAGATAGAACTTATACTTTTCGTATAACACGTAAGTACTTGGTGCTTAAATGTTGATCTAATATTTGTAAATGGCTTGCAAATATTTATAGAAGAGTAGCCAACTGAGCACAATCAAGTTTGAACTACACTCCCGGAGTTTAGTTTAATATTTATGCTTAGAACATAAATTACTTGTAATATAAAATAATGTTTGTTATGGAACAATGTATGTTTTATTTTAGTTTGTCTAGATATATGTCTCAGTTAATTTATGAATGATTGACCATTTGCTTAAATTATTTTTTCATAACGATCACCTTCATATTCAGAAATGATTAAAGTTCTTTTTTATGAGACTAGATCTCTTGATAAGAATTATAAAGTAAATATCAATGTTTATAAATAAAGTGTTATATATTAAAAATACTTTTGAGTTAAACTTGTTTTGAATCAAACTCAAATTTGAAATTGTTATATTTATTATATAAATTACATTCACATATTGCAACTTCAAGAAATAGATATTTAAAGGAAAATAATGTAGTTTATTTGAAATATGTAAATCTTATTTATATATAAAAGATTCATAATGATATTTTAACTAGGTAGTAGAGAATATAGATTATTAAGGGACTATACATTGTGATGTATGACTTCCTTTCTAATGAATGTCTACGATTTAGCATAAGATACCAAATCAACTTTATTAACAATTATAGTAGTTATAATTATATTGGTAAAGCATAATTGTGAAATCTTGGTTGGAGCTTTCAAATATAAAGTTAAGATACAAATAGGTAAGAACTATCTAAAGTCTTAATGACAATAAAGGATGAATTAAATCTTACTTGATATGATTTACTTTTTAATCAAGAGAATTGTCCTCCTTTCATTTCCTTGGGATAACACCTAGAAAACTATCAGTTGTACTTTGAGTAAAAATACCAACTAATAAGCAAGGTTGTAAAGAATGCTCGGCGTTAGCTAGTAGGTGGACTGGGGTTAAATGATTAATCGGCTAGGTAAGGATTAATTGGGGACCATTAATTGCTAATTTGTGGAATTTTAGAAAACTAGATATGACTAATATCATATCAAAGCTCATAAATATCACTAATATTATAACAATATATGTTAATATGATTAATACAACACTAACCATACCTTTAATGGTTTCTATTGAGATAAAACTTCTTTAAAGTATTAAAATTTCATCGTTTTCTACTGCTTCACTCATTATGTATGAAGGGATTAATCACTAGGCGCCCTCTAGTCAATCGAGTAGCGCCTAGGGATTAATCAGAGATTAATCGGTACGTAGTCAGGATTTTGACATACATGACTAGGATGGTGAAATTAGTTATTGGTCTATGAAGTGCTAAATAACTTACTCATTTAGTAAAGTTAAAATATTTAGTTGAAGAGATGATACATCAATAGTATTACACAAGGAGAAATGTTAATGTCGTGAGATTGAAAGTAGAATTGTTGCTGAATTTACATTGTCTTTCGAATAAAGACTTAAACGATCAAGTTTTTTTATGAATCTATATCATATAAGCCTTAGAAGATTGTTGTAAAGCAGGAAAGATCCTAGAAGGTGAGTCTAGGAAGCTTTAATAGGTGCTTGATAGAGAAGCAAAATTCCTAGTAGAGTCTAATGAAAATTGTTATATATGCTTATTTGGACACATTTATATGTTAAATTTTTTTGTGGTTATTGTGTATAGTGACTGGGGAACTATGAGGCAATTATTGGGACGAGTATACATAGGTGTGAATGGCAGTATAGGCCTGTACTACCGAAAGCACAAGATTCATACTTGGATCAACAGAAGTCGCAAGGTTACTAAGACACTGTTGGTTGATTTTGTTTTGTTTGTTTCTGTTATTACCTACGTTATGGTGATGCCTAGGAAAGTAGTTTTGATTCAGATCCGAGTGGTCATGAAGTATCGAGTCTGAATTATATAAATCCATGTGAGTGGATTGTTTCAGAGGACCATGTCATGTGTAGTGACCAACTTTAGCCGGGAGATTGAAGAGGAAGATGATCAAAGTGATCGACATAAGTATTGTAGCCTTCGTTAGGGATGAGTAGCCAGTAGCCAGAGATGTTACATGTTATGATATGGTTGTAGGTTATTCTTCCTTGACCTAAATAGGAAAGACCATGTTTTTAACACAAGATGGAAGGTATCTTCCATGTTAATGTCTTTTGTTGGGGCAAGAGTTTAGTTCGTCGTATACCCATTGCATCATGTAATGGAAGGTTATTAGAATGTGGCCATTCAGTCTGTGTTATAGCCAAAGTAAAGAACTCATCGTGTTTTGCGTTTACTACCCAATTTATAAAGGAGCAATAGTCTTTGATAAAAGTCAAGTTTATGACTTAAAAGTTATGACTAAAAGTCCATCGGTGGGTGAAAGTGATGGGTTTTTTGCACTGTAACGTCTCTATGGTGCCCATACAACCCTAATGATTTGGATCTAAGTTTTCTCTATTTATACATGCAATATTCTTTTTCCAAAGCATGAAGCCTAACTAGCATACAAATTTGATATTTGAATCATAAAAACAAGTTAGATGATTACCTCTTATTGTAGCTTGTAGAAGTTGGCCTTTTAAGATCTTAGCACCTCAAGTTTGATGCCTCTAATGTGTCACAAACACCATAAGCAAATGGAGGATAAT
This sequence comes from Lactuca serriola, assembly GCF_051521515.1. Classification (NCBI taxonomy): domain Eukaryota; kingdom Viridiplantae; phylum Streptophyta; class Magnoliopsida; order Asterales; family Asteraceae; genus Lactuca; species Lactuca serriola. The sequence continues at coordinate 92,033,709 of NC_136413.1, read as the reverse complement.
GATAGAGAGTCTAGGAGGCACACAAAAACCGGCTAGGGTTCTTCTTTGAACTCTTAGGACCTTTTTGGTGATACTAGGGGTTACATTTATAGTGTGGAATTCCTAGGGTTTCACTTGTAAACCCTAATTCACTTCCTTGGGCCTTTAATCCAACAATTTGGACTAACTCTTTATGGACTCCCACATAAAATTAGTCCATCCTCATCAACATGCATTAGCCCAAACTATATGTATTACTGATTTACTTAATTAGTCCCCGTTAATTTAATCAGTCTCTTTTGATCACTAAATTAATTCCAAATTAATTCTTGATCAATACCAATTAAATAATATGATTTCTCAATTAATATATTATTCTTATAATATATTAATAAATCACAGATAACCTCTTTCTCAAATATTCATCCTATCAAATTGTTCTGGTGAAGGCAACCCAAAAGGACCATGCTACTATCGGGTCAAGTACATACCAATCATAGTTATGGGCTTAGACACCTAATCCAACAGTCTCCCACTTGGATAAGTCTAATAACTATTATTTCAAGTACAACTTCAGAATCCGATTAGCAATCGTAGCTCTCAAAAGCTGCTGTTGAACATTGATATTATCAGTAATGCATCCTTATATAAGGGATCATATATTCCTTCATTCTTCAAGATATCGTATGGACTGAGACATGGATTATAATCATTCTCTCTGTCCATGTGTTGTTTCCCGACTTCCGATTTATGACAATTGACAACAGACTATAATTGAACATATCAATTTAGTCCAAGCTTGGCCAAGCACTTAGGGTGTCATCACTAAATCATCGAGGGCCCACAAATATTGCTTTTATCCTACATTGGGTAAAAGGAACGGATAAACTTTGACTCATATGCTGCTCAATCTACTCATCAAATCACACACAATAATACATTTTATAACACCAAGTTACTGGTGTGTTTACGTATCATCAATGTGAAACCGACTTGCACACTACAAATCATATGTCTCTGTTTCATGAATATAAGATATTATCATCTCACAATCACTCGTGATAAAATCGACGAAGTGATTCAAATGAGCGTGGGTTTAATCCAATATTCAAATCTTATTACAGGAGTACTCATGAACACTGTAGCAAACTTGTGCTATGTCTAAACGCTTAGACAATCTACAGTCGGATTCATGATAGTCTTACATCATTACTTACTTCCAAAGTATGATTGATTGTGGCTGTTTGAATAATCTTATTATTCGGGAAGTCAAAACATGCAAAGTGAAACACAAGAATAATCCAACCCAATATGGACTCAGTCGTATTGATTACACATTATTCATTGTATAATGTTTCGATTAATCAACTTAATACTTGAACTAAAACAACAGTTATCCCATGCTCCAAGCATGTACACTATGTTCGCCTATGGTCCTTACCTTGTTGAATAAATCAATTGAACACATTTCCAATGATCCTCATTTCACAATTCGCTAATCCTTATTGTAAGAATACAAAATTCTTACCACTACTAGAATATGTTCGAGTCTAAACTTACATGCAATGATCCTTTTGTAATGTCTAGGCACAAAAGTCACAGAGACTTGGCCAATGATATTACAAAGTATTCCAATTGAGAATGTTACAAGACAATTCCCTATAATTGAAGTCTCACATTCAAGGAGTATTCCTTGAATATCCTTCTTGCATTAAAGTTTCTAACTCACACAAAGATTCTTAATATCCAACTCCCATTATGGAAACATAATTGCCATATGACTATCTATTCTAAATAGAATCCTATTTATTCCAAATTATATCAATATGGTCCATTAATTGGATTAGTGTCTAAGCCAATAACTATATTTGGTAAGTATTTGACCCAGTTATGCATGGTCCTTTTGGGTTGCCTTCATCAAAGCAACTAGATAAGATTATTTATGAAGAAAAAGGTTAATTATGGTTTATTAATATATTATATGAATAATATATTAATAGAGAAATCATAGAGTTTAATTAATATTGGACAAGAATTAATTAAGAAATTAAATTTGTGGCCAAAATAGATTAATTAGACTTGGGGGATTAATATTGTAATTATATGATAATTGCATTGTGGGTTATGGATTCCTAAAGGGAAGGGAGTTGGACGAAATCTATGGGAAGCCCATATGATTTTCATCCAAGGGCCTTCTAGAAAGGTTCCATGGGTTGCTGAAGGGCTAAGTAGAGAATTAGGGTTTCTCCTGAAACCCTAGCAGCCCACACAAGTATAAATAGACCCCTAGGGATCCCAAAAACGGAGATAAGTCTTCTGGTAGAGATTTTGGACGGTTTTGGTGCTCCTATTCTCTTTCAATATCATCCTCTTGCTTATGGTGTTTGTAAACCATTAGAGGAGTGACATTTGTGACTCTAAGCTCCAAGGATATGAGATTCAAGCCATTCTATAAGAGGTATTCATCTAGATCTGTTCTTACATGTTAATTTCGATATACATATGCTAGATCTAGGGTTTATGGCTTTGGATGATTATTGCATGTTCATTAGACAGACTAGATCCAAAGCTTTAGGGTTTTCATGTACACCATAGGATTAATGTAGTGCTCATATAATTTTAATAAAAAGAAACAGTTTCCGCTAAATTAATTATTATACTGGGATTTTCTGCAAACAAAGATGTTAAGGTGTTTCAAAGCGTAAAGAAGAGTTTTTTTGGTTCTGGAAAATAGGGGATGTCACATTATGAACTTACAAATAAGATTTATTAGTATTATCAGTCGTTATATTGATCGATCTACTTACAGGAGCGATGTGTAGGCTAGATATGTGAGGTTTTAAAGTGGAATTTCCAAACTATATATCTTTTAACCAAACAGATCCTACCTTCAGGGTGATCTTACCTGGTCATTCTTTATCTGAATGAACTCGGTATTTTGTTGGGATTAATGATGAATCTGAGAATTTATTAATATAACTCTATAAATACGAGTGAATACTAAAGTATATATAGTATTATTACATGATAATCTTAATGGAAGTATTATTATATAAAAGATTAACATATATTATATACCTAATACTCTATGATAAATATATTTACACTGAGTTATGACAGTGTTGTCTAAAATAGGGTTGGTACTGAAAGTTGATTTTAGGGATTGTAGTCTTGTCTAGGTTTTAAACTAAGACATATAAAGGATGTTTAGTACCAAATAAGTTGAATAAAGGTATAGTCATACAATGTAGTATTGCATGGCTAGGAAAGCTATATTAAAAGGAAATTACAAGCATTGTGATTCGGTCTAATTACAAACTAAGGTTTGTCAAGGATATTTAGTTCAAAAGGAAGTTGAACAAGTGTTTAGTTATACCACATATTGTAACGATATTACATAAACAAAAATTTTGTGTTGGAGATTGCTTATGGGTTTAGTAGTCATGCCTAGTTATAAACTAAGACTTGAAAAGAATTATTAGTTTTAATAAGTTGGATATTGGGTTGTTTTATACTGAGATGTGTGTGAGGTTGGAACAGAGGGTTGAGCTCTGTTATATGACGTTGTTGTGTGTCAGGGTATGGGTTACATACCAGAGTACAACACTAGTATTCCTACTATTTTTGAATAGCCATAAATGATGGGTCTATATCAGGCAACAATTTAGGTATGTTTGGTCATCTGCTAGAGTAAGATGACAACACTTGACTGATCTAGACAAGTCTCATGAATTATGTTCTTAATGTGGATTTATAACCCACAAATATATTGTGAAACCTAATGGGTGTCCATTCCCATAGGTATATTTACTCCATCCCCCTCATGGTTGCCTTTATTGATTTCTACCTCCGAGGAATCCCCAAGTAGAAAAATCTACTCATTGCTTATAGTGATCCATTATGTTAGATCACAAGATCAATGTTATAGGATTAGTATGTGAGAATCGATAGGATGGGGTAGATTTTCTTATGGATATCTATGTTAAATGATATATTGTTGGTAACAGTTGGTTTTGCGGGTTTATTAAATATGGGTTATCATCATAATAGTATTGTGGAATTGAAAACCCTATATGTCTCACCAAGTATTCCCAAACCTGACCTAATCAATCTAATGTGTAACATCCATAAAATTCATGAAAAATTTTAAACTTTTAAAACAAACCATAATTCATCCTTGTTTACAAAATAACTTTCAAACATGATCGTTATTAGAGTTTTTCCCAAAATCATAAAACAAAACTCGAGGAGGTGTACGATCACGCATTCGCCTTCTCGCGATCCTCTGAGGTACCTGAAACATAATCTAAAACTGTAACCCCAAAGCTTAGTGAGTTCCCCCAAAATACCAATACACAAACAATTAGCACATATACAATAACAACATGCAATGGGTCCATAACTAACAGATTGGTTTACCCCTGAGCCCACAACATAAGTCTGGTTTGCCCTTGGACCATAGTTTATGCATGGCTTGCTCCCTGAGGCCACAACATAAGTGTGGCTTGCCCCTGGGGTCCACATTTTATATCTGGCTTGCTCCCCGACCTGATCAATCCTCAAACTGAATACCACTAAGCCCATAGTATGACTATGGCATGCCCTTCTCGACCCTTAGCTCATATCTGGAATGCTCATGAGCCCTCAGTATGAGTATGACATGCCCTCCCTAGCCATCAACTCATATCTGGTTTGCTCCAGGATTTTTTGGCTATAGAACGGAGCAGTACAACCTTAACCCAACACACACAATATGTTGACATATAACAAATATATCATATACAAATAAAAATACAATATCACAGGTAGTCCTACAGATCTACCAGACTAGCATATGAAAATTAGAATACATATGTATTCCATACTCAACATATCAACAATATCAGGTTGTCAAACCAATGGGTCGGCCTTGGTGCCTTCGACTCGAAAGTATAGTGAGGAAAACTCACCTCACAAGCTGAACATAACTAATAAGGTCTGACTCCAAATCTCAGCTCTCTACTCAATTCCTACATCTACCAAGTGACCAATTCCATCAAAATCCCAAAATACCCTCAAAGTCAAACTTAGTCAAACTCAAAGTCAAATGGTCAAAATCAATAAACCCAGTGAGTCAACCCAACCGATTTAACTCAACAAGGGCTGACCCATGTGAGTACGTAGGGCGTACTTCGGAGGTACGCTCAGCGTACACGAAGCTTTGCAGAAAACCACCATCGGGGTGGCTGACCGGGTATGCGGGGCATACACCAAGCTACGCGAGGCGTACCCTCATAATCCCAAATTCTTCATTAAGTGCTTAATGGATTCAATAGTTAAGCTCATACTTCAAATCCGAGGTTGAGAGGCATACTAGGGTCATAAAGTTTCCAACTTTATGACTTTACACGTCCATAAAGTCCTTAACACATGGTCTTAATCCATTAAGACATTTTACAAGATGCATGGAGCCAAACTAGCTAAAGGGGCCTCATTTTTATGGCTTAAGATCCTTCCTTGGGTCTGGAAGGACAACTTAAAATGTCTAAAACTAAACATGCATAAACATGGGACTTTTGAGACAAGAAGAACACCATATGGTTACCAAAATGATATCCAAGCAATCAAAGCATCAAGGTGAAGACTTTTTACCTTCTTCCTTAAGTACACCAAAACATGCTTTCTGTAGCTCAAACACACTCTTTAGGGACTAGGGTTTTTCAAGGGACGACTCTAAGGATTTGGAGGCTGAAAAGGTGGGGATAAATGACCCATAAGGATGCTTAAATACCCTACAAACCCTAAAACTTAGGGTTTCTTTAGGACACGATTACGCCCAACGTACTAGGGCGTGCAATAGTATGCTTATCATACTCACATGTATGCTTAGTGTACTCCTCCTGCCCCAATATTACAATCTTGCCACTAGGGCTTCTTATGGCTACTTCTTTTCAAATACAAGGACCAAACTGTCATAAATTAAAACCAAGGGATGAATTTGAAAATACCCGAAAATCGGGGTGTTACAACTCTCCCCGACTTGAACTAGACTTCATCCTCAAAGTCTGCTGTAGAGAAAAAATCCAGATAATGCTCCCACATCTCAGCTTCCGGCTCCCAGGTCCACTCCAAGCCCCTCTGATGATGCCATCGTACTTTAACCAAAGGTACTTCCTTGCTATGCAAAACCTTTACCTTCCTTTCCAGAATAACTACTGGCCTCTCAATAAAGTTCAAGCGCTCATCAACATGAATATCATCCAAGGAAACCACCGCATCATCATCCAATGCGCATTATCGTAGCTATGAAACATGGAAAGTGCTGTGAATCTGACTGAGCTCCTCAGGAAGATCCAATCTGTAAGCAACCTTGCCAACCCTAGCAATCACTCAAATTGGACCAATATACCGGGGACCTAACTTCCCCCTATTCCTAAACCAAATCACACCTTCCCAAGATGAGACCTTCAATAACACCATGTCGCTGACCTGCAACTCCAAGTCGGATCGGCGCCGGTCAACATAGCTCTTTTGACGACTCTGAGCAGTCTGCAATCTATGCCCGATCTGCTGAATCATCTTCGTGGTCTGCCCCATAACCCTGTGAACAAACTCGCCCCAACAAACCGGTGTACGACATCTCCGTCCATACAAGAGCTCAAAAGACTGAGCACCAATATTGGAGTGATAACTGTTGTTATAGGAGAACACCGCAAGAGGTAGGTAGGAGTCCCAGCTCCCACCAAAATCGATGACACAGGCCCGCAACATATCCTCAAGGGTCGGTATCATCTGCTCACTCTGGTTTTCGGTCTGCAAATGATAAGTTGTGTTGAAGTGCAACCACGTTCCCAGTTCCTCATGGAACTTCTACCAAAAACAGGAGTTAAACCGAACATCACGTCTTGAAACACTGGAGACCGGAACCCATGGCAAGCAACGATCTCACAAACATACACATCAGCCAACTTCTTGGCCGAAGAACTCTCCCAAACTGATAGGAAGTGGGCCCTCTTCGTCAATCGATCCACGATGACCCAAATAACATCAAAACCCTTTGCCTTCTTTTGCAACTTGGTGATGAAATCCATTGAAATCTGCTCCCATTTCCACATGGGAACCTCTAGAGGATGTAGCTTGCCATGTGGCCTCTGTTGTTCAGCCTTGACCATCCTGCAAGTCATGCACCTCTCCACATACTAGGTGATCTCCTTCTTCATACACGACCACCAATTGCTCAATCTCATATCTCGATACATCTTGGTGGCGCCGAACGATAAAGGATCTCGCACTCATAATCCTTGACTACGTCTAACCACCTGCTTTGCCTCATGTTCAGGTTTGGCTGATCCATAATGTGCCTCAAACTCTTGTGATCCGTTAGATAGTACAGCGGACCCCATGAATATAATGCCTTCAAATCTTGATGGCAAAAACCACTGCCCCTAACTCCAGGTCATGCATGGGATATCACGTCTCACGCGGCTTTAACTGCCATGAAGAACAAGCTATCACCCGTCCTCTCTGCATTATGACCTCCCCCAAACCAGCGATGGATGCATCATAGAATACCATAAAATCCTCAATTCCCTCTGGGAGGGTCAAAACCGAGGCTCACATAATCTCTGCCGAAGGTTTTCAAATGTTGGTTGCTGCTCATGGCCCCATCGGAAATCCACCCCCTTCCTCGTCAGATGAGTGAAGGGTACAACAATCTAGGAGAAATCCTGAATGAATCTCTGATAGTACCCTGCTAAACCCAAGAAACTCCTGATATCAAAAAGAGATTTTAGAACCTCCCACTACATCATAGCCTCGATCTTGGCGGCATCGACCAATATCCCATCTTGGTTAATGAGGTGTCCAAGGAACTGAACCTCTCATAACCAAAACTCACACTTCGAGAACTTAGCATATTTCCGTTCTCGCCTTAAAACCCCAGAAGCTCACGAAGATGCTCCTCATGCTGCTCTCTGGCCTTGGAATATACCAAGATATCACTAATGAACACAATAATCGGACCATCGAGCATTGGACTACATACTCGATTTATAAAGTCAATAAATATTGCAAGCGCATTGGTGAGCCCAAATAGCATCAGCACGAACTCATAATGCCCATAACGAGTCGAGAACGCGGTATTCTCCACGTCGTCCTCTCTCGCCTTGACCTGATGATACACGGACCTCATATCTATCTTAGAGAACTAAGATGCACCCTACAACTGATCAAAGAGGTCATCCATCCGCAGAAGGGGATAACGGTTATTCACCGTTAGTTTGTTCAACTCTCAGTAATCAATGCACATCCGATGTGAACCATCCTTCTTCTTGACGAACAAAATCAGCACTCCCTACGGAGAACTACTCGGTCTGATGAAATTCTTGCCTAGAAGCTCCTACAGCTGAGATGAAAACTCATGTATCTCTCAAGCATTTCCAAGCGGTAGAGCGCCTTGGCAATCGGGGTCACACCTGTAACAAGATCAATCCTGAACTCGACCTGCCTCTCAGGAGGCACACCGGATAACTCCTCCGGAAACATATTGGCAAACTCCCTGACAATCGAGACCTATGAAACTGAAACCTGATCCCCAACACGTGTATCCACTACATAATCTAAATAACATGCACACATATGCACAATATACTGTCGAGCTCTGGCTCCAGAACAAAACCCTGAACCCATCCTGGTGCCCTCTCCATAGATAACCAGTTCTCCCCCACTTGGGGTTTGAACTACCATGTGATGGCCCTCACAATCAATCATAGCACAAAAATGGCTCAGCCAATCCATACCCACAATCACGCAAACATCCCCCATGGGGATAAGGATCAAATCGATCGGATAAGGCACCCTAAAGATCTCCAGAATACAACCCTAATATACTAATGATGCAAAAACCTCATGTTCGTTGGCGATAGAAACTCGCAATGGACACTCTAACTCCCCAATGGGCATATCAAACTCTCTAATGAACGATCGAGACACAAAAGACCAACTCGCACCCGAGTCAAACAACACTAGAGCAGGCAAAGAGTTCACTAGGAACGTACCTAATAGAGGAAAATAGATAAGCATAACATAAAACATAATCAAAGAAACATACCAGTTACAACATCTAGAGCTGCTCTGGCCTCCTCGACAGTGAGTTGGAAAGTGCGACCTCGAGCCCTCGGGGGCTCTACCCTGCCCTGACTCCCATCAATGATCCTCAAAGTAGCCATCGCTGAAGCCTGTGCCGGCCTAGCAGCAAGCAAAGTACAATTGACCTTCACATGGCCAACCTGCTCACAATGATAACAAATCCTAGAACTGAGTGTTGGGTCCTGTTGGTGGCAATCCCTCGTCATATGGTCCAGCCGGCCACAATTGTGGCACCCAGAAGATGATTGGAAAGCACCCTCATGCACCTTGCCGCACTTCCCCCAAGTGCGGCCCTTCCGGACCCCAGATCTAACATCAGCGGTCTTAAACTGCTTTGGCACAGGCTGCGACTGTGTCGGGCCCGACCTCTGCTCCCTCATCTGCAAATCAATCTCAATCTCACACCGTCTGGCGGCCTCCTGCATCTCAAACAAAGAACCATAACACTGGGTGGAAACAAACCTTCTGATCTCTGTCTTGAGCATGCTCAAGTAACGGATCATCTGAGCCTGCTCAGATGCAACAAACTGAGGATAAAACATTGCCCTCTCTATGAACATCTTGGTGATCTTCGTCACCGTCTCAGTCCCTAGCCTCAAATCCAGGTAGTCCTAGGCCAACCTATCACGCTCCACCAGTGACACATATCGAGAGCAGAACATCTCCGAGAACTGATCCAAGACACAACAGCTCCTTGTCCAGCTGAATATGAACTGGTAGCAAGCCTCCACATATCCTTTGCTCCGATCCTCAGAAGGTTCAGAGCGCACCTGACCTTCTGGCCATCTGCGCAAGAACAAGTGAAAAAACACCCCACCACATCATATAGCCACCCCATGGCAATGATTGGGCCTTGAACTCCATCGAAAGTTGGGGGCTTCATATTGTTGAAGTCCTGATACTGAAAAACCTGACCCGATCCAACCCCTGCAACCACAACGGCTGCAACAGCAGCAGTCTTAGACAAAGCAACATAGAACTCATCAAAGTACACAATCATGACGGTCTTAATATACAGAAACATCTCTGGAAACTGAGCTCGGAAAAAAGCAACAACCTCCTCTTGTAGGATCTCCCAGATCCTATCATCCAACATAACTGACCCACCTTGACTACCAGCTCCTGATCCCGAACCGGACCTAGCCTCATACCGACACGTAGTCACCATACTGAAAATAAACCAGGAAGATACCAGATAACATGCATATCATATCAGGGGAACCAACTCCCAACAAAGCCCTAGGGGTCGTGACTTCCTTGCTACACGTACGTGTCTTGTGCTTTTAGTAGTACGAGCCCATACTACCTTCCACACCAACCCATATTTGTCTCAGAGGATCATCACAACACCCTAACAATACTCACTAGCATAGAAAAACATTTAATCCCCACTCCCAAGAGGAAAGGATAAACATCTCGAAACTAGCCGGCTGACCCCACACAACTGATCCATGCAAAATCTACCAACCCTTCTACACTCGTGTATGCTAGCCATACAAAACACTGGACCCTATAGACAGTCGAATATCTGATCTTAACCTAATCGCTTCATAAAACTAGAACAAGGAATAAGGCCAGACCAAACATTCTTAGGCTATAGAATCTTAGTTATGCATAACCATGATGCATACACTAAGCAACTACAGTACTTGTGTCAATTCCATTAGAGAAGAACCCTAGGCTATTAGGCATCATATAATCAGGGAATTCTATCATGCAACATCCTGAAGATCCCTAGCATATCACTAGCATGCTGTTCTAACATATCACAATATCAAATAATAGTATGGTATTTTGGGGTCTACTTACTGACTCTGGCTGACCGTACACATCGCATCCTCCTTGATTATTTTGAAAACCATTTGAAAAAAATCATTTTAAAAATCTTTTTTATTAGTTTGCGAATGGACTCACACGAGTGTTCCACCAATTCACTCAAACCAAGGCTCTTATACCAACTTCTAAAATCCATAAAATTCATGAAAAATTTAAACATTTAAAACAAACCATAAATCATCCTTGTTTACAAAATAGTTTTCAAACATGATCGTTATCAGAGTTTTTCCCAAAATCATAAAACAAAACTCGAGGAAGTGAATAATCATGCCTTTGCCTTCCCGCGATCCTATGACGTACCTGAAACATAATCCAAAACTGTAAGCCCAAAGCTTAGTGAGTTCCCCCAAAATGCCAATACACAAACAAATAACACATATACAATAACAACATGCAATGGATCCACAACTAACATACTAGATTACCCCTGCGCCCACAACATAAGTCTGGCTAGCCCTTGGCCCGCAACTTATGTCTGCCTTGCTCCCTGAGCCCACAACATAAGTCTGGCTTGCCACTGGGACCTACAGCTTATGTCTAGCTTGCTCCCCGACCTGATCAGTTCTCGGATTGAATAACACTATGCCCTCAGTACGAGTATGGAATGCCCTTCCCAGGCCTCAGCTCATATTTGGAATGTTCATGATCCCTCATTATGAGTCTGGCATGCCCTCCCCGACCCTCATCTCATATCTGGTTTGGTCAAGGGTTTGTTGGTTACAACACGGAGCAGTACAACCTCAACCTAACCCGCACAATATGTCGACATATAACAAATAATATCATATACAGATAAATAGAAAGTATCATAGGCAGCCCTACAGATCTACCAGACTAGCATATCAATAATAGAAAGCATATCAATAATATCAGGTTATCAAACCAATGGGTCGGCCTTGGTGCCATCGACCGGAAAGTATAGTGAGGAAAACTCACCTTACGAGCTGAAAAGAACTGATAAGGCCCGATTCTGAATCTCAACTCTCTACTCAATGCCTACATCCACCAAGTGACCAATTCCATCAAAATCCCAAAATACCCTCAAAGTCAAACTTGGTCAAACTCAAAGTCAAACTTGGTCAAACTCAAAGTCAACTTGTCAAAATCAATAAACCCACTAAGTCAACCCAAACCCAGTTAACTCAACATGGGCTAATTTATGTGAGTATGTGGGGCGTGCTCTAGAGGTACGCTCAACGTACACGAAGCTTTGCAAAAAACCACCATCGGGGTGGCTGACTGAGTACGCGGGGCATAACCTCGCAACCCCAAATTCTTCATTAAGTGCTTAATGACTTCAACAGTTAAGCTCATACTTCAGATCCAAGGTCCAGAGGCATACTAGGGTCATAAAGTTTCCAACTTTATGAGTTTACACATCCATAAAGTCCTTAACACATGGTCTTAATCCATTAAGACATTTTACAAGATGCATGGTGTCAAACTAGCTAAAGGGACCTCATTTTTATGGCTTAAGACCCTTCCTTGGTTCTCGAAGGACAACTTAAAATGTCTAAAACTATACATGCATAAAAATGGGGATTTTGAGACAAGAAAAACAACATAAGCTTACCAAAAATGAGATCCATGCAATCAAAGCATCAAGGTGAAGAGTTTTTACCTTCTGGAGCTTCTCAAGAAGGTAATGATCTAATATCCACAAGCTTTCTTCGACTTCTATGCTACTTGATGCAACACCTTCTTCCTTAAGTACACCAAAACACACTTATTAGCTCAAACACACTCTTGAGGGACTAAGTTTCTGCAAGGGACAAATCTAAGGCTTTGTAGGCTGAAAAGGTGGGGATAAATGAGCGATAAGGATACTTAAATACCCCACAAACCCGGAAACTTAGGGTTTCTTTCGAACATGAGTACGCCTAACGTACATATGTGTACGCCCAGCGTACTAGGGCACTCCTAGTACGCTTAGGGTACTCACATGTATGCTTAGCGTACTCCTCCTGCCCCAAAAATACAATCTTCCCACTAGGGATTCTTATGGATACTTCCTTCAAATACAATGACCAAATTGTCATAAATTAAAACCAAGGGATGAATATGAAAATACTTGAAAACCGAGGTGTTACAATATGCATCACAGTTAGCGGTGTTAAGGCTACTAGATTTTTAATAGGACACCGAGTGACTAAAGAGACAAACCTGCAATAGAGTTCAAGACTGTTAGGTCTTTATGCTATAATTTATATATTGTACTAATTATGATATCCTTAGGGTTTTGTATTTTTGAAACAACATCTTTACTCAAGATATTTTAATAAACGAGACAGTTTCTACAAAATGTTTTATTGTACTAGGACTTTCCGCAAATAAAGATATGTGATTTTGAAAGTGTAAAGAAAAGTTTTTTTTGGGGGGTCTAGAAAATAGGTGATGTCACACTACATAATTGCTCCTACAATTATAACCCATTATGAGACTTTAGAATAATTAAATTATTTATGGATTAAATATGTTAATATATAACTTAACAAGTATTGATGTGAAGATCATATCCAATTATATCAAAACAATATAATAGTTGTTGTAACAATGTTCCAATATCCAAATACTAAATCCAAATAAATCCCATTTCTAGAATAAAAAAAATTATAACTCAAGTGTAGCCATTCATTCTTGGCTTAAAGTACGGACTTTATTAATGGGTCTAACTAAATTTAATTTGTGTGAATTCGGTGAATATTATCATCTCCGTATTTAACTTTATTCTAAGTATAGTTAAATATCATGGAAAATATGATTGGTGTTCTGATGTGATTTAGAGTCTCTTCGATTGATTAAGTATACTCTCGAACTTACAAAAGATTTATAGGTTATCCTTTAATTGAAGGACTTAACTTACTTTTTCAAAGAACTCATTCATCCGATCATATTTGATTGTAGGTTTTCAGTAGCTTTGTATTCTTATTTTGTTGTAGACTGTGTAATTATGTTTTGCTTGGAACTCATTCCAACAAAAATCATTCTTTGTTTCTAATAAACTCATAATCCAATTATAATTCATAATTATCTCTATCTGTTTTGAAGTCAACCTCTTGTGTAGATCTTTACATTATCATGTATGTTCTCTTAGTTCTTTTTAGATACTTTTAGAATGTACTTATAACCATCCAGTGACTTACCCATGTATCTAATTGGTATCTTATTTTATGTTCATATCATGATCATATACCTAGTCTTGTACATAATATGGCATAGATGGTGGATTCATTTGTCAAAGAAAATAGAATATAAATCATTTTATCTAGCTCAAACCTAAATACTATGTTATTTTGAGGCTAGCTTAAATGGGCCTATGTGGCAATACCAAGAGTCCTCCAAAGAAATTTTGTATCTTGATCTCTTTCAAGATATTTTCAACAGATCCATAAGAGTCTAAAGCACCGAATTAAGTCAATCTACACTGTGAGTCTGAACACCGGGCTCTATAATCAGTTCGCTCACAACATGATCCTTATACCAACTTGTAACGCCATGATTTTTCACTTTAATTTTTTTATTTAAAAACATCATTTAAAAAATTATAGCAAAGGTAGTATCAATTTATTCGTTAGAAAACATCACCAACGTTACTTAATTAAAATCTTCCAAAATCAACCCATTAAAATTAAAGTTTGCAAAACTAATCACTAAGTTAATATTATAAGTAACTACCCCAAAGACTCCTAACCTCACCAGGCCATCAAGTCACACTACCTGTACCAATGCAATGTGGAAGCAACAAGCAAAGAAACAAGTGTCAGCATCAACACGACGAGTCAATCTCAAGCACATAGGTATGGAAACAAACATACTTCATATAATATGTTTAGTCATGTAATCAATTCATACCAATCAACAGACATCCCTTATTATTATCAATATATAATGTATATATTAATTTGAACATTTTATTTATTGTAGTAATTATGATATAATTTACTTTGCAATAATTACTTTTAATTCCTCTCTAACCAGGGTCGATAATGTCAATAAATCCCCAAAGAATGACCCATTCTCTACAAAAGGACCTGACGACCCATTGCACCAAATGGGACGTGACTCCCATCCGTAACACTATCCACAATTCTTCGTTTTCACTACTCCGACTTTGCATGTACGAGCACAATGCATTGTCATTCGAGGTTTGTAAAACGGTACCTCCACACCTATACCCCCACCTAAATGTGATGCTTGATCCAACATCACCGAGTATCCAACATCACTCTAGTCCACATACACTGACATGCACCGGTACCATGTTTCGAAATGGTTACCTAGAAAAACACTTGACATCAAATTAGCTTAAGCTCTTTCTCCAAGGATATTCTTCCGCCACAACATCCAATAAGACCCACACCTAATTTTAGGCTACTACCTGTTTACTACAACTATTTGTATTACCCTTTTTAATTAATTCACTCGCATGGGCCATACACACACCTCACCATTCCATATTATGTAATCACGTCTGTATTCTAATTATTGATCCAAACCATATTACATCACATGTCATACTAAATAGGCATATATCCAAATCCACCACATATCAACTTACATAAGCATGTAATGAGATAGTCCTTTTAGAAACATACTTACTAGTATGAATTCCTTAATTCTATACAAAGCATGTTAAAACATAATCATGGCAAGCATTCCTTCATATTTTGACATCAAATAAAATCCTTACCACTAACATGAACGTAACACTCTTTTCATGTATAAATTAACCATCTTAAGGAGTCTAGCATAAAAAAGTTCCTCTAATTTGTTTTTTTACTGCAACTTAGAACCCCAAACATCATATAAAACTCATATTGTAACATCATATACAATAATCTAGACTATAAAGTTGTACTGAAGCATGCAAAATTCCTATACATGTACTTAAACAACTCCAAGAATGACTCACCTGAAATCCAAGTTAATGGAAGAAATGAATTGAGAGATAAACTCTCCAATAGACCACTAAGCACCTTAAATGGTTACACAAAATCCCGATTAGAAATAAGAAATCAAAACATAAAACAAAATCTAAGTTTCATAATTTGAAGTTTCAAATCCCGACCCATGTTTAGTGTTTTGAGTGTAAATAAAAATCTACAACTCCAAACGGGATGTTATTGGTCTTTCTCAAAACTAGACTCGATTTCCTATAATTTCATCTCTCCAGGGTATAGTCTAACCCATACCATTTTGAGATATATAGCCCTTGAAAAACAGATCAACAATTATGTCCAAATTTCTAACTTTTGACAAACATCACAAAATACTTCAAGAATTAAGACAAGGAATCGAAAATAAAGACTAATGATAAGAAATTCATTTATACCTCTGGAAATATGATGAATTTCCATGAGAAAGAAGGTTGAAGGAAGACTTGATTTGTAACGACCCAAAAATCAAGGGTAAAAATTTCATTTTTAATATAGCTAAAACATTGATACCATTTATTTCAAACGTTTCAAATCATAATTATGTAAAACATTTATCGGAGTTCATACCAAAATCATTCATTGCGGAAATCATACGTGTGTGCATTGCGATCAATCTGAGCCCTTCTTTTCCAAATCGATGATACCTGAAACCAAAACTGTAAACCGTAAGCACAAATCTTAGTGAGTTCCCTAGAGCATATCCCACACACAATCCACATAACACATATCATATTAGCTATAAAATCTATCTCTACCACATGCCACATATCATATTAGCTATACAAGCTATATCTGCCACATGTCACATATCATATTAGCTATTAAAGCTATCTTTACCATATAAGGCATGCATACAGACATATAAGGATGTCGTGGGCTCCTCCCAAGGTCTTACTCCAGGACATCATGGGCTTCTCCATATGGTCTTATGCCTAATTGACATGGGCTCCCCCATGGTCTTTACTTGGAAAGCCATGGGATCCCCCACATGGTCTAACATCCAAGCACCATGGGCTCCCCCATGGTCTTTCATGCAAGTATCACAAAGACAACTAGCATATCACACATCACATAATTAACTAATATACCACATATCACATAGACAATGCATATAAACATATAAGGATGATGTTGGATCCTCCCAGGGTCTTACTCCAGGATGTCATGGGCTTCTCCATGGTCTTTACCTGAAAAGCCATGGGCTCCCCCACATGGTCTTAAATCCAAGTGTTGGATTGGATGTCTAAGACCATAAATATTATTGGTATGGACTCGACCCTAGAGTAGCATGGTCCATTTGGGTTTCATATCATTAAGACAATTTGTTAGGATGGACTTTAGAGAAGAGGTTATATATGATTTATCAATATATTATAAGTTCTAATATATTAATATGAAATCATATGATTTAAGTAGTATTGATCAATAATTAGTTTTGAATTAATTTAGTCATCAAAAGAGACTAATTTAATCTATGGGGACCAATTATGGTAATTGGTTATATTTATATGTGTAGGGCTTATGATCCATATTGGACTAAGTTTATGTATGGATGCATAAAGAGTTTGGCCACATGTACCATGGATCATAAACCCATGGATATGGATTTGGGTTATACCCATGACCCTTCGAATCCTACATATAAATATATGCTTCATAACCTAAAAACGCCTACTTCTAGATCATGGAGGTGTTTTAGTGTATGGAAATTCTCTCTCAAGAGTCACCTTTCTCCTAGGTGTGTTGTGAGCCATGTGAGGCATTCATACTTTTGGTGCTAAGCTCTTAAGGCCAAATACAACAAGGTTTCAAGCTACATAAAAAGGTATGTCATCCTAACTAGTATTTCATATTGTTTATGTCATTTGCATGCTAGTTATAGGCTTAATGCTTTGGAAACACTATTACATGTATAATTAGAGAAAACATAGATCCAAGGCATTTAGGGTTGTATGTTCACCATAGGATGTTGTAGTATTCTAAAACCCAACAGTGGTATCAGATTTATGGGTTGTTTTCTGTTATACTTGATGTTTTATAAGTTTTCAAAGGGAAAAAATCGAAATTTTTGCCTTCTGAGCAGTGAAGTCGCCGAGTAGCATGCTTTTTGCCTTGGACTCATCGAGTCCAGTAATGGGCTCGACGAGTTGGCAGTCCAGACAGCAGATTTTCAAGTTTTTTGGCCTATTTTGGATTAGAATCATTACCACAAAATGTTTTTGTTCATAAATTTGATTTTGTTGTTATGGTAATGTTGATTCTCTTCCAATTATTAGATAATTGTCATAATTTCAAGTTTTGTATTAGTTTATATGAATATGCTAATTTCCTGAAGATTGATGATATGAATTATCTTGTTCTTATGAGTTAGTTTAAATTAATAGAAAAATTATGTGATAATTGTTTTCGATCCACATTTATCTAAAAGTTGTTCATAACATGTGTTTTTGTAACTTGTCCTCAAGTTATATGAAAAGTCTCATTTATGAATTTTAAAAACTCATAAAATTTCCATAAGTTATGAAAATGAAGAGTCTCATTTTTTTTAAATGTTTTTAAAGTCTTCCATAACTTGTCCTCAAGTTGTGGAACTTGAAGAGTTTTTCATTAAACTACTTTAAACTCATAGGTTATGGAAACCAAAAGTTTTTGAATTGTTCAAAACTTTCCCTCAAGTTTTGGAATTTGTAAAGTTACCCCCATGTATACTTTAATTCCAACCCTTAGAATTTTAAAATTTTAAAATTCAACCCTTATACTATTATAATATTATAGGTTTAATATATATATATATATATATATATATATATATATATATATATATATATATATATAAGAGTAAGTATTATCGTTAGTAGGCCACGTTCATGAAGCCGGTCTATAAGGGGGGGTGGGTATAAGGTTACTGCCTATAAAATGGCAGTTTAATGGGTGTCCACTCTCACTCACCGCTTCCTTGACTGGTGGAGGGTCGTTAACCGAACGGGTAGGACAGGACTTTAATTCTCCCTTCATTAAAAGTATAATGATAAATATAAAGTAACTAAACTTTTATTAAAGTTACCAATCTTAGTTGCTTTAGGAAAAATGTGAATTTGGTGCTAACAAATGAAATTGCACTTTGCACCTTGTTAAGTCATTAGTGAAGCGTGTGTGGTTAACCGACACACTAATCTGGGACTGACAATGTGTGGCAAAGGATAGTTTGATGTTAATCATAGATCAATGGAGTGTGTGTGGTTAACCAGCATATTGATTAGGTGGTTGTAACATTGGGTGTACCAAGCTAATTTGCATGGTTATTCACTCCTTGTTTATGATCCTCGGCATCCCAGTCACATACTTGAAGGGCACAATCGAGATTTAAACATGCCATAGAATAGTTCAATGAATCTCAAAGGATCTAGGAATTTCAATTCGTTTAAAACCTAGAGTTTATTTTCGTTTTTCATGGTAGAAATTGGTAAATCGTCATTTACCTACCTTCAAATATTTTGTAGCTTGGATTGCGACATCCCTCTTCCAAGTTATAAAATATAGTGTTGGGTCCTAGCCTTAATATTTCATATTGGGTGTTATATTAAGGACTTAAATCAACCTGCTTGAATTTCTCCCTCATAGATGTCTAGTTCAGACAACTATGGTCTTCCTTATCCTTTTGGATAAAGCTTTCCTAATGAAAATGATATCCTACATGGCGATCAAGGTGAAAGATTAATCCCTTTATCGTGCATTAACGGAACTGGAAATCATACTTCACTTCCTCCACCCCCTCCAATTATTCTCCCTAACCCATAAGTTCTTGAAAAGGTCAAGGTCACTCAATCCCTATTGGCAAGCAATGTCTATATGTGCTCACATCTTGAAGATGAAGTCACATATTGACAAGATGGGAGAGTTGGGTGTCGAAGTCTTGAGGAAGTTGGTTGTTGACTGGGTTCTTTAGTCATTCCTTGATGACAGATCACGACATGACCCTTATTGATCTTACTTATTTGCTTGTTGCTGCTGAATCAGCAATGATTTGGAGCACTGGTAAAGCAAATTTGATTGGAAGATCTACTTCCCAAACTTCCATGGACATTGACAATGGTAACATTAGAAGTCCAGAAAAACTTTATCTTCCCAATGGAAATGGATCAGCCATGGTCAAGTCATTTGACCCAATGGTAAAGAGAAAAGCTAAGTCTGAGATAGTACCATATACCATTATTAAAGAGTCCATATGTTTCTATTGGCAAAAGAAGGGGCATTGGTTGCAAAGCTGCCCTATTTACCTGAAGTTCACTAGGATGGTAAAAGTCAACGAATTTGACTATGCTTCAGGTAAAGTCCACTATCTAACTCTATTAAGTTCCTATTTGGAGATTCTTATTACATGACGTGACTAGGTCAGTAGGTCGCATTTTGATCTTTTGCAGAATCAAAGAAAAAAGAAAGGAAGCTTAAAGGAAGAGTAAGCTGATTCTGATCGCGAAGAGATGTATTTCGATTGCATGGTTCGATGATCAGAATTTTGAGCTGCTGCTTAAGAGTCATGATAAATTGCTTAGGATTAGATAACAACAAGTTTTTCATTTGTAATTGCATCGTAAGGAAAAGTTTTCCGCAAATTTTTAAATAAAAGAAAAGTTTTTTTTATTTTAAGTTTCCTTATAATGGCATTTGTGGAAAATTGTTGTTTATATAATTCCATTGATATTAATATTGGAAAGTGGATTTGATTTTTTCGTTTGTGGTAGTGTCATAATTTTCCAAATAAGGAAAGATTCTCGTCACCCAAGTTTCAGCTGGATAGAAACTTGGAATCGTGCAACCTGTATTACAATGATGAATGAGAATTTTCATCTTTGGAAAATTAAGACTAATTCCTTGTTCACATGTATATGTGAGTCAACTGAAGGACTAGGAGATCGGGTACACTTGGTTGTGCGTTGATCAGGTCCACCACAAAGAACGATAAGGCTATTCATCATGATTTAATAAAGTTTAGTTAATATGGTTGTGCTTACAAGTTTAAGTATAATTCAGAAACATTGGAAAAGTTTCAATGTATGGCAGGACGAATGAGAAGAATCAAATTAGGCAAAAAGATAAAAGTTTCTCCAATCTGAAAAGATGGGAGAGTACTTCAGTATCATGTTTTATGATCATCTTAATGATTATGAAAAAACATATCATAATTGATCCTCTAAGGACATCTTAGTGCATTTGTTTGACTAAGAAGAGGAATCATGAATTGTTGAAATGGTTAAATCAAATGATGAATCATACTTCGTTCCAAAATTGAGTCTTAGAGTAACACTCCAAGATCGAGCCTTGAGTGGAATAATGTTAAGAAGGTTTAAAACACTTATCAAATGTAGATTAAAATGTTTTGTACTCTTGTACATTTGAAATTGGTGAGTTGTGATGTTTTGGATAAAACAAAGACAAACTAAGGCCAATTGTGTGAAGTGTTTGTCTTGATAAGAATCCTCACTAACTCTTGAATATTTTCTTTGTCAAGGAATGGTTCTTAACAAGAGAATCTTATATGTCAAGAGGTCAGTGGGAGCCTTAAAGATCTTGAAAAATTCAAGAACTAATCAAGGGTATTATTTATCACTAGCACACGACTTGAGGTTTGTAACCTATCATGTTGACATACTCTTGTTTCTGTGTCCATTCCAGTTAAAGTTGAATATGCATATGAGTTCTATGAGTTCTCAGTTGTTTGCATAACTATTTGGAAGCAATGGTAGGCCCTTGTGTTGTCAGGTAGCAAGAAGTTAAGATTGAACAAGTTCAGTCCATATGAGTTTGGATTTGGCACTAACCTCCTCTTGTGGTTATGTTTTTGAAAAATTCACATGGATAGGAACACATACACCATAAAATCTAAGTGTCATAAGGTTTCTCTTCGATTCATGAAAATGATGGTGAGGAAACGCTTTCAATAAGTAGATTTTAAGGAGATAGAAATTGTGATATTTGCATTCTCAAATTCAATTATGATTACGACATCCCTTTTCATAATTCAAATTGTGAGCAATGACAAAGGTCTAAACATTTTAGACTATGATTACGACATCCCTTTTCATAGTTCTTAAATTGTTTAGACACACATGTGAGCTATCTAAGGAAAGGTCTATGATTTTGGGAAGCATAGATAAAGTCTTATCGAAGCATCTCGTATCAGAAACCTGAACTTTGGTAATGCAAGTCCAACTGATTTCTAGATACATGTCAAAGCTAGTGGGAGCATAAGTGTTATGTTGATCGGAATATAATTATCATGTTAGTGGGAGCATGATTATTTTGTTAAGTGTTGCAAGTTAGCAATGTTAATTATAGAAAACAGAAGTTTCAGTTTGCAGAGTTGCAGGGTTTGAAAATTTATTTTTCTATAATTAAGGGACAGGAAATTATACTTCATTCCAATTCTAAAAGCTTAAATTGAGATTTTAATCAAATTTAGTCAGGTATATATATATATATATATATATATATATATATATAGATATATATATATATATATATATATATATATATATATATATATATATATATGAATGTTATGTTGGAATGGTTCAACATAAGGAAGTTCTATATATGGAAATATTATTTACGTTCTAAAATTCGAGTATGATTACGACATACCTTTTCATAATTGGAATTATGATAACATGGAAAATAGAAATAGAAATATTATTACAAAAGACTGGTCTAGTATCATGTCTTTATGTGAGACATTATGAATCGTATCCCATATGCTTCGGATATAGGATCGATTATATGTGTTGTAATGTTAATCTGTTCTAAATTTTCCAAATGCCTAGGGCATTAAGAGGAAAAGGGCTAGAACTGGATATGACTAAAATGATTTAGCAATTGTCAAGGACAATCTAAGGCTTACCAAAGATTGGTTGCTCATGGACAGTTGGAAGTATAGTGTAAATTTTTGGAAGAACCATATTGACATATTCTGAAAAGAGGCAACTCTTGTTCAGCAGTGATAGTCAAAATGGGAATATGGAAATGTTTCCATAGGAGGAAGTTATTCATTAAATCTGTGTAAGATTGGAAAACTTAATGCAAGAAGGATGTTCAAAAGAATGTACTTTGAATATGAGACTTCATTTCCATGGAATTGCTCTCCATTGGAATACTTTGTAATGTCTGTTACCAAGTTTTTGTGACTTTTGTGCATAATCATTACAAGAGGATCATTGCAGATAAGTTTAGAATCTAACATATTTCAGTAAATGGAAAAGAATCTTGTATTCTTACATTTATCATAACGATTTGGACCTGTGAAATGAGCATCATTGAAATGTTTTCAATTGATCTATTCCACAAAGAAAGGACCATAGGTAAATATAGTGTGCATGCTTGTAGCATGGGACAACTATTGTTTTAGTTCAAGTATTAAGTTGATTATTTGAAACATTATACGATGAATAACGAGTTATCAATATGACTCAAAAGTTTTGGGGCCATATAGGATTAGTACTATTCTTGTGTTTCACTTTGCATGTTTTGACTTCCCGAATAACTAGGTTATTCAAACCGTCCACAGTCGATCACACTTTGGAAGTAGGTATTGAGACAAGACTGTCATGAATTGGTCTGTAGTTTGTCTAGGTGTTTTAGACATCGCTGTAGTATTCATTAGTGCTCCTAGAATAAGATTCGAGTATTGGATTAAACCCACACTCATTTGAATCACTTCATGGATTTTATCACGAGTGATCGTGAGACGATGATATCTCATATTCTTAAAACGGAGAGATATGAGTTGCAGTCTACAAGTCGGTTGCACATTGATAATGTGAAAACGCACCAGTAACTTGGTGTTATAAAACACATTATTGTGTATGATTTGATGAGTAGATAGAACAAGCATATGATTTAAAGTTTATCCATTCCTTTTACCCTTAGAGGGATAAAAGCGATATATGTGGGCCCCTCAATGATTTAGTGATGACAACCCTAAGTGCTCAAGCGGGCCTGGACTGATTTGATTTGTTCAATTAGTCGGTCGTCATAAATCAGAAATCGGGAAACAACAAATAGACAGAGAGAATGATTATAATCCATGCCTCAGTCCATATGATATCTAGAATGGAGGAATATATGATCCCTTATCTAATGGACACGTCATTGACAAGGTCAGAGTTCGACAGCAGCTTTTAAGAGCTATGATTGCTAGTCGGGATTTTGGAGTCGTATTTGCAATAATAGTTTTGGACTTATCCAAGTGGGAGACTGTTGGATTAGATTTTTTAGCCTATAACCATTATTGGTATGTACTCGAACCGAGAGTAGCATGGTTCATTTGGGATGCATATCATCAGGACAATTTGTTAGGATGGACTTTTGAGAAGAGGTTATATATGATTTATTAATATATTATAAGTTCTAATATATTAATATGAATGCATATGATTTAATTAGTATTGATCAAGAATTAGTTTTGAATTAATTTAGTCATCAAAAGAGACTAATTTAATCTATGGGGACTAATTATGGTAATTGGTTATATTTATATGTGTTGTGCTTATAATCCATATTGGACTAAGTTTATGTATGGATACATAAAGAGTTGGGCCACATGTACCATGGATCATAAACCCATGGGTATGGATTTGGGTTATACCCATGACCCTTGGAATCCTACATATAAATATATGATTGATAACCTAAACACGCCTACTTCTAGTTCTTGGAGATCATGGAAGTGTTTTAGTGCATGGAAATTCTCTCTCAAGAGTCACCTTTGTCCTGGGTGTGCTGTGAGCCATTTGAGGCATTCATACTTTTGGTGCTAAGCTCTTAAGGCTAAATACAACAAGGTTTCAAGCTACATAAAAAGGTATGTAATCCTAACTAGTATTTCATATTGTTTATGTTATTTGCATGCTAGTTATAGGCTTAATGCTTTGGAAACACTATTACATGTATAATTAGAGAAAACATAGATCCAAGACATTTAGGGTTGTATGTGCACCATAGGATGTTGTAGTATTCTAAACCCAACACCAAGTGTCATGGGCTCCCCCCATGTCTTTACCTGAAAAGCCATGGGCTCCCCCACATAGTCTTACATCCAAGTGCCATGGGCTCCCCCCATGGTCTTTCATGCAAATATCACATAGTCACTAACATACCACTTAACATAAAGCTAACTCTCATACCACATATCTCTACTACAACTATTGTACCACATATCTTAAAATGGGTCGGCCTTGGTGCCTTAGACCCATTCATATGGTTAGAAGACTCACCTAACACTGTTGAAGTCCCGCGGATAAAACTCTAGCTGTTGGTTGACAGGTTCCCGAACTGTCAATCATCAAAACGATACCCCATTAATAATTGGGTTCCAATACGTAACCGTAATTCCATGCTTGGGGTAAAAAGACTACTTTACCCCTAACTTAACTTTATTCAAGTCGAAGTCCCAATCCAAAAGCCCAAAATTCAAACTATGGACCAAAGCCCAACATATGGCCTAATTTTCCAAATTGGGCCCAAACCTCTACATGGGCTTATCTTAAGGCCCAACCATTTATTCTAGTTCAAACACTAGGCATTCTGATGGCCTAATAGCTAATAATCCTCAAGGCCCAATTATGGCCCACTTATGGCCCAATTTTCGAAATTGGGCCCAAGCCTTTCCAATGGGCCTTATCCTAAAGCCCAATAACTTCCGTAGTCCATAAATATGTTCCCAATTGGCCTACAAAGGCCCACAACAGCTTAGTCAAATAAGTGGCCTAATAAGAACCCAAACCCAATTTGGGTTTTTCACATAAAATGACGATTAGGGTTAAGTGTTCCTACTTAACCCATTAAGGACTTAATCAATTAAGTCCATTACTCCACTAGACCAACTTAGTCGGGCATAGTTCAAAATTCTAAACCAATGGTCCTGCGCGGGTCCCGACAAATCCAAAATACATATTCCCAAAATTAGGTTTTTCTAAACCATAATTAGGGTGTCCAACCAAATCAAAAACCAATTAATACAATAATTCTATTTTTACATTAATTAAAGTCTAATCTAGTCGGGTACCACCCACTACCACCTCGAGTAATGGTGGTTAGCGGTGGTTCACGGTAGCAACCACCACCTCACAGTGGTGGTGATTATGATCTTTGACCACTACAACACCAAAGGTACTCCAAATATCAATCCAAATGCACCCGAAAGCCCACAGCCACCCGAGATGGTGGCTAATAGTGGCAGAGCGGCGGCAACAGGTGGTGGTAGCGAGTTCTCTTCATTTTTTCTTGTCCAAGAAAATCCATATATCATTAAACTCATGACCTATGCTCACACACACACACCAAATCATGCCCACAACCACCCCCATAGTGGCTGGTCGCGGCAAAAGAGATGGCAGCCACCACCTCACGCTGGTGGTGGCTGGTCTTCCTTGGTTTCCAGGCCAAATATGGCTCATACAATCACACAAATACCGATAGCACATAAATAATCGAACGTACCTTCACCCACACATCTCCTAAATGGATGAAGTCGCTAGAGTTGACTACCGTAGCAACGCGATAGTCTCTGGCAGCAACAATGATGTTTACGACGTCCAACACTGAGGGCACGACGGGGAGGAGAGAGAGGTGGCGGTTAGGCCTACTGGAAACTTCCTAGCTGCTCACGACCTGATATGTGCATAATTAGTTAATTATTTAGCATACATTTTTATTCATTTTTAACTAATTATGTGAATAATATGGACAAAAGGTACTTAAAATGTTTAAATTTTGTTTTCAGTCCAAAAGACATGCTTGGGAATGAAAGGTAACAATGGGAAGCAACTAGAGAACAAAGAATGAAGATTGAGGGACAAAAGCTTACCTACTCAGCGAGTACATGAGTCTACTCGGCGAGTCCATCAGAATATTCCAGAAGATAGCCACGACTCCTGATTTAAGACGGATAACTACGAGCCTACTCGGCGAGTTCGGTCTGCTACTTGCCGAGTACACCCTGTTTTGAGATAGCTATAAAAACCGAGCCTTTATCCGATGGGACTACTTTCTGGCGTTTTTTGAAGATCCAGCTGCGATTGAGAACCCTTGAAGGCGCTGAGGAATTCTAATCTTCAACCTTTTGAAGAATTAAAGCAACTAGGTTAATCATTCCACTTAGCTTTAGGAATTGAGTATGTTTAATCTAGCTAAACTTGTTTTTGTGTTTGTTTTTACTGCAACTATGAGCTAAATACGTTTTTGTTTCTATTTGGGGAATACCAAGGAACTCCTATGGTTTAATTCTTAGCTTTTGGTTAATTGTTTATTGGTGATCTATTAAATTAAGTTTGTTAAAGAACCTTATGCATTAATCACAATTATTTTCTATTAATTGGAAGACAATTAAGTTGCATGAACATCTCTTAGTTGTTAACCTCATATGTCTATGTGAACACTAAATCATATGCTTAGGAATAATGATTATGAAACTAAGATTGATGAGACAATAGTTAGATTAATGTGGGAGCTTGTTTGAGAAACCATCAAACAAGAGGTTAATTGAACCACTAAATTGATTAACCACTACAAATCTTATTTAATCCAAATTATTAATCTAGGGAATTAATTAGCTTAAACACTTGATCACTGCTTGAATTAATTAATTATCTAAGGGTTAGGAGTAATGAACATGAACCTAACCACTATAATTGGTAGCCAATAACAATTAATCTATCATAAATACAAAATAACCATAGGAGTGAATTGGTTGAACCAAAATAGAAACATCTTTATCAAATTTGGTGAATTAGTTGTTTGCTTTAGTTACTTAGTTAATTAAGTGTTTTATGGTGTGCTTAAGTTTCTAGTCTTGTAAAACTAGAAGAAAAACCTTTTACTTTCATTAATTGCTTAGTTAAAATTAGCCATTAGTTTAATTTTCCGTTCCCTGAGTTCGATACCCTACTTACTCAACTATACCACTAAAAGATAGGTTCACTGCCTTTATGTGCTAAATTTATTAATAAAAAGTAGGAATAAAACAAGTGCATTTACACACATCAAGTTTTTGGTGCCGTTGCCGGGGAATGGTTCTAAATAATTAATCTAATCCGTATTTTTTTTCGATCCTTTGTGTGAGTTTACTGGCACAAAGTTAATTTATTGCAATTTAGTAGTTAGAAATTAGGCTTTAGCATTTGTTTTAGTTTTAAAATTAAGTTTAAAATTTCTTCAAAATTACACTGATACTCGCCGAGTGCAGTCGCACCTACTCGGCGAGTACAAGGGTATTTGGCAGATTAATTTTCGATTTTTTTAGTATACTTTTTTGTTCTTTTTACGTTTTTATCTTGTTTGTTTTAGGACTTTCATGACCAGAGGATCAAACACCCCGCTGGTACCCCTGTTTGAAGATCCTGAATCCGCAATGAAAAGTAACAAAGGAAAGGACGTGGAGAGCTCGAGTACACCAAAGAAGCCACCTTTGTCCAATTTGAAGACTGTTTTTGGGAAAAAGAAGAGAAGCAAATCAGGAGCATCCAGCGCTTCTTTAGTAATCGACAAACCGGTTAAGGAAGATATTGAGTACGAGACCGAGGAAGAAGAGTAGCCTACATACGATCACGAAACCGATTCCGAGGAAGAGTTAGCTATCACAATGGCTAACATTGATGAAATCCCCATGGGAGAATGGAAGAAGAGGATGCGCGATGACACTGGCCCGGGACTTGTGCAACCCGTAATTCCTGCGACTGCTACTTTCGAGCTAAAGGGTCATATCCTAACTTTACTTAAAGAAATACCTTTTTATGAAAAAGACCATGAAGATGCCTACAAGCATTTGGACGAAGTCAATGATGTAGCTGATTACTTCAATGTTCCAAATGTGCCCCGCGAGACTCAGCTACTTCGTATGCTTCCGGTGACATTCAAAGGTGCTGCAAAAGACTAGCTCAAGTCACTTCCCCCCGGATCAGTCACCACTTGGGCCAAGATGAAAGAAGAATTCATTGATCACTTTTGCCCACCTTCCAAGATAGCCAAGTGGAAGAAGGCCATTGCTAACTTTGAACAGCAAGCTGGAGAGTCGCTATATGAAGCATGGGAGAGGTACAAGAGCTTACTAAGAAACTGCCCACACCATGACCTAAACAGCCAACAAGAAGTCTCCATCTTCTATGATGGAGTCAATGTCACAACTAGGCAGTTACTAGACTCGCAAGGCCCGCTCACAAAGAAGCGGCCCCCGGTGATCAAAGAATTGATTGAAGAATTCTCTAAACACTCTAGAGAATACCACAACCCTAGACATGATGTCACTAGGGGAGCCGCTTATGCAGCTACTGAAGACTTATCTACGGTCATGGCTATGCTAAAAACAATGGATAGGAGGATGGATAAAATGGATCAAACGATCCATGCTATTCGGGTGGGTTGTGAAAACTGCAATGGGCCTCACCTCACTAGAGACTGTGATTTAGATGAGAATGGCAACAAGAAGGTGCAAGTTTGTTACTCAAGTGGAGACCGATATGATGAAGACTGGCGCAAACAAAAGAAAGAGTGGCTCCCTTATGAAGAGTACAAGAAAGCCAAGGAGGAAAGGTTTAGGCAAAAAGGGAGAGGGTTCTACCAAAAGGAGGAGCTGGTGCAAGAGAGGAAGCCAACCTTGGAAGAAATGCTCACCAAATTTGTAGTTGCTTCAGAAAAAAGACATAGTGATCATGATGCTGCAATTCAAGAAACAAGGACCATGCTCAGAAACCAGCAAGCATCTATCCACAATATAGAAGCACAACTTGGGCAACTTGCTCAACAAATCAACCAAAGGGCACCGGGCGAACTTCCTAGCAAAACTGAAAATAACCCACGAGGCGCGCACATAAACATAGTCACAACAAGAAGTGGGAAGATAATCACTCCCCTGGCACCTATTCAGACTGAGGCATCCAAGGAATCACAGAAGGAGGAGGCAGAAAAGCAAGCAGAAAAACAAAACATACAATCTGACAGCCCTACTCGTCGAGTACCACGTATGGACTCGTCGAGTACACCACCAAATCCCAACGAGCAGGTCCCTGAAAAGCTTTACCAGCCTCCAATGCCATACCCAACCCGAGCTAAGAAGGAGAAGCAGGAAGAGGAGTATTAGAAGTTTCTAGATCATATCAAGACTCTTCAAATCAACATACCCTTCATTGAAGCCGTCATGCAAATGCCCAAATATGCAAAGTTCCTTAAGGAACTTCTCACTAATAGAAGGAAGATGGAAGAAGTGAAGAAGGTAGTAATCAATGAAAACTGCTCAGCTGCTATGCTAAATAAGCTACCAAAGAAGAAAGGTGATCCGGGGAGTTTGACTTTACCTTGCCAATTTGGCAACTTGGCCACCATTCATGCCTTAGCCGATTCGGGAGCAAGTGTGAACCTAATGCCATATTCATTCTTTAAGAAGCTGGATCTCCCAGAACCAAGGCCAATTCGCATGGCAATTCACTTGGCAAACAAGACAGTCACCTTCCCAAGAGGCATATGCAAAGACATACTAGTCAAGGTGGACAAATTCGTCTTTCCCGCTGATTTTATCATTCTAGACATGGAGGCGGATCCACAAGTGCCAATCATCCTTGGAAGGCCCTTCCTCAACACGGCAAGTGCTATAGTAGACATGAGGGACTCGAAGCTCACCTTGCGGGTAGGAGAAGATTCAGTCACATTTGGGGTAGACCAAGCTATGAAGTATTCAAGGAACAGTGACGACAAGGCATTCTCAATTGATATGCTTGACGAATTATTGGAGGAATGCATAAGTGAAGATCCCAGCAAGTTCACAACTGATGATGAAGAATTTGATCCAGAAAAAGACTTAATGGAAATTGAAAGAGTGCTGGAAGAAGCAGATTATGAAGAATTGGTGAAGCAAACTGACAGTCCTACTCGTCGAGTAGGACCGATCTACTCACCGAGTTCCTCTTTAGAAAAGGCAGAAGTCGTGAATACAGCCACAAGCTCGCCGAGTACCCTACCTGCACTCGGCGAGTCCAACAGTCAGAACCAAAAATCGGAGCTCAAAACTTTACCAGAACATTTGGAGTATGCTTTCCTTGATGAAGGCAACCAAAAGCCTGTAATCATAGCTGCTGACCTGTCTAATTCTGAAAAGGAAGAACTCGTGCAAGTGTTGAAGAAGCGGAAGCGGGCCATAGCATGGAGCATCACCGACATCAAGGGAATAAGCCCATCTTATTGCTCCCACAAGATCAATCTTGAAGAAGGAGCAAAGCCAGTTGTACAACACCAAAGAAGGTTAAACCCAAATATGCAAGAAGTAGTCAAGAAAGAAGTGGTCAAACTCTTAGATGCAGGAATTATCTATTCCATTTCCGACAGTCCGTGGGTGAGTCCGGTCCAAGTGGTGCCCAAGAAAGGAGGGATGACGGTCATAACCAACGAAAAGAACGATCTAATTCCGACACGAACGGTAACCGGTTGGAGAGTGTGCATCGATTATCGAAATCTAAACGATGCCACTTGTAAAGACCATTTTCCCTTACCTTTTATTGATCAAATGTTAGAAAGACTATCGGGCCATAGCTACTGTTGCTTTCTAGATGGATTCTCGGGTTATTTTCAAATACCCATAGACCCAATGGACCAAGAAAATACCACATTCACTTGCCCAAGTGGGACTTTTGCTTATAGACACATGCCTTTTGGGATATGCAATGTACCCGCGACTTTTCAAAGGTGTATGACAGCCATATTCCACGATATGGTGGAAAAATTCATGGAAGTTTTTATGGATGACTTTTCTGTTTTTGGATCTTCTTTCCATGATTGTCTCACAAATCTTGACTTAATGCTTGCTAGGTGTGAAAAAACCGACTTGGTCCTCAATTGGGAGAAATGTCACTTTATGGTCAAGGAGGGTATAGTTTTGGGCCACAAGGTTTCCAAAATGGGAATTGAAGTGGATCGGGCAAAGATTGACACCATTGCCAAATTACACCCACCAACTAATGTGAAGGGCATTAGAAGTTTTCTAGGACACGCGGGTTTTTACCGGCGTTTCATAAAAGATTTTTCCAAAATAACTAGACCTCTAACACAATTACTACTAAAAGATGCACCATTTACTTTTACTAAAGAATGTTTTGAGGCATTTGAATGTTTAAAGGAAAAATTAACTAATGCCCGGATCATTATTGCACCAAATTGGAACTTACCCTTTGAGATTATGTGTGATGCTAGTGACTTTGCATTAGGAGTTGTCCTTGGTCAAAGGGTTGATAAGCACTTTCGACCCATATATTATGCTAGCAAGACTCTAAATCCAGCCCAAGAGAATTACACCACCACTGAAAAGGAATTATTAGATGTGGTGTATGCCTTTGACAAATTCCGCCCTTACTTGGTTTTATCCAAAACTACTGTTTTTACTGACCACTCGACTATCAAGTATTTGTTTGCAAAACAGGATGCCAAGCCAAGACTGATACGATAGGTGACATAGAGATACGAGACAAGAAGGGAATGGAGAATGTAGCAGCTGACCACTTGTCAAGGCTTGAAAACCCGCAATTGCAAGAAGATAAAGTTGGAGACGACTTCCCGGATGAGTACATTATGGTGACCGTGGGAGAAGAGCCATGGTTCGTAGATATAGCTAATTATTTAGCTACAAAATACATCCCGAAAGATTTTAGCAGTCAACAAAAGAATAAATTCTTTTCTGAATTAAAATATTACTTTTGGGATTAGCCATACCTCTTCTGGAGCTATGCGGATGGGATCATACGAAGATGCGTATTCGGGAAGGAAAGCCGGAAAATATTAGAGCATTGTCATAGCGGGCCCACGGGTGGACATCATGGAGCACACTACACTACAAAGAAGATCTTTGACATTTGGTTCTATTGGCCCACAATTTTTAAAGATGCAGCCCAATTTGTCAAAGAATGTGATGCTTGTCAAAGAGTGGGAAACATTTCATCTCGAAATGAAATGCCACAACATAGTATCCAAGTGTGCGAGGTGTTTGATGTGTTGGGAATCGACTTCATGGGACCATTTCCCATGTCTAAAGGAAACAAATACATATTAGTGGCGGTGGATTATGTATCCAAATGGGCGGAGGCACAAGCGTTACCAACAAATGACGGTCGGGTGGTGGTGCGGTTTTTAAAGAAATTATTTTCACGATTTGGAGTCCCGAAAGCCCTTATAAGTGACCGAGGCACACATTTTGCCAATGACCAATTGGAAAAGGTGTTAAAGAAATATGGGGTAACCCATAAGTTTTCCACATCGTACCATCCACAAACTAGTGGACAAACCGAAGTGACAAATCGAGCTTTAAAGCGAATTTTGGAGAAATCGGTGGGGAGCGATCGCAAGGAATGGTCGGATAAGCTAGATGATGCACTTTGGGCTTTTCGTACAACTTTCAAAACACCTATTGGTACTACACCATATAGGTTAGTTTATGGAAAGCAATGCCATTTGCCGGTGGAGCTAGAGCATAAGGCGTTTTGGGCTTTAAAGAGGTGTAACTTCAACATGGAGGAACTAAAGAGCAACCGGTTGATACAAATGAATGCTCTTGAGGAGCTGAGGAATGATGCATACTCTAGTTCATGGCTTTATAAACAGAAGACCAAGATGTGGCATGACAAAAGGATTAAAGAAAAAGAATTTCATGAAGGCCAAAAAGTGTTGCTCTTCAATTCACGACTAAAGCTTTTCTCGGGAAAACTCAAGTCAAGATGGGATGGTCCTTTTCTAGTGAAGACGGTGTTTTCACATGGTGCTATAGAGCTATTGTCAAGAGATGGCACGCCTTTCAAGGTCAATGGTCATAGGGTCAAAAAGTATGAAGAAGGAATCCCCTGGAATGAAGGAATGGAAGAGTTGCTGCTGCTGGAAGGGATTGCAACCACATAGAAAGGGAGGAGTCCAGCTAATGACTCCCTAAAAAGAAGCGCTTCTCGGGAGGCAACCCGAGTTTCAAGTTTGCATTTTCTTTCCTTTTCTTTATTTTCATTATTTTTTTCTTTTCTTCATCTACTTTTAAGAACATAACTGCTTGAGGGTAATGACTCCCTAAAAAGAAGCGCTTCTCGGGAAGCAACCCGAGTTTCAAGTTTGCATTTTCTTTCCTTTTCTTTATTTTCATTATTTTTTTTCTTTTCTTCATCTACTTTTAAGAACATAACTGCTTGAGGGTAAGCAATGCGTAGAGTGTGGGGTGGATGGCTTAAAAACATGAGAAAATACATTAATTTTTCAAAATTTTCACAATTTTTTCAATCTGCAAGGTTTACTCGCCGAGTAGGCACGTATACTCGGCGAGTACCTGCCCAAGTAGCCCAATAAAACGCGTAACGGCATTTATACTCGGCGAGTAGCCACTTTACACGGATGAGATATAAATCTGTAAAAAAGAGGGTTTTCACCCATTTAACCCCCATACTCGCCGTTCACAGCGATCTCTTAAGCAGCCCTGCGAATTTTGCGATTTCTTCAATTATCTTCGATTTTCCACTTAATCTTCATCATTCAAAGAAAAAGGTAACATCTTTACACTTTAAACTCATTAAAGGTTCAATCTTTATCATAGATTTGCCCCTATTTTGCTTGATTACGGATTTGGGGGTTTCCTCAATTTCTAGGGTTTTAATTTAGCCATGAATTAGGTAGTGTTAGGAGGAATTTCTTTTGGATTTATGGTTAGATAACTCATTACAACAAACCCCTGTGAAGAATTTGGAGTTTTGGATAGCCTATACATGTCCGGCACCGAACAGTTCCCGAAGTTCATCCTACTCGCCGAGTAGGTCGTGTACTCGGCGAGTAGATGACTATTCAGACCCAATTTCTTTGTTTTTAATTACTGGGTATTGTTTGTTTGCGTGTTTTTGATGTTTTTATGCAGGTATCATGGCCAGAAGGGGGCAGTCTTCTCGTGGAGGGAGCCAAAGTGATATCCCATGGCTTTCATTCCAACAAATCACTTCCAAGTCATCACAAACTAGGGCCAAAAACCGATTAGAGGCGCTCAAACAAAAGGAAATCCATTTACCAAACGCAGTTGACTGGGGGTGGTTGGGAAATGTGGGATTGGAGGAGGAGCTTACACCTTACTTGGTGAAGGAGTGCAGTTTGGGGTATACCACCATCACATGTGATGGTTGGTTACAACTATTCAAGATACAAAAGGTTGTATATGTCGAGTTGCGTTGGGAATTTTTTGCTACCATCTCATTCCGAGGTGGTAGTGAGTATTACAACCCCAACACAATTTCTTTTTCTTTGGGCGGGGAGCTGCGACAATGCAGCATTGCTGAGTTTTCTTGGAGACTGGACATTTATGACCAGAGCACGATGATGCCTGAAGACTTTGAAGCTTTTCTGGAAAACTGACATAAGGAACTCCCCGAGGCGGTGGTGGCCTCTACATGGTGGAACATGATCGCTAACCGGGTGTATATCCCTTCCACCTCTCAGGAAGGCCACATTCGCTTGCCAATCCACCGCCTCATTCACCGCTTCATGGCTAGCACCATCAACATGCGGAAGGATTGGGACAAGGTCCCAACCCTTGATATCTTCTATTTATGGAGTATTATTACTCCCGACGCTTTCTGCAATCTCCCCTATTGCATTGTCAAATTCCTTGCTGAAGGGGCGGTTAAGGAAAAAGTCAACTCAAAAATCAATGGAGGCATGTTTGTTACTAGGCTGGCGAAGTCGTTTGGGGTCCTAGATTTGCAACAAGTTAGGGAACTCACGGTTATCCACCCTCCACCATTCAACACTACACTATATAGGAGGGCACGGATAGTTGAGAAGTTTGGTGATTCATTCTCCATTCCACATGAAGACGAGCCGACAATTCCCGAGGAGCCGGGAAGGCGGGTCCGACAACATAGTGAGCGGGTACGAGAAGACCCACCGGTTATTCCGGTGGAGTAGGAAAATGATGGATGGAACCAATTGGAGTACCGACGCTACTTGGATGACATTGGACGAGGGTTGAATTATAATAATCAATCTTTTGAATACCTCTTCCAACAGATGCACATTGCCCCAAGACCCGGGCCCGACTATCCATACATTATGAGTTGGGACGAGAGAATGAGGAGAAGAGATGGAGAAGGAGGAAGTGGCGCGGGAGGAGTTGACATGAAAGATGAAGAATGAAGAGTTTTCTTTTATGTTTTGTGTTTATGATGTTTTGTTATGTTTTGAACAATTGTCAAACACTTGGATGATTTTTATTTTTGTTGGGATGGTTATTACTTTCACTTTTAGTTGTTTACTTTTCAGGGATAGAAGATTAGGAAGCATACTAAATTGTGAGGGTCAAGTAAGGAATGAGAGGTTTTCAAGAAAAGTATGGAGTCTTGTCCTTAGGATTGCGTCCGTGAGAGTCAAGAGTAATGGAGAGTGTTGCTGCTGAAGGAATTAGAGTGAGGGTCAGTGAAATTTTCAAGTTCAAAACCTGAGTCGAAAGGAATATCAGCTGGATCAGTTTTGGCAACACAGCGCCTACTCGCCGAGTGCACAAACTCTACTCGGCGAGTACATGGGATATTACACGATATACTACCAAGTCAAGAGATACTCCCCGAGTCCACGTAGCTACTCGCCGAGTAGATCTGCAATCTTCGATTTCCATAACTGCTTTGAGTACTTTCACTGCAGCATTTATCCACTTTTTGTCAAGAATTGTCACTGGAGATTTTCTAAGAAGCTTGTTCCGTGAAATTTTCGAGCTGTCAACCACACGAGACGCATGACACCCAAGCCATGGATGAGCTGTTCCCATGGCTAAAGTCAAGAGAAGAAGGAGCTGAAGAAGAGAGTATCAACCTATCGACTGCTACCCCAGGGGAGTTTGTTCCAATTCTTTCTATATTTACATTTTTATTATTTGCATAATATGCAATGAGGGCATTGCATAAAATAAGTGTGGGGTAGGGGGTTGGTCACATATTAGAAAATTTAGAATCTTAATTTAGGCTAATTTTAAAAAAATTGTTGCATACCAAAAATATTACTTAGGGACTTAATTTAGAAAATTTAGGTAAAAGCAAATTAGGATTCCATGTTAGAATTGTGTTGATGATTGCATGAAAACCCAAATGTTTAGTTGAGCCTATACACGTTCTATTGCATTTGTGGCTTCCTTATTCCAGTCAAATCATGAGACAAAAACACGACCCGCTCAGCCTGAGGGATGCAATATGTTTAGCAGCCTAAACCTAAAATGTATCCAGGAAAATTATTATCGTTAGCCAATAAAGGTTGAGGTTGAGCGCCCCTGCTTAAGCATGTAGGTTTATTGAGTGAAAAAAGTGAGGTACATGTAAAAAAAAGAATTGCAAGAAAAGTTGAAGAATTTTGGAGCAAATAAAGTGAAGATCAAAAGATCAAAATTCCAAGAAATTCAAAAAGTTGAAGATACCAAAAATCAAACAATAAAGGTGGTGAATTCAAAGAGATCAAAGATCAAATTATCAAGGAAGTGAAGAATTCAAAAGAGCTCCATAGTGGTATCGAAAAGTTGTAATTCTAGATTATGTATGCTTGGGTTGCTCAATTAAAAATACCTTGAGGGTAAAAGGTTTTCTGCGGATGGATTCGGAGGGTTGCATAAAATGAGTATAGTTCGGGGTGAGTGGGCGAATGTTTATGAGGATTATGAGTATTTGGAGTATGGGGGTACTTAGGACAATTTTAGACACAAATGCATGCGTTGCGGTCTTGGCATAATGGATGGGTTAGATTGGAATTGTCATATGTGATTCTAATATTTTTAAAATTCAGTTTTGCTTGGGGGCAAGCAAAAGTCAAGTGTGGGGTATTTTGATATGTGCATAATTAGTTAATTATTTAGCATACATTTTTATTCATTTTTAACTAATTATGTGAATAATATGGACAAAAGGTACTTAAAACTGTTTAAATTTTGTTTTCAGTCCAAAAGACATGCTTGGGAATGAAAGGGAACAAGGGGAAGCAATTAGAGACCAAAGAATGAAGATTGAGGGACAAAAGCTTACCTACTCGGCGAGTACACGACCCTACTCGGCGAGTACACGAGCCTACTCGGCGAGTCCATCAGAATATTCCAGAAGATAGACACGGCTCCTGATTTAAGACGGATAACTACGAGCCTACTCGGCGAGTTGGGTCTGCTACTCGCCGAGTACACCCTATTTTGAGATAGCTATAAAAACCGAGCCTTTATCCGATGGGACTACTTTCTTGCGTTTTTTTGAAGATCCAGCTGCGATTGAGAACCCTTGAAGGCACTGAGGAATTCTAATCTTCAACCTTTTGAAGAATTAAAGCAACTAGGTTAATCATTCCACTTAGCTTTAGGAATTGAGTATGTTTAGTCTAGCTAAACTTGTTTTTGTGTTTGTTTTTACTGCAACTATGAGCTAAGTACGTTTTTGTTTCTGTTTGGGGAATACCAAGGAACTCCTATGGTTTAATTCTTAGCTTTTGGTTAATTGTTTATTGGTGATCTATTAAATTAAGTTTGTTAAAGAACCTTATGCATTAATCACAATTATTTTCTATTAATTGGAAGACAATTAAGCTGCATGAACATCTCTTAGTTGTTAACCTCATATGTCTATGTGAACACTAAATCATATGCTTAGGAATAATGATTATGAAACTAAGATTAATGAGACAATAGTTAGATTAATGTGTGAGCTTGTTTGAGAAACCATCAAACAAGAGGTTAATTGAACCACTAAATTGATTAACCACTACAAATCTTATTTAATCCAAATTATTAATCTAGGGAATTAATTAGCTTAAACACTTGATCATTGCTTGAATTAATTAATTGTCTAAGGGTTAGGAGTAATGAACATGAACCTAACCACTATAATTGGTAGCCAATAACAATTAATCTGTCATAAATACAAAATAACCATAGGAGTGAATTGGTTGAACCTAAATAGAAACATCTTTATCAAATTGGGTGAATTAGTTGTTTGCTTTAGTTACTTAGTTAATTAAGTGTTTTATGGTGTGATTAAGTTTCTAGTCTTGTAAAACTAGAAGAAAAACCTTTTACTTTCATTAATTGCTTAGTTAAAATTAGCCATTAGTTTAATTTTCCGTTCCCTGAGTTCGATACCCTACTTACTCAACTATACCACTAAAAGACAGGTTCACTGCCTTTGTGTGCTAAATTTATTAATAAAAAGTAGGAATAAAACAAGTGCATTTACACACATCACGACCTATGACTCACCGTTCACAGCTCCATAACTTTGATATCGGTGCTCTTTAGGCTGCCCACAACATCCGACAGCGAGGTTATGGATGGCGGCTTTCGGCGACAGGTAGCAGCGGACCTGGTGGTGCTCGGAATCAACAAAGCCATCGACTGAGAAGGCTCCTCAAGTGGTGGCAGCGAGAGAAAATGCTTTCGGGTTAGGGTTAGATGGTGTGACGAGAGGGAATTGATGGCACATTTAATCCCGCTCCTTCCAAATTTCCATTCACTTTTGTCACATCTAGTCCCTCCTCACCAGATCTTCTTCAAACTAAGCCCCATAATTTACCCATTAGTCCCTGCCCCCAATAATCTATTCATTCTAAGTCCATAATTTACCATTTATACCCTGACTTCTGAAATTCCTTTCATAATAAGTCCAATACTTACCAAACACCCTCTGTCTTCTAAAATCTTTACAAAATAAATCATGAAATTAAACTTTAACCCCCGAAAGTCTAAAATATATCATTTGGCTCCCCAAAACTAGCTCCCCACTAAATAATACGGATTTAGGGTGACTATTCGTTCATCAATTTTTATCTATTTATTTATTAAAAAAAACAGGATGTTACATGATCTCTACTAGAAAAATCCCTACTTGAAAAGCACCAAAAACACTACACCACCTTCTTGGATCCTCACAAAAACTTCAAGAATGGAAACCATAATTATGAACTCACTTCAAAGGTACTTGGTGGCCACAAAGTAGGGTTGGTTGCTTGGTGACAAAAATGGAAAGTCCAGGTCGTTATAATTCACCGCAGCATGGTGGGTGGTTAGCTACGACATGGTGAAAGGTTTAGATCGCGACTGTCTTGTTGTATAGCTGCCACACCCGATCATTGGTTGGCCATGCCACGGAGGTCTGACCGTTCAATTTTGACCAGTTTGAATTTTAGTCAAAGTTGAGTAGAATTGGGTATTTTGACTAAGGGTTGGTTCCAATTTGTCATTAATTATCTTGCGTTAGCTATTCTGTTGCTGAGGTCGTTGTTGAGATTTTGTTATTTAGCCCATATGAGTTTTCTTTCTATAATATGTGTTACAATGTATATCCTTGCATGATCGAATATAGATGAGTAGTGGTATGATGGATATAGTATCTCTAGAATAGGTGATCGTTGTAGTAAATGTTGTAAGTATTGTATGTATTCATGTAAGATAGTTTGAGAACTCTAGATCTAGGCTTTTTTGTTTGTTCCTTATATGGTTGTGGCTTTAAAGTAGGATCATCTATTCTGTTGTCTATCTTATCTCTAATTACATACAACTATGAACTAATTTGGTGATCGTTTGTAGCATAGAGTGTAGTATGAGCCTGTTGTATGATGTGTACATGTTGTAGTGAGCTATGAGATAGGTGGACTAGTTTAGACAATTTCCTATGTTGTTGGATTGTTTATTTCTCTGTTTGTTATATATGTCAATATATATTGTGGTGAGTAAAAGGCGTCCATACTTTGTATGGTAGACCAAGATACTGTTGGATATAGTGTCTAATTCCATAACTTTATTTGCTATATACTTGACCCGACCCGACATGGTCCATTTGGGTTGCATGGAATTGCAATACTTGGATAGACTAAATGAGAGAAAACACTTGTGATTATTAATATATTATAAAGTTCTAATATATTAATAATAGTATTATTTAATTAGTGTTGATAAATTATTAATTTAGAATTAATTTGGTGATCAAAATGAGACTAATTAAATATATAGGGTTGATTATGACAATCATATAATCTTTTTATGGTGGATTTATGATCCATGGTTTATGGAGTTGGGTTATAACCATTTGGAGCTCCATGGATAGTTCATGGGAGTTACAAACCCATGGATCATTAGAAATGAAGAGTCACGACAATTAGGGGCGTTCATGTGTAAACCCTAATTGTGACAACACTATAAAAGGGACCCTATAGCTAGCAAAATCGGACTACTAGTGAGTTCTAAGAGGGCATAACCGATTTTTGAGTGCAAGTGTATTCTCTCAAGTTATTTCAAGCATTGTAGTGTTGTGTGAAGCATTTGAGGCACAACATTTGGGGTGCTAGGCTCACAAAGTCTTCTAGGAATCCAAGCAACAAGAAAGGTATGTACTTCTACTAGTTTTATATTATATATTCCCCATGTCATGCTAGTTAGGAAGTAAACCTTGAAAAATCAAATTTGCATGCATATTAGAGAAAACATAGATTCAAGGTTTATAGGGTTGCATGTACACCATAGGAGTGTTAGAATGCTAAAAAACCGTCAATGGTATCAGAGACAGGTTTGTTTTCTGTATATTTGATGCAAACTGCTTGAAAAATCGAAAAACTGTTCACTGTTCGACTAGACTCGCCGAGTGCAAAAGGAGAACTCGACGAGTCCAAGGCAAAGTTCATCCTAATCGTCGAGTAGGATCATGCACTCGATGAGTAGGTGCGTGTTGGGCAGTTTTCCGAGTTTTGTTGCTGGAAATGGGCTAGAATCATTATCCCAAAGTGTTTTGGACTTGTAAAATCTATTTTTCTAAGGGGTAATGATTATGTTAACCCATTTCAAATGACCATTATCAATTTTCAAGTTTTATATGTGTTAATATGATTTCTTGAAATTGTTTGATATGAATATTTGTTCTTATGAGTTTTAGAAGATCATAGGAATTGTGTGTAACCTACATGCTTATTTAATTAATGATCTTAATGCTAATGATGGTGTCCATAACTTGTCCTCAAGTTATGGATAACCAAAAGTCACTTCTTTAAAAGTTGTCATTAAAGAATAGGAGGTTTCATAAAATGAAGAGTCTTCAACTTTATAAACCATTAAAACTCATAAGTTACAAATTGAAGAGTCTTGAAATAGTTTCAAAACTTGCCCTCAAGTTTTGGAATTTGTAAAGTCTTACACTTTAATACTTTAATTCCAAATTAAACCTTAGTTTGTTAAAAGTTAAAAAAACAACACATATACTATCATTATAATCTTATTTATATAGATATGTATAAGAATAAGTCAATCTTACCGCAAGTAGGCCTCATTCACGAATCCGGTCTATAAGGGGGTATAAGGTTGTTGCCTATAAAATGGCAGCTTAATGGGTGTTCACTCTCACCCACCGCTTCCTTGACTGGTGGAGGGTCGTTAGCTGAACGGGTAGGATAGGACCTTAATCCTCATTAAAAGTATAATGAAATTATAAAGTAACTAAACCTTTATTAATTCCCAATCTTAGTTACTTTAGGAAAATGTGAAATAGGTGCTAACCCATGAAATTACACTTTGCACCTTGCCAAGTCGTTAGTGGAGCGTGTGTGGTTAACCGGCACACTAACAGGGACTAGTAAGAGTGGCAAAGGGCGACTTAAGTTTTATCATAGATTGGTGGAGCGCGTGTGGTTAACCGACACATCGATTAGGTGTTAAAATTAAGGGTACCAAGTTAATTTGCATGGTTATTCACACCTTGTTTGTGATCCTCAGCATCCCAGTCACAGACTTGAAAGGGCACAATTGAGATTCAAACATTCCATTGAAAGTTCAATGTATCTCAAAAGACCTAGGAGTTTCAAATCCAATTAAAACTTAATAATTTATTTCATTTATAATGGTGGAAATTGGTAAATCGTTATTTACCTACCATCAAATATTTCATAGCTTGGATTACGGTATCCCTCTTTCAAGTTATGAAATAGTTTGTGGGGTCCTAGCCTAATATTTCATTTGGGTGACTTATTAAGGATTCTTCATCTAATTAAACTTGTCCTTCTTTCTATCAGATGTCTTCCAACACTACT
The DNA here is from genome assembly GCF_051521515.1 of Lactuca serriola. Lineage (NCBI taxonomy): Eukaryota > Viridiplantae > Streptophyta > Magnoliopsida > Asterales > Asteraceae > Lactuca > Lactuca serriola. Next base: position 91,990,762 of record NC_136413.1, on the reverse strand, counting down.
ACTGGCTCAAACCCTACAGGCTCCTTTTCCCTCATGAACTTGTGTGGGAAAGTCAATTTTGATGGGTCTAACTTCAATGAATGGATTATTAACATCAGGATGATTACCCGCTATGAGAACAAGGAATATGTCCTCGATAAGGAGCTTAAGGTTATTAATGAGTCCGCTGCTACTCCTAAGGAGGTTGTGGAGTACACTGCACATGAGAGGGATGCTACCAAAGTGTCTTGCATCATGTTGGCTACCATGACTCCCGAACTCCAGAAATCCTATGAAGATGTCTACCCCTATGAGATGCACTTGGATCTGATGGATAGGTACCATCAGAGCGCGCATCAAGAGAGGTATGAAATCATCTCCTCCATGATAACGGCCAGGATGAAGGATGGTGAACCCATCACCGGTCACTTGCAGAAAATGCAAAGGTTCGTGGACCAGTTGTTGAAACTGAATGTGGACTTCCCTGAGGATTGGCGATTGACATCATTCTCCATTCCTTACCTCCAAGTTATGATCAGCTTTGGATGACTTATCATATGAACAAGGAGGAGGTCACACTTAGCAAACTTCAAGGACTTTTAAGGACCGCTAAAAGTGGCCTTAAAGGTAAGTCGGCTGTTACTTCTACTCCTACTCCTACAGCAGCCCCTGTTCTGGCAATTGGGGCAGGGAAAGGGGAAGAAGAGGAAGACCCCTTCGAAGGGTACCAAGGGAAAGTCCCTTGATGGCTCCTCTTCAAGTGGGACCAAGAAAGGTCTCATTCCTCCTTCTTCAAACCCAAAGGAAGCACAATGCTTCTACTACCATGAAAAGGGGCACTGGAAGCGAAGCTACCCCAAGTACCTGCAAGATGTAAAGGATGGGAAAGTTAAACCCACCCATGCAAGTATTTATACAATATTGTCTAATAACTCGTCTAATGCTAATTCTTGGGTGCTTGATACAGGTTGTGGTATTCACATTTATACTGATTTGCAGGGCCTAAGAAGAAGTGAGCAAGTGGAGCACATGAAGATAAACTTAGTCATGGGCAACAGGAAAGCATCACCTGTCACCAAGATAGGAGTTTATTCTTTATTGCTTAATAATGGGTTAATGTTAGATTTGAATAAATGTTATTACTCTCATGAAATGGCGAGAAATATTATTTCCTTTCATGGATTGTACAAACAAGGGTTTACATTTTCATTTGATAATAATAATGATGCTATTAATGTTTATTACAATGATGCATTTTACTTTAAAGCTTTACCTTGTGATGGTGTATATGAAGCTGTGAATGTTATAGACAATCTAGGAAATAATGGGTTGTATACTGATTCTTCAAATATCTTGGATAAAGCATCCTTGTGGCATTGTTGTCTTGGACATGTCAACAAGAAGCGCATAGGCCAACTCCAAAAGGCTGGAGTTTTGGAATCATTTGACCTAAAGTCGGATGATAGTTGCGAGTCTTGTTTACTTGGAAAAATGACAAAGTCACCCTTCACTGGTACTTGTGAGAGGGGTGAGGGTTTGTTGGACCTCATACACACAGATGTTTGTGGATCCTTCAAATCAGCCACAAGGGATGCTAATCGTTATTATTTGACTTTTACTGATGATTATAGTAGATATGGATATGTCTATTTAATCAAGCACAAGTCAGAGATTTTCGAAAGGTTTAAAGAGTTTAAACAGGAGGTTGAGAATCAATTGGGCAGGAACATTAAAATGCTTCGATTAGATCGTGGTGGTGAGTATCTTAGTACAAAGTTCCTCGATTATCTCAAGGAATGTGGGATCATCTCACAATTGACACCTCCTAGGACACCACAATTGAATGGTGTGGCTGAGAGGTGTAATCGAACCTTGTTGGATATGGTTCATTCCATACTGAGTCGAGCTTCGTTACCAATCTCATTATGGGGGTATGCCTTAGAGACTGCCACCCATATCCTTAATCTAGTCCCTACTAAAAAGGTTGCCAAAACACCACACGAGATGTGGACTGGGAAAGTTCCCAATTTAGACCACATCAAGATTTGAGGTTGCGAAGCTTTTGTGAGGCGCGAGTCACATGACAAGCTTGAACCTCGAAGTGAGAGATGTATTTTCATTGGCTATCCACAAAAATCCTTTGGTTACCTCTTCTACAGACTCAGTGATAATGTGGTCTTTGTAGCAAGAAGAGGAGTCTTTCGTGAGAGAGAAATTATAAGCCAAACAGTGGGAGGCAAATTGACCTTGAAGAGCTTCAAGAGTCAAGTGGTGAAGGAACCTCAAACACTATCAACCAACCTGAGGAGGAAACTCCTGTTGAGACGATAGATGAGTCCGTACCTCCGAGGCGTTCCACTAGAGTTAGGAACACACCTGAATTTTATTATGGTTATCACATCACCACTGAAGGTGATACATTTATTAGTGATAGTACACTAATAGATTTGGATGAACCTAACAATCATAGGGAAGCCATGGCAGGCCCTGGGTCTGCTAAATGGAAGGAGGCTATGGAAAACGAGATTCAGTCCATGTATGACAATCAAGTGTGGGACTTGGTTGACAATGTACCAGCTCATAACACAGTTGGGTGCAAATGGATCTTTAAAAAGAAGACCGCCATAGATGGGAAGGTACACACCTACAAAGCAAGACTGGTGGCAAAGGGCTTTACTCAAACTCCAGGAGTTGACTATGATGAGAACTTTTCACCAGTAGCAAAGATTAGGTCTATTAGAGTTTTGCTAGCCATAGCTGCATTTCATGATTATGAAATATGGAAAATGGATGTCAAAACCGCTTTCCTTAATGGAAAGTTGGCAGAGGATGTTTACATGGCTCAGCTAAATGGTTTTGTCGATGCAAAGTACCCTAATCGGGTGTGTAAGCTTGAGAAATCAATTTATGGATTGAAACAAGCATCCCGTAGATGGAATCTTTGCTTTGATGAGAAAGTCAAAGATTTTGGCTTTTCGAGGAGCGAAGATGAGTCCTGTGTGCATGTTAGGGCTAGTGGGAGTATAGTCAGCTTTCTAGTGTTGTATGTGGATGACATACTACTCATAGGAAATGACATCCCAACTTTGCAATAGGTTAAGTCCAGGCTTGGGAAGTGTTTCGCAATGAATGATCTTGGAGAAGCTGCCTATATCCTAGGGATAAGGATAATGAGAGACACGAGTAAGAGACTAATTGGAATTAGTCAAAGTACCTACTTGGATAAGGTGCTGAAGAGGTTCAACATGCAAGAATCCAAGAAAGGGGAATTACCTATCGAGAGTAATGCCAAGCTAAGTAAGACTCAGAGTCCGAGTACAGAGGTTGAGATATAAAAGATGAGTCGTATACCATATGCTTCCGTTGTGGGCTCTATCATGTATGCTATGACTTGTACTCGCCCTGATGTGGCCTTTGCTTTGAGCTTGGTCAGTATATATCAAGGGAACCCTGGCAAGGCTCACTGGACTGCAGTAAAGAACATTCTCAAGTATCTGCGGAGGACTAAGGACTGGGTCCTTACCCTCAGTGGCAGTGATGACTTGAGAGTGGAAGGATATAGTGATGCTAGCTTTCAGACTGATAGGGATAATTTCCGCTCTCATTCAGGCTGGGTCTTTATCCTAAATGGAGGCGCAATTACTTGGAAAAGTTCCAAGCAGGAGACAGTAGCTGATTCTACTTGTGAATCAGAGTACATAGCAGCGAGTGAAGCAGAAAAGGAGGCAATATGGCTAAAGAACTTCATCGGAGACCTTGGAGTTGTACCAGCTATAAAGGAGCCAATGGAATTTTTCTGTGACAACGAAAGTGTGGTTGCTTTAGCTAAGGAACCAAGAGATCACGGAAGATCTAGACACATTGACAGAAAATACCATTTCATCAGACATTGAATAGAAGAAGGACTCCTCGTGGCAAAGAGAGTATCATCAGATGAGAACCCAACAAATCCTCTCACGAAGGGACTGAGTAGGGTTAAGCATCTATAGCATGCGAGGCGCATAGGGCTGAAGGATGATATTACTTTTAACAATTAGATAGTTCTCTGAAACTTGTAAAATGTAATTGACATTTTGATGATTAAATAAAATTTGTTATTTATTTATGAGTAAAGTGTTACTATCTTATGTTAATCGTTTACTATGGTTTCAATTTTGCATGTTTTGACTTCCAGAATAATTATTTTATTCAAACTCTCCACGGTTGGTCATATATCGGAAGTAGATATGAATCAAGACTGTCATGAATTTGGCATGTAAAATTTGTCTAAGGTGCATTAGACATAGCAATGGTTGCTACAACATTCATGAGTGCTCATAAGTCTTGAGTATTGGATTCAACCCATTCTCACTTGCATCACTTCATGGAATTTATCTCGAGTGATCGTGAGATGGTAATATCATATAAATCTTCAAACCTAGAGATATGAGTTGTTGACTATGAGTTGGTTATCCATTAATTATACGAAAACTCATTGGTAACTCGATGTTATAAAATGTGCTTTTGTGCATAATTCAACAAGTAGTCAGTACAAGCATATGAGTCGAAGTTTATCTATTCCTTCTAGAAATATAAGCGATATATTGCCCCCTCGATGATTTGGTTTTAACTTATGTACCGAGCCCAGTCAAAACCTAATTGATGTGTTCAATTTAGTTCTATGTCGAAACAAATCAGAGATCGAGAAACAAATGTTGGACAATAAGTAAGACCATGTTCCATGTGTTTGTTCGGCTGATATCTTGAGAGCAGAGGATTATATGATCGCTTATCTTAAATGTCGTATCATTATCATCTCAGTTCCAAGAGACTTTGAAAGAGCTACAATTGCTAGTCGGATCCTGAAGTCATATCTGCAAATATAGTTATTAGACTTATCTAAGTGGGAGACTGTTGGATATAGTGTCTAAGTCCATAACTTTATTTGGTATGTACTTGACCCGACCCGGGATGGTCCATTTGGGTTGCATGGCATTGCAATACTTGGATAGACTAAATGAGAGAAAGGACACTTGTGATTATTAATATATTATAAAGTTCTAATATATTAATAATAGTATTATTTAATTAGTGTTGATAAAGTATTAATTTATAATTAATTTGGTGATCAAAATGAGACTAATTAAATATATAGGGTTGATTATGACAATCATATAATCTTTTTATGGTGGATTTATGATCCATGGTTTATGGAGTTGGGTTATAACCATTTGGAGCTCCATGGATAGTTCATGGGAGTTACAAACCCATGGATCATTAGAAATGAAGAGTCACGACAATTAGGGGCGTTCATGTGTAAACCCTAATTGTGACAACACTATAAAAGGGACCCTATAGCTAGCAAAATCGGACTACTAGTGAGTTCTAAGAGGGCATAACCGATTTTTGAGTGCAAGTGTATTCTCTCAAGTTATTTCAAGCATTGTAGTGTTGTGTGAAGCATTTGAGGCACAACATTTGGGGTGCTAGGCTCACAAAGTCTTCTAGGAATCCAAGCAACAAGAAATGTATGTACTTCTACTAGTTTTATATTATATATTCCCCATGTCATGCTAGTTAGGAAGTAAACCTTGAAAAATCAAATTTGCATGCATATTAGAGAAAACATAGATTCAAGGTTTATAGGGTTGCATGTACACCATAGGAGTGTTAGAATGCTAAAAAACCGTCAATGGTATCAGAGACAGGTTTGTTTTCTGTATATTTGATGCAAACTGCTTGAAAAATCGAAAGTGCATTGCCTTAGTCAATGGTATCAGAGGTGTTGTGGTGGTTGTGAGGATGGTGACAGGATTAATGTAGTGGTGGTTATGATGGTGGTGGAAGTAGTGGTGTTGTGGTGGTTATTGGTGGATCTTGATGGTGATTGGGGATTAATGATGAGTGGTGATTGGTTCATGTTGCTAACGTTGCTCCTGAAAGTACATTGCCTTTGAATGTTTACCCTAAAAGTACATTGCCTTTGAATGTTGCCACTAAAAGTGCATTGCCTTATTCATATTTAAAAAAGTTTTAAAAGTACATTGCATATTCTGATGGTGGTTGTGAAAGTACACGACCTTAGATAATTTGTTAAAAACTAATCTTCACAAATGGTCCATGTGGTTTTCTAGATTACCATATTTAGTCCCCAACTTTTTTCAGACTCAGGTGGTTTCAATTTCTAACAAAGCTTGGTCCTCCACCAATCCACCCATATAAAAAGACTTTTATACCCTTTTGATTTTATTTTACATTCTTTTTACTATTTTACATCTAAGAAAAAAGAAATTAAATAAATAAAAGAAATAAAAGTACCTACATCCCCCCACCCCACCTCCACTCTTTTTTCTTTTATTCTTCTTGTTTCTTTTCTTCTTCCTATTTCTCTCATTCTCCCAGGATCAATTACACCCACCCTAAAATTTGATGCCACCCAACCCACCCCTTTCCCTTCCCATTTTTCCCTCTACCTTCCTTGGAAACCAATTCACCATACCACCATCACTTTATTCATCTCTCACCACCATTGATGAAAATCAAACCTCAAACAACCCTAAACCTGCAAATCATAACCTAAACCTCAAAAAACCCAAAACCTGAAAATCAAACCTAAAAAATCAAACCCTGACCTTGAAAATCGGAACACACATGTCGTTGAAGAATAAGATCAAGAAAATTCCATTGACTCTCTTGTTAACCAGCATGCGACGCCAGCTCTAAAATTTGATCGACACCATGTACGACTCTACCGAGGTCTAATGTGTATGTATGTATTTCATTCACATGAATGCTCAACAACTGATGATTATTAAGAAATAAATTAGATCCCTTCTTTTCTTCTCTTAGAATCGCATAAATCCATACCACTTCTCATTTAATTCTCGAGTTTCCACTGCTAATTTCTTGCTACTCTGAAAAATACGAAGCTATGGTGATGGTGGGTTAGTGTGACATCCCCAAATTCACGGTCATTTTAAAAAAATTATTTATGCTTATTTGAAAATCAGAGTATTCATTTTTAAAGAATAATATTGCAGAATTTGTTCCTAGATGATAAATACATTATCAAATTATTTCCGAAGAAATGTATTTTGTTTATATTAAAACTTTAGGATGTCATCGTCGATACAGAAACATAAGCATAAACAAAACTTACATTCATTTACACTAGTGATCTACATCTCCTTTAATCTCTCAGTATAATGTAGCTTCGTATCGACACCTGTTGTGACAACCATTAAAATTTGAGACAGTACTAGATTTAAATAAACTTAGTTTCACATATAGGCACGACACATACTAGACTTGGTAGCTATAAGCTAAGTTATAACCTACTAGACACTTGGAAACAATCAGAAACAATGGATAGCGTACTTAGATTTCACATTGATACGTGGCTTCTATAGTTACTTTAACTGTAACAACTATTCAAATTCTGGTCATTCCTTGACTTGAACACCTTTTCATGAATCATATACACACATCATGCACTTGAAATAGTATTAGAAATTAGGTATGAGTCTCATAGGAGCTTAAGTCAAAGCTGAAAACTAGGACTAGTATACTTGATTCTTTCGTTTCACTTGAATCTCGGAATCACTACATAGAATGTCAATAAACCGACAAAAACATATCTCCAATATTTTCATAACTATAAAAGGGTTATAATACCATAAAATTATTTGAAGTCTCAAAAATTTAATTTATTTGCTATCCAAAGATTTATTCAACCCTAGAACCCTACAAACCCTAAAAACTCAAATTTATAAACTTTAACCTTAAAAATTCTATAAAAACAATTATGAACCTTATAACATTATATTATAATAATTAAAATTATGAAAATGTATTCAAGGAAAATAAAATTGAACTCATTAACATTTATACTTAATTCATAAGTCAAAAATCAAGGTTTTATAAATAAGAAAAAAACTATATTAAGGTGCATATTTTATATAAAAATTGAAATTTTTATAAAAGATTTGAAAGTTATAAAATTTAAAGAAAGAGGGAGCCTCTCTCCTCTCCAAAATTTGGACCCTACACCCAAAGGAGTCTCTTCCCAGCACACATAATCATTTTTTCCAACTCCACACTCCATCTTCTCTCATCTCTCTCTCATTTCTGTCTCACACTCCACCACTCCATTTCTCTCTTCCTCTTTCTATGAACCAAGAATTTCCCAGCCAAATAACAACTATAATCACAAAATGTTTATCATCTAGAAGTGTTCTTAAAGGTAAATCCGAAATCCTTCATTCTCTATTCATTTTTCCTTCATTTCACTAAGATTTTCATGCACACATACACACACATACGGTTTTGATGATAATGGTGGTAGGATTTCACCCAAAAACAACATGCATGTTGTAAATGGTGAAATCATATTACCTAAACCTAAGTCAAAATCAAGATAATGCACCTTTCTACAAGTTTTGGGTGAAAAATCACCACATGCGCCATGAGTTTTCTTTCAAAAATGAATTTTGAACATTCCAAACTCATGCATAGCCATTAAACCAACATACATGTGAAGATTTTTTTTAAATGTTAGATGTTCAAAGTTCATTGCTAAAAGCTTTCAAATGTGTTCATCAAGGATTTTATTTACATAAAGATACCCAAAACTCATTTTCTTCCTGAATCTGTTTTTTCCCAGAATCCCACCAACAAAATGAGAAGTTCTAGATATTTTCAAAAAATAATCCCTCTTTCTCGAATTTAATTATTTTAAGAAAATAAAATAATAATTCATATAAAATACTTTCAGAGCTCCATAAATACCGGATAAACTTGTGGATGACCCCTAAAGCTAATAAAGGCTTCTCATTAAGTTTCATCGATTTTGGTTAGTTCCAATAAATCATAAAACCATTATAGAGAATGTGAAAAACCCATATATGATTTTTCTCAGATTTTATACCATGTGGAATAGTCAGAAAAATATTTTGAAGATTTTTTCATGATGTATTTATATTTTTCCACGATTTTTTGAGTATATAATGGACTAAAATCGGGAAAAATAGTTTTACTCATCTAACATTCAGGAAAATTTACCAGAACATCTTATATTACATTAGGATGCTATATAAAATGTAGGATGATTTTTGTCTTCTATACGCTATTTTTGTTCTATTTTCCTAAGATTACATACGCATAAATCCAAAAACTGAACTCCCATATATGAAAATCACATTTGGTATTTTTCCCAGCTTACGTACAATGTATATGAAGTTTACAAAAAGTTTGGTAATTTTCCTTAACTGTTTAATAATTATTCGCGAATTAATGCTTATTTAAGTGAATAAAACAAAGAAAATATCTAAACTATTTGGAAACAAACTTTTATATTTTTCCCAGCTTTTATATGTCTATTAACACTACTAAAAAAGTTTGGGTAATTTTTGAAATTGTTTTCTATTTATCTCTATTTTGATAGAATAAATACAGAAAAATCATGTAAAACTAGTTGAAAATTAGTTTTTATATTTTTCCCAAATTATATATGTTTCATAACAGTAGTGCACAAAGTTTGGGGAATTTTCTTAACTGATTTGATATTTTTCATGAATTTGTATTGATTTAGAGAATTAAATATAGGAAAAATGGATCTATATATATAAAATGCATGAAACATTTTCTGAAAATCTTTTACTGCAATTAGAACACTAATAAAAAGTTGTGTGATTTTAAGTTACTAATTTCTATTTAATTAGAATTCCTTGATTTAAAACACAATTAAATTACAAAAACCAGGTTTTATTAATCAAAAGTAACATATAATAATTTTCCCAGTTTAGGGATGCTATGAAATAGTTACACAAAAAGTCTAAGAATTTTTCATGATCATTTACTATTTTTCCATGATTTTGTGATTATTCAAGAAATTAAAATGGTGAAAAATAGTTAGAGAAATCAAAAATTCAAGGAAATATATTTTAAAGTCTTTGACTTCAGTTAGAATTAAAATACAAAGTTTGGGAAATTTTGGAACTAAATTGATTTAGTTTTTGAATATTTAATCATTGGAACACCTCCTCAAATGTTAAAATTTAACATTTCAATAATAGGAATTTCACACTTAAATTGTTATATAACAATTGATTCATGGAAATCTAATTTTCACAGAAAAATGTTGTAACTTATCAATATCGAAATTTTGATACATTATTGACATAATTCTATTATAGAAGTTAAGTATACAAGTATTAGATTTCGATAAGAGGCTTGTTAGTGTGTAACTTCGTTGTAGGAATCGGTAGTGGTATAAGTGGAACTTAGTTCAAGGCATCATTTGCATCATCTCAAAGCATTGTGAGTATTCACACCTCCTCTTATTTTCGGTTTTTGTGTTTTGGGTTAGAAAAACATGTCCAAAAAACTATTTATCATTTGTTGTATTTAAATTGATTTGTATCAAACTTGATTGTTATATGTTGCTATGTATGCCCATGCAACTTGAAACATGAGGCCTTATCGTCATAAGTCCCTTCCACTTTACTCCAACCATTAACTCTTTGAGCCAATGGTCATTATGGATAGCGCTATTACGAATTGACATCTCCTCACTCTCCCGATTGCTTGAGTGCATGATACCAAATTAATGTATGGAACGATAAGCATAGATCTTGATAGGACATCAGTCATAGGCTTGGTTGTGAACTCATTTTTTGCTTATATACATACAAATTGGCTTATTTATTATAGCAATAAACTTTGTTTCTCATTATAGCAACGAACTTTTATTACTGGAAACTTATTTACTTGTCTTAGCAATGAACTTGTTTGCTCTATGTAGCAACAAACTTGATTGCTCATTATATCAATGAAACTTGTTTACTTGTTTTAGCAAAGGACTATATTTCCTATGAGAATATGAACTTTGCATCTCATTTGAGCAACGTTCTTTATTTCTCATGAGGACAACAAACTTTGTTTATGCAAACTTATTTACTCATTTTAGTAATGTACATTTATTTATGGAAACTTCTATCAAAACTTTGATTACGATTCATGAAACCAATATAATTTTTAACCTGTGAACTCACCAACTATTTCGGTAGTTGACCACTCATTTTACATGCTTTTTTAGGAACTCGTCTATAAGATGGCACTTAGGGACACATCACTTGTAGGAGCATTCGCATGTGTTGTTTTTCAATTATATTGTAATTTCTTTTAAAAGTTGTTCAAACCCATTGTAAATTGTAATGTTTTTAATACTATGGTTGGTGTTGTCTTTTAACTTTTGCTATGAGACCCTTTGTACTGCCATGTCCCATGTTTCCGCTTTAGCGAGGTGTGACACCTGTGACACAAATAAATTGAGTGGGTCAGGTTGGGAAACCTGGTGAGTACATAGGGTTTTCAACCCACAATAATAAAGTTATTATGTTTCATCATCAAACAATTAACTCAATTATCCATCCTCATTATCTTCTTTGTTTCTTAAGGATCTACACTAAGAATCATCTATCATTCACTCATTCATTTCTAAGGATTGTTCTAAGGAATAGGCACGAAGTCCATCTCTGCCAAGGTTTATTTAACAGGCACTAAGTCCATAGTTGCCGATGTTATTTGTTGGGCACTAAGTCCATAGCTTCCAATATCCATTTATAGGGCACTAAATCCATAGCTGCTAACGTTAATTTGTAAGGCACTAAGTCCATAGTTGGTAATGTTCATTTGTAAGGCACTAAGTCCATAGATGTCGGTGTTTATCAGTTTGGCACTAAGTCCATAGCTTCTAGCGTTTATCTATCAGGCAGCAAGTCCATAGTTGTCAATTTTCATCTATATCATCTTTCATCTCTCATCATTCATCTAACCATCTTTACCCAATATTTTTATAGGTATAAAATATATATACAATTTAAATCAAATAAAACATGTATATTTTGTTCATCCAACATAAATATCAAGAACACAAATAATATGCACACATAGCACGTAATTTATATTAAATACTTCATACCTATGTGTAAGATGAAAGTAACTATGCACTCACTTGTTAAAGTGACGATTCCAAACTCGGGCAGCGCTTCACTTCTAACGAGTCTATTTTCCTTCGACGAAGCCTAGTATTAATACCACTAGATTTTAGTCTAATATTTATTGAGAGTATTTATGAGCGGTATTGTTTTATAAGTGTTAAACAATACTTTTCAACCACTATGTATAGACTGTGTTCAGACATGAAACACTGGAGGGCATGACCATTTTGGCATTATAACACTTCTGAAATCCAACAACCCTATGTGACCCTTCAAGTAAGATTTCCCGTACCGCGAGTAGTTAAAATATATTATAATAACACTATATTTATTATATTTTATAGTATATTTATTGTTTATAAGTTCATAACAATGATAATAAATTTAACATAATCTATACTTAGAGTAGAGTAATCACAACTTACTTATAAGAGGGTTTGGATAGGAACCAGGCTCTACGGGGGCAGAAGTTCTGAGCTGAAAAGCTCTTCTTCTAAGAAACTTCTGGCACTCTGGGATTCTCCTCTTAGCACTTAGGAAGTACTAAGGGTTGGGAGAGGTTTAAAGAGAAGTTAGAGAGAGAGAGAGAGAGAGATAGAGAAGGGTTAAGGTGTGAAGGAAAGTGTTGAGCCTCGCATGGTATTTATAGGGGGCTGATCCTTGGTACGTTGGGTGTTCCTCGGAGGTATGCTGCATGTACGAGGACTACGCTCCTCATACGAGGGGGCATGTGTCACTAATCTGAAGCGAGGTCGTGGGGAGCAAGCAAGGGCAGAGATTCGACCATGTCACCCTCTTCGCATCAGCACCCTCTTGACTTCTAAATTTCGTAACATTCGCATAGAAGCTCCATTTTTGACGTTCTTTATATACACGCGTAGGTGGTGACGTACTCTACAACTTTCATTTAGACCCCGTCGACTAATTTTGACTTTATTTTTAAAGTTATATTTTAATAGGCCTGGACAGGTAAAGACCGTTAAAAATTCATAACATTGTCATCCGACGTCTGTTTTCATCTGTCTTTTTATCGTCGAGCACTTATCAATGAGATCTTCAACTCTCATTTAGATTGTGTCAGCTAAAAGTCGGTCGATCTAAAATTCGAATTCCGGGTTGTGCACTGCTATGCAAAATCTTGGAAAAATCATAACTTCCTCATATGAAGTCAGATTTAGACGTTCTTTTTATGGACACTCTCGGTTTAACATATACTACGACTTTAGTTTCTATTGCTAAGTCTAAAAATATTTTATCACAAACTCACCTTTTGTGTCACACAATGTCGTGCCGGTTTTGTCGTGAAACTTTGACAGGTCATAACTTCTTCGTTATAACTCGGATTTCAACGTTCTTTATATGTACGAAACCCTTGTGAAATATACTATAACTTAGTCAATATTATATCAAAAGTCATTCTTTGACGCTTATTGTCTTTTAATTGACTAGCCCGAATCTGCGGACGTTATAGTTAACGATTGTTTGGAAAAGATGAAGGGTGTATATGGTTGGTGTAGGGATGTTGGTCGATTTATTTTTCTGTTTTTTCTTGGCAGATATAGTTTTAGTTGATGGTTTGGAGTTGATTATGGTGGTCAAGTGTTTTTTGGTGATGGTGGTAATGATCCGATGATAAGGTGAGCATGAAGGAGGTTACAAGGGTGGTTTGTTTGTTACAATTGAAGGTTGTGGTGGTGATTTTCTGATTGAGGATGAAGGTATCGACTGTAACACCCAAATTTTCAAATAATTTTTCACATTTTAAAAACACACTTTCATACATAATTGTTAAAATATCATTGTATCACATAATCGGTTCATAACATCACATCCCAAGATCATAAAACGTAAAAGCTCCTCATGTGTGTATTAATCAAGCCGGCGCCTTCCCGCGATCCTCACTGGTACCTGAAACACATAACAAAACACTGTAAGCATAATGCTTAGTGAGTTCCCCGAAATACCACACACAACACATATTAGCCACTCGAGGCTATAACTCTGTTTTACCCTCTGGTCAATCTGTCTTAGTGGGACCCTCCAGTCCCATAACTCTGTGGACCTTCCGGTCCTAACTCTGGAAACTCTATAACAAACATAGCATAAATCACATAGAAATCACATCATGCGAAAGCATACAAAATAGTCTGTCACATAATTCTAATTACCACTCTAGGTAAAGTATAGTGAGAAGACTCACCTCGGGTAACTCGGTAAATCTCGAACTCTGTAAAATCGGGTCTAGCCTCCGCCTAATCATATGAAATAAACACTCTAAATCAATACATCTCTCAAGGCTAGACTATTCCTTCTGTTAGTACTCTTAGAAGGGTAAAAGACCATTTTACCCCTCTCATGGCTCAAAGACCCTAAAGTTGACCAAACCCTAAAATTCAACAAAAGTCAACTCTCCGGGTTACGCTGCGCGTACCAAACATGTACGTTGGGCGTACCCGGCGTCCTCATAGAAACAGGGTGCGCGACCCCTTACGCCGCGCATACTGGGATTACTCCTCGTGTAAATCCCAGTTTCAGACTCTAAGCTCTTGAGGTCTTAGATAGTTAAGACCCACGTCCAACTTCTAGATTTGACCATTTCTAAGCCTCTTAATCCATAAAGTTGGTGACTTTAAGCCTTTGCATGGCTGGACAAGTCACTAACTCCCATAACATTCCATTTCCCAACTCTAGAAAGCTCATAACTCAAACATGACCTCATAACAACGACCAAGATGGAAACTTTATGGATCTATAACACAAATATCATTGAAATGGGACAGATCTAGGTCCATGGAGTACATTACACTTATAAAGTCTCCACCTTTGGGACTTTTAACCCTAGAAATGGTCCATGCAATCATCTAACCAAATAAAGAGGAAAGTTTTGAGCTTTATACCTCTAGATGAAGCTCCTTTCTCTGTAGATCTCAGATCCAAACTTGCTCTTCAAGCCCTAGCCTCCACAAGCTCTTCTCCTTCTTCTTCACTATCACACCAAGACACTTTTAGCTCCAAAACACACACACTCAAGCTAAGGACGATGGAAGGCACTCTCTTAGGGTTTCACTCTCTAATATGGAGGCTGAGAAATGAGCCTTAGCATCCTTTAAATAGTGCACAAGCCAAACATTTAGGGTTTGCATCTAGACCTATTACGCCCAGTGTACCCAGGCGAGTCCGCGTCCAAATTAAGCGCATGAGTACACGCAACGTACTCCCCAGTACGCCCAACGTACTCATTTACTACAAGAACTCTCTCAAGGGACCAATCTTGACAACTTGATAAAATGGAAGGGTTAAAATAGCTTACTTGACTTTCAGGATGTTACATCGAAGGTGTTTGATGGTGGTCAGAATGGAGGGATAAGGGTGGTTTGTGGTGGTAGAAGGTGACAATGTGATGACGAACACCACAACCCCCAACTCCAGATCGTGAGTAGGATACCTCGTCTCATGAGGTTTCAGCTGCCTCGATGCATATGCTATCACATGCCCTCTCTACATCAGCACCGCACCCAGTCCCGATATCGACGCGTCACAATATACCACAAAGTCCTCCATTCCCTTCGGAAGGGCCAACACTGGGGCTTCGCACAATCTCTGGCGAAGTGTCTCGAATGAGGCCTGCTGCTCCGGGCTCCAACTGAAAGCCACACCCTTCCGGGTCAACCTGGTGAGAGGAACAACAATCCTGGATGAATCTCCGATAATAACCAGCCAACCCAAGGAAAATCCTGATCTCTAAAGGGGATCTCGGCACCTCCCAACTCATCACCGCCTCAATCTTGGCCGGATCGACCAATATCCCATTCTGGTTGACGAGGTGTCCTAGAAACTGGACCTCCCGCAACTAGAAATCACACTTGGAGAATTTAGCGTAAAGCCTCTCCGATCTCAGAACTCCGAGGATCTCCCTCAAATGCACCTCATGCTGTTTTCTGGACCTCGAATACACCAATATATCATCAATGAACACGATCACCGAACAATCCAACATCGGCCTGCACACCCTGTTCATGAGATCCATGAACGCCGCCGGTGCATTGGTGAGTCCGAAAGGCATCACCACAAAATCGTAATGCCCGTAACGAGTCCTGAACATTGTCTTCTGGATATCCTCATCATGCAACCTCATCTGATGATATCCAGACCTCAAATCAATCTTGGAGAACCAAGACGCTCCCTGTAACTGATCGAACAAATCGTCTATCCTCGGCAAGGGGTAACGGTTCTTGACCGTCAGCTTGTTCAACTCCCGGTAATCAATACACATCCAGTGTGAACCATCCTTTTTCTTGACAAAAAGGATCGGAACTCCCCACGGCGAGTTACTCGTCCATATAAACCCCTCAATGTCAGAGATCCACCTCATTGCGGCTATCGAAACCTGAGTCCCATCAAACTCTGGTGGCTTCGTGTTGCTGAACTCCCGGTACAGCAACGCGTCACCGCCCTGCGGCTTGGCAGCAGCAACGGCCGCAGTGGCTGCAACAACAGTAGCATCAGTAAGAGCAACATACCGCTCATCAAAAGTCTCAATCAGTGTGGTCTTGATAGACCCGAACATCTCTGGAATCTCAACGCGGATGGCAGCAGCCACCTCATCATGAATCATCTGGCGGAGCTCCTCATCGCTCACACCCCCTCGCTAGTCCCTGGCCTGTGGCGTGTCCCCACCATGATGTCTCTCTGAAATACAACAAAAGATATCAGAGACTCGCTCGAGTGTACACACACTCGATATCCCAATCCTACTTGATCCCTGGTAGCCTAAGGATTCTTACTTGGGCTATGCACTGATCCGGTGCCTTCGGTAGTACGGGCCCAATACTACCGTCCACACCGCATCAATATTCACCCCAAGTCCTCCTCCTAGGTTCCCAAATCCCAAGTACTCTATTCTCTTTCTATACATAGCCTACTCTCTAACAGATTTCTCATAAGCTCCTCGCTGCTATCTATTCACTCACAAGCATCTCCTAGCAGCAAAATCCCTAGGCTAAGGCATCACAAATCAGGCCACTCTAGTCCTAATAAGAATACCTAACCTACTCTAGCACACATATCATATCATAACATATCTCATAACTCACAATGTAAAGATATTTTGGGAAATCACCGTTCGGGCGCTGGCTGATCGTACACACTGCTCTGCTCTGCTCTTTCAAAAACTTTTTACTCTTGAGAAAAACTTTGTGAATTTTATTTTGAAAATCTCTCAAATCCTTAGTTTGAGTTAAGATATGCCCGAAGGTGCACCCGAATCCCTCAAACCAAGGCTCTGATACCAATTATTAACACCCAAATTTTCAAATAATTTTTAACATTTTAAAAACACACTTTCATACATAATTGTTATAAAAATATCATTGTATCACATAATCGGTTCATAACATCACATCCCAAGATCATAAAATGTAAAAGGTCATCATGTGTGCACTGATCAAGCCGGCGCCTTCCCGCGATCCTCACTGATACCTGAAGCACATAACCCAACACTGTAAGCATAATGCTTAGCGAGTTCCCTAAAATACCACACACAACACATATTAGCCACTCGAGGCTATAACTCTGTTTTACCCTCTGGTCAATCTGTCTTAGTGGGACCCTCCAGTCCCATAACTCTGTGGACCTTCCGGTCCTAACTCTGGAAACTCTATAACAAACATAGCATAAATCACATAGAAATCACATCATGCGAAAGCATACAAAATAGTCTGTCACATAATTCTAATTACCACTCTAGGTAAAGTATAGTGAGAAGACTCACCTCGGGTAACTCGGTAAATCTCGAACTCTGTAAAATCGGGTCTAGCCTCCGCCTAATCATATGAAATAAACACTCTAAATCAATACATCTCTCAAGGCTAGACTATTCCTTCTGTTAGTACTCTTAGAAGGGTAAAAGACCATTTTACCCCTCTCATGGCTCAAAGACCCTAAAGTTGACCAAACCCTAAAATTCAACAAAAGTCAACTCTCCGGGTTACGCTGCGCGTACCAAACATGTACGTTGGGCGTACCCGGCGTCCTCATAGAAACAGGGTGCGCGACCCCTTACGCCGCGCATACTGGGATTACTCCTCGTGTAAATCCCAGTTTCAGACTCTAAGCTCTTGAGGTCTTAGATAGTTAAGACCCACGTCCAACTTCTAGATTTGACCATTTCTAAGCCTCTTAATCCATAAAGTTGGTGACTTTAAGCCTTTGCATGGCTGGACAAGTCACTAACTCCCATAACATTCCATTTCCCAACTCTAGAAAGCTCATAACTCAAACATGACCTCATAACAACGACCAAGATGGAAACTTTATGGATCTATAACACAAATATCATTGAAATGGGACAGATCTAGGTCCATGGAGTACATTACACTTATAAAGTCTCCACCTTTGGGACTTTTAACCCTAGAAATGGTCCATGCAATCATCTAACCAAATAAAGAGGAAAGTTTTGAGCTTTATACCTCTAGATGAAGCTCCTTTCTCTGTAGATCTCAGATCCAAACTTGCACTTCAAGCCCTAGACTCCACAAGCTCTTATCCTTCTTCTTCACTATCACACCAAGACACTTTTAGCTCCAAAACACACACACACACACACTCAAGCTAAGGACGATGGAAGGATCTCTCTTAGAGTTTCACTCTATGATATGGAGGCTAAGAAATGAGCCTTAGAATCCTTTAAAATAGTGCACAAGCCAAACATTTAGGGTTTGCATCTGGACCCGTTACGTCCATCGTAACCCTGGGTACGCCTAGCGTACCCAGGCGAGTCCGCGTCCAAATTAAGCGCATGAGTATGCGCATCGTACTCCCTAGTACGCCCAGCGTACTCATTTACTACAAGAACTCTCTCAAGTGACCAATCTTGACAACTTGATAAAATGGAAGGGTTAAAATAGCTTACCTGAATTTCAGGATGTTACATCGATGGTGTTTGATGGTGGTCAGAATGGAGGGATAAGGGTGGTTTGTGGTGGTAGATGGTGACAATGTGATGGTGAAGGGTTAGTTTTCCCTAGTTGTGACCTCGCAAGTCTTCTTGGAGCAATCGGAGCCACCACATCAGAGAACCGGAGGACCAGGTGTCATCTGGATATAATTTTAATCTCCTTTTGTCAAATTTCACTCTAATACAACTCCTCATTAGTGTTATGCCATGTGTCATCTAGATATATTAGGCAACTCATTTCAAAATTTAAATTTATATTTTCTAATTATATGTTAAATTTGAAGTTATAATAACTTTAAAAATTTGATATATCTGTTAATTAATAGTTTATTTAAAATGAATTATTTAAAATAATTGATTAATAATTATAATTTTTTATTATAAAAGTTTAATTAATTTTATAAATATGGTTCCCACGAGTTATAAACTAATATATATATATATATATATATATATATATATATATATATATATAGTTTTATGTCTTATATTAAATTTTTTGAAATAAATAGGTGGGGATAAGGTTATGATGGAGCAAGTAATATAAGTAGCACATTTAACGGATTGAAATCTTTGATATTAAAAGAAAATAGTTTCACATATCATATACATTGTTTTGCACACCAAATTCAGTTAATTGTTGTGGTGAATAACTAGCTTTGGTGATTATTGTGGTTTGTGGTTCTTGTAAGAGAAAAAAATATGATACGAGAGATACAAAAAGAATGAGTTGAAGCCGAAATTGGCATTGGTGAAACTGAAATAGGAAGAGGGTTGAATCAAGAGACTTCTCTTGCTCGAGTTGGAGATACTAGATGGGGTTCACATTATAGAACACTTGTACGTTTGATGAATTTGTTTGTAGAAGTTGTTGAGGTACTTAAATATGTCAAAGAGGAAGCGGCTTCATTAGTAAAAGGGAAAAAGAAAGCATTGCTAGTTTTGAGAAAAGATGGGTTTCCACAAATTTTTATGAAGGTATGTGGTTTTTGTGAAAAAACATAGTATTGGAATTGTGGAAATGTCGGAATATTATGTTACCTCATGAAAGCATATGATCATTATGACTAATCAACATCATTTTGAAGTTGTGATTTTAACACAGTTTTAGATATGCAGGTTCAAGAATTTGGGGATCGATTTATTGAAGTTGGCACAAAATTAATAAAGAACATGGCGGCTTTAAGTCATTGTGACTCATTTTCTAGGTTTGATAAATCAAAGTTATTGAAATTAAGCGAGATATACAAAAATGATTTTGACGATTCAAAAAGGGTGCATTTTAATGCATAACTTGATATCTATCACCAATCTTTGCTCCTTGATGAGAAATTTGTTAAGTTGAAGGGAATTGCGGGTTTCTTTCGTTTGTTGGTGGAAACAGGGAAACACCTTTTTTTCCATTTGGTTTATAGATTAGTAAAAATAACTTTGGTTTTGCTCGTCACAATTGTAACCATTGAATGATATTTTTTTGCAATGAATTTGTTGAAGAAAAATTTGTGTAATAGAACATGTGACAATATTATGAATGATGCTTTGATTTGTAGTGTAGAATAGGAAGCATTTGAGAATTTTAAGACTTAAAATGTAATTACTCGCTTTCAGAAAATGAAAGAGCGAATACATGAACTTTAAAATGTAATATATATTCTATACTTTATTTTGTCACTTTGTTATGTCTAATGAAATTACACTTTTTTTTTCTTAATGTGTATTACACAATTTTTGGTGCAACCCATTATTTGACCTTGGCTCTGCCATTAATTACCGTTGAAGCAGGGGCGACTCAACCAATTTTGGGGCTCTAAGCGAACCAAAGATATAGGGCCCTTTAGCCTTTACAATACTTTACATTACAAACCTTCCACCTTTATCCGAGCTTGTGACCAACAATAATAAACTAAAAAGTTTATATATAGCGGAGTTAATTTTTTTTTATTATTATTATGTATATGTTTTTTTAATCACCAATATAACTACAAATGAACAAACATAATATTGGAAGTAATGGGTTAATGAAAATGGCTACTGCCTGACAGCCTTGACTCGCTGACTGCTTCCTTGAAAATATTTGGAAATTAAAAGCCATACAAAAGTATTGAAGACTTGACAATTAAAATTTTGTATTATGTAATCAATTGATAATTGCAAATATTTAAACTTAATTGGGCAAACCTAATAAATAATGGAAAATTGGAAAAGACGTGAAACACAAACCGTTTCGCGATGAGGATTTGAAGAATTGAGAATCAAGATAAAAGAATAAAAGATAAATGCGGAGTTTTAGTTTTCAAGATCGTATTGATGTGCCACATGTGTTTCATCTTCAAGAATCAAGACCGCTCACCGTAATGCGTCCTATCGGACAATAAGTAATGGACTAATAGAGATTTAAGATATATTAATATTGGGTTAAGTTCAAAGAATTTAGGGTGTAACATCATGTTTATTGTCATTTCTTATTTCAGGGTCGTGGGCCTTAACGAGTTAAAGTTCAGACCTTTTGGGAGGTGATAATTATGGTTGTAAGATCTAACACTAGATTTTTGTATTAGGCCGAAGGGTAAACAGGGAAAAGTAATAGACCGGGTTTCTTTCATGAATTACAAATTTTAGTTCGATAAGTTTTTAGTCCAATATATCTAGATAATATTATGCGGCTCTTCAATACCTTTCCGTGCATATAAAGG
This sequence comes from Lactuca serriola, assembly GCF_051521515.1. Taxonomy (NCBI): domain Eukaryota; kingdom Viridiplantae; phylum Streptophyta; class Magnoliopsida; order Asterales; family Asteraceae; genus Lactuca; species Lactuca serriola. The sequence continues at coordinate 91,969,157 of NC_136413.1, read as the reverse complement.
ACGTCAAAACAAGAGTTGAAACGAAGAAATTATGGTGGTTTGAAATTGTGTTGAGTTTGGAAGGAGGGTGGTATGTTGGGCATACCAACATCTCTAAGTCACACCTTCAAGAACGTACATAGGGTTTTGGATTGTTGATTAAGATTTTATTTGGTTTTGGTGATTAGTGGATTCGTGGGAGAAAGTAGTGCAGAAAGGGAAGCGTGTCTCAGTATTTTGGGGTTCTTCATTTCATGTGAGTTTATTTTCATTGTACCTGTGGGTCGAAGTCACCAATGTCGACCCACTAGTTTTAGTTATCAGTTATTAGAAGGATGGCCTAGGGACTGTATGTAGTCACGTATGATAGAGTGAGGACTATTGATTTAGGCTTTCCTGCCTGATCCTTGTTTGGTTGTGACTATAGAATAGGATCATATGTCCAGGTGTCTATCTCATCTCTGGTTAAATATGGTTACTCATTCCTTGTGGAGTTTGTCACGTATCCTTGTGTATATGATGTTGTTATGCTGTGGGGATCTGCTATATATATATATATATATATATATATATATATATATATATATATATATATAAGGCGTGATAAGATGCAGTAGTAGTGGTATACTGGTTAGAGTACCAGTGGACAGGTTATCGTTTAGTGGAATGTCCTAGGGATTGTACGTAGTCATGTAGGATTGCCTGAGAACTCCTGATCTAGGCTTCTTACCTGTTCCTTTTTTGGTTGTGGCTCTAGAGTAAGATCATTTGTTCGGGTGGCTATCTCACCTCTGGTTACTTATGGTTATGCATTCCATGGTGGTTAGCTGGTAGTGGAGCAGTGTGATGTGAGAGATCTAGTAGGCGGTAATGTACTGTATGATTGATATTTGCATGTATTATGTACCTACGTGATCATTGTTTGTTTATATGTTGACATATGGTAGTGGTTGAGGTTGAGACGGTCTTGTTGTGTGTTGTATGCCAAGATACCTGGTGCGGGCTGGCTGCAAGCCGTAGGCATGGAGACTCGGGAAGAACGATTTATTGAGGTGGCAGGCCAACAAACCCTAGGTATTCCAGTCCGATGGTTGATTGTATCCATTGCATGTTGGCATTCCAGTCCGATAACTGATTGTGCCAGGATATTCCAATCCGATGATTGTAATCCCATTATGCATGCTGGTATGTTTGTTGTATGTGGTATTTTGGAGGAAACTCACTAAGCTTTGTGCTTACCCAATTATTTATGTTTTAGGTTCTATCGGTGATTGTGGGAAGGTGAAGACGAGATTGTACGCACTAATCAACAACATTAAGGATTCCATGTTTCTTATATTACTCTGATTTTCGATAAATGTATTTGGAAATAAATGGTTTTTCTTAATAATGAATTTATAATTAAGAAGTTTATCTTATTTAAAATGAAAATTTTTGATTATGAAAATAGGACGTTACATGGGGTAAAAATTGGGGCCCCTAAACCATAACTTAACAAAATACAAGGTTGAGCCGCTACAACATTGAAGATTTATATAATATCAACGTTGATTTTATCTTTTCTTTTATTGAGATGTCATACACTTTATCATAAAATACCTACAAACCAATTAAAATGAACGATAATTTACACATATCATTTTTTAGCTATACACAACAATTTATGTTTTAGTTGATTGTACTGTACAATCATCTAAATTATAAATTATTGTGTATAGCTAAACAATGTTATATGCAAATCCCTAAATGGTAAAGTAGTCGAAAGTTTAGGTTTAAACCATAAATAAGATATTTGATGTAATAAATCCTAAAAAAAATTAATATTAGAGCAAAAATTAGGTACGATGACATGCTTAAATTTCATTAGAATTAGGGGGACAATTGTTGAAAGAATGAAAGTTGAGTGCCGAAATTACGAGTTTGTTATTTTATAACGTAAACTCCCCATTTAAATAGGGTACTATATTTAAAACGCGCTCTCCTTCTCTCACTACGATACTCCTTCCGTGTTCTTATCTGTTGAATTAAAAGTAAAAAAAGAACGGGACCTTTGCCCCTTCCCCCAACTTAAAGCTGACCCAAAAATTTACCCTTATCATCGTCGTCCTCTTCTTCTTCTTCTTTCTCCTTCTTCTTCAACCTTTTATGAATCTGTAAAATTGTCCCTAGACTTTACTCCCGTCCCTTCTCTCCATTAAAAGAAAATGCCTGATAAAGTCCCAATCTTAATTATTTGATACTTTCCTTTAGTTTTATTATTCTTTTTCCACACACACGGTTTCCTCCTCTTTGCTTGAATGGTGGGGTTTGGGTTTTATAGCGTCTGATTCTCTTCGTGACCTTTTCAATTTCCGTCTTTAGATTCCCAAAACCCTTGAAGATTTCCCTATTTCTGGTGATTTTTTAAATATTTTTCAAACCCCACCTCCCCACATGTTTTGGGGTTTGTCTGATCTGGATTGGATCGCAAGGGTCTGTTAGTTTTATATTTGTATTGGTGGTGGGAGTTCAGTAGCCAAGTCCTTTTTCTCATCAATCTTCGTCTGCCGCCTACTCAAACGACCCAGAATAAATTATAAGAAGGTCAGATTTTTTCATTCGTGAAACCCTTGTAATTTACATTTATTCCATTGTAACAACTTGATGCGAATACAGCTGTTTTTTTGTTCAATCTAGTTGATTTCAGTGAATGTTAACGATGGCTGCCAGACTGAAACTGTAATCCGTATCGCTGAGATTCGAAGGAAACCCTATAGTTTCCGCCTTCCGTTTTTTTCTTTATTCGGATGTTTCATTAGGGTTTCATTGGGTTCAAAATTTTAACGATGGCAGCCATCGACTTTACGAAATATTCCCATAGCCCGACACACAAAGCCGTAGTAACAAAAGATTACGGTGGTCTAAGAAAAATCATCGCCGGACTTCCACGCCTCTGTGACCCATCAGAGATCCACAACGAATCAATCTCTTTAACCGAGGAAGCCAAAGCCGATACAATCTCTTCCGTAATCGACCGACGTGACGTCCCTAATCGCGATACCCCACTTCACCTCGCAGTCAAACTTGGTGACGTCACCTCCACAGAAATGCTCATGCTTGCCGGAGCAGATTGGAGCTTACAAAACGAACATGGCTGGAGTGCTCTACAAGAAGCTATATGCAACAGAGAAGAAGTAATCGCTAGAATCATAGTCAGACATTATCAACCAATCGCCTGGGCTAAATGGTGTCGCAGATTACCTCGTTTAGTAGGAACAATGAGACGAATGCGTGACTTCTACATGGAAATCACTTTCCAATTCGAAAGCTCAGTCATCCCGTTCATTTCCCGAATTGCCCCTTCCGATACCTACAAGATTTGGAAACGTGGCGCAAATCTAAGGGCAGATATGACATTAGCCGGTTTCGACGGATTCCGTATTCAACGCGCGGATCAAACCGTTTTATTCTTAGGAGACGGATCGGAAGACGGAAAAGTCCCGCCCGGGTCCCTCTGTATGATCTCACACAAAAACAAAGAAGTGATGAACGCGCTAGATGGCGCAGGTGCACCGGCTTCTGACGCGGAGGTGCAACAGGAAGTCCAAGCCATGTCTCAGACAAATATATTCCGCCCAGGGATTGATGTGACACAAGCGGTGCTTTTACCTCAGATGACGTGGCGCAGACAGGAGAAAACAGAATCGGTTGGGAGTTGGAAATGTAAAGTGTATGATATGCATAATGTGGTTGTGAGTATAAAGTCTAGGCGGGTCCCGGGTGCCATGTCAGACGATGAGTTTTTTTCATCGTGTAATGAAAACGAAACGGAAAGCGAGGAACTTAACGAGATTTTAACAGACGAAGAGCGGAAGCAACTCGAGGCGGCACTAAAGTTTGATTCTTCCGAATTTGGCCACGAAAATAACGAAAATGTGATCGGGCATCGACATAGTTGTTTTGAGCAACGCGATATTCCAATTGAAGATATACCGAGTTACAAAAATGGTGAGATTAAAATTGAGAAAGATAAAAAAGGGTGGTTCGATGGGTGGAGGAAAGGCGGGAATAAAGTTGACCGGGGTGGTCGAAAGGGTGTGGCACCGCCTCGTGGGTCGTTATGTTTAGAGGAAAAGGTTAGTGATCTTCTTGGTGACTCACCCCCTAGTCAAAGTCAAAGTCAAGGTCAAGGTCAAGGTCAAATTCAACCGGGGAGGCATTCGATGGAGGTGACTGTGAAAGAAAATGAGAGTAGGAAAGTGAAGGAATTGAAGGCGTCTTCTTCGAATGGGTCAACAAGTGGAAATAGAAGGAAAGATGGAAGTCGTGAGAATGAGTATAAAAAAGGGTTGAGGCCGATTCTTTGGCTTGCTCCTAATTTTCCTTTGAGAACTGAGGAGCTTTTGCCTTTGCTTGATATATTAGCGAATAAAGTTAAGGCGATAAGGAGATTGAGAGATTTGCTTACAACAAAGCTTCCAATGGGGACTTTTCCTGTTAAGGTACTTTTTAAAGTTTTCGTTATTATTTTTTTTATCAAATTTGTTAGACTTGTGATTGGTGTTTGGATGTGGTTATGTGAAGGGTAATGAATGGTTTTTAGTATCAGTTTCGTAGTAGCTTCAACCCTGCATGTGCAACAAAACGAATTGTTAGAAGGATAGAAACTAAAATTACTTCTTATGTTATCTATGGGTTAATTACTTATTTATGCAATGAAGTTTTACGTTTTTTTTTCCCATATTATGCAATAATGTTCATTGTTATACAAAATATGCATTGGCATTTCGTACTAGGAGCAATTTTTATAACCTTTTTGCTTGTAATTGGTTAATCGGTTATATGTAAGAAGTGGCCATATTGTATGAAATAAACATTGTTTATAAACGTAATGCTTGGTGATACTAGAAATAAGATTTATTGAAATGTTAGATGGACATCTTCATGTTATAAAGGATTCATATTTTTCATTTAAAGTTGTTATTGTGGTTGAATCTGATTCATGATGGACTCTGTAAAGGAATGGAATGGTTCATTCCATTGGAATTGATAATAAACCTGTTTGTGTTTGTTTATCCGATGAAATGGAATGGAGCATTTCTAAAGGAATGTGATTCCTTCCATTTTGTTGATTCCATCATGGAATGAATTGAAAAATTGCAAAGTCTTATGTATGCAAAGTTTTTATAACACAAATCTTGTATAAAAGTTTTCCTATTATAAATTCACAGATTTACAAAAGTTTTTATATACTGATATTATTTTCTGGGTGATAATAATAATAATAAAATAATAATATGTGATGTTTTCAGGTAGCAATTCCAGTGATCCCGACCATAAGGGTTTTAGTTACTTTCACAAAATTTGAAGAGTTACAACCGTTGGATGAATTCACAACCCCACCTACAAGTCCGACAAGTGGCGACCGTGACAGCCCATCAATGGCCAATCAATCCTCCACGTCATCATCATCTTGGTTCCAGTGGATCAAAACTCCATACCACCGTGCCAGCTCATCATCTGGTGCTTCAAGCAGTAGAATCGAAACTACTCAAGACCCTTTTGCTATTCCTGCTGACTACACATGGATCAGTGCAGAAGCCAAGAAGAAGAAAATGCAGGAGAAGAACAAATCAAAGAAAGGAAGAACTCAAACTCAAACTCAAATCAAAGAATGATTTGATTGATTGATATTTGAGATATAATACCACCAATTATTGGCTAAAATTGTTTTATTGAAATGTTTTTACTAATTTGCACTAGTTTAAAGAAGGAAGTTTGGAGCCATGACTTGTGAGTCTTTCTTAGGGTTGAGACTCCAGTAAATCATTGTGGGGGGTATAAAAAGTTGAAGTTGTGATTCTTGAATTGCTTCGTAGCCATTGTGGAATTTGATTGTTTTGACTTTGTGGTCAATGCGTTTGATTTTTTCTTTTTTATCCATCTTTTTCACTAGTTTGTTCATAAAAAAAGTTATTTTCTAACAATCTCACAAGTGCAATGTGAATTAGGCACACAACAACCCATAATTAATGAATGAGATAAACGAATGAAATAGCTATGTACTTTTGTTCATTTGTTTATTATAGCATCTCACAAGTTTATTTCTTATAAAGGCATTGTATTTTGAAAATGTTACCCAACTATAATAGTCAAAATTGCGTTGTATTTGGATGACATTGTTATAATTTGGTATATTTTTCAAAATACAATGTTGTAATAAAAAGAAGATGAAAATAGAATGTTATAATCAACAAATAAATGAAATTATATTTGCTATTTTTTGTAGTTAACCTTTCAAGAATTACACATATACGTGTATTTTGAACCTCCCCTAGCTATCCATCATCCGACACACTATCAATTGAACAAAGACCAAAACTTTAGTTTGGATCTTGGTAAATGCCAAAAACAGAAAACAAAAACATCAAAAGATGATTATTGTAAGGTTTACCTGGGTTCAAATTCTTTAACTTGAGCAATATTGTGCCATGATCATCAAGCAAAGTTTACTCTTTATTGGTATTCCTCTATGATCAGTCCCATCCATGTTAATCATGGCCTTGCTTTTGATACCGTTGATCTTCCCTTGATATTGGTTGATGAAATAGAACTCCTTTTGCTGATTTTGATTTTGTTACTTGATCTGTAATCTGTTGTTGCTTTCTTGTTCTGGTTTCCTTTTGTTGGAGTTTGAGGATGCTTCCAGGGTACATATAATTAAGCTTAGAGTACAACTCCTTCTCCTTCCTGTGAAGAAATTTGATCATGAAAAATGGAGGTTCTGAAGTCTGATCATATGTTATAATAGTGAACAATAAGTCCAAAATTGGTATGAGATCTTTGGTAGGGGGCACAATGCACTCATGTTTTGTCCCACCAAGATATGCTTTTGCTTTTTTGGTACATAAGTGGCTAGGGGAGTAATAAAAGGTTTAAGCATCCAACCTGGAACCAACACTTGGAGGCATGTTTATGGGTTTTCGGTTGTCTTTTTTTGATCACTTTTTAAGCTTGAAACATGTAGGATTCGAATATAAGTCAACTCAATTTTAAAGAGTTTCATACTAGTTGATTGTCATTAGGCCATATTGATTATGGTTGGGTTTTTCTGATGCTTATCTTAACAAAAAGGTGAATTTATGATTTCATGTTTTTGTTTAATTTTAATCAACTTATCTCGACAAATGAATAGTTGGAGTTGAAGGGCAAAAAACAACATTTGAATTGAAATAAAGTAACTATATATCATTTACAGATAATCTTGAAGATCATGTAGATCTGACAAACATGTCGTGTTGAGTAGAAATATTAAGTTGAAATATTAAAGATGTCAAAAGAGTTTGACCCTATCTGAATTGTTTAATTATCATGGCATGTTGTTCAATCCGTTTTCATGTTGAGTTTGTGTCAGTTTAGTGGGTTAGAATTTAGATCTTATAAATATGATGTTTCTTATTAGGTTGAAACATGTAACATATTGAAAAAGTAGTGGTTGAAGAGGCAAAATGGAAAAAGTAGTAGGAAAGAATAGGAGTGGAGATGCCGAATAGAGAAGAAAAAATGATTGCAACATAAATGATAGTATTCTAAAATAATTACAAATAATATCAAAAATAAACTTGAGTTAAAATTTATGAAATAGTAAAATTTGCGTTTATTTATAGTTTCCTTGTTAATTTTACTAGTAGTAATAGGCTACCATCTCAATAATTTTTCTATTTATCACACTTGATTCGTAATAAAAAAACAACTTTGGGTCTATAAAATTCCACATCATGTAGTATCACTTTTTGTCAAGATAAATTTTGATATTTAAAAGGTGTTTGGGATTTCATTTTGATGCTTAAAAGGAATTTTAGACTAAAAAAACACTTAGTAGCAACAAAAGAAAAAGAGTTTATTATGCACACAAGGAGTGATTAACAGTGGTCAAATACCTTTATAGACTATACTTTAGTTTTACATTTTGTCATTTAGTCATTTACAATCCTTATATTATTACGAAATTAATATTTATTCCTATTTATTTATTGTGCACATCGATTATTTTCTTAGTACAAAATATAAAAAGTAAGATGCCCATGTGATACCAAATGTGAAGTACACAGGTTTCAGTGATAATGTTGCACAATCATGTCAACATGTGTCCATATGCCCACTATGACTACAATCTTCACAAATAAGAGAAAAAATAATAAATTAAAAGGGTAACTTTATTTTATATATATATATATATATATATATATATATATATATATATATATATATATATATATTTTGCTATTACTTTTCTTTTTCATATATATATATATATATATATATATATATATATATATATATATATATATATATATATATATTGTTCAAAAGGTACGTTGAACTTATTTTTTCTATACATTGCACCAGTAATTTTACCATTTTACTCAAAAGGACTTAAGAATTTCTTTTAAGAAAAACTATTATAACATGTTTTTACGGTGCCAACGAATCAAAAAATATTACAAAAAGATAACCAATTATGAATTTTTGTTTTTTCACTTGTGCCAATTTTAAATTTTGTTACTAAATTTGTTTAAACTTTAAATTTTGATATGAACATTGTCAAAACATTTTATTTTACAAATTCAACATAAATTTATGTTTTATGCAAATTTATTTTTTCACAACTGTTTCGAAAAATTTCCAACTATTTTTAAGATTTTTATAAACCTTTTTACAATATCTTTTACAGTATATATATATATATTTTGCTATTACTTTTCTTTTTCATATATATATATATATATATATATATATATATATATATATATATATATATATATATATATATATATTTGTTCAAAAGGTACGTTGAACTTATTTTTTCTATACATTGCACCAGTAATTTTACCATTTTACTCAAAAGGACTTAAGAATTTCTTTTAAGAAAAACTATTATAACATGTTTTTACGGTGCCAACGAATCAAAAAATATTACAAAAAGATAACCAATTATGAATTTTTGTTTTTTCACTTGTGCCAATTTTAAATTTTGTTACTAAATTTGTTTAAACTTTAAATTTTGATATGAACATTGTCAAAACATTTTATTTTACAAATTCAACATAAATTTATGTTTTATGCAAATTTATTTTTTCACAACTGTTTCGAAAAATTTCCAACTATTTTTAAGATTTTTATAAACCTTTTTACAATATCTTTTACAGTATTTTTACAACCTTTTATAACCTCTTTTTTACATTTTTTTCAAAAAAATTGTCATGCAACTTTTTAAATAAAAGCATTTATAAATGTTACAAGTTTAAAACGTTCAGAAATCGTTCCTTAATTTTTTTAAACTTGTTTTATAATTTTTTGAATTTTTTTTTAATCTTTTCATATAACTTTTTAAACGAAAAAAGTTCTAGATGTTATCGGTTTAAAATGTTTAGAATTTTTTTTGGTTTTAATAAAGTTTTTAAACTTAATTTAAAAAAAAAAGTTAAAACATTTTTTTCATACAATTTGTTTTTTGGAATGACAATTTTATTAAGAAACTAATAAGACACTAGAAACAACTCATTACAAATAAATAGAAGTTAAGCAAGATTTTGAACCAAGGAACCCAACCCAACTTAGATTTACTATATCTATTAGAAATCTAAAAAATGTCATATCTACCACATCTTCAAAAATCAAGGATTTCCTAGGCAAAACCGTTCCAAATAGAATGAGATTGTGAACATTCCATAAAAACCAAAAATTAGTCATCACGACAACATCAAAAGCCTTACATTGGCCTCCCAAAAACCTAACTATATCTGCCCAAGAGACTAAAGGCTAAAGACCGAATGGTAACCAGATCAGGAATTTGAACACCCACCAAATCGTAATATGCATCCACAAATCTATAAGCTCCAAACAACCTACAAATAAGCTCTACCGTCTCTGTTGAATGAGAATAAACAAGACACATGATCAACTCCACAACAATGCCCATATACGAAAGTCTCTCTTTAGTGGGAATACTTTGTAATTGCAATCTCCAAAGAAGAATGTTTAACTTGATAGGAACCTAATTGTTCCATTGAGTCTCCATTCCTCCCGTAAAAAGCATCCCATTATCCACAAAAGAACAAGCAAATGAAATAGAAAAACTGTTTGTCATGTCAAGGAGCCATCCCAGTCTATTCGACTTGGACTCCAATTGTACATCCATCATCAAAGAGATAAAACTATCCCACCATGTCTGCTCAACGTCACCCCCGGGATTATGTCTGATAGACCCCATTTCCTACCCAATCTCTAATTAACGCCTGTCTGTGCATATCAATAGCATCAAATCTTATGAAATGACACTGCAAAGGTCATGTTCCCCGATCATACATCATGTCAAAAATACATATATCTCCCATCCCCCACCTATATCGAGCATAAAGGGTGAAAGTCCAACCTATGGTCCCTCACGTGACCCAACATACGAATAATCCTATTCTAGGGACCCACCCAATATCTCTTTGCAGTCATCAAAAAACATCCCCCCCACCTATACCATACAAATCTTGAACCACCCTCATCTACAATGGATTTAGAGAATGGTAAAATCTCCAACGCCACTGAAAAAGCATATCCCAATTAAATGAGAACAAACTCCCCACACCCAACCCACCCTCTCCTCTATTAGCCAAAACTCTATCCTATATAACCCAATGCATGCGCCTCTCATCAAGGTCCGTACTAAAAAAAACAAAACTAACTCTCAACAACTCCATGGATCGAAGCATAAAATTTTGGACTAGAAATATTGACATTAAGTAAGTACCCATGCTACCCAAAAATAACTTTACAAAGGTATGTTGATCGACAAACAAAATGCATTTCAAATTCCAACCTAACAAGGCATTAACCCTAAACATGTTCTGACCTGCTGGCACACCTAAAAGAGTGAAAGGAAGAGAATCTGACGCACACCCACCCTCTCCGCAACAACCTTAATATATGAATCAGAAACTCCCACTCCAATCAATTTGCTTTAAGACCCGAAGTAAGAATGAAACATCACATAATACGTGTAAGGGTCGAAGTCTTGTAAAGAGTCGAATAGTGTTTAGTCAATTTCGTATGTAACATATTTGCTAAGTCATTTTCATACGAAGCTTAATAGTTTTAGACTTAGTATTTTTTGTACTCTCTGTTTCCCTATAAATAGGGACCGAGCCTAGATTTAGAGATACGAGTTTTCCAATTTCGTTATCTGTTTTGTAATCGAGCTTATTGAGAGTAATACAAACTTCAAAGTCTTATTTACTTTCTGAGTTTGTTACATTGATTGTTCTTGTTCTTAATCGATTTCTCGAATATAATTCTTCTACAATTGGTATCAGAGTAGGAATCAAACTGCATTGATCTGATTTTCATTCTGAATCATCTGATTTTGAGTCATTTTTTTTGTCTCAAAAGTTTCCGCGCTTTTGGTTCTGAAAATCACGTCTGATCTACAGATTTGATTAAATTCTGCATTCAAATTGTATAATCGAGTGATCGATTATAAGTTTTTGATCAATTCGTTTGATCAAATTTCAAATTCATCAAGTTTCTGTGATTTCTGAAATTTTCTTGTGTTCATCAATGGCGAACTTCAACATGAACACAATGAATTCATATTCCCATCTGCTTGGATCATCAACCAAAATTCCAATGATGATTCCAGAATATTACGATCAGTGGGCTGATCGTATGGAAGACTACTTGAATGGTTTGGATGAAGAGTTGTGGAATTGCATCAATGGAACAGTTCAACCTCCATTGATTGTTCAAAACATAGGTTCATCTGGAACTACTTCTGTTGTTGAAGAGCAACAAACAAGACTAAAGAACAATGAAAAGAGATACATGAGAGAGTTGAGAGGTGCTTTGCCACATGTTGTTTACAACTACATTCGTGGTTGTAAAACTGCTAAGGAGATTTGGAATACTCTTAAGGAAAAGTATCAAGGAAGTGAGAAGACTAAGATCAATTTTGTTACGCAGTGTTTAGTTGAACTGAAGGAGTTCAGACAAAAGGAAATTGAAACAATTGAAGTTTACTACGATTGTCTGAATGAGTTGATCTACATATGCAATCGCTAAGGAATTACAAGGTCCTTAATGGAGTATAATCTTACTTTTGTTATGAGACTTAGGAAGGAATGGAGGAGTGTTAGTATGATGATCAAAAATCAACAGAGCTTTGACAGTTTATCTTTGAATGATGTCTACAATCAGCTGAAGACACACGAAAGTGAAGTTTCTGAAATAATGGAAGAAGCGAAACAGAGTTTAGGCGGACCACTGGCTCTGGTTTCGAAAGTGTCTGAGGTGGAATCTGCTGAAAAGGAGAATTCAGATGAAGAAGGTTTTCTCTTGAATTCGGATAATGAAGCTGTAGGTTTTTACTCGAATAATCGAGTTAATTTTTTTTTTCAAAAAGCCTTTTGATCCTAAGGGAAAGCAGAGTGAGGTGAAAGGAAATTTTACGAAGTCTGGTGTAGAAGAGAAAATGAAATTTGAAAAGTCTGAGAAGAATGATGACAAGGTGAAAGAGTTTAAGGCAGAAAAGAAATTGAAAGGGGATTCTGGTGTAGATTTTCATTACTGTAACGGTGCGAATTACTTTGCAATTGATTGCATGCTTCGAAAGAAAGACGAAAAGAAGAATAGAGTAAAGGATGAAGCATATTATGCTGAAAAACTGGAGGAAGTTCGTGAGAAAGCCAAGGGATTTTCCCTTGTGGCAAGACGAGAGGATGAAGATGAAGAAAGTGTCACTTATCAGATTTGGTCATCTGGGTTTGATGACGAGGAAATGAGGCATCCTACTCATGGTGCCATGTTTTCAAGATTTGAGGATGGAGAAAAAGAGGAGATATCTGGACATTGCTTCATTTCAAAGTCAAGTAACAAATCTCCTATGACAACTAAGGTACGTTCTATACTCGAATCTTTTAATATTCCTTTACATGCATATGATTATGAAATAATTGCTTTTGATGATACTGTTGCTTACTTTTATGCTATTGTTGTGTCTGCTAGTAACGAGGCAAAGAAAATTAATAATCAATTGCTTACGACTCAAAAGTTGCTAGACACGAAACGTTGCAGGGTAAAGTATCTAGAGTTACAATTAGGAAATGTCAATAATGATGGAGAGAATCTAGATAAAGATGTAAGGATGTTGTTGGCACAATGTAACATCTATTGTAACGCTGCAAAATGTTTATATGCCAAATTAACTGCTTTACATCATTCTTCTGACATTAGCAAATAACAACATCGTAAACTTTTTCCTTTTCTTACATTCAAAAGAGAAAAAGTTGATGTCATGTCATATGATTGTGAAAACACAATTGCTGATTCTAACAAAGTACCAGACAATATGTTTGCTTATGGCGTTGTTAAAATAGATGAGTTTTTAAATGCTGATGAATTGGTAAATATTGTTAATGAAAGTTTGACAAAAGATGAACAAGTGAAAATTTTGAAAAGAACTGCACACTCAAAACTTGATTCACAACTCAATTTTGCTGATGTCGATGAGAATTCGGATATTCTTAGCGAAATCAGTGAAATTGAAGAAGAAGAAAGTATTGATTGTTCTCAGTTGTCTATCATTAACATCACATCTAAGGTCAAAGGTAAAGAAATTGTTAATGATTCGATGGTTGAGGATGATATTGGAAAACCCTCTACTTCGAAATTTTTTGACATTGATGATGTGGAAGTTCGAGACAGTCAGACAGATAGTAGTGATGATGAGGAGGACGAAATCAAAGCTTCGAATGTTTGTAAGATAGAAAAGAAAGTTTCAACTGAAACTTCAATTCCAAGAATTGTTGTTGAACAAGTGTATGGTGACAAGGAAAAGTTCGACAAAGTGATTAGTGAAAAAGGAGCACATTTTCTGGAAACCAACACAGTTGTGTATCCAAATTTTACATGTACTGATAATGTTGTGTTTCCAAATCAAGTGTTTGTCACTACTGGAAATACAGAGAATATAAAGCCAGATTTTAACAAATTGGTCGAAGAAGACAATAAGCGTTCAACAAATGAAGGACTCTTTTCAAATCAAACACAATTGAAAACAACCTCACTAAAAATTCGTATGTTTTTCAAAAACAAAAACCAAAACAAAAATGGGTTGTTAAATCTGAAAAAGAAAAAGAAGTTGTTACAAAAGTAGTTGTTGATTCAACTCCAATTGTGAAACTTAATTCAAACAAATTCAAAGTGCTTGTTGATAAGTTTTCAAAAGAACACAAAGTTTCAAAAAAAAGGCACAAAATATAATTTTTTGGCAAGTAGTGTCTAATGAAAAATTCGATCTAACTAAATCCAAAGTTTCGTCTGAGAAAAACAATGTTTGAAAATCCAAATTAACATATATTTCAAAAACAAAGAGTTTTCAAAAGCCTTTTGTCACAGATAAACAAAGAAACACGTCTTTTCATCAACCAATGAATGTAATAGACACCTTTCCCATTAATCAAAAGGTTGCACATGTTCGAAAATTTGATAACATTCGAAAGTATGAGACATCACAAAAGGTTGTGAATGATCAAAAACTTAACAATGTTCAAAAATCAACGAATAGTCAACCCATTACAAACGAAATTTCAAAATCAATAGTGACATTTACACCACAAAATTCAAAATTTCCAAATCCTTCAATCACAAAACCAACAAAGGTTTCATGTTCAAACGGAAAATCAGAAATTCATTCCATTAATAATTGGTTTGAGGGACAAGGCAAAAGGTATAAGTCTGGAAGGTTTTCTCAAGTTCCGATCAAAACAACTTACGAAAAGTATTTGAATGAGTCAACAACTGGAAGTTTATCTTCTCAAGATTCGAATACTCCAGTTCAGAGATGGAAACCAATCAAAAAATTAACAAGAATTGAGAAGCCTGAGGTGCAATCTAATGAAAATCCAAAACCATCGAAAAGTTATATTTCAATATCTTTAGATAATGATGTTGATTTAATTGATAGTATCAAAGCAAAAGTTCGAACTTGGGTTTTCAGTTCTAAAATTCACTCTTTGTTTCAAGCTAATAACCAAGGACCCAAAAAGCATTGGGTACCTAAATTCTTTAATTAAATGCAGGTACTATGTGACAAGCAATATGATACGAAATGGTACATTGATAGTGGTTGCTCACGTCACATGACTGGAAGGAAGGAGAACTTAAGAGATTTTCGAAGTCTTGAAAATGCTGGAGTAGTGAAGTTTGATAATAATAAAAAATGTCAAGTCAAAGGATATGGCAAAGTAACGAATGGGCAATTCACAGTAAATCGAGTTGCATATGTGGAAGGTCTTAAACATAATTTGATTAGTGTTTCGCAATTAGTTGTGGGCACTAGAAATCAAGTGGTGTTTAACGAAGAAGGGAGTATAATCTCAAATGTCAAGACGAAAGAAGTGTTGCTAAATTCGAAACGATATGGCGATATGTTCACACTGGATATTAAACCCATTGTGGGCAAACCATCTGTTTGTCTACTTTCAAAAGCATCAAATGATGTCAGCTGGTTATGGCATAGACGTTTGTCATATTTAAACTTTCGAAATCTAAACAAGTTGGTTACAGAGGACTTAGTCCGTGGTCTTCCTGTGTTAAAATTTGATAATAATACTCTTTGTGCAGCTTGTGAACAAGGAAAACATCGCAAAGGACATCTTATCGTGATAGATTCAAAAATTGTTGAACCATTGGAACTTCTTCACATAGACCTTTGTGGACCTTGGATTGTTGAAACACTTAACAAGAAACGATACATTTTGGTTATTGTTGATGATTTTTCACGTTTCACTTGGGTATTTTTTCTCATGTTAAAATCTGAAGTTGCTCAAACAATGATTGATTTTATCAAAAAGATAGAGATGAGTCTGAAGAAGAATGTTCGAAGAATAAAGAGTGATAATGGTTCAAAATTTAAGAATAACATGTTGGATTTGTTCTTAACTGAAAAAGGAACTTCGCATAACTTCTCATCACCATATACACCACAACAAAATGGTGTTGTTGAAAGAAGGAACAAATCATTGTGCGAGGCTGCAAGAACAATGTTGACATATGCGAATCTTCCTCAATATCTATGGGCTGAAGCCGTCTTTACAACATGCTTTACTAAGAATCGTTCTTTTATTTATAAAAGATTTAATATCACTCCTTATGAAATCATAAATAATCGAAAACCTAATGTCAAATTTTTTCATGTTCTTGGTTGCAGATGTTTCATCATGAATCTTAAAGACAATCTTTCCAAATTTCAAGCTAAAGCTGATGAAGGAATATTTTAGGATATTCGCATAATTCAGTTGCATATCGAGTGTTGAACAAACGAACTCGCAAAGTTGAAGAAACTTTTAATCTTACCTTTGATGATTACTATGTTAAACAAGTGGAAAGAAAGTTTGAACAAAAACCAATTCTTGCTAAATAAAACAATCAAATTGAAAATGATAATTCCATTGATTTTGATTATGATCTAATTTTTGGTGTTCTGGATATGGAATTGATGCAGAAGTTCATGCTGATGATAATCAAATATCCGAATCTTCAAAACATACTGATGATTCAACACTCACTTCGGATACTACTGAGAATGGCGAAAGTATGCTAGATGCTCGTATAAAGGGGGAGCATACGAACATACCTCTAAATGTTGAGGGGGAGCATCCTTTCGAGGGGGAGAAGAATAGTATGGATCGTGAATTTGAGGGGGAGCATCAAAATGATAATCATGTTGAGGGGGAGCATGATGATTTAGATACAATTAATCTTGAGCAAAATGATGAATTTCATGAATTTGATGATAATATTTCTATGGCAGGTACTGAAAATGAAGAAATGTACGAAGATGCACCATTGGAAATTTGATCCAACATATCCACCACTTGAGAAATGGACAAAGAATCATCCAAAAGAACAAATAATGGCTAATCCACAAGATAGAGTTTTAACGAGAGCTTAGATTCGTGTGAAAAATGAAATATTAAATTTAAGTCAAGAATATTGCATGTTTAATATTTTTATTTCGAAAATAGATCCAAAAACAGTTAAGGTTGCTATGGAACACTCAGATTGGGTTGTTGCTATGCAATCTGAACTTACTGAATTCGAACGAAACAAGGTTTGGAGACTTGTTCCAAAACCTAATGATGTTTCTATTGCCGGGCTAAAATAGATTTTCAAAAATAAAACCGACAAAGATGGCAATATTATTCCAAACAAAGCTAGGCTTGTAGTAAAAGGTTATTCGCAAGAAGAAGGTATCGACTATGAAGAAACTTTTTCCCCTATCACAAGACTCGAGACTGTTCGAATATTTTTAGCCTATGCAGCACACAAAGACTTTGATGTTTATCAAATGGATGTCAAATGTGCATTCTTGAATGTAGAGCTCGAAGAGACATTATATGTTGAACAACCACCAGGTTTCGTTAATGAAGAATATCCTAATCATGTTTACATTTTAGATAAGGCTGTGTATGGGTTAAAACAAGCACCAAGAGCATGGTATGCAACTCTTACCAATTTCTTAAAACAATCAAAATTTAAACAAGGATCAGTTGACCCCACATTATTTTGTAAGAAAGTTGGGGATCATCTAATGCTTGTTCAAATTTATGTTGATGATATTATTTTTGGCTCTACTGATCCAACTTTGTCTAGAAAAAGTAAATTCGAAATGAGCATGATGGGTAAAATCAATAATTTTCTTGATTTGAATATTCAACAAAACAGAGAAGGAATTTTCATCAACCAAGAGAAATACACGAAGAATTTTCTTGAAAAGTTTGGAATGACTAATAGCACGAAGCTACGAGTGCCAATGGCAGTAGGAACGAAGTTAACACCTTCGTTAGAATCACCTACTGTTGGTCTTACTTTGTTTCGAAGCATGATAGGTTCTCTACTTTACTTAACTGCAAGTAGACCTGATATCATTTTTTCTGTTTGCAATTGTGCAAGGTATCAAGCAAATCCAAGAGAACCACATTTAACAGCTGTGAAGAATTTTTTTTTATTATCTCAAAGGAACAGTTTCGTTAGAATTGTGGTATCCTTCGAAATCAGGATTTTATATTCAAGCCTTCTTAGACGCAGACCTTGGTGGATGTACTCTCAACAGGAAAAGTACAAGTGGATGATGTCTGTTATTGGATGGGAAGTTGGTGAGTTGGCAGTCGAAGAAACAAACTTGTGTAGCTATTTCTACTGTTGAAGCTGAATACATTTCTACTGCTGCTTGCACTTCTCAAATCATTTGGATTCAAAGCCAATTGCGTGATTATGCAATTAACACGAAAAGGATTCCATTGTACTGTGATTCACAAAGTGCTATTCGCATTTGTCATAATCTAGTACAACATTCGAAAACAAAACACATTGCTCTTCGTTATCATTTTATAAAAGATCATGTGGAAGATGGTAACATTGAAGTTCATTTTGTGAAAACTACCGATCAACTTGTTGATATTTTCACTAAACCACTTGATGAAAAATCTTTTGTGAGAATTTTAGCAGGTTTGGGAATGTTAGATGCGAATTCAGTACCAGGATCAAATATTCAAGATTAATGAAATGATGTTGGTGAAAAAGGTGTTGATTTAGAGACTTATCGTATTAACCATTCAGAGGTTACTGTGCATTAAGAGGCTTCGACACGCTTCATTTGCGTAGATTGTAACTAAAACTTTTCACGTTTTTGATAACATTCTTTTTATTTCATTAGTTTAGCATTTGTTCATTGAAAAACAAAAACTGAAAAACCAAAAATATATTTTTTTTGCATTAATTTTCGAAAATTCAAAAACAACAAAAAGATTTTCTTTTGTTATTTGTTTTCTTTTCAAAAATATAAAATCACAAAAAGATTTTTGTTACTTGGTTATTTTTTTTTTGTTATTTTTTGTGTCTTCAAGAACATTTTCACGACAATTTTTCAAAGGGTCATGCTTATGTTTCTATGGGAAGGTAATTTTCTTAAATATTTGTACTAGTTAAGATGTCCCTAGAAGCATGCTGCAACATGTCGACCCAAGCCTCAACTGACTCTATGTGTGTTACGAAAGCCTTAATGAAATTTTCATATGAAAATTTCTTCCCAATTAGGCTTACATTCGCATTAGTCCAATGGGCTACCTTACTCTTCTCAAATGAGTTAAGAGTTATCTGTTTGGTCCATATATAACAGAGGTACATTCGAATCTTAGCCAATCTTTTTCATCACAAATTTCTTAACACATTTCACACACAAAGACACATGTTCAAGAGGTCATTGATCAAACCAATCGTTACTTAAACATGTCAAAAATCTGTGTTAATGATCTTAAATCATGAGACCGTGATGCAAGTGAAACCCAAATATACGAACTTATTAAGGAATTGATGGGGAACTTTGTTCCAGATTCTTACAAAACACCGGTTTCTGTACCAACGTTTTGTATACTCCAAATCACATTTTTTCGTATGAGTGGTTTTGATCGAATGTTCGAAGCCCACGACATTTGTTTCCCAACAAAATCCAGTTTAAATATTTTTCTTTGAATGTGATTTCCATGTGAGTATCAATTCTTTTTCTTAGTCACTTTAACAAATTTTCCACAGCCACTTGTCACTGACTACACTAGTCAAACAAGTAATTTCGATTACAATTACTCACCTTATGTTTAGGCTGATATGTAACGAAATTTGTATACCACCCATTAAGCCTTTAAAAAGAAGCCCTTCAATACTTCTCTATAAGTATTCGATTGTAATTCATGGGAAAATGAACAAGCTGTTAGTTATCTCTCTTGATAATTAACGAAGCAACCTTTGCCCGGGGTTTAACTGCTTTCATGTCAAAACATTTGACATCACTGATCCCAATTTTTTTTTTTTAAAAAATTGCTTCTTATCTCTTTCCATTGAATCGCTGCACTCACGAAATCCTTGAGGCTCTAAGTAATACCAACTTAGGCTGAAGATTTCACAAGACTGGCAAATGACTTTGTTTCGAATCCCAAAAACGAAAGAGCTCAACCTCCAATCTGAAGGGTTTGATCTTATCCACAAGTACTCACGAACAGTCTAAAAGTAACCGTTTGGAAACTTGGTCCTAGTTTCAAGGAACTTTATCTGACATGGCTACAATAACGGCTACAGGTGCGTAATTCAAGGCGAGACGTGACATGATCTTAATAAGAAACGGTTCATCTTATATTGAAGTTACATATAAAAGGCAATTTCTTTTCAATTGCTCATTACGCGTTCAAAATTCCTGAAAATTGGAAAAGCCCTAATTCTCTCAAAGCTTTCAAACAACTCAACAATGGCTGATGTTCTAACCTCCAACACTGAAGAGGTTGCTTCTCAACCGATGATGAAGATTCAAATCTCAAACTATCAGGTTGAATCCAATGTATCGTTGTATCCAAAAGAACTCAAAATGCTGATCGTTGTCTTGAAGAGATCTGTTTTGGCTACTGCGATGTTCAACTCCTTCGCAGTTCCAATATCTTGGTTGTCCATGGCTGCTTCTACTACAACATACAACAAAGCCATAGATATGATTACATTTAACTTGGTGAATGAGAAACGTATTCGTCTCACCAAGAAGATGTTTTCCTAGTTTTTGGAGATTCCCAATTCACCACCATTCTTCAAACCTACAAACCCTCAAATCATACATATGTTCAACGAGATGGGTCACCAGCCACTACTTGAAAAGATAAAAGATTTCAAAAAGTCCAGGCTTCCCTGTATATGGAATTTTTTGTTTGGGATTTTCCTCTGATGTTTAACAGGCATAAGTGTGGGTCTTGACAAGGGAAGACTAGAGGTATATGCAATGGTAATGGGATTATATTACGATTTGAGTGTGGACTATGCTACTCAGTTGTGGAAGGAATTCACGAAAATTTTGGTAAGAACAAGTGTGGCTAAGGGAATTTCTTGTGGCAGATACTGGAGTTTAATCTTGGAGAAAGTATATGAGAAAGAGGGAATTCAAGTCCCTGAGGGTGAGGATACTGCTGAATTCACGAAGTATCAGTTCCCAAAGACATTCGTAGATGATGAGAATATATTTACAAGTGTTGCACGTATTCCTGATGTAATGTTCCAGAAGGTGAACCATACTCACAAGATTCTTGTGAAGTATCTGAAGAATGTAAACCCAGATGTGGCAACTGGGGTGTTACTTGAAGTCGAAGCAGGATCTTCAAAGCCATCGAAGAAGACGAAGTCTGATGGTGATGAAGTAAAAGCTCCAAAGTCAAATTCTTCACCAAAGAAGTCAAGGGTGATGATAAGAAGAAGGTAGAAGAGAATGAAGATCAACCTTCGAAGGAAGTCGTTCCTTCAAAATCAGGAGTTCTTAAACGATTTCGCAAATTATCCTCTGATGACTTTCAGACGGTTCGTAAGACCCAAGTTAACCATAAAGGAGTTGTAATCCGTGAAATTCTTGCTCCTTCTTCTCTATTGTTCAAAAAGATGATGGGTTTTTGGTCATAAGACATCCTATGTGCTCATACAAACCCTAATGCTTGGATCTAGGTTTCTCTATTGTACATGCTTTGAATCCAAGACTATAAACCCTAATTCTAGCATATGGAAATCAATATTAACATATAATTAGGTTTAAGATATTACCTTGATTGTTATGTAGCAATAACAATCCTAATTCCTCCTTGAATTGGCTTTGGAAGGCTTAGACTCACAAGTGTCACTCCTCTAATGGCTTACAAACACCAAGAGCAAATGGAGAAGGTATAAAGAGAGAGGAGAGGTGTTAGAATTCGTCCCTAGGACTTCTTGGGAAGGGTTAGACGAATTCATGAGCCTTAGGGGGTTTATATAGGTGTAAAAATTAGGGTTTTAGTCCTTATCGTTATCTAGTTGCTTGCCCACCAAGCAACCATAAGATAAGTCTTAGAAACCCTTATCCTAGTCGAATTCTAAGGCATTATCACCTTAAATTCGTTCACCCTATATATAAGATAATCCTTACCTTATTTTGTAACTATCACATAATTACAATTTAGCCCCTCTAGTTTAATTAATTACACTTGATCACAAAATTAATTCTTAATTAATTATTGACCAATAGTAATTAAACAAATATGATTTCTCCTTTAATATATTATCCTTATAACATATTAATAAATCATAATAACCTCTCTCTCTATTTATTTTCTCCAATCAAGTTGCTTTGGTGAAGGCAACCCAAAAGGACCATGCACCATCGGGTCAAGTACATACCAAAATAGTTATGGACTTAGACACTAATCCAACAGTCTCCCACTTGGATAAGTCTAACAACTATTCTGCGTATGACTTCGGATCCCAATCTGCAATCGTAGCTTTCCAAAGCCGCTGTCAACTCTGATCATATCAAATACGCGTGTCCTTAGATAAGGGATCATATATTCCTCCATTCTAGATATCATATGAGACATGATTTCAAATCATTCTCTTTGTACTACTTCTCGATTTCTGATTTATGACGAAAGACTAATTGAAAAATCAAATTAGCCCTAGCCCGGCCGAGCATTTACGTTTGTCATCACTAAACCATCGAGGGGCCCAAAGATATCGCTTTTATCCTACTTTGAATAAATGGAATGGATAAACTTTGATACAATGCTCGCTTG
This sequence comes from Lactuca serriola, assembly GCF_051521515.1. NCBI lineage: Eukaryota > Viridiplantae > Streptophyta > Magnoliopsida > Asterales > Asteraceae > Lactuca > Lactuca serriola. Next base: position 91,946,526 of record NC_136413.1, on the reverse strand, counting down.
CACTCACACACAGAATCACACACAACAATATGTTTTATAACACCAAGTTACTAGTGCGTTTACATATTATCAATGTGAAACCGATTTGCAAGATACAACTCACACATCTCGGTTTCAAGAATATAAGATGTTATCGTCTCACCAATCACTCGTGATACAATTCATGGAGTGATCCAAGTGAGCGTGGGTTTAATCCAATGCTCAAATTCATATTCATAAGCACTCATGAACGTTGCAGCAAACATTTGCTTATGTCTAATTCTCTTTAGACAATCCACACACCAATTCACGACAGTCTTCATTCATATCTACTTCCAACATATGAACAACTGTGGCCCGTTCGAATAATTCGATTATTCTTAATAAACTCAATTATTTTGGAAGTCAAAACATGCAAATGTGAAATACAAGAATAATACTAATCCCATATGGCCTCAAACCTTTGAGTATAAATAAAACTCCTTTTATTTATCACCATATCGATTACTCATTATTTGTCGTTTCGGTTAATCAACTTCTTACTTGAATTATTACACTTGTCCCCTGCTCCTAGCATGCACACAATGTTTACCTATGGTTCTTACTTTGTGAAATAGATCAAATTGAACACATTTCCAATCATTCTCATTTCACAACTCCAAATCCTTTTCATAAGTGTAAGAATATCAAATTCTTGCCACTTATAGAATATGCTAGATTCTAACACTTTATGCAATGATCCTTTTGTAATGTCACTGCACCAAAGTCACAAAGACTATTGCCAATGAGATTATAAAGTCCTCTATCGGAGATTGTTACAATACAATTCCATAGATGTGATGTCTCTTACTCAAAGTACATTCTTTGAACATCCTTTTGCATAGAAGTTTCTAATCTAGTAATAGATTTCTCAATATTCAATTCCCAATATGGATACGCTTCCATATTTTCCATATGACAACTTATTCTTAATAGAATCTTTTTTATTCATGATAATGTCGATATTGTCCATCCAATATGGAAACATTTCCATATTTTCCAATACTATACTTCCAACTACTCACAAGCGATCAATCCTCGTCGAACTTTGGATTGTCCTTTGATAGTTGTTTAATTATTTTAGTCAAAACCAATTCTAGTCCCTTTTCCCTCTAAATGCGCTCGACATTTGGAAAATTTTAGAATGGTCAAACATTAAAGCATTTGCAATCGATCCTATACCCGAAGCGTATGGGACACGACGCATAATGTTTTATTTGCTATGTTCTCAAAATTCAAATTGTGAAGAGGAATGCCGTAATCATAATCGAAATTTTAAGAACACACTATGTACCCTTGACTAAATTTATTAACATTCCACAACCTAATCCTTTAGATTTGAAATGAAGCATAATATTCTCTCCCTTAATTATAGCAAAACAACTATTCCATCCTTACAACTTTGCAAGGAATGACTCTTATTTTCTATAATTAATATTGCCAACTTGCAATACTTTCCTTAATAATCATACAATCATAACATTTATGCTCCCACTATCATGATGATTATTATAAAACATAACACTTATGCTCCCACTAGCTTCGACATGTATTCATAAACATCTTAACTTTCAGAAAAACAATACTTATTGAATTTCTTAAGTTCATGTTTCTAATACTTAGTGCTTTGATAATCTTTTATCAAGGCTTCTTATACACGTTTTCCTTAGATAGTTCATATGTGTGTCTAAACAATTAAGACTAATTGCCAAACCTCACAATTCAAATTATGGAAAGGGATACCGTAACCATAATCGAATTCGAGAATGCAATTTTATAATCACTATCTTCTTAAAATCTTTCTTAGTGAAAGCATTTCCTCACAATCATTTTCATGAAAGAGGAAATCTTATGACACTTAGATTTAAACGGTGTATTTGTTCCTATCCATGTGAATTTGTCAAAACCAAAGTTTACGACGAATTAAAACTCATATGGATCGAACTTTCTTAATCTTGATTTCTTGCCTTATGGTAGCACAGCTGCCCACCACGTCTTCCAAGTAGTTAAGCAGCTCACCTTTTCCTATCAATGTACTTTCCATTGATCAAGGTCCTTGCCTTTTATGCATTCAAATGAGAACTCATAGGACTCACATGCATAATTAACTTGATTGGATTGGCACAGAAACAAAATAATGTCTTCACGATAGGTTGTAAACCTCAACTCGTGTGCTAGTGATGATCGATTAGGTTTATTTGATTTGTTCTTGAAACTTTTCAAGACTATAAAGACTCCCACTGACTCCTTGACATATACGATTCTCTTGTCAAAAAATTTATTGACAAACAAATATTCAAGAGTTAGTGTAGCTTTTATCAAAACAAAACACTTCATAATTTTGGTCTTAGTTGGTCTTTGTCTTATCCAAGACATCACAACTTTCCACAATTGATGAATGTTATAAACCTTCTTAATACTATTCACTCAATGTCACAATCTTAACTTTAGGACTTGTTTTGGAACGAAGTATGATTGACTTCTTGATTTGACCATTTCTTCAATCTTTGATTCCTCTTCTTGGACATACAATTGTACCAAGACTCACTTAGAGGATCAATTGAGATATGGTTCTTAATCATTAAGACCTATCATAAAGCATAAAAGGTACTCTCCCTTCTTCTTAGAATGGATAAACTTTTATCTCTCTGCCTACTTGATTCTTGTTATTTGTTCTACTATTGATTTAAACTTTTTCAATCAATTCATAATTACACTTAATCTTATAAGTATAATCATATTTACTAAACCTTTAGTAAATCATGACGAATATCTTGTTACTCTTATGGTGGACTTTGATCAATACACAACTTTGTGTTCTCGATCTCCTAGTCCTTCACTTGACACTTTGTCAATGAATCAGTCTAATTTCCAAATACGAAATTTCTCATTCATCGTGCATCCACGTTGCATGATTCCAAGTTTCTGTCCAAATGAAACTTGGGCGATGAGAAACTCTCCCTATTTGGTAAATTCTCGACTTTTCCATAAACACCATAAATAAGAATCATATCCATTTGTTGTAGAAATATGCAAACACCAATTTTCATAACGATTTCATTGCAAGGAAATAAATAAATAAATAAGTCAAACGAAAATTTATTTTATTTATAAAAGTAGTGGAAAACATTTGTCCTTACAATGCAAAATCCATTGAAAACTATGTATTTCAAAAGAAAATTTCTAACAACTCTATCATAACTATCTAAGCTCAAAATCTAATTCTTCAAGTCCATGCGATCAAGATCCATTCCTTGTGATTAGATTCATCTTGTTCTTTCACCAAGCTTCCTTTCTTTTCACCGATCCTGTAAAACATTCAAATGCAATCTTATCACATTATGTATCAATGAATAGGAACTTAATGGAGTTAGATAGTGGATTTTACCTGAAGCGCAGCCATACTCTTTGACTCTCCCATCTTCTGGACTCTTCAGGCTCTTTGGGCAGACTTGTATCCAACGCCCTTTCTTTTGGCAGCAAACGCAGGTCGGTTCTCCTAGAACGTCCTCGGAAGCATGGTTGGTTGACTTTCCCAACAAATACGCTCCATTGCTTCGCCAAATCATTTCTGATTCAGCAGCAATGAGCATATAAGTTAGGTCAATGAGGTTGTCGTCATGATCCATCATATAATACTTTCTTTTGAACTCATTATATGATTCAGGAAGTGACTGCAAAACCCAATTCACAGCCAACTCATTCGGGAATGATGCACCCAACATTATCAACCTATCAATGTGTGATTTCATTCCTAGAACGTGGGCACACACGGGTTTACCATCTTCATGTTTCATTTCCAATAGGGATTTAGTGATATTGAACCTTTCAATTCTTCAATCTTGTGGGTTGGGGAAAACAATAGGAGGAGGAGGAAGAAGTGAAGCATGATTTCTCGTTCCTCGATTGAATCGTGGAATACCATCTTCATGTGGAATGCTTGTTTCACAGAATTTGGGAAGACCATAGTTGTCGAACTTTGACATCTACAAAACGGGAGAAAAACGAATTCAAGTTAGTTGATAGATTGAGTCCTTAGTAAATCACCCAAATGAAATACTAAGGCTAGGACCCAACACAATATTCTACAACTCGGGAGAGGGATGCCATAACCCTAATTGCAGAATATTTGACGGTAAGTGAATGACGATTCACTAATTTCCACCATGAAAAACGAAAAAGAAATTAAGTTTTAAATCTATGAAAACTCCTAGATCCTTTGAGATTCATTGAACTTTCAATGGCATGTTTAAATCTCGATATGCCCCTCTTGTTTGTGACTGGGATGCCGAGGATCACAAAGCGGGTGTGAATAACCATGCAAACTTACATGGTGCCCTCACATGTTACAGTCACCTATTCGATGTGCCGGTAAACCACACACGCTCCACCGAACTATGACAAACATTAAGTCACCCTTTGCTACCTCTGCTTAGAACCGTTTAGTGTGCCGGTAAACCACACACGCTCCACTAACGTCTTCGCAAGGGCACAAAGTGTAATTTCATGGAATTGCATCAATTCACTTTTGCCTAAGTAACTAAGATTGGGAATTTTATGAAAACATTTAGTTACTTTTATATTTCATTATACTTATAATGGAAGGTTTTGTCCTATCCTACCTGTTCGGCTAACGACCCTCCACTAGTCAAGAGTGCGGTGGGTAAGAGTGGATACCCATTCAATCGCCATTTTATAGGCAATTTCCTTAAACACCCCTTATAGACTAGCTTCGTGAATGAGGCCTACTAACGGGAAGACTGACTTTTATTCATACATATATATAATGTTAGACTTTTAATGATATATATAGTATAGGGTGTATTTTATACTTTCAAAATACTAGGTGGTCTAATTTAACAATTATACCTTTAATTCAATTAAATTGTAAACCTAAACTTTTATGGATTTATTAAACTTCTTTTAATTATACACCTTAATTAATTAATAAAACCATAAGGGTGTGATTTGAACTTTTTCAAAACAATACTAGAGTTTTAGAATTTAACATTCCTAATTAAACTTTTAATCAACTTTTAAATTCCAAAACTTAAGGGCAAGTTTTGAAACATTTCAACACATTAGGGTTTCAACTATTTAAATGTCAAAACTACAAAACTATTGGGTTCAAATTTATACTATAAAACCTAAAGGGCAAAATATGAAACTTTTCATAACAACAAGGATCAAATAACAAATAATCTAAACTAACATTTAATTACATAATTATCCATATTTGATTTGTTTAATGATTTCTTGCAAAACAATTTATCAATTTACTCAAAATAATTAATCAATTATCTTATAAGAAAACAATTATCTTATTAATTGATAAATATCCTCAATTAGATCAAAAATATAGTCAAATATATCATATAATCGGATTAATATTGATCTAACATGATAAGGTAACTATCCCAATGCAAAAACAGCAAGAAATCCTGAGATAAGCTCTATCTGACGAGTTGACTCGTCGAGTCAAGCCTGGACTCGTCGAGTCACCTTGGACTCGGCGAGTTCAGTTATGGACTCGGCGAGTTCAGTTATGGACTCGGCGATTCCAGCCTCCAAAACACCAAAAATCGAATTTTTTAGATATACAATGCATCAATACAATTGAAACCAAGCTAGGCTCTGATACCACTGATGGGTTTTTGGTCATAAGACATCCTATGTGCTCATACAAACCCTAATGCTTGGATCTAGGTTTCTCTATTGTACATGCTTTGAATCCAAGACTATAAACCCTAATTCTAGCATATGGAAATCAATATTAACATATAATTAGGTTTAAGATATTACCTTGATTGTTATGTAGCAATAACAATCCTAATTCCTCCTTGAATTAGCTTTGGCAGGCTTAGAGTCACAAGTGTCACTCCTCTAATGGCTTATAAACACCAAGAGCAAATGGAGAAGGTATAAAGAGAGAGGAGAGGTGTTAGAATTCGTCCCTAGGACTTCTTGGGAAGGGTTAGACGAATTCATGAGCCTTAGGGGGTTTATATAGGTGTAAAGATTAGGGTTTTAGTCCTTATCGTTATCTAGTTGCTTGCCCACCAAGCAACCATAAGATAAGTCTTAGAAACCCTTATCCTAGTCGAATTCTAAGGAATTATCACCTTAAATTCGTTCACCCTATATATAAGATAATCCTTACCTTATTTTGTAACTATCACATAATTACAATTTAGCCCCTCTAGTTTAATTAATTACACTTGATCACAAAATTAATTCTTAATTAATTATTGACCAATATTAATTAAACAAATATGATTTCTCCTTTAATATATTATCCTTATAACATATTAATAAATCATAATAACCTCTCTCTCTATTTATTTTCTCCAATCAAGTTGCTTTGGTGAAGGCAACCCAAAAGGACCATGCACCATCGGGTCAAGTACATACCAAAATAGTTATGGACTTAGACACTAATCCAACAAAAGAGACGTCCTCAAGATGTTGAGAAGCATATCACAGCGAAACGGTACAAGCAAAAGAGTGTAATAAAAGACGATTCCTCGGAGAACGAAGTTGTTCCTGATACTCCTTTGGTTTCGACTTTTCCTATGGTAACTTCTACTCCCATAACTTCTTTAGTTTCGCATGCTTCTACCATTTCACCTACAACAACTATTCCACTCGAAATAGTGGTAACCAAGTCATTTCATGAGGAGGTTCCTATTTCTAACATCACTGCTAACGTATCTGATACGGGAGCGAATGTTACAATGAGTGTTGATATTTCACATGCTATTATTCTTTCTTTTTCATTACCACCCATCAGTTCTACTTCGTTTGTTTCATTACCACTAATCATTCCACCCATATCTACTTCTACTTCATCTCCATTGTTCGAAACTATCCTTTAACAACCTATCACTACTATTTTTCCATCCCAATACATAGAAACACCCAAACCTCATTCTGATGATGAAACAGAAGGCGGAGGTTTCAGAGGAACTTTTGATGAATTACATTTCGATTCGGAAGAGGAGGAGATTCTTGATCATATGTTAATGTTAGGAAAGCAGTTTAAAATCTTGAACAGGAAGTTAAACTCTATTCTTCAGTCCCAAGCTGATTCTGGAGCAAAACACTCGGTTTTGGGTATTAAAGTAGATGTTATGTTAAAAGCTGTTGAACGAAGACTTCTTGAAGAGATAGATGAATCTGATCATAATAATGAGCTTCGAATAAAGACTCAAGGAGGGAAATTTGAAGGAGCTTTGAAGGAATTGAAATCTATTGCGAAGGAACGTCATGTTCTTTTTGTACAAGATGTTAAAAAGGTTCGAGAAGTTGTCAACTTGAAACTGGAAGAGTTGAAGAAGGAAGTCTCTCAGGAGATTCATAATATGCATTCTTAGTACAATTCAATTCAAGGGAAGGTCGATATAATTGCTGGGGCAATTACAAATTTTATCATGACTTTTCAAGACACTATGCTGAAGTTCGAATCTAAAGCAACTGAAGACAAGGACCAGTTTGTGAAGATGGTCGAGTTAGTTGCTAACTTGAAAAATGTTGTATTAAAGCCTACTCAACAATCCTTTTTAACTACTGAGTTCCTTACTCAGAAGCTGAATGTGCTTGATCAAGTCATTCAGAAGGCTGTTGCTCCCATATCGAAGTTTGCTCAGATGTTGCCACAGAATGCCCCATTTGTTGTCACAGGGGTTTAAGGGGGGAGAAAAGAAAGTGAGCAAAGGAACGAATGTGAATAAAAAGGGAGAATGTGAGAAGAAGACAACTGAAGATTCGAAAGTTGTTGGAAAGGTGATTTCTACACAAATCACTATTTCAATCCCAATGAAGTCTGACCCCATCTCAACAATTGTCATAACCATAAAACCGATTACAAAACCGAAAGGTGTAACACCGGAAATTTTCATATAAAATTTTCATTGTTAAATCATAAAATTCTCATAATACATTACACGAAAATCCACAATTATCAAATTAACAAAACACAAATCCATAATTGTTTGATTAATAATCTAGGATCCTCCAAAACATAACTCTTCATCTTGTGTGTACAATCGAGCCGTCGCCTTCCCGTGATCCTGAGAAGTACCTGAAACACATAACACATAACACAGTAAGCACGAAGCTTAGTGAGTCCCCCAAAATACCACATACAACACATATTAGCCACTCGAGGCTATAACTCTGTGGACCCTCTGGTCCTAACTCTATGGACCCTCCGACCCTAACTCTGTGGACCCTCTGGACCTAATTCTGTGGACCCTCTGGTCCTAAGCTCGTTGGACCCTCTGGTCCGGTCTGCTTAAGCCTTCCAGCCTCATAAATCATTGGACCCTTCAGTCCGGTCTATAAATTCCGCATAGCATAAATCACAAAGACATAATGCATAGCATATCACATACAACGGGATAACATAATACTCAAATGTAAGCACATAAGACCTTCCGGTCACACATAACCACCACTCAAGGTAAAGTATAGTGAGAAGACTCGCCTCGGATGGCGAACAGATCCTATAAATGCTGCTGGTACACTCCGACTTCTATCACTAAGCCAAACCCACAAATAACCCTATTGGGATATAAGACAAACCTTCACATTATTAGGTGTAAATATGGTCCACCAATCCGGTCCATAAATAATCCAAGCCCAATGGGCCCACCAAGGCCCAATACCAAATGGGTTCACAAAAAGTCCTCCAATGGCCCAACCATGGCCCAATTTTCCAAATTGGGCCCAAACCCTCACACAGGTCTTACCCTAAATCTCATCTAAATATTCTAGTCCACATGACTGCTCTTGGATGGCTCATCAATGGCCCAATCACCAAAGCCCAATAAAAGGCTCAACACACGACCCAAATAGAAACTAGGGTTTCAACATAAAATGATGATTAGGGTTAAGTGTTTCTCACTTAACCCATTAAGTCCATGATTCCACTAAGCCATCATACAATAAAAGCGTCATGGGTTATAACTTCAGTCCATTGGTCCAAATGCGGGTCCCAATAGGCCCAAGCCAACAAACCCCAAAATTAGGGTTTTCTGAACCCTAATTAGGGTTTCTAGCCCATAAACCATCCAACAAGCCCATATCAAGCATTTGGGCTGATTAGGGTTCACTATGCCAAGGACCACCCACTGCCACCTCAGGTAGTGGTGGTCAGTGGCGGCTCACGGAGGCGGCCACCACTTCACGGTGGTGGTGGTGTGGGGGGGGGGGGGTTCCCGACCATACAAGCACCCATTCAACCTCATAATTTCCGAAAACAATAATTATACTCAAACATAAACTCACAAACACACCCACAGTCACCTTCCATGGCGGCTGGTGGCGGCAGAGGGTGGTAGAAAACACAAATGGATGGCAGCCACCACCTCATGGTGGTGGCAGTGGGTTTTCGACCACAAGGAGAACACACATGGAAACAGCAACACACACCTGCATGAAGATCACCAAATACGCCCTAACACAGCCCTCGTCGTGGCGGCAGCCGGAGCTCGCTAGCAGATTTGGAATAACCACAGGGCGGTGGTGGCGACGACAACATGTGTGGCTTGGCTCCTGGTCTCCTACTTCTTCGGCGCTAGCATCACAGAAGAACGCTCGGCGGTTCAAGGTCTCACCGGCAGTGATCGTGGTAGACAATCTCGACTGGGCAGCGGCGGCTCGCTGCTGACTTCGTTGTGCTGCTCAATGCTACTGGCAACAGCTTCTCCGATGGTTGGCCATGGTCTCACCGATCACGATTTACCGGAAAGAAGAGTGGCGTCAGAAGGAGGACTCCCAATCGGCGGCGGCTCAATAGAATAGTGGTTAGGGTTTGATTCATGAACACGGGAGGGAATAAAGATCACCGGTTGATCTCGCATCCCTCCAAACTTCTATTCATTTTATCATATTCAGCCCCTCCTTACCCGATTTTCTTCAAACTAAGTACAAAATTTACCTAATAACCCCCGCCCTCAGAAATCATTACAAATTGAATCTAAAATTTACAATTTGGTCCTTTCTTCCCAAAAATCTATTTAATTAAGTCCCAATAACTTACAAATTAGCCCATGCCTTTGAAAATATATACAAACCACTCCGGAATTTACACTTTTAACCCCCAACTGCTTAAATCGTGACAATTAACTCATCGAGGCCAACACCTTGCCATATTATTATTATTATTTTAATTATTATAGGGTTTCGACTCATATTAACCCTTATCTATTTATTTATTTAATATTCGGGATGTTACAAAAGGGATTGTGATTGGTTCGGCTACATAAGGGGGTAGTTCAAGTTCTACAAAACCGAATCCTGATTTGAACAACAAAGGGAAAGGTGTTTTAATCGAAAAGTCTAAAGAAGAAAAGAAAGCAGAACTTGAGGCTGAAATCGAACTTCAGAGGCATATCCAAAGTATTTTGAGGCTAAGGGAGAATGATCCACCTGGTATGGACAAAGGTGATCCCAAGAAGCTATATTTGTATGAATCAATCGAATCTAGAGTTGCATTCAATCATATGTATGCTTTCGAGAAGAAACCAAGAAAAAGTTATTCGATTGCTAACACGGATTTCAGTCAGTTGGACTTCCGATCAATTAAATGATGTTTATCACTGCACAATACAAAGTCAGTGAGAAATTCAAGAACCCCGATGATCATACACACATGAAAATTCGTTTTCATGTTGTACTTGGAAAAGATCAAGATGAAGTATGGTCCCTGATCAAGATTAAGAAAGTTACTGCTATTAAGAAGGATGTTATGTTCGAAACCATGATACAAAACTTCAGGTATTATGTTTTTCATGCAAACAACAAATCATTCGACTTTAGCATTGCGGACTTCCCTTTAATGAACTTGATTGATCTTATTCAAGTTGCATTGCTTTTAAAAGACATGGAAGAAACTCAGCTCAAGGAAACATATTCTATTTTTTTTCGAATCGGTCTAGCACATATCAAAATATTCATTGATAATTACTATGACTGTTTGGCATTGACTGACGAAGAGTTGGTTTCAGATCTTGGAAGGAAGGTAGATGTAGCTATGGAACCTTCGAAGTCACAAGCTGAGTTAAAGAAGTATTTTGATGGAGAGATATGTTTGAAACGATTTGGTTTAGTTTTTGCTGGGAAGGATACAAAGGAGAAGGCTAAGAGGTTTCTCTTTCATGTTCCTAAGATCGAAAGATATACAACGTCGCAATATACGAACTTTATAGTTCGTATGAACAATTACACGAAAAACAACAAAGGTGACAAGAAGGAGTTAAGGAAGGTTTTAACCTGGTACTCGGAGATATGACTGATGATGCACTTTGCTGCTCAGATTCATACAAACTGAGTAGTTCGACTCGTTCACAAAGGAGTAGATTGTAAGGGTCGAAGTCTTGTAAAGAGTCGAATAGTGTTTAGTCAATTTCTTATGTAACATATTTGCTAAGTCATTTTCATACGAAGCTTAATAGTTTTAGACTTAGTATTTTTTGTACTCTCTATTTCCCTATAAATAGGGACTGAGCTTAGATTTAGAGATACAAGTTTTCCAATTTCGTTATCTATTTTGTAATCGAGCTTATTGAGAGTTATACAAACTTCAAAGTCTTATTTACTTTCTGAATTCATTACATTGATTTTTCTTGTTCTAAATCGATTTCTCGAATACAATTCTTCTACAATACGAACAATCGGATTAGCATTCTCAGGATGCCAATGAGACATCAACACCACCAAATCATCAACATAAAATAAATGTGAAATCTCAATCCCGTTAATATGAATACCCCCATAAACATTTGCAAGACGCATCCGAACCAATGCAACACGTAACCCCTTCACGGCCAATATAAACAGGAATGGAGAAAGAGGATCACCCTGTCTCAGGGGAGAGACAGGAGGCTAGTACAGTCGCAACCGGCAACGAAGCGGTCTAAGCTTGCTGATTCGAGAGCAGGAGGCCAGAAGGGCCGCACTTGTGGCAAGTGCGGCAAGAGTCGTGAGGGATCTTGCTGAGTAGGGATTTGCTACAAATATGGCAAGGAAGGGCATTTGGCGAAGGACTGCCCCAAGGGATTTTCGGTTTGCTTTCATTACAACCAGATTGACCACTGGAAGGCTGACTGTCCTCAGCTCACCCAGGGATCAGCCCAGGCTTCTTCTCATGCTGCTTTACCGTGTTACTGATGGTCGGCCGGGGAAGGCTGAGGCTCTGAGAGCTTGTGGGAGAGCATTCCAACTGACTGCCGAGGAGGTCCGCGCAACGCCTAATGTTGTTGCTGGTACGTATCTCCTTATACATGTTATTTTGAGAATTATTTATGCTTATACTGTGTTGCATATAGGTACTTTTCTTGTGAGTTCTATGCCTGCCTTGGTGTTATTTGACTCGGGTGTGAGTCGATCTTTCGTGTCCTTATCATTTAGTCATCACATCAGTGTTAGACACGAGGCGTTGAGGCGACCGTTGAGGGTTTCTAAGCCGATGAGCATGTGGTTTTTGCCACTAATGTATTCCGGGGATGTGTATTAGAGATTTTTGGTGTTGAGTTTCCAATACATCTGGTACCAATAGCGATGGGTGATGTCTGTGTCATAGTGGGAATGGATTGGTTGAGCCGTTTTGGAGCCGTGATTGACTGTGAGCATCAGATGGTGACCATACGAGACCCTAGTTGGGGAGTACTTACTATGTATGGTGAGGGAACTAGATCGGGATCAGCTTTCGGCTCTACCACTAGGGCAAGACAGAGTCTAAAAAAGGCGTGCATAGGTTTTTTTAGTATACGTGATGGATATGCGAGATGCCAATGAGAGACCGAGTTCTATTTCTGATGTTCTAGTAGTGTGCGAGTTCCCGGATGTTTTCCCTGAGGAATTGTCGGGTGTGCCTCCTGAGAGGCAGGTGGAGTTCCGGATCGATCTGATTTTGGTTGTGATGCCTATTACCAAGGCACCTTATCGCCTTGCACCGCTCGAGATGCAGGAGTTATCTTCACAGCTCCAGGAGCTGTTGGGGAAGGGTTTCATTAGACCGAGTAGATCGTCATGGTGAGCGTCAGTCCTTTTTGTCAAGAAAAAGATGGCTCACACTGGATGTGCATCGACTACCGGGAGTTGAACAAATTGACAGTCAAGAACCGCTATCTACTTCTGAGGATCGAAGATTTGTTCGATTAGTTGAAGGGAGCATCTTGGTTTTCCAAGATTGATTTGAGATCTGGGTATCATCATATGAGAGTTTGCGATGAGGATATCTAGAAGACGGCCTTTCAGACTCGTTATGGGCATTACAAGTTTGTGGTGATGCCTTTCGGGCTCACCAATGCACCGACAACGTTCATGGACATCATGAACCAGGTGTGCATGTCCATGTTGGATCGGTCGGTGATCGTGTTCATTGATGATATTTTGGTGTACTCGAAGACTATGGAACAGCATGAGGAGCATCTTCGCGAGATTCTTGGGGTATTGAGGATGGAGACGCTTTATGCCAAATTCTCCAAGTATGATTTCTGGTTATGAGAGGTCCAGTTTTTGGGAGACCTCGTTAACCAGAATGGGATTTTGGTCGACCTGACCATGATTGAGGCAGTTATGCAATGGGAGGTGCCGAGATCCCCATCCGAGATCAGGAGTCTTCTGGGTTTGGCGGGTTACTGTCACAACTAGGAATTCTGATGCTTTGAAAACACTTAACAAGGATAACATTGTGATTAAAACCTGAAAGCATGTATGATGTTTATTCAATGACAACAAAAATTCCATCAAACACTCTGTACAAACATTCAAATAGTCAACAAAAGGTTGGAAACCCTAGTAATCTCGGTTTAAGTCCATTGTAGACTAGGATTTCCTTATTGGGCCTAATGGACCAATAAGCTCAATTTGACTATTTTGGGCCTAGAACCCTTAAATGGGCTCTAATTGGACCCACTTTCATGAAATTGAACAATTTGGGCCATAATGGGCCTAAAATGAAATAAATTACCCTAATGGGCCTTAACTAAACTAATAAGCTTTATTGGGCGGTAAAACTCACTTTTTTTAAAAATTATTGGGCCGTAAGATATCTTTAAAGCCCAATGGGATGAAAAATAATAACTTGGGCCTATGATTTCGAACTAGGGCAACTAATGGCCCAAACTACTCAACTCCTTTCTCCTAGCCCAATTCTCGGCCCACACCCATAATAATAATTAAAAAAAGAAAGAAGTGAATTATTGAGGGTTAGACACCTAATCTTTACATTTTGGGTATCCATGCACCATCCTCTCCTCCCCATGCACCTATCACTGCATCTATTTATCTCTCCCCTCTTCTCTCCTACTCTCGGCCAAAGGTAGACACACACACACATAGTTCATTTCTAAGTCTTTCCAAATTCTCTCAAGAACACCTTCATTCCTCCATCAAAATTTCGAGATCTAGGGCATTTCAAGGAGGTTCTTCCATAAGAAATCATCAGCCTTGGTAAGTTGTACTTAGATCCATGGTTTAGTTTCTTAATTCTTTTATAAATCTGCTTCTAACTCATGAAAGTTTATGATCATGCTTCTTAGAACCTATCTAAGCCAAAGTCTTCTCAAGAAGCTTTCTAGGGCCGAAAATAACATCAAACTCTTCCATTCTTTCTTCAAAACCGAAAACAACAAGCAAAGGTGAGTTCATACCCCTCTATTTTCAGTCTTCACATGTTTTATGGGGGAGAATACAAGTAAAATGTGGAGATCTATGTGTTTTTGCATGATATGTGTGATTTCTGGAACTTATTTGATAAAATTGTGTGAAAAATCATGATCTATTCGAGATCCTTAACCATGATAATGATATATGTGTTCTAAGACATCTTATACATGTTATTATCAAGACCAAAGTAGTATTCAAATTCAAAATAAGCAAAACAAAACACAAATCTAAATTATGAACCATTTTTGACAAATAAGCAAAAGATAAGAAATAGATGTCATTTACGGTTTTATAAGCGTCAAAAAGGTTAAATCATGTTAAAGTATAAGTTATTATAAAAATCTTGACTTTTAATGGACTAAAAGTGTAAAATTTAGCCTAATGGGCTAAACTTTGGGCTTTTCGGCCTTTAGGCCCAAAAAATTGTGAAAAATATTTTTAAGGGGCTGAAATTGTAAGTTTCTCAAAACAGGGGTTAAAAACGCAAATAAACATGTTTCAGGGATTAAAATGTCTTATTTATCAAATAGGACTAAAATTGCAAAGTTTTTGGCTTTTGGGGTAAAACTGTAAAATTTGCGAATAGTTGGACTGCAAGTGCAAAACTTTTTACTTAAAGGGCTGAATCTATCAAAAACCTAAATCTTGGGCTGAAAACGTTTTTTAAATAAGTCTTTGGGCCAAAATGTCAAGAAAAATTAGTTTAAGGACCTAAAATGTCATTTTTCATAAAAAGGGACAAAAATTGTCATTTTTATTAAAAGAAGAGCTGAATAGGTGAAACCAATATTTTTGAGTCAATTATTTTACTATTAAGATATTTGGGTCAAAAATACAAAATTTTATAACCTATGAATTTAGAATGAAAAATATACATATATTTTCATAAATCTAAATATCGTTATCAAACAATTTGGCGAGTGTGGCGACTTTTCGATTAAACAATTCGTGTGAAAACAAACCTTACGACGTTAATACTATACGAAACAAGTAAACATTATATCGGTTGGGATTAAATAATTCTAATCATGTTTTTTGGACCTTCGTGACCCATTAACGTGACTATTGGGCCCAACATAAATAATACATGTTTATTGGGCTTCCGGTGACCCAATTACATGCCTAATGGACCCTCAATGGCTTTAAATGGTATTAGGCCTCTGTGGCCCATTAGCATTGCTAGTAAGGTCCAAATAAATCATATGCGAAATAGGCCAACACGCCCTTAGTATACTCGACAGCTTTAAATAACATATGTGATTAGCAGGACCTCGTGGTGCTCTTCTCCTCGTTTGTTAGGCTTACCTTCTATTCAAGTAAACAAAAAAATTAGGTCGTTAATCAAGGTTAATCACATTCATTTGCATTAAGTGAGTAATAATGGGCGACACCAATAAGTGTTGGTCGTAGTCTGTAGTTATAATCAAAGTCTTCTGGAGGGAGAGCGAGAGTTTGTGTATAGATCTATACGGGTGACAAAATCTTAAGATCAATTCCGGCGTTCACCAGAATGCCAAGTCAGACGAACTAGTCATTATCATGCATGGTTATAACGACTCACATAAAAATCCAATACCATCTAAGTAATCAAGGGAAATCATATTCATTCGATGTGACGATACAATAATACAAAACGATCATACTATTTTATCGGAAAACATTGGGTTTTCCGGGGAAATCAACATTATTCACTTGTACTTTCAATAACTATAATGCAAAACTTCTCATTTATACATGTTTTGAAATCATTCATGCATATACCTATGGATCATCACACTTTTTGTATAAACAATTGCCGTTTAAGAAAATATCGGATTTTCTGTGTTTTATAAACTACATAAAACATTTTCATATCAAACCTGCTTATGAACTCACCAACATTCTATATGTTGACATTTTCAAAATAACTTGTATTCTCAGGTAGCAGATAAGCTGAAGAACAATACCAAGTGTGTTAGGATGTTATGTTTTGAAAACTCTCAAACAATTTATGCTATGGATATGTAATATTTAGACAATGTACTTGATGTGAACAAGGTTGGTTGTAATGTATTAATGCATGGTGATGTTTATGTTATGTTTCATGTATATTCATTGTGATGATATTTCAATTTAAGTCACGCGAGCCCTCGGACGTTTCCGCCATCCAGTTCGAGGGTGTGACAGTTACTATCAGAGGTTTATCAGAGATTTCTCCAAGATTGTTGTTCCTCTTACCAAATTAACCAGGAAGGGTGTTAATTTTGTTTGGGGGCCCGAACAACAAAGTTCATTCGAGACTCTTCGCCAGAGATTGTGTGAGGTATCGATGCTAGCCTTACCGAAGGGTGTAGAGGACTTCGTAGTTTACTGTTATGCATCCATATCGGGAATGGGTGTCGTGTTGATGCATAGAGGGCATGTGATAGCATATGTGTCAATGCTGCTAAGGCCTCACGAGACGAGGTATCCCACCCACGATCTGGAGCTAGGGCGGTAGTATTCGCCCCAATATTTGGCGCCACTATCTTTATGGTGTCCGATGTACCATTTACATGTACCATAAGAGCCTGAAGTACCTTATGGATCCGCCTAACCTGAATATGAGACATAGTAGGTAGATGGATGTAGTGAAAGACTATGATTGTGAGATTTTATATCACCCTCACAAGGCTAATGTGGTAGCCGATGCCCTGAGTTGTAGAGCAGTGAGTGCTCCGATCCGAGATGTGTGTATGAGGATGATGGTGATGACTCTAGTCTTAGATACCATCTGAGAGGCCCAAGAGGTGGCTATGAGACCAGAGAACCATAAGAGAGAGCGGGTAGTAAGATGTATTTGGACTTGGAGAGAGATTATTGGTGGCCCTGTATGAAGAGGGATGTTGCGTGGGTAGTAGAGAGGTGCTTGACCTGTGGCCGGGTTAAGGCCAAGTACCAGCGTCCGCATGGCAAGTTTCAGCCACTAGAGGTTCCCCAGTGGAAGTGGGAACAAATTTCTATGGACTTCATCACCAAATTGCCGAGGACCGCGAGGGATGTTGATGCAATTTGGGTGATTGTGGATCAGCTGATGAAGAGCGCTCACTTCCTTGCTATCAGTGAGAACTCTTCTGAGGAGAGGCTGGCAGAGATATATGTTAGAGAAGTGGTGTCGCGGCATGGTGTGCCGATCTCGATTGTGTCAGACCGAGATGTACGTTTCACTTCCAGGTTCTGGAAGAAATTCCATGAGGAGTTGGATACGAGATTGCACTTCAGTACTGCTTACCACATCAAACGGATAGCCAGAGTGAACGAACGATACATACGCTCGGGGACATGCTTCGAGCATGTGTTATGGACTTCGGAGGATGTTGGGACACATACCTACCTTTGGCTGAATTTTCTTACAACAAAGTCCACCATTTAATTATTGGTATGCCTCCCTTTGAGCTTTTATATAGGAGGAGGTTTCAGACTCCCATCTTTGGGGAGAGGTAGGGCAGCGAGTGATGGGTAGCACTAAGATAGTGCGTAAGATGACTGAGCAGATACAACAGGTCAGACAGAGGTTATTGATAGCTCAGAACCACTAGAAGAGTTATGCGGATAGACGGCGATCCGAGCTCGAGTTCCAGGTTGGTGACTTTGTACTCCTGAAGGTATCTCCTTGGAAAGGAGTGATCCGATTCAGGAAGAGGGGCAAAATGGGACCCCGATACATTGGTCCTTTCAGGGTGATTGCCAGAGTGGGCAAGGTAGCATACCGTTTAGAGCTACTCAAGGAGTTGGGTTAGATCCATGATACCTTCCAAGTATCCCAGTTGAGGAAGTGTATAGCCGATGAGACGACGGTAGTGCTGCTAGAGGATACTCAGGTGGATGCAAGCCTGAATTACATTGAGAGGCCGATCGCGATCATGGATCAGAAGATCAAGGTTCTAAGGAACAAAGAGGTGCCCCTGGTTTAGGTCCAATGGCAACATCAGAGAGGGTCCGAGCTGACTTGGGAGCCGGAGACGGAGATGCGGGAGCAGCATCCAGAGTTGTTTGCAGAGTGAGACTTCGAGGGCCAAGTCTGATTCTAGCGGGGGAGAATTGTAACATCCGGATTTTCAGGTATCATAATTTAAGTATTTACTTTTGATTTAAGAAGAGGGACTCAACGAGTTGATGCTTAAACTCGTCGAGTAGGATCGCGACTGATGACTTGGATTAATGAAGGGACTCGACGAGTCGGCAAGTCGACTCGACGAGTCCGTGCTGTGGACAGAAACCCTAAATCTTTGGGCATGTGCCCTATTTAAGGGTCCTTATGGCCTTCATTGGCGGCCACACACACACACACACACACTTGAGAGACCTTATTGAACCCGAGAGCACAGAGAGAGAAGAAGGGAGCTAATTACACCATTTTAGTGCATTCTTGCAAGGAAGGGAAGGAGATTCAAGCTAGGCTGATTGGAAGGGGGCTTAGAGTTGTATCATTTCTTCAAAGGTTGCTGTTTGAGGTATGATTTCAGGCCTATTCTCGTATGTATAGTAGATTCCATGAATCTAGGGTTTCCTTACCCCAATTTAATCGAGTATTGGAGCATGTGAAGTCCAATTGTGGAATTGACTTTAGATCTGGACCCTTCTAGGTCTAGAGAGTCCCAATCATCCAGCTTTATGTAGTCCCATTGTAGTTTTAAATATAGGTTGTCATCTTAAGAGCTATTTCATCAAATAGAGCTTGATGTGTGGTGCATGGACATAAAGATTGAACCTTTACGTGACTTTTGTGTGTTAGAAGGTCAGATCTATAGGTTAGAGAATCAGATTTGACCTCAGAAGGTCAAACGAGTGTTGCTATGGAGGAAAATCGCCGAGTCCATAAGAGGACTCGACGAGTCGGATCAGGTTGCCCCACGATTCGTGATTAGTGGTAACTCGTCGAGTGAAAGGTTAACTCAACTAGTCGAGTAAGTCCTTATTGATGGGTTATAGCCATAAGAACATCCTATGTGCTCATACAAACCCTAATGCTTTGATCTAGGTTTCTCTATTGTACATGCAATTCATCCAAGACTATAAACCCTAGATCTAGCATATGATGATCAATATAACACACGAATTAGGGTTTAGATCATACCTTGATTGTTATGTAGCAATAACAATCTCAAATCCTCCTTGTAATGACTTTAGAAAGCTTAGAGTCACAAATGTCACTCCTCTAATGGTTCACAAACACCAAGAGCAAGAGGATGAAGAGGAGAAGAGAAGGAGCCTGCCCAAAACATGTGGAAACCCTAGACAACAAGTTCACCACGTTTTTGAGTCATAAGGGTCCTTTAAATAGAGAGGCTATTAGGGTTATCTAACAAGGAAACCCTAATTTGGATGCATAAGCCCTAAGCAACGCATGGACTCCTTCCTTAAAGGCCTAGGACGATTTCTAATGGGTTTCCCCATAGAATTCGTCCACCCCTTTAATATGGGTTTCCCTCGTAGATCCGGGCTAGTCAATTTAGAGATAATAGGGGTCGAAAACAAACTTTCGACAAAAGATTATTTAGAATAAATAATTTTAACCAAGTTGTAGAATATGTATCAAGGGTTCCGTAGAAATAAAGAACGCCGAAATCCGAGTTATAACGAAGAAGTTATGACCCGTCGAAGTTTCGCGACGGAACCAGCAAGACACCGGGAAGCGTAAATAGTGAATTTACAATAGAGAGACTTTTAGCCTTAGCGATCTAAACAATAGTCCTAGAGAATGTTAAACCGAGAGTGTCCCTAAAAAGAACACCCAAATCTGACTTCGTATGAGGAAGTTATGATTTTTCTAAGATTTGGCATAACAGTGCACGACCCGAAACTCGAATTTTAGTTCGAGCGGTTTTTGGCTTACGTGACCTAAATGAGAGTTGAAGATCTCATTAATAGGAACTCAACAGTAAAAAGACAGACGAAAACGGAGTCCGTATGAAGGAGTTACGAATACTTCGCGATCATTTAACAGTCTAATCTCTTCCTACTGTTAAGTTTAAGATCGGTCGAGAATTAGCCGACGGAGTAAAAAAGAAAGTTGTAGATTTTATTTTTACCTACGGGTGGATATAAATAACGTAAAAAACGAAGCTCGTATGCGAAAGTTATGGACGAAGCTTAGTCTATACTTTTCGAGCGCGGCAAATTCGATACAGTTTCGTAAATCCGAGATAGATTGAGAATTAGCCAACGAGGTCTAAATGAAAGTTGTAGTACTCATAAATACCAACATGCGGATATAAATATCAACAAAAACGGAGATCGTATACGAAAGTTATGGACGAAGCTTAGTCTCTACTTTTCGGGCGCGGCGAATTCGATACAGTTTTTTTAAATATGAGATAGAAGGAGAATTAGCCGACGGCGTCTAAATGAAAGTTGTAGTACTCGTAAATACCAATACGTGTATATAAAGAACGTAGAAAACGGAGGTCGTATGCGGAAGATACTGACGAAGCTTAGAGACTACTTTACTATAAAACTCATAAATAAAGGGTGAACTCCTCATATTTTCTTCACACCATAAGCCTTTCTTTCTCTCTCTAACTTCTCTGTAGCCTCCCTAAACCCCTCCCAAGTCTAGGGAGCCTCCATAGCATGAGAAAGAAGCCCCGGAGCGCTCGACGGCTCCGAGAAGAAAAGCTTTCGGCTCGGAAACGCTGCTCCAGCAAAGCCCGGTTTTTAATAAAAACCCGTTGTAAGTGAGCTACGCCTATACTATATTTAATATACCTTTTATTTAATTATAGTAACATTATTAGGACCTTAAAATAATTATTTGTGCTATTATTACGAGTTATATTGAGTGTTATTTCACGCTTATATAATAGTAATAATAGCTAGACTGTTAATTAGTCGTGGTTAACGTTAAAACCAAGCCCTAGTGGTATTGATACTAGGTTTTGTCGAGGAAAATTGTTTTGAGATAACGAAGCGCTGTCTGAGTTTGGAATCATCACTATAACAAGTGAGTGCATGGTCCATTTCATCTTACACATAGATATGAAGTATTTATATATATTACGTGTTGTGAGTGCATAGTTACTTTCATCTTACACATAGATATGAAGTATTTTATACGTGCTATGTGTGAATATTAATTGTTATCTATGCTGGATGAATGATTTTATACATGTTTTAAATGATTTAAACTGTATATGTATTTTATATCTACGATAATGTTGGGGGTAAAACATGGGTAGATGTAATAGATGGAGTATGAGTTGGATGATGCGTTGAGAGGTGAAATAGACCGTGAGGTGAGGGTAAGAGGTGGACGATGTGAGAAGCCTTTTTCCCAAATGATGGCCCCGTCATTCAGCAGAGTATGGATGACAACCATGGAGTATTCTAGACAATCTAGTGGAATACTAGCAGGCTCGCAACCTGTAGGTGTTGTGAACAATGTGTTCACCGCTGTACTCTAAAAACCCATTGACATGTATTGCGAGTGGATACTGTCGATAAACGAAATAGCCCTGGCAGCTATGGATTTAGTACATGTTGAGAAAACCCTGGCAATTATAGATTTAGTGCCCGTTGAGTAAACCTTGGAAACGATGGATTTCGTGCCGATTCCTTAGGATGATCCTTAGGAATGAATTAACGAGGAGTAGCTGATTCTTAGGGTAGACCCTTAAGAGTAAAGAAGATAATGGGGATGGGTAATTGGGTTAACTGTTTGACGATTAAACATAATAATTAAATTATTGTGGGTTGAAAACCCTATGTACTCACCAAGTTTCCCAACCTGACCCACTCAGTTTATTTATGTCACAGGTGTTGATATGAAGTCACATTACACTGAGAGATTAAGGAGATATATATCACTAGTGATAATGAATGTAAGTTCTGTTTATGCTTATGTTTCTGTATTGACAATGACATCCCAAATGTTTTAAATACTTTTCTTCGGAAAAGCTTTGATAACGTATTTATCATTTTTACTGGGATCAAATTCTGCAACATTTTGATTAAAAGAGATACTATGATTTTTATAAAGCATAAACAAAATTGGTCTTTTGTGGCTGTGAAAATGGGGATGTCACAGTTGGTATCAGAGCAGTAGTTTAAGCGAACTAGGAATTTGTAGGAAATTTCTAGACTTAAACTTAGAATGCTAAGCGATGATTGTGAGATGAGTGTCTACTATATTTTAGACACAAGCACTAGTTTATTTTAGGAAAGATGCCTAAAATGTTTTATGTTATAGCTATAAAGATTCCTTATATGATATTATTTGTTCGGATCTATGCTTACTGTGTTATGTGATATGTGTTTCGGGTACTAGCGAGGATCGCGGGAAGGCACCGACTTGATTTGTACACACTGACAGAGGATTTGTATTTTAGATTATGGGATATGTTTTATTGAGATAACATTTGATACATTTGAGTTTTGAGATTACTTTATGAGATTTGTTATGTTTTAAAAATGAAAAATTGTTTTGAAAATTCACGTTGTTACAGTTGGAGCGGGTTCGGGAGGCCCAACAGGAGGCCATGAAGGTGGATCATCGCAAGAGCGAGCGTATTGTGGGTCAGGTTTCCACCTTCGACTATGACGACCGTGGATTGTTGACTCTTCACTAGAGGGTGTGGGTCCCATATCATGGAGGTGTGCGCCGGGTATTGATGGAAGAGGCGCACAAATCCAGGTTTTCTATCCATCCCGGGGCGAAAAGATGTACATGGATCTTTGTCTTGATTATTGGTGGCTCTATATGAAGAGGGACGTAGCTTGGTTTGTGGAGAGGTGCCTGACCTGCAAGAAGGTCAAGGCTGAACACCAGAGACCTCACGACAAGGTCTAGCCGTTGGAGATCCTGCTGTGGAAATGGGAGGATATTACTATTGATTTTATCACAAAGCTCCCCATGTCTGTGAGCGGAGTGGATTTGATTTGGGTCATTGTTGACCGTTTGACCAAGAGCGCCCATTTTATTCCAATTTAGGAGAGCATTTCGGCCGAAAAGTTGGCCGACATCTATATCAGGGAGGTAGTGGCGCGACACGGGGTGCCAGTGTGACAACCCGAAATTTCCATCCAGTTCAGTCTAACACTTCTTTGAAAGTCAAACTCGTTGCTGTTATCTTTTAGCACAATTAGAAGTTTATTTGAGCATTCTGAGCCTTGTACACTTAAGGAATAAGTGTCGGGGTTAATCGGCAGTTTTTAGCTCAAAGAAATGACCTCAAACACTCATGCAAGGAGTTCATGGCCAACACATGGGAGTTTACGGCCGTAAACTCCATGTGGGCCGTAAACTCTCGCTTATATGATGATGAGGAGGCCATTTGTTCATTCCTTCCTTCCATTTGGCCCAAATCCTCTCAAGTATCATCCCGATCTTCGACCCCGATCTTCAAAAATCGTAAGATTATTGTCTTAACTAGTTGATATCTTGCATGAACTAGTAATCTTACATGATTTCATCCATGAAATCATTCCATTTTGTAGATTTTCAAGTTTCACCAAGAACACACACTAGTGTTCTTGGCTAAAATCGACCATTCGAGCTCGTAGATTGTAAGTAATCTTGATCCAACTCATTGTACACTAAGTTTATCATATTTAGAGCTTAGAAAAAATAAGAAATCAAGCTATTCAAGGAGTTTACGGCCAAGGCATGTTCTTGGGCCGTAAACCCCTTTTAAGGGTGCAAATGACACCCTAACACCTTAGTAAGCTTTGGTTAGTGACATAGAACCTTACACCATTGACCTAAGGACCACAATTCATGAAGTGGTACTCCTTACCATGAGTTTACGGTCGTAAACTCATGGGGGAGTGGTCCCAGGGCCGTGAACACCAAACAAGGTCATTTTAGGACCTTAAACCCACCCAAACACTTGTTTAAAGCTTTGGAGCACTTAACTACTTAAGCCCTTAGAGTTTTAAGCCCCTTTTGGTGACCAATTGAGAGTTTACGGCCAGGAGTAAACTCCCCTGGGCCGTAAACTCCAATAAAGATGGTCATTGGACCATAAACTCCCATATGAGGCTTCGCACTCTTTTGTTGCAACCCGATACCCTCCTAGCACTTGACCAAAGTGTTTTCCTTGAAATAGGATGTTTATACATGTTTAATTAGTGTTATAATCACTAATTGTTTACATACATATGTCTTCATATGTAATTAGGATCATTGTGTGTGTCTAAGTCTTCACTTGACACCAAGCACTTGTCCGACACTTCTTTCCGATTCATTCATTGCAGATGAGTTCATACCCCTTGAATTAACCTTTTAAATGTTTATAAATGCTTTATGGGGGGGGGGATACAAGTTGAATCATGTTTAGTTATTATATCAATCACATGTGATTAATAATTAACATGCAACTGGCTTTACTTTACGTTAACTGTTTTACCAATAAGATTTCTTCAAATGTTTATCTTAAACGTTTTTAAGTGTTTAAAACACTTTATTAAACTGTTTATTTAACACTGTATGTTTCATTTCAAACCCTATTACATTTGTGTTTCAAACAAAGGTTCCTTTATACTTAAACTATTTTTATCAAACAAATACTTTCAAACCGTTTTATAAACTGACATCAAGTCGATCTTTTCTTAGGTATTAATCTTTTTCAAAGGTTTTACAAAACTCCTTTTATGCTTTTATATTGTCAAATGCATGCCCATATATGTATAGTTATATAAGTAATGTTTAAAGGACTTAGGAAGGTTAACTCACTCTACTTCCTTTTCCTCGTTGGGATGTGGCTATGGAGTATCGATTATCCGTCCGAATGTCGTCTAAATATTAGCTATATATCATGTATACATATGTAGACATAAAGTTTTCCTCAGTCAGTTCAGTACCTTTAGGTAGCAAGGGCATACTTCAGGTTATACACGTACATGGTTAGCAACTATTATATGTATAGTTAAGAGATACGACTTACCATTCCAAGTACAAGGAATCACACAAGAGTCAGTTCATTCATGAGTCTATACTAGTACATTACATGTTACATGAGTACGTTTACATAGATACGTTTACATGAGTACGTTTACATAGATACGTTTACATCAGTATGTTTACATAGATGTGTTTACATGAGTACGTTTACATAGATACATTTACATGAGTACGTTTACATAGATACGCTTACATGAGTACATTTACATAGATACTCTTACATAGATACTTTTACATAGATAATATATGATGAGTTACTATTACATATTATATGTATAGATATTGTTATATAATTCTCCTTCTTATCTTTATTTTGTGATACAATCACATAATCGACGAGATAGATTGGACTTAATATCCTAGTACCAAAGGATACTTTGCGGGACTAACCATTCCTAAAACCTTGTTTGCTACATAGGTAAATGCACATCTACGAATGTCAACAGTTGATACCATTATAGGTATACTTTAAGGGACTAACTATTCCTACACCCAATTGTTAGCTACAGAGGTAAATGTATATCTACGGATGTCTTCAGTTAACACTGTTAGTTATTGTGACATCCCCAAAATCACGGCCAGAAAAGACCGGTTTGTTTATGCTTTGTTTAAAAATCAGAACATTTTAAATAAAAGTGTTGCAGAATTTGTCCCAAAACAAAATATGATAAAGATTTATCAAAAGCATTTCCATAGAAATGTATTTCATTAAAAGACTTGGGATGTCATGTTCGTACAGATCAAAAGCATAAATAGTACAATATAAGCCTTACTACATTATTTCATATCTACAGGCCTATATCCGTAATCCCTCGTCCAACATCATATCTATGCTCAAGCGCCACTACCTGTAATACATAAAACTGAGTGGGTCAGGCTTGGGAGCCTGGTGAGCACATAGGGTTTTCAACCCACAATAAATAAGTTTATTAATATCATCAATCAACAATAACCCGATTACCCATTCCCGTTATCCTCACTTTACGTCCCTAAACACTTATCATAAGGGACCTAGCCTAAGGATCATCATCGGGACGGACACTACTGCTAAGGGGATTCCTCAGCAATAAATATCCTAAAGGCAACCATGTGGGGGATGGAGTACACCGGTGAACACATCGTTCACAAACACCTACAGGTTGCGAGCCTGCTAGTGATCCACTGGACTGTCTAGAAGAGTCCGTGGTCGTCATCCATACTCCGCTAGATGACAGAATCAACAACATCAACATCGAGGCATCTCATCATTTTATCACACATCACCTATTACATCTACCCATGTTTTACCCCAACATTTTCGTAGATATAAAATACATATACACTTTAAATCATTGAAAACATGTATAACAATGTTCATCCAGCATAGATAGCAAGTATTCAGATAATATGCACACATAGCATGTAATTTATATAAAATACTTCATATCTATGTGTAAGCTGAAAGTAACTATGCACTCACCTGAAAGGTGGTGACTCAGCACTCGGACAGCGCTTCGGTACTCTCAAAACGATTTTCCTTCGATAAAACCTAGTATCAATACCACTAGGGTTTAGTCTAATGATAACCGCGACTAATTAATAGTCTAGCTATTATTATTATTATATAAGCGTTAAACAATACTTATATAACCCATAATAATATCCCAAGTACTTATTATAAGGTCCTAATAACATTACTATATTAAAACGTAAGCTAAACTAAAGATAGGTTAGGCGTAGCTCACTTACAGCGGGTTTTCTCGAAAACCGGGCTTCGCTTGAGTAGCGTTCCCAAACCGAAAGACCCCTTTTCTCGGGACTCCGGGAGCCTTGGTGCTTCCTTCGGGTGCTAGGGGGTTTACCTAGGCTTTTAGGTGGGTTTGGGGGGTTAGAGAGAGAGAGAGAGAGAGAGAGAGAGAGAGAGAGAGAGAGAGTTTAGAGAGAGAAAGAAGTGGGAAAAGGTGTGAGAAATGAGGGTGCCCCGGCTCCCTTTTTATAGGCTGGAAAAGCCAAAAACTCTTCGAGTTGGCCTCAAACTCATCGAGTTCCACGCCAGGTGTCACCATCTGGTGGCTAGTCTTGGGGAGGAAGCAATGGCCAGGATTGCGCCACGTCACCCGATTTCGCACAGCAGCCTCTCGACTTAGAAAAATCATAACTCTCGCATACGAGCTCTGTTTTTGACGTTCTTTTTTTCCACGTGTAGTTAAAAACAAGATCTACAGCTTTCATTTAGACTCCGTCGGCTAATTCTTGACCGATCTTAAATTTAACAGTAGGAGGAGATTAGACTGCTAAATGACCGCGAAGAATTCGTAACTCCTTCATACGGATCCGTTTTCGTCTGTATTTTTACCGTTGAGTTCCTATTAATGAGATCTTCAACTCTCATTTAGGTCGCGTAAGCCAAAAACTGCTCGAACAAAAATTCGAGTTTCGGGCTGTACACTACTAAGCCGAAACTTCGAAAAATCATAACTTCCTCATACGAAGTCAGATTTGGGCGTTCTTTTTATCGACACTCTTAGTTTAATGTATCCTACAAATTTCATTTAGATTGATAAGGATAAATCTCGCTCTATCATAAATTCACTATTTACGCTTCCCGGTGTCGTGTCGATTTTGCCGTAAAATTTCGACGGGCCATAACTTCTTCGTTATAACTCGGATATCGGCGTTCTTTATATGTACGGAAACCTTGAGAAATATTTTACAACTTTATGTAGAGATATCAGGCTTATCTAACACTTTAATTTTGACGTTTATTTTTATTCTTTATTAATTATACATTTATAATTAAATTATAAGCACATAAATACACATAATACTCAAATATTTCATCTTTATTACTTCAAAAAGAGTTACAATAGTTGACCTAGACTATTACATTGACAAATATGCTTAGCCCTGAAACCTGGGCGTTACAATTCTCTCCCCCTTAGGATGATTCCGTCCCGGAATCATGCATCAGCAAACAAATGTGGATAGCGACTCATCATGTCATCCTCTGTTTCCCAAGTGAGATTCGGCCCATTCGAATGTTTCCATCGGACTAGCACTAAGTCGACCATCTTGCGTCGTAACTTCTTAGTCTTACGGTCAACAATTGCCTCGGGCTCTTCGATCAGCCTCTTATTCTCATCCATCCTTAACTCTGAGATTGGAATTATATCGGGAACATCTCCCGTGAATTTCCTCAAATAACACACATGGAAGGTGTTATGAATACCATTGAGTTCTTCGGGCAATTCCAACTTGTAAGCTTGGTTCCCTATCTTCTGAAGAACTTTGAACGGTCCAATAAACCTTGGACTCAACTTCCCTCGTTTTCCGAATCGCATAAGTCCCTTCCACGGTGAGACTTTAAGCAAAACGGAATCCCCAATTTTGAAGGTTATCGGTCGTCTTTTCTTGTCAGCATAGCTCTTCTGACGATCCTGGGCCGCTAACATTCTTTCCCTAATCACCTTCAACTTCTCAGCAGTCTCATGGACTATCTCGGGACCCATAAACTGCTTCTCTCCGGCTTCAAGCCAACAAGACGGCGTACGACACTTATGTCCATACAATGCTTGATAAGGTGCCATCTTGATGCTCGAGTGAAAACTATTGTTTTAGGAAAATTCTACCAGAGGTAAGTGCTCGTCCCAATTCCCTTGGAATTCGAGGGTACATGCTCTCAGCATATCTTCCAACGTCTGAATCATTCTTTCGCTCTGACCATCAGTTTGCGGATGGTAAGCAATACTCAAACATAATTTCATACCCAATTCCTCTTGCAGAATCCTCCAAAACCTCGACGTGAAACGACTATCACGATCAGATACAATTGTAAGAGGGACACCGCGAAGTCTTACAATTTCCTTCACGTAAGCATTTTCTAGCTTATCCATAGACCACCTCTCGTTGGCTGCTATGAAGTGTGCACTCTTGGTGAAACGATCCATGACTACCTAAATCATGTTGTGTCCGTTCTTTGTTCTGGGTAGTTTAGTCACAAAATCCATCGTGATGTCTTCCCATTTACCCATGGGTACAGGTAAAGGTTATAAACTCCCATACGGTTTTTGATGTTGTGCCTTAACTCTCGCACATGTTACGCACTCGGCCACATACTTCGCAACATCGAGCTTCATCGTCGGCCACCAGTAGTAGGGTTTTAGGTCCCTATACATTTTAGTGCTACCGGGATGAATTGAGTACATGGTCTTATGTGCTTCTTCCATTAGAAGATCTCTTATTCCTCCCGTCTTAGGTACCCAAATTCGATCTTGGAATACCTTCAGTCCTCGACTGTTTGTACTGAACACTAACGTTCTTCCCAAATGTTCTTCCTTTCGGTTATTCTTCTCTAAAGCTTCTTCTTGAGCTTTCCTAATACTTTCCACAATCGTCGAGACGACTTCAATTCTTAACGCTCTTGGCCTTTTCCTTTCAAGATTGAGTTTTCGACTGAGAGCATCAGCAACAATATTTGCTTTACCTGGGTGGTAAAGTATGTCACAGTCGTAGTCCTTGAATAGTTCTAGCCAGCGTCGTTGCCTCATGTTCAACTCCTTCTGATTAAAGAGATACTGGAGACTCTTATGATCAGTGAAGAGCTTGCACTTCGTGCCGTAGAGGTAGTGCCTCCATATCTTTATAGGCAAATACTACCGCTGCCAACTCCAGATCATGAGTTGGGTAGTTCTTTTCGTGCTCTTTCAATTGTCGAGATGTGTATGCTATCACCTTTTCTCTTTGGGTCAGAACACAACCCAACCCGACTCCAGATGCATCACTATAAACCGCAAAGTCTTCAACTCCATTGGGTAGAGAAAGTATCGGTGCTTCACATAACTTCTTATTTAGCTTCTCGAATGCCTCATCGTGTTTCTCACTCCACGTATACGTAGCTCCTTTATGAGTCAAAGCTGTTAATGGAGCAGCTATCGAAGAAAAGCCTTGGATAAATCGTCGATAATATCCGGCTAATCCTAGAAAGCTTCGAATCTCCGTGGGACTCTTTGGACGTTCCCACTTCATCACAGCCTCGATTTTTGCAAGGTCAACCATTATTCCCTCCTGGTTAACAACATGACCCAAGAATTGGACTTCCCGTATCCAAAAGTCGCATTTGGAGAACTTTGCAAAAAGCTTCTCCTTCTTCAACACTTCTAATACTTCCCATAGATGCTTGCCATGCTCCTCTTGGCTTTTCGAGTAGATGAGAATGTCGTCGATGAACACTATCACGGATTTATCGAGGAATGGTTTACAAACCCTGTTCATCAAATCCATGAATACTGCTGGAGCATTGGTTAGTACAAACGACATAACCAAGAACTCGTAGTGTCCATATCTCGTTCTGAATGCAGTCTTCTCGATAGCTTGATCTCTCACTTTGAGCTGATGATATCCTGACCTAAGATCGATCTTTGAGAAGTAGCTCGAACCTTGCAGCTGATCGAATAGGTCATCAATCCTCGGCAATGGATACTTGTTCTTCACCGTTGCCTTATTCAGCTCTCGGTAGTCTATGCACATTCTCATACTTCCGTCCTTCTTCTTCACGAATAACACCGGAGCTCCCCAAGGTGATGAACTAGGTCGAATGAAACCGTTGTCCAACAGCTCCTGAAGTTGCATCATAAGCTCCTTCATCTCCGTCGGTGCTAATCGGTAAGGTGCCTTTGCTATCGGTGTTGTTCCTGGTAACAAGTCTATACGAAATTCCACTTGTCTATCAGGTGGTAATCCGGGAAGATCTTCGGGAAAGACTTCCGGATAATCACACACAACCGGTATATTCTGCACCTCTTTCTTCTCCTTCTTAGCATCGATTACGAATGCCAAGTATGATGCACATCCTTTGGAAAAACATTTCATGGCTTTCATCAGGGAGATGATTCCAGAATTCACTTTGCGTTTGTCCCCGTACACCATAAATGATTCCTTTTCGGGTGGGTTCACCCTTACTATCTTCTTTCGACATTGAATCTCAGCATCGTTGGCACTAAGCCAGTCCATACCCAAAACGATGTCGAAACCGTTTAACTCTATGTGTAATAGCTCTTCCTGGAATTCGTTTCCGTTTAGGTCGATGACGATGTTCCTAATACGATTACTAACAGGTACGAATTTGCCACTGGCAACTTCTACAATTAGGGCATTATCTAGTTTTTCTACAGGTAATGCTAATTTCCCACCGAATTTATGCGACACAAAGGAGTAGTTGGCTCTGGAATCAAATAGTATATTTGCAGGCAAACCATTTACAAGAAAGGTACCTGAAGCGACGTCTGCTGCCTCCTTTGCAGCCTCGAGCGTCATCTGGAAGGCTCTCGCCTTCGGCTTCAGTGGTATGTTGGGTCTTCCTGCCTCCTTCTTCTTCGGGCAGTCCTTCAAAATGTGCCCTTCTTCATTACACTCATAACAGGCCTTCTGGATGAGGGTGCATTCATTGGCATAGTGCCCAGACTTTCCGCATTTGAAACAAGTGACCCCTCCGTCACACTTGCCAGAGTGCTTCTTCTTGCACTTATCACACCACTATGCTTCTGATCCTCCTCCTCTCGAACCAGACTTTGAGAATCTACTCTTCTTGTTGGACTTCGAGGATCCATCGAACTTCCGTTTCTCACCAACCTCAGCCCTTTCCAGACCTCTTTACTTTTGTTGGGTCTCCACATTCTTAGCTGCTCGAACGGCTGATTTCAGAGTGGTTGCCATCTTGACTGTTGAGCCAAAGTCAGTCTGTAGTCCGTTTGCGAACTTCTCAATTTTGGAAAGTTCGGTTGGCACTAGGTATGGAAACAACTTCATCTTTTCCATGAATGCCACAACATAGTCATTGATGCTCATTCTCCCCTTCTTCAAATTTTGGAACTCATTGTTCAGATCAATCAGATATATCTCTGAACAGTACTGCGTCTTCAGTTGTTCCAAGAACTCATCCCATGACATTTTCAGAGCTTCTCCTCGTGGCATTGTATCTGCCAATAGCTTCCACCAGCTCAAGACTCCAGTTTTCAATTGTCTCACAGCGAAGACAGTCTTCTGCTTCTCGCTGCAGTCGTAGCTCTCAAACACCATTTCCATCTCGGAGATCCAATCCATAATCTCAACAGGCTTTGGGCATCCTGTGAAACTTGGTGGTTTCGCACCCAAGAAATTTTTGTACATCCGCCCATCCTTGTTGTTTCTCCTTTCTGGGACATCCCTTCGCTCACCTTGAGTCCCTACTTGACTCACTTGGCGGCTGTAGTTCCCTTCCTCAGATTGCTTGGGAACTGGCTCCGTTGGTTCAACATGTATGGTAAGTTCGTCCCTATTTTCGTGGAGCATCCGTCTCATTTCTTCCCTTTGTTCAGCTAGCATAGCCTGAATCATGGCTTGAACTCCAACCATGGTGACTGGCTCAGGTGCAACTTCTTCAACAACAGGTATTTGCTGAACCACTGGGGGTTGGTTCCTATCTCCATTTGCGTTCACGTTTCCGCTACGGGTCCTTGCCATCTTGATCTATACACCGAATAAGGTGAATTTAGATCTTTATTTAGGTTAGACGTTTAAATCGTCCTTATCACTCTGAAACGTTTACATGCTAGTTCTAATATCGTAGTCGTACGTTTAGAATCCTAAACACATAAGGTTTCAAGATCCGGTCGGCAACAGACCATAGATCCGAACAAATAACAGCATATCATGCACAAAGCATTTAGCACATAAAAGCATTTTAGGCACAATTCCTAAAATAAGCTAGTGCTCACACCTCACAATCATCGCTTAGCATTCTAAGTTTAAGTCTAGAAATCCTACAAATTCCTAGTTCGCTTAAACTAATGCTCTGCTACCTACTGTGACATCCCCAAAATCACAGCCAGAAAAGACCGGTTTGTTAATGCTTTGTTTAAAAATCAGAGTAACATTTTAAATAAAAGTGTTGCGGAATTTGTCCCAAAACAAAATATGATAAAAATTTATCAAAAGCATTTCCATAGAAATGTATTTCATTAAAAGACTTGGGATGTCAAGTTCGTACAGATCAAAAGCATAAACAGTACAATATAAGCCTTACTACATTATTTCATATCTACAGGCCTATATCCGTAATCCCTTGTCCAACATCATATTTATGCTCAAGCGCCACTACCTGTAATACATAAAACTGAGTGGGTCAAGCTTGGGAGCCTGGTGAGCACATAGGGTTTTCAACCCACAATAAATAAGTTTATTAATTTCATCAATCAACAATAACCCGATTACCCGTTCCCGTTATCCTCACTTTACGTCCCTAAACACTTATCATAAGGGACCTAGCCTAAGGATCATCATCGGGACGGACAGTACTACTAAGGGGATTCCTCAGCAATGAAAGTCCAGGATTGCGCCACGTCACCCGATTTCGCACAACAGCCTCCCGACTTAGAAAAATCATAACTCTCGCATACGAGCTCTGTTTTTGACGTTCTTTTTTTCCACGCGTAGGTAAAAACAAGATCTACAGCTTTCTTTAAGACTCTGTCGGTTAATTCTTGACCGATCTTAAATTTAACAGTAGGAGGAGATTAGACTGCTAAATGACCGCGAAGAATTCGTAACTCCTTCATACGGACTCCGTTTTCGTCTGTCTTTTTACCGTTGAGTTTCTATTAATGAGATATTCAACTCTCATTTAGGTCGCGTAAGCCAAAAACTGCTCGAACAAAAATTCGAGTTTCGGGCTGTACACTGCTAAGCCGAAACTTCGAAAAATCATAACTTCCTCATACAAAGTCAGATTTGGGCGTTCTTTTTATCGACACTCTTAGTTTAATGTATCCTACAACTTTCATTTAGATTGCTAAGGCTAAATCTCGCTCTATCATAAATTCACTATTTACGCTTGCCGGTGCCGTGCCGGTTTTGCCGTAAAACTTCGACGGGCCATAACTTCTTCGTTATAACTCGGATTTCGGCGTTCTTTATATGTACAGAAACCTTGAGACATATTCTACAACTTTATGTAGAGATATCGGGTTTATCTCACAATTTAATTTTGACGTTTATTTTTATTCTTTATTAATTATACATTTATAATTAAATTATAAGCACATAAATACATATAATACTCAAATATTTCATCTTTATTACTTCAAAAAGAGTTACAATAGTTGACCTAGACTATTACATTGATAAATATGATTAGCCCTGAAACCCGGGTGTTACAGTTATCCTAGTACAAAAGGATAATATTTAAGTTATTTATATTATTATTACCTTTACCTTGTGAGTCATTCACATAACCGATGAGGTGAATCATATTTGTGTATCCTAGTTCCAAAGGACACAATTTCTTATATTAATAATAATAGTCGTACAGTCAGGTCTTGGTAGAAGACTACTTTCAAAACAGTCGGGTCTTGGTAGAAGACTACTTTCAAAACAGTCGGGTCTTGTTAGAAGGCTACTTTCAAAACAGTCAGGTCTTGGTAGAAGGCTACTTTGAAAACAGTCGGGTCTTGGTAGATGGCTACTTTCAAAACAGTTAGGTCTTGGTAGAAGATTTCATCTATACTAATAGGAATCATAGGGATTTCTAGGGTTTTTCAAACGCTTCCATTACTTACAAACATTTCTATACTTATACGAACTTTCTTAACAATGTCAAGACTTTCATTACAAGTTTTACAAATCAAAGACACATTAATACTTATGAATTCACCAGCTTTTTGGCTGGTACTCGCTTTCAATATAACTTGTATTCTCAGGTCACAAATAGACAGGTCCGACAACCAGGTTTTGTGAAGACGGAGCAGTCCAGACTCGTCTTATATTCTGATTATTCATTTTATTGTTGTATATTATGAAAGAACACACTTGTAATTAAAATTATAATATTAATGCAATGGATGATGTTGTTGCTTGTTTACTACTTTACATTGTTGTGATACATTACATGACGTCCTCCGCCCCAAAACGTTTCCACCGTTCTCGGTTTTGGGGTGTGACAGCCAGTTTCAGTGATTTTCGACAGGGATGTGAGGTTCACTTCCAGGTTTTGGAAGAAGTTTCATGATGAGCTGGGTACTCGCCTGCATTTTAGCATCGCCTTTCACCCGTAGACGAATGGTCAGAGCGAGTGGACCATCCAGACTCTAGAGGATATGCTGAGAGCGTGTGTTTTAGACTTCAGAGGTAGTTAGGATACTTACCTTCCGTTGGCAGAGTTTTCCTATAATAATAGCTATCATGCGAGTATTGGCTGTCCTCCCTTCGAGATGTTGTATGGGAGGAAGTGTAGGACCCCGATATGCTGGGGTGAGGTTAGTAAAAGGGTCATGGGGAGTACCGAGGTGGTACTCAAGACGACGAAGAGGACCCAGCAGGTTCGGAGCAGGCCTCGGACTGCTCAGAGTCGACAGAAAAGTTATGCCAACAATCGTCGATCGGACCTGGAGTTCCAGGTCGGGGATATGGTGCTCTTGAAAGTGTCGACTTGAAAGGGCGTCATACGATTCAGGAAGCAGGGCAAGCTGGGCCCTATGTATATTGGACCTTTCAGGGTTGTAGCCTGGGTGGGCAAGGTGGCATATAGGCTGGATCTGCCAGCCGAACTCAGTCAGATTCATAGCACTTTTCACGTCTACCTGTTGCGCAAGTATCTGGTGGACAATTCAGCAGTATTGCCATTAGAGGATATTCAGGTGGATGACAGCCTGATTTACATCAAGCGATCAGTGGAAATCCTTGACAGGAAGTCGAAGGACCTGAGGAACAAGAGAGTGGAGTTGGTTAAGGTGCAGTGGCAGCACCGCAAGGGCTCAGAATGGACTTGGGAACTGGAGGACGAGATGAGGGAGAATTACCCCGAGCTTTTTCAGGATCGAGCAGAAGACTTCGAGGACGAATTCTAAGATAAGTGGGGGAGATTTATAACACCCGATCCCTAGTACGCATTCAATTTAAGTATTTCTTATGTTTCCTCTAGGACTCGACGAGTTATAGTCCCAACTCGTCGAGTAGGGTCGCGATCCGTGGGAAAATTAAGTGATCTACTCAACGAGTCGGGAGACTGACTCGGCGAGTAAACGCTGTTTGAGTGAAACCCTAAATTAAGGGGTTGCACCCTATTTAAACACATTATAACCCCTCAACTCATCCCCCATCGTCCAAAGCAAACCCTACTCAAAACTCTAGCCGTTTTTAGTGTGTTCTTGAGCCTTGTTGTGTTACTTTGTGTGATTGAAGCTTGAAGAAAAGAAGGAGGCTTGTGAGATCAAGGAGAAACAAGAAGATCCAGAGTTTTGAGCATATTTCCAGCTTATTAGAGGTATAAACCTGAAACCTTGTCCTTTCATTTTCTAGATCTTGGTTTTGGACCTTTTTCTACATCTTTATAACCCCTAGTGAGGATGTATTTGGGATTGAGTATAAGAAGTGAGTTTGTGCTTCAGATCTAGGGCTATTGGGGGTCTTTATGGCATAAAGGTGCCCACTTTGTTGCCATAAGCACCCCATGCATCTTGTAGACCATCTTTTATGGCTTTTTGAGCCAAAGATCCCATGCATGTGCACCAAGCTTGAGGCTTTATGTGTAAAATGGACATTTGGAGGCCAGATCTATGGTTTTGATGTGTTAAGACCCATTTAAATCGATTGTATAGAAATGGTCAAGGATGGACTCGACGAGCCAGTCTTAGGACTCGGCGAGTCAGGGTGTAATGACCACCAAATCCTTTCTATAAATGGACTAGATGATAGTGTGGAAGGTCCCTCAGTTATTTAGGCTCATAAGGGACCTGGGAATCATGGGACTCGACGAGTGTTACAACAAACTCGGCGAGTCCAAGGCAATCTCCCAATCTTTGAAGATGGACTCGACGAGTTGTTCATACAACTCGGTGAGTCATAGACTGGACACATTCTTATGAAGGAGATGAACTCGACGAGTCAGATGAAGATGGTCCCGATGGTATGATTGAAGAAGAACTCGTCGAGGTCTTGCTAGACTCGACGAGTAGAGTAGGTTTGGGGACAGATGAAGGTATAGGGACTCGACGAGTTGGTGGGCCAACTCGGCGAGTCGAGTCAAACGGAGGTTGACCTTGACTTTGACTTGGTTTGGGTTGAACCTGTAAGGGTTATTAGTTTGCATAGTAATTGAGAAAGATCGTTGTGTAGGGATTGA
This sequence comes from Lactuca serriola, assembly GCF_051521515.1. Taxonomy (NCBI): domain Eukaryota; kingdom Viridiplantae; phylum Streptophyta; class Magnoliopsida; order Asterales; family Asteraceae; genus Lactuca; species Lactuca serriola. The sequence goes on along the minus strand of NC_136413.1, from coordinate 91,908,787 downwards.
GGAGTTGAGGGAAGTCGATTTCCACGCCGAGATCAGCGCAGACACTATACGATTTCGAGTTGAGTTACCTCCCAGTAGTAGTGGGTCTAAGGCACCAAGGCCGACCCACTAGTAGTTGGTTACAGTTGAGATGATTTTCTTTGTGATAATTGTTTGGTTTGCTATTACTTGATATGTACTATGTGCCAATATGCTATGTCCTATATGATAGTGGTATTAGAAGGGGAATAGTCCCCCAAGCGGTTGTTAGGACCGAAGGGTAGGTCGGACACCCCAGATATGTCTGATAGTATGTTATGATAAATTGTTATGTGATAGTAGTAGGGGTGAAATAGTCCCCGTGACCGGGTGAGATAGATCGGAGGGTAGTCAACACCCCAGAATGGCTTGATACGGGTAGTCAGCACCCCAGAATGGCTTGACATGGGTAGGTCGGGCACCCCATAATTGCTTGGCAGCATGTATGAGTGTATAGTATGTGGTATGATAGGGGAATTCACTAAGCTTTGTGCTTACAGTTTAGTTTTGGTTTCAGGTACCTTTCATCCAAGGGGAAGGAGCCGGCGGCATAGCGGCGCATCATACACACATGACTTCCGCAATGAGTTTTCTGGGATTGTACTCGGATTTATAATGTTGTTCGATGTTGTGATTTTTAGACATGTTCATGGTGGTTTATGGATTGAAATGATATTGTCAATGTTTTTAGTAAACGATTTTACTTGATTACAAACGAAATTTTTGGTCTTGAAAATTGGGATGTTACAAGATTCATGGAAAAACCAACTAAAAAACACCTCCAGTTAGTAAAGGGTATCATAAGGTATGTGAAAGGCACCTTAAATTATGGTTTTCTCTATTCAAAAGGTAAGAAATAAATCAAGATTGATGGCTATATAAATAGTGATTTGGCGATGGATGTAGATGACATGAAAAGTAGTGGTGGTGTGGCATTCTACATCAATGATAATCTAGTTACATTGGTATCTTAAAAACAACAGAGTGTGGCTCTATCCTCGTGTGAAGCGGAGTTTATGGCAGCCACCATGGGAACATGTCAAGCTATTTAGATAAGGCGCGTACTCATTGAGATAACCAGAAAAACAATATCACCTGCAATTCTACACATTGATAACAAGTCAGCCTTAGACCTCATGCAAAGACCTGATATTTCACGGGAGAAGCAAGCACATCGACACAAGATTCCATTTCATTAGAGAGTGTGTGGAAAATGGTGAAGTAAAGCTAACTCATGTTTGCAGCAAGAAACAAAGGGCATACATTCTTACAAAAGTTATGGGTAAAATGAAGCATAAAGAGATGAGGGGGCTGATTGGAGTTAAGCAGGTGGCCAATTCTGGATTAGGGGGAGATTGTTGACTTAACTAGATGTTTTGTTATGTGTTTTTAATTATTATTGCTGAAAGTTGTGCTAAAATTAGAGTTTGAATAAGTCTTAACCCATGTTGGCTATAGTACCGAGTCTAGAGGGTAGTGTGAGTCATTTTCCAATTTTTTTTTGCATTTGATTAGTTTAAAAGGTGAAAGTGTACGTTGGCAATATATACTCTATTCTTTTTATTGTGAAAGTGAATAAACAGTGCAACTTTTGCCCATTTTGTCCCATGTACTCTGTTTTGTTTTAACTCATAAAAACCTTCATACCTCTTTAAGCCTTCCCTGTAATACCAACAATGTCATCGGATCTGTGTGGGGGAAACGGATGTGATGGGCTCGATGATGGTCAGAGGTGAGGTAGACGGTAGATATGTGTGTGTGTGTGTGTGTGAGAGAGAGAGAGAGAGAGAGAGAGAGAGAGATGTCTTGGAGTCGATCTCCTCTCTTTGAAATCGAAAATGTCTTGGAATTATCTGAGTACTGGAATTGGCCGATGTGGGTTGTCATGGTGGATTTGAGATGTTCTGAAGAAGAAGAAGGGGAGGCCGGAGGGGGAGACGGGTTATCAAATGTACTGGCCCATTTCTTTTTAAAATGCAATAATAATTATTTTTTATAATAAACAAATCAATAAATAATTAATAAATAACAAATAAATAAATAAAGGCAAAATGGTATTTTTATGTGTGGAAGGACTAAATGTGCAAAAAAAACACACTCAGGGACAGTCCAAATTAATTTTTGAAAATAGCGATTAATCGTGCGTTTTGGCACATGTACGAGCACAATTGATGTTATTTTCCCCAAAATTTAATATAATTATTTTGACACATGCACTAGGGGATAGTGATAGTTTTTCTTTTTTGATCTGTAAAGTCATGTTTAAATAAAAACATGTAGGAAATTGTTTGAAATGTATTTATAATCAATGTTTTTCAACATTTAAATTAAATAATTATAGAAGATTACCTTATTCAATATAGGCTTGCAAGTTGCAAGATTGTATCATGTAGAATCTTAATTTGAAACAGACGACGAACACTAATTTTCTAAGTTATTTGACACATTTTAAAGTTTTTTTTTTTTTTTTTTTTTTTTGGCTGCAGTAAAATGAGGAAGACGGGATTAGATCGTTCGCTTTGTAATGTATGCGACATTTTATCCTCCTTGCTTCAAAGGCATCCTTACAAAATTGGTCTCTATGTGCATAATAACAGTTTTTGTTAGCCTTTGATAACAAAAAAGAATGTAAAGTCATATATTTCAGCACCGAAAGTCTTTGGTCTGTCAAGTTGTGTAGGAATTAAGAAATATGTTGATCATCAAGTGGTTGAGTGGTTCAATGTAGACAAAAAGTGTACTTACTTTCTTACCATTGTGTATGATCTTGACAGAATGGAGATTGGTTGTTGTTAGTTGATATCATTGGATAAAAAAAATCAAAAGAAAAAAAAAATGTGCAAGTAAGTTTCGACTTCGGATGTCGTAACATGGGTGTGAATTTGTATATTCAAAGTCATTTCCTATCATGGGGCAAGGGAGAGAACGAAAGGTGGGGCTGAAAAAAAGGATGCAAGCAATGGCTGTAAGCGTCATCATATTGACTTCTCTCTTTTTCAACATATTTTCTCAAAATTTTCTGAAAACGTCAATTCATCATGCTTGCATATTCCAAGATTCAATTCATCATAGATTCTTATTCAAAAACGGGATATGCATTTGCATAAACAATGGCCACAAATCCATTGGTATCCGGTGATCTCTCACTTCAAAAAGGGCCAACAGGAAACAACAAGTCTTTGTCCTTAAAAAACCCGCCTACGGATTCCGATCAGCAGCATTGGTTGTTTGAGAGCAGAGGAACGTACGGAATCGGAAACGCGTATCATGATAAAAACGACCGTGAAACTGGAACCAAATTGGCTAAATTCTTGGACAAACCATGGAAACCTCTCACCCGCAAAACTCAAGTCCCCCCAAGTGTTCTTAGCCCATATCGGTTCCTTGTTGCCATTAGATTGGTAGTCCAATTCTTGTTTCTATCATGGAGATTACAAAACCCTAATTTTGAAGCGATGTGGTTGTGGGGGATTTCGATTTCATGTGAGATTTGGTTTGCGTTTTCGTGGTTGTTGGATCAGTTACCCAAGTTAAATCCGATAAACCGGGCTACGGATTTGGTGGCTTTGAAGGATAAGTTTGAGAGCAAGTCTGCGGAGAACCCAAGTGGCCGGTCGGATTTACCGGGAATAGATGTGTTTATCTCGACTGCGGACCCTGATAAGGAACCGCCTTTGGTTACTGCGAATACTATTTTGTCTATTCTCGCGGTTGAGTGGCCTATCGAGAAGGTTTCTGTTTATATCTCGGATGATGGTGGTGCCATTCTAACGTTTGAAGCAATGGCTGAGGCAGTCGATTTCGGTCATGTATGTGAAATCAAAGCGGGTAAACATATATACGATTAAAATTTTCAAATATAACGTAAAATCAAGATATTGTGTTTTATTTATTAAATTAATTTAGTTGAAATGTTAAAATTAAAATTCTATTACTAATTCATCAAGTTATATTTAAATTTATTTTATTATAAATGAAAAATAATACGAAAAACAAAAATAAAAAAACTGGTTTATCTATTTGATATAATTTTAAAATTTTAAATTTGTGTTATTGAAAAATAATACGACAATACAAATTGAACCGTTTATACAATTGGCTATTTTTCATAATGTGAATGCCACATCATTTGCAACTATGAGGCATTGTCGATGCCGATCCTCAAGATAACAACTAACAAAAATTTGTCTAAATATGCAGCTATGGGTGCCCTTTTGTCGAAAACACAACATCGAACCTAGGAATCCCGAAAGTTATTTCACACAAAAAATAGATCACACAAAAAATAAAAAACGGGCTGATTTTGTGAAGGATCATCGTTGGATGAAGCGAGAATATGACGAGTTCAAAGTGAGAATAAATGGTCTTCCTGATGTCATACGGAAGCGTTGTGAAAGGTACAATCACAGAGAAATGAAGGAGAAGAAGAATGATAGTTCAGGATTAGGAGAGGCTGCTAAAGCAACTTGGATGGCAGATGGTACCCATTGGCCAGGTACGTGGTTCACCCCAACAACAGATCACAAAAAAGGTGACCATGCAGGAATTATTCAGGTAAACTCATTTTGGACTTCAAACATATTGTCTAGCACATGTGAGGAATTGATAAAGTCCCACATTTGCTAGATGTCGTTCATTGCTTTAATTATATATGTTGGGAGTATAAATCTTGACATTTTTTGGTGACAAAATCAAAGACTCTAGATATCTAACAAACTCTTTGAAATAAAATCTTGAATTTGAATCTGTCTACATAGTTGATGAGCAGGGTGCCAGAAAATGATCCGGTGATGGGGAAGGACAATGAAGGAAAACTTGACTTTACGGGTGTGGACATTAGGCTTCCAATGTTTGTGTATGTCTCGCGTGAAAAACGTCCTGGTTATGACCATCAGAAGAAGGCTGGAGCCATGAACGCATTGGTTAGGTCATCGGCTATACTCTCTAATGGACCTTTCATTCTTAACTTGGATTGTGATCATTATATATATAACACCATGGCTATAAGGGAAGGTATGTGTTTTATGTTGGATCGCGGGGGTGATCGTGTTTGCTACATACAGTTTCCGCAAAGGTTTGAAGGGATCGATCCTTCAGATAGATATGCAAACCACAACACAGTGTTTTTCGATGGTGTGATCTTTTTCTCCTTTTTAGTTTATTATAAAGAATCCTTTGGCCCATAAATATTTACATTATAGCTTATATGTGTTTTTCACATGATTAGGGAATATGAGAGCACTGGATGGTTTACAAGGTCCGGTATACGTAGGAACTGGTTGTATGTTTCGACGGTATGCACTCTATGGGTTTAGTCCACCTCGAGCAATTGAATACCGTGGAATTGTGGGCCAGAAAAAGAAACCGGCAGCTACACTCTCTCCAGGCCGCTCATTACAGGCAGTGCGTGATCAAGACCATGATCTTGATACCTCAAAAGAAGAGCATCCTGATTTAAGCCTCCCCAAAAAATTTGGAAATTCAAACATGTTCGTTGACTCTATAGCAGTCGCTGAGTATCAAGGGCGACCACTTGCGGATCATGTGTCTGTTAAAAATGGTCGTCCTGCAGGTGCACTACTTGCTCCTCGCCCTCCACTGGATGCACTTACTGTAGCCGAGGCTATAACTGTTATTTCTTGCTGGTAAATGCTCCCTTCTCTCCTTAATTAGGGCTCTTTTGAATAGAAAATCAAAGACTCTACATATCTAACGGTTTATGCTTTGCCAATAGGTATGAAGAGAATACAGAATGGGGAGATCGGATAGGGTGGATCTACGGGTCTGTAACAGAGGATGTGGTTACAGGTTATAGAATGCACAATCGTGGGTGGCGATCTGTCTACTGCATAACAAAGCGAGACGCGTTTCGTGGGACAGCACCCATCAACATGACTGACAGGTTGCATCAAGTGCTCCGTTGGGCCACGGGTTCGGTTGAGATATTTTTCTCGAAAAACAATGCGTTTTTAGCGAGCTCACGTCTCAAGTTCCTACAAAGAATAGCGTATATCAACGTTGGCATGTACCCTTTCACATCTATATTCCTGGTTGCCTACTTATTCCTCCCAGCACTCTGCATGCTCACAGGGCAATTCATCGTGCCAAACATTGACGCCACATTTCTAACCTATCTCCTTATCATGACTATCACACTTGCTCTCATCTCTCTTCTTGAAGTAAAATGGTCTGGAATAGCCTTAGAGGAATGGTGGCGAAATGAGCAGTTTTGGGCCATTGGTGGCTCAAGTGCTCACCTGGGTGCTGTCATCCAAGGGCTGCTAAAAGTCATAGCTGGAATCGAAATTTCATTCACTCTGACTTCAAAATCGGCAGCTGAAGATGATGACGATATATACGCTGATTTATACGTTGTGAAATGGTCAAGTCTGTTTGTAATGCCACTCACCATTTGCATTACCAACATTGTCGCCCTTATTATGGGGACTGCGAGGACGCTTTTTAGTGTGATTCCTCAATGGAATAAGCTTTTTGGTGGAACTTTTTTTAGCTTTTGGGTGTTGGCTCATATGTATCCGTTTATGAAAGGGCTGATGGGTAGAAGAGGAAAGGTGACGACTATACTTTATGTTTGGGCAGGGCTGTTGTCCATTACTGTTTCTTTGCTTTGGATTACTATCAGTCCCCCAGACGACCTTGGTAAAATCTAGGATTTGCAGCTTTTGAAAGGATTATTATTGTAAGTATATATATATATATATATATATATATATATATATATATATATATATATATATATATATATATATATATATATATATATATATATATATATATATATATTAGTGGTAGTCTTTTTATCTTAATGGTTAGTAGTTTCACAAGTGTATTACAATCCAGTTATTAGATTAATAGATATATTACTGGTGAGTGTCAACTATAAGTAAGGATTTTAAGATCAAGGATTTGAAAAAGTACAACTTACAAAGAATTGTGTGAATTTTTCCTAATTAAAGAGGGCAAAATAATCATGAGCTCTTCATAGTAAACATTGCATGCCAAAACGAAGGCAAAAACGTCCCTTTTTTATCCAAAAATTGTCTAACAACTTTCTTATAAAAAAAAAACAAAAAAACTTCATTTATTAAATTATTGATCATCACTTGAGCAGATTGCAACCCATTTTACCTATAGATTTGGATAATGACCATCTATAAACAAAATCGAAGAGCATCATCTAATCTCTTTCCTTTACACAGCCTCTGAATCAAAATACCACAACTAAATGCATTAGGTACAACCACATTGCTCATTATTTTCTTGAAAACTCTAGTTGCATCATTGAGCTTCTGATCATGGAAAAATCCTTGGAGAACTGTAGTATTTGTTACAACTTTAGGGATTATTCCACTCTTATGAATTGAATCAAACATATCCGTACTTTCTTGAACTAACCCATCTCTACACAACTCATGAAGCCTCTTTGATGGACTCAGTTTCATTTATTTTGCTTGATATCTCATTAGTATCTTCTAATGGTGGAAGTTTCTATATCACTGATTCTTTTTCTCCTTTTGCATAGCCCTTTCAGTATAAACTTTGCCCAATAAAGAAGCAAAGGTAAGAAAATCGGGATAATATCCAACTTCCACTATTTCATTTGGACTTTCCTTTCAGCATTCACCCACTCTGATGTGGAATGGGCTCGTTGTCTTGAAACTAGATTATCTACATATGGCTACTATATCTTCCTTGGCAAGAATCTTGTTTCATGAGCGCCAAAAAGAAGCCAATTATCTCTCGATCTAGTTCTGAATTGAAATACCATAACATGGAAAACACTCCAGTTGAGATTTTTTGGGTTACTTATCATTTATGGAATTACATGTGCTGCTAACGGATCACCCTACCATCTTATGTGATAACCAAGACTGCTCTTATTCTCACAAGCATGTTAAACACTTTGATATTATTTCATTTGAGACTAAACACTGTTTGAGTTGCAGCCATAGTTTTCTAGTTTTCAAAGTGAATTAATATATGTCACCAGTAAATTTAGGGGTTTTAAATCCAAGTATAATATATCAAAAACATTTGTTGTGGAAAAAAATCACATTTTAAATATAAATTTCATTCTAAAAATATCATACGAATAGTCCAATTAGAACAAATTAAATGTTATTTTGGAACCTCAATTGTATTAGAACGAATTAAATATTATTTTGAAAACTCATTGAACTTACAGCCATGATTTGTATCAAAAGCTTATAGTAGTACTATTCAGATATAGTATTACTATATTTGATACTTTCGAGGTCGACTTGATTCTATTATGTAGTACAAAGGTTATAGTACTACTATTCAGTTATAGTTATAGTATTACTATATTTGATATTTTCAAGGTCGATTCTATTATTTGGTACGATTAATTATGTCCACACAGAAAAGGAGTAAAATGGCAAATTATCATAAGTTTTATTATTTGAAAACTTTATACGTCCAATGACTCACCTCAAAGTGCTAGACATTCATTTCTTTCAAAATTCTAGTCATGTGGGAACATCTGAACGATCAGTAGGCTTCGGCTCATAATCAAGAAGCAATGACTTTCGTGGTCACTCCTCAACCAACTATGAATGTAAAATCATATATCGAATCGCATATAAGGGAAGATAGCTTTCCATTGAGTTGTTGGTCGGTGATCACTTAGTTAAACTATGACTTATTAATTGAAGGACTTTCTAGTATCTATATTAGTTATGTGCCTACTCTTATACACAAAAAGGGAGTTGTTTGGATAAGTGGAAAGCTACTTAAATCTTATTTAGTTTTGAGTTAAAAAAATGGACTTTATGGTTATGTATTTTTTTAATCAAATCTCAAGTTTTCAATCCAGACACAGACAGGGTTTAATGTTTGTTTTTTTTATGAGAATGGTTCCTGATATACATAAAATGACTAAATTACCCTTACTAGATTTGGTTATTCTTTTAATTTTAGTTATTATTACTATTTTTGTTAACAAGGGATTTGGCCACTACCAAAATTCAAACACATACACACATGAAGTTAAAACTAAATTGGCTCCATCTTCACACTCACGATCTCTTGATGCCATATCGAGAGTCTTGTATCGGAAAACACATGGATTGCAATTGGTCAAAGTTGCAATCCACGTTGCATTTTCCACACATGTCCCTTGATATGATATCAAGGGATTATAAGCGTGAACATGAGGTCAAGTAGTTCTTATTTCATGTGTTTGAGTTTGAATTTTGAACTCGTGATGAGTTTGAATTCGGGTGGAAACGCATATGTTGATTAGTGGTTATTGCAACTTCAACGAAGGGAGAGGGTTGCTAAGAAGTGAAGTTGCAGTCAAGGCAAAAGCGTAATCTTTACAAGTTGTTTCAAAGTGCAGTTTCACCTTAGGTGTCCCAAAACAAAGTCTTGTCTTTCATGTTCTCTAGGCATTGGCCTCTTCAGGGACAAAGAAGCAAACTTCAGTAATTTCCATGGACACACTATGTGTGTCCATTTTATTGAGAGAACAAACTTTTTCATGGACAGCCTCTCGTGAACCATATGAATCCAACCATAAAGTTTTGGGCCATATGAGTCCAACCATGAAGTTTTAGGTCAACGACATTATGAGCGTGTTTGACACGGAGCTTTTAGAAACGTTTGGGAGCATCTAGCTTGTAGCTTTTGACAAAACGATCTACTTTAAACAAAAAGTTTCGTTTGGCAGTACGAGCGTTTAATTTTTAGTTTAAACAAAACGTTCCAAATCTAAAAACTACTTCATTTAACGTTTAACAAAAAGCTACTGAGCTTTTAAAATCAATTTCCATAATTACCCTTAAAAATATATTTATATATTTATTTATTTTTAATCAATTGTTCTTTTATGTAATTTTATATATTTCAAAAGCTTCCAGATACTTTTGTCAAACACTCATATAACAAATAAAAGCTACAGCTACCCGCTACCAACTACTTTTGCCAAACACGCCCTATGAATACATTTCATTAATTCTAACCATATTGTATTGTGTCCGTGTCAATCTTCATAGTATCTCTATTATTATGTTTGTGTTTGAGTTTGTTCAAGTGCTTAAAGTCCATCAAGTTATATTCTGAACACATTCTCGTGATAAAAACAAATATTAAGAACAGTATGTGTCCAAATTGAAAACTAGAGACTTGACTCAATAAAAATAAATGACCCCGGGGACCATTTTAATAATTTAGTCTTTGATTTTCAATAAATTTATTCAACTCAATTACCTTGGGTGAGCCAACTTAATAAATATGTTTTCAACGTAAAGTTGAATATATGTGGTTGTATCACATCTTGATGAATCTTATACAAACCAACAATACTCATAAACTAAACTTCATCATATGGGTGGGTTTGTTCATCTTCTTAAAAAAAACCCATTTGATCAATCATAACAAATCTAGGTTCGTTTTGTCTGTTCATCATCATGGTGACACAGTTAAACCAACAAGTTTAACCATAATTACAATAGATAGATATAACAACATAATCTGCATAACATGTTTATTCGAAACAACCAAACACACATCCAAAACAGGTAAAACAATTCTCACATGAACCTGGAAAACATAGATACTAAAGAATCCACAAGCTCCTGAAGAGTCACTACAGATTCCTACATCCAGAAACAAAACCACCAAGTTTGTTAAAAAACAACAATAAGCCAAGTTTGCAAATCTTCAAATTAAAGTCACTTATTTGTTCTGTATTCACTACAAAACAAGGGGTTAAAACACATTATTTGACACCCTAAATAATCAGATACCATAGGAAGAAATAGGTTTTACCTTGATAAGATTTCCACCCTGATTGTTATCTCCAAGACCTAATGGGTGCTTCAGGTGAAACCAGGCTCTCAACAAAGGTATAAGCTTCATGACATTCATCAATGTTGTGAATCTCTGAGAATGAGAGATTCTTGGAATCATACAAAACCAATTTTGCCCCAAATTGCAACAAAACTTTCCCATCGTTTGAAATACACAAAGGCACTGAAAATTGATCCCTCCCAGGATCAGTGAGATATGGGATTGAAACCAATTTAGTCCAAGAATCTTTCACCCCATAAACCTTCATCACCCATACATCTGCACGAATTTTACTATAATCACAAAGCACACACAACGATTCTCCCAAAGCCCCCAATGTCAAATCTTTGTTACCTTCATCATACACAGGTTGCAAAATTTCTCCATATGTCTCCTTCGCTAAATCAAGAGAAATTATCCTCCAAGAATAAAATGACCCAAAATCTTGGCTAGCAGCCCAATGAAGAGCTCCATTTGAAAGCTTTCCAGAATCATCCAACGGGATACCATGAGGAAAAGCACCGATGTTCTTCCAATTTCCTAATTTCATTGAGTAGATTTTCACCCTTATATTATAATTGCCTCCATTTCTGAAAACACAAGATATTCCAACAACTTTGTAATCATCCTTTGACTCGTCATACCCAAAACCATATAACACGTAGCTACCCGATCGCACATTGAAACCAACATCTGGTAATCTGTTCGATTTTCGAGTACCAGGGTTCCAAAGAAACAAATCATCGTCCTCAACAGCTATGAATAATAATCCATTGCAAGAACCGGCGATCCAAATTGATTTATAAGGATGTTTCAAAGGATAATCATGCTCTAGGAGATTAACGGATTCAGCATACAGCACATCATAGAGAGGACTGCTCTTGAGATTTATTCTTGGTGAAGTATGTAAAATCAATCGATGATGTGTGTAACGATTGTTGCTAGTTGACAAAGCGAGATGAGATTTGACGAAATGAGAATCCGATATCATAGAGCACCATAATTTGCAAACGGACTTACATCGCAAGAGTGATTCAACGGGAAGTCTCGAGAGGATTTCGATAATGATCTCAGGCAGAAGGGTAGGAATCCACAGAGGGTCTTCAGACGTTTCGGTAGAGTGCGACGCCTTGATTCTTTTCGGTTGTTGTTGCTGTTCGTCTTCTTCGTCTTCGATTGCTATTTCCATTTTGACGCGCGACCTAGGGACTAGGGTTCTTCGGTGTTTGCTTTGGGGGAAAATATGATCAGTGTCCAGGGGAGACAATATTTGTCGGTAACCTTCGTACGTTACAGTTTATACCCTTCTTGTTCTGTGATTATTGAATTTGGTCTTGAAGTTCATATAAGCGTCTAATGTCACTTGTAATTGCCCAGTTGTTTTCCCCCGGTTGAGATCATTTTTTGTTCGGAAAAATAATTTTGTAGAGTAGTAAATAATCGGGATAATGATTTAAAGGGTAAATATGCTTTTTGATTTATACATATTTGGCCACTGAGTTTTTTTTTTTTTTTCGTCCATATTTACCCATTCGACTTGTTAAATTGTACACATTCAGTTCTTATGACCGGTAACTGCAGGTTAGCCGAGAAAAATGAGTTAATATGGTAATATATTTCTCAATTTGTACACATTTAGTCTTTAATATTTTTGTACACATTTAGTCCTTAATATTTTTTTTATTTCAAAATAAGTCATTTTTGTTTTTGTACACATTCAGTACTTATTAATGTTTTCTTTAGGTTTTTCTCACGACATCTTACGTGGGAGAATCATTGATGAAATGTGTGGTGTAGTTGATGTTTATGTGTAATGTCTCATTTTCACAACAAAAAATTTTCATTTTTAAATAAGGCAAAACTCCTTAATTATAAATCCATTATTAAGAAAAAATGTTTATTCCAAAATACATTTATCGAAAATCAGAGTAATATAAAAAACGCAGAATCCTCAATATTATTGATGGGTGTGTACATTCATGCATTCTCCTTCCCACGACCAACGATAGAACCTGAAAACATAAACAATCGGGTAAACATAAAGTTTAGTGAGTTTCCCCTAAAATACCTGATACAACAAACATATTTTTATGCATAACAGACCCACACTCATCAGACTGGAATACATTTTCTCAATCAGTCATCGGACTGGAATGCCAACATGCAACAGGTCCAATCAGTCATCGGACTGGAATACATAGGGTTTGTTGGCATGCCGCCTTAACCCAAACACTCTTCTCGAGTCTCTATGCCTATAGCTAATAGCCGGCCCGCACCAGGTATCTTGGCCTACAACATATAGCAGGACCACCTCAACATATCACACCACCATATGGCTATCCCACATAAAATGTCGCGAGAAAAACCTAAAAAAATCATTTGTAAGTATTGAATGAATACAAAAACAAAAATGACTTATTTTGAAACAAGAAAAATATTAAGGACTAAATGTGTACAAAAATATTAAGGACTAAATGTGTACAAAGTAAGAAATATATTACCCTATTAAGTCATTTTTACCGGCTAACCTGGAGTAGCCGGTCATAAGGACTAAATGTGTACAGTTTAACAAGTTGAAGGGGTAAATGTTGACGAAAAAACTCAATGACTAAATGTATACAAATCAAAAAAATATATTACCCTTTTAAGTCATTATCCCTAAATAATTTGTATGTATTAAGTAATTTTTTTTTAATTTTTATATGATTTATCATTGCATATATACATTATTTGTTTAGAACTGGACTTAAGGTTTTATATGATCAACACGACATATTTATGTATGATCTTTATAGCACACAAATTTTTTTTAATATTATAATTATTCTAGAGTGGAGACTATTGACCATATTTTTGCAGAATGCTCTGATTTGATTGTTTTATGGTCTCATATTGCATTTTGGTGGCCATTAATTGTCCTTTTCAGTTGATTGTGGACTCTCTTATCAATTGGGCTGCTACAACCTCCTGAAGAATCGTCAGTGCAAAGCTTTTGATGCAGTGATCTTGACTACCTTTTGGTGCATTTGGAATTTCAAAAACGGTTTGATTTTTAGAACGGATACGCCAAAGAAATCTATGATTTTTGATGATGTTGTTCATAAATCTTTTATTGGATTTCTAGTAGGTGTATTAAAGCCAAGATTAGTTGGTCCTCTTGGCTTCATAATCTTATTCTAGCTACTATTTTGATGTAATTTCTTTTCTAGCGTCTTGCTAGGCTTAATAATATTCCGCCGTTCAAAAAAAACATGAATCGTAACTCGGATCCTCCTTTGTTTAATTTAAACTTGCATATTTTATCCATTGTGATGTGCACGAAAGTACCTACTAATTTTAATATTTACAACCTAACAAACTTAGACTAACTATGCACTTATAGGCAGTGTACCTAGTCAGATTACAGTATAGCTTAGGTAAGTCGGGTGTCGATCACAGGGAACGGTGGTGAATTAATTTAAAATATTTGATTATAGGTTACAGGTCACACAAAAAGAATAAAGAAGTAGTTTAATAAATCTCAAACGAACAATTAATTGACAACTCTCGATAAACTAATAGGAAAACAAATCTCTTCAGGTACTTTGGTTTAGATAAATTACATCTTAAAAACATAGACAATTGCATATACAAATTCATTTATTCATGTTCACCGATTCCTAAAATGATTAGATTCGCGTTCACTATAACTAATCCTTTAGCAAACAAGTCAATTCAAACAGTGATCAATTGATTAAACTAACATGCTTCTGTTGGATTAGTGTCTAAGTCCATAACTATTTTGGTATGTACTTGACCCGATGGTGCATGGTCCTTTTGGGTTGCCTTCACCAAAGCAACTTGATAGGATGAATTATGGAGAGAAAGGATTAAATATGATTTATTAATATATTATGGGAATAATATATTAAAGGAGAAATCATATTGTTTAATTAATATTAGTCAAGAATTAATTAGTAATTAGTTTTGTGACTAAAAGAGATTAATTAAACTTAAGGGACTGGAATTGTAATTATAAGATAATTACAATTTGGGCCATGGATTGCCTTATATTATAAGGTGGACGAATTCTATGGGGGAAGCCCATATGAAATTGTCCAAGGCCTTAAGGAAAGGGCTATATGGGTTGCTTAGGGCTTAAGCATCCAAATTAGGGTTTCCTTGTTAGATAACCCTAATTGCCTCCTATATATATGGATCCCTTATGACCCAAAAATGTGGCTAAGACTTCTCTAGGGTTTGTAGACGTTTTTGGGCAGCCTCTATCCTCTCTCCTCTTCATCCTCTTGCTTATGGTGTTTGTGAACCATTAGAGGAGTGACATTTGTGACTCTATGCTTTCTAAAGTCAATATAAGGAGATTTGGGATTGTTATTGCTACATAACAATCAAGGTAATATCTTAAACTCATTCTTATGTTAATATGATTACTTGTATGCTAGAATTAGGGTTTATAGTCTTGGATAACTTGCATGTACAATAGAGAAACCTAGATCCAAGCATTAGGGTTTGTATGAGCACATAGGATGTTCTTAAGACCAAAACCCATCAGTGGTATCAGAGCCTAGATTGGTTTCTATTGTATTGATGCTTTATATGTTTGAAAATTTTGATTTTTTGGTTTCTGGAGGCTGGACTCGCCGAGTCCATAGCTGAACTCGCCGAGTCCATGCTGACTCGGCGAGTCCTTGCTTAACTCGGCGAGTCAACTCGTCAGATGGAGCATATTTCGCGATTTCTTGCTGTTTTTGCTTATGAATAGTTACCTTATCATATTAGATCAATATAAATCCGTTTTTTATATATATGAGTATATTCTTGATCTAATTGAAGATATTTATCAATTAATAAAATATTTGTTTCCTTATGTGATAATTGATTAATTATTTTGATTAAATTGGTAAATTGTTTTGCAAGAAATCATTAAATAAATCAAATATGGATAATTATGTGATTAATTGTTAATTAAGATTATTTGTTATTTGATCCTTGTGTTATGAAAAGTTTCATATTTTCCCCTTTAGGTTTTATAGTTTAAATTTGAACCCAAAGGTTTTGTTGTTTTGAAATTTAAATAGTTAAAACCCTAATGTTTTGAAAAAGGTTTCAAAACTTGCCCTCAAGTTTTGGAATTTAATATTTTGGATTAATAGTTTAATTTGATGTATATTTAAATTCTAAACCCTAATGTTTTGAAATGTTTCAAAACTTGCCCTCAAGTTTTGGAATTTAAAAGTTGATTAAAAGTTTAATTAGGAATGTTAAATTCTAAAACTCTAGTATTGTTTTGAAAAAGTTCAAATCACACCCTTATGGTTTTATTAATTAATTAAGGTGTATAATTAAAAGAAGTTTAATAAATCCATAAAAAAAGTTTAGGTTTACAATTTAATTGAATTAAAAGTATAATTGTTAAATTAGACCATCTAGTATTTTAAAAGTGTAAAATACACCCTATACTATATATATATATATATATAACATTATATATATATATATATATGTATGAGTAAAAGTCAGTCTTACCGTTAGTAGGCCTCATTCACGAAGCTGGTCTATAAGGGGTGTTTAAGGAAATTGCCTATAAAATGGTGATTGAATGGGTATCCACTCTTACCCACCGCACTCTTGACTAGTGGAGGGTTGTTAGCCGAACGGGTCGGATAGGACAAAACCTTCCATTATAAGTATAATAAAGTACAAAAGTAACTAAATGTTTTACAAATTCCCAATCTTAGTTACTTAGGCAAAAGTGAATTGATGCAATTCCATGAAATTACACTTTGTGCCCTTGCGAAGACGTTAGTGGAGCGTGTGTGGTTAATCGGCACACTAAATGGTTCTAAGCAAAGGTAGCAAAGGGTGACTCAATGTTTGTCATAGTTCGGTGGAGCGTGTGTGGTTTACCGACACATCGAATAGGTGACTGTAACATGTGAGGGCACCATGTAAGTTTGCATGGTTATTCACACCCGCTTTGTGATCCTCGGCATCCCAGTCACAAACTAGAGGGGCATATCGAGATTTAAACATGTCATTGAAAGTTCAATGAATCTCAAAGGATCTAGGAGTTTTCATAGATTTAAAACTTAAATTTCTTTTTCATTTTTCATGGTGGAAATTAGTGAATCGTCATTCACTTACCTTCAAATGTTCTGCAATTTGGGTTACGACATCCCTTTCCCGAGTTGTAGCATATTGTGTTGGGTCCTAGCCTTAGTATCTCATTTGGGTGATTTACTAAGGACTCAATCAATCAACTAACTTGAATTCGTTTTCTCCCGTTTTGTAGATGTCAAAGTTCGACAACTATGGTCTTCCTAAATCTCGTGGAACAACCATTCCACATGAAGATGATATTCCACGATTCGATCGAGGAACAAGAAATCATGCTTCACTTCCTCCACCTCCTCAAATTATTCTCCCTAACCCACAAGTTCGAAGGCTTGAAAAGTTCAACCTCACTCAAGCCCTTTTGGCAAGTAAACATAAAGAAGGAAAGTCGGTGTGTGCACACGTCCTAGCGATGAAGTCACACATTGATAGGTTAAGAATGCTGGGATCCGTTGTCTGTGAGGAGATGGCTGTTGATTGGGTTCTTCAGTCACTTCCTAACTCGTATAGTGAGTTCGTAAGAGAGTACTATATGATGAACTGCGACGTGACCCTTATAGATCTCACCTATATGCTTATTGTTGTTGAATCAGCAATGGTTTGGCGCAATAGAATAGCAAAGTTGATTGGTGAATCTGACTTCAAGACCTCTATGGATATAGACAATGGCAACGAAAGACATGCTATGATCGAAAAGTCTGATCATAAGAGAAAGGCAATGTCTGAAGTAGTTCCATGTCCTGTTCCAAAAGAGTCAATTTGCTTTTATTGCCAAGAGAAGGGGCATTGGAGACGAAGCTGACCTATTTACCTAAGAGATCTAAGAGATGGGAGAGTCAAAACGTATGGCTCTGCTTTAGGTAAAATCCATTGACTAACTCTTTTAAGCTCCTATTCTAGATTCTTAATACAATTGATGTTTGTAGAATCAAAGAAAAGAGAGGAAGCTAAAGGGAAGAAGTGAGCAGAATCTAACCGTGAAGAAATGGATTTCGATCGCATTACTTGAAGATTAGATTTTGAGCTAATACTTATAGTTAGAATTAGAAATATGTATTAACATAGTTTTTCAATGAATTGCATTGTAAGGACAAAATTTTTCCGCAATAAAATAAATTTTGATTTTTATATTATTTATTTATCCTTGCAATGGCATATATGAAAATTGATGTTTGGATGTTTCTATTATTAGCAATAATGGATTTGATTCTTAGTTATGGAAATGTCGAAAATTTACCAAATAAGGAGAGTTTCTCATCGCCCAAGTTTCAATTGGACAGAAACTTGGAATCATGAAACTTGGTTGCGCGATGAATGAGAAATTTCATATTTGGAAATTAGACTAATTCATTGACAAAGTGTCAAGTGAAGGACTAGGAGATCGAGTACACAAAGTTGCGTATTGATCAAAGTCCACCATAAGAGTAACAAAGATATTCGTCATGATTTACTAAAGGTTTAGTAAATATGATTATACTTACAAGATTAAGTGTAATTATGAATTGATTAAAAAAAGGTTTAAATCAATAAAAAACGAATAAGAAGAATCTAGTAGGCAGAAAGATAAACGTTTCTCCATTCTAAGAAGAAGGGAGAGTACCTTTTATGCTCTATGATAGGTCTTAATGATTAAGAACCATATCTCAATTGATCCTCTAAGTGAGTCTTAGTACAATTGTATGTCTAAGAAGAGGAATCAAGAATTGAAGAAATGGTTAAATCAAGAGGTCAATCATACTTCGTTCCAAAACAAGTCTTAGAGTTAAGATTGTGACATTGAGTAGATAAGTATTAAGAAGGTTTATAACATTCATCAAATGTGGAAAGTTGTGATGTCTTGAATAAGACAAAGACCAACTAAGACCAATTTATGAAGTGTTTTGATAAAAGCTACACTAACTCTTGAATATTTGTTTGTCAAGAAATGGTTATTGACAAGAGAATCTTATATGTCAAGGAGTTAGTGGGAGTCTTAATGGTCTTGAAAGGTTTCAAGAACAAATCAAATAAACCTTATCGATCATCACTAGCACACGAGTTGAGGTTTACAACCTATCGTATTGACATTATTTTGTTTCTGTGCTGTTCCAATTAAGTTAATTATGCATGTGAGTTCTATGAGTTCTCATTTTGAACACATAAAAGGCAAGGCACCTTAATCAATGAAAGGTACATTGATAGGAAAGGGTGAGCTCCTTAACTACTTGGAAGACATGGTGGGCAGCTGTGCTACCATAAGGCAAGAAATCAAGATTAAGAAAGTTCGGTCCAAATGAGTTTGAATTTGTTGTAAACTTTGGTTTTAACAAATTCACATGGATAGGAACACATACACCGTTTAAATCTAAGTGTCATAAGATCTCCTCCTTCATGAAAATGATTGTGAGGAAATGCTTTCACTAAGAAAGATTTTAAGAAGATAGTGATTGTAAAATTGCATTCTCGAATTCGATTATGGTTACGGTATCCCTTTCCATAATTTGAATTATGAGGTTTGGCAATTAGTCTTAATTGTTTAGACACACATATGAACTATCTAAGGCAAAAGTGTATAAGAAGCCTTGATAAAAGATTATCAAAGCACTAAGTATTAGAAACATGAACTTAAGAAATTCAATAAGTATTGTTTTTCTGAAAGTTAAGATGTTTATGAATACATGTCGAAGCTAGTGGGAGCATAAGTGTTATGTTTATAATAATCATCATGATAGTGGGAGCATAAATGTTATGATTGCATGATTATTATGGAAAGTATTGCAAGTTAGCAATATTAATTATAGAAAACAATAGTTACACTTTGCAAAGTTGCAAGAGTTAAAAAGTTGTTTTGCTATAATTAAGGGAGATAATATTATGCTTCAATTCAAATCTAAAGGCTTAGGTTGTGGAATGTTAATAAATTTAGTCAAAGGTATATAGTGTGTTCTTAAAATTTCGATTATGATTACGACATTCCTCTTCACAATTCGATTTTTGAGAACAAAGCAAATAAAACATTATGCATCATGTCTCATACGCTTCGGGTATAGGATTGATTGCAAATGCTTTAATATTTGACCATTCTAAAATTTCCAAATGTCTAGTGCATTTAGAGGGAAAAAGGACTAGAATCAGTTTTGACTAAAATAATTAAACAACTATCTAAGGACAATCCAAAGTTCGACGAGGATTGGTTGCTTGTGAGTAGTTGGAAGTATAGTATTGGAAAATATGGAAATGTTTCCATAATGGATGGACCATATCGACATTATTATGAATAGATAAGATTTTATTAAGAATGAATTGTCATATGGAAAATATGGAAGTGTGTCCATATTGGGAATTGAATATTGAAAATCTATGTCTAGATTAGAAACTTTTATGCAAAAGGATGTTCAAAGGAATGTACTTTGAGTGAGAGACATCATATCTAAGGAATTGTCTTGTAACAATCTCCGATAAAGGACTTTGTAACATCATTGGCAATAGTCTTTGTGACTTTGGTGCAGTGACATTACGAAAGGATCGTTGCATAGAATGTTAGAATCTAGCATATTCTATAAGTAGCAAGAATTTGATATTCTTACACTTATGAAAAAGGATTAGGGATTGTGAAATGAGAATGATTGGAAATGTGCTCAATTTGGTCTATTTCACAAAGTAAGAACCATAGGTAAACATTGTGTGCATGCTAAGAACATGGGACAAGTGTAATAATTCAAGTAAGAAGTTGATTACCCGAAACGACAAATAATGAGTAATCGATATGGTGATAAATAAAAGGAGTTTTATTTATACTCAAAGGTTTGAGGCCATATGGGATTAGTATTATTCTTGTATTTCACATTTGCATGTTTTGACTTCCAAAATAATTGAGTTTATTAAGAATAATCGAATTATTCGAACGGGCCACAGTTGTTCATATGTTGGAAGTAGATATGAATGAAGACTGTCGTGAATTGGTGTGTGGATTGTCTAAAGAGAATTAGACATAAGCAAATGTTTGCTGCAACGTTCATGAGTGCTTATGAATATGAATTTGAGCATTGGATTAAACCCACGCTCACTTGGATCACTCCATGAATTGTATCACGAGTGATTGGTGACACGATAACATCTTATATTCTTGAATCCGAGATGTGTGAGTTGTATCTTGCAAATCGGTTGCACATTGATAATATGTAAACGCACCAGTAACTTGGTGTTATAAAACATATTGTTGTGTGTGATTCAGTGAGTAAGTGCAAGCGAGCATTGTATCAAAGTTTATCCGTTCCTTTTATCCAAAGTAGGATAAAAGCGATATCTTTGGGCCCCTCGATGATTTAGTGATGACAAACGTAAATGCTCGGCCGGGCTAGGGCTAATTTGATTTGTTCAATTAGTCAGTCGTCATAAATCGGGAATCGAGATATAGTACAAAGAGAATGATTTGAAATCATATCTCTTATGATATCTAGAATGGAGGAATATATGATCCCTTATCTAAGGACACGTGTATCTGATAGGATCAGAGTTGACAGTGGCTTTGGAAAGCTACGATTATAGATCAGGATCTGAAGTCATACGCAGAATAGTTATTAGACTTATCCAAGTGGGAGACTGTTGGATTAGTGTCTAAGTCCATAATTGTTTTGGTATGTACTTGACCCGATGGTGCATGGTCCTTTTGGGTTGCCTTCACCAAAGCAACTTGATAGGATGAATTATGGAGAGAAAGGATTAAATATGATTTATTAATATATTATGGGAATAATATATTAAAGGAGAAATCATATTGTTTAATTAATATTAGTCAAGAATTAATTAGTAATTAGTTTTGTGACTAAAAGAGATTAATTAAACTTAAGGGACTGGAATTGTAATTATAAGATAATTACAATTTGGGCCATGGATTGCCTTATATTATAAGGTGGACAAATTCTATGGGGGAAGCCCATATGAAATCATCCAAGGCCTTAAGGAAAGGGCTCCATGGGTTGCTTAGGGCTTAAGCATCCAAATTAGGGTTTCCTTGTTAGATAACCCTAATTGCCTCTTATATATATGGATCCCTTATGACCCAAAAACGTGGCTAAGACTTCTCTAGGGTTTGTAGACGTTTTTGGGCAGCCTCTATCCTCTCTCCTCTTCATCCTCTTGCTTATGGTGTTTGTGAACCATTAGAGGAGTGACATTTGTGACTCTATGCTTTCTAAAGTCAATACAAGGAGATTTGGGATTGTTATTGCTACATAACAATCAAGGTAATATCTTAAACCCATTCTTATGTTAATATGATTACTTGTATGATAGAATTAGGGCTTATAGTCTTGGATAACTTGCATGTACAATAGAGAAACCTAGATCCAAGCATTAGGGTTTGTATGAGCACATAGGATGTTCTTAAGACCAAAACCCATCACTTTGTTACCTCCTTTTCGACTTACACAGTATCCGACTTATGTTGGGTAGCCTTTGTAACTTTCTTTGACCCTTTGCTTCATTTCAAAGTTCCTTAGATACCTTTGGGCAACAAAACCCCTATTTGCACATCAGGGTTGATTGTTGAACGGTAAGCAACAAGAATAAGGTTCGTTGGATCCACCTTACTAAGCATGGAATCTGAAATTCTTGCAACAGAAGGAAAAATCTCTGAGTCATCTTCAACAGTCTTTGGATGTTGATAGATGGTGAACTCTGCTTTGGGAACATTTGATGGAACAAGATTCCCTTCCTTCTCATACACGTCTTGGAGAATTAAACTCTAGTAGCGAGCACACAAAAATCCATTGGCAACATTGGTATGGGAGATACTAGTTCTGAACTTCTCCCATAACTAGGAAACATAGTCTACATTCAAGTCAAAATATAACCCAACAATTAGGGAATAAATCTCCAACTTGGCTGTGTCAAGCCCTACACTTTGACCTGTGAGACATCGAAGAAAAATCCCAAAGAGAAAATTTCATATACACGACAAAGAGGACTTATTGAACTGACTGATGCCGGTGAGTGGAGGTTGATGACCAATCTCGTTGAACATATGGATCACTTGGTTATTGGTTACTTCACAAAACAGACTAGTATTGGGAAGTTTCATAATCTGATCAAAGTGTTTCTTTGAGAGCTTGTACTTTTTGTCTTTCGTAAGTTGGAATGTTACAACCTTGGTAGTTTTGTTGAGCACAACAGGGGAACCGTCCAAAGATAACTAGTAATAGGCACTGAAAAAGAAGTCATGACCGGGGAAAGTAAAGAGTGATTAAGTGCCACGATCAACATTTGTAACTCTTCTGGGTATTTGGAAACATCTGGTTGAACGCGATATTGGAACTCTAAATCTTCAACAAGGATTGAGGTATGGCTTCATCAGTGGTTTGGGATGGATCAACATCAGTAGTGGTTGCCGCCATTGTTAGGGTTTTCAGAGTTTTGAGAAAAGAGATAAGTATAAGGAAAGACAATTTGGGGAAAATCTTCAATGAGGATGCATAAAGTTTGAATGTGTGACCCCTATAATCCTTTTATACGTAGTACACAATTTGAATTTGAAGCGGTTATTAATGAAATCTTGCCACGTGTATCCTAGGAAAGTGGACCAGTTGCCTTAAAAGTCGCCATGTCTAAAACGTAATGAGCACTTTTTCCTGGAAAACTGTGAAGCAACCAAACCGTCACGTCAATCAATCATTTTGCTTTCCCCAAGAGGATAAGAAACGTCACCGAACCTTCGTTTCAAGGCATGGCTCATTCTCTTTTAGGATGAGAAATGAAATCATAGTCAGACTATCGAAATCTAAGTTTGAGTTGGTAGTACTCAGGACCTCGAGGATTTCATATGCAAATGTGTGCCAAAGAAATAGTGGGAACCAAAATAAAAAAATTGTGCGAATAATGACATCAAATAATCATTTGATGTTAAATCAGATGGATCCCAAGCAAAGATCACTTCATTCAATATCAAGAGAGATACTGAAATGCTTGTATGGTATCTCGTGAAATACAATCGAATATTCATAAAGGAATATCGAAGGGCTTCTTTTATGTAGGCTTCGAAGGTCGGTTCAATTTTTTTCATGATCACAACTTAAATAAAGTGTGAATTCAATGATCAAAAATACCTGTATGACCAGTATAGTCAGTGACAAGCAAATGTGAGATAAAATTGTAAAGTGACAAGAATTCGAACTGATATTCAAATCGAAACCATATTCCAAAAAAAAATAAGAACTGGATCTTGAAGGGAAAAAAATGTCTTGGGTAAAGAACATCTTATCAAGATCACGCAAAATTAGAGGAATACAATTTTGAATATTGAGGAAAGGTACTGAAACAAATGTTTCGTTAAAATTATGGAAACCCGAAATTTCTATCTTGTACAACCATTCAGTTCAGTCAAAGTCAGACTTGTTTCTGCTAACTTTTAGCACTGTTTAGAGTCTGTTTGAGCATCCTAATCCTAGTACCACCAAGGATCTGGTGTTAGGAAGTATCAGCTTGAGTCCATTATGCACCAAGCAAGCCATAAACTTTGGAGTTTACGGCCACACCATATGAGTTTACAGCCGTGAACTTAAGATGGCCATAAACTCATGTTATAAACATGATATTCCATCCTTATTTCTCATTATTCACCATTTCAACCTCAAGAACTCGACTTCTCTCTCAAGTATCATCCCGAACTTTTATCTTGATCTTCAATCTAGTAAGTAATCCTTCCATTTTCAAGTTGATATCCTTTTATATCTAGTGAAGATAGATGATTTCATCCATGAAATCTCTTCTTTTGGTTAGATCTTCAAGAGTTCTTCATTTCACCAAGAACAGCAAGAACACCTACTAAGTTCTTGGACTTCAAACACCCCCTAAAGGCTTCTAAACTTGTAAGTACCTTCTCTTGTGTATTACTTACTAGTTATGCTAGTTGAAATCACCCAATAACCAAGATCAAAGAGAGTTTACGGCCAGGAGCATATCCCTTTGCCGTAAACCCTTGTTAGGTCTTCTTGTGGAACATAAACACTTCCTTAAGGCTTGTATTGGGTCTAGAACACTTCCATGATGTTTGTAAGACTTTAAATCACCTTTTTGGCACAAGACTTCATGAGTTTACGGTCGTAAACTCATAGGGCCGTAAACCCTATGTCCGTAAACTCATATGGTCGTGAACACATGGCCATAAACACCATAGTGTGGCCTTAAACTCCTTAGATGCAACCGTTTGTACTTATAACACTTCAATCTAAGTGTTTCCTAAGTCCTAGGGTGCGTTACTTACCTGATTAGTTGTATAAACACTAATTGTATACATATATGTGTCATTATATTCTAAATAGGATCCACGTGTGTGCTCAAGTCTTCACTTGACAACTAGCATCCTATACCACTCTTTCATCTGAACCACTCACTACAGGTGAGTTCACACCCCTTAACTTATCTTTTAAATGATTTTAAATGCTTTTATAGGGGGTGGGGGAATACAAGTTGAAACATTTTAGTTATTATATGAATCACATGTGATTAATAACTATCAAACAGATGGATTTACTATACTTTAAACTGTGTTATCAAACAAACTACCTCAAATCGTTTTACAAACTTTTATATGCAAAACTCCTTATTAAACTCTTTCAAACTTATATATTGTCAAAATCATGTCTATATAGATATAGTTATATAAGTAGGATTGAAAGGAATTAGGACTGCTAACTCGCCTTACTTCCTATTCCTTGTTTGGTTGTGGACTTAGGGTATTCGGTTGTTTGTCCGACGGTCGTTTGAATCTTAGTTATATATTATGTGTATGTATATGGTTATTAAAGTTCTACTTTCAGTTTAACACCTTTGGGTAGCAAAGGTGTACAAACATGTTCATTCATACAAACAACATTTCTAGTAAACTATAATAGGTATAGTTTAGGAAGTCACTAATACTATTTCTTGAACAATGAAACATACAATAGTCAGTTCATACACGAGTCAGTTCAAACATACTATAACGAGATACAATACTTACTATAAAAAGAAACAATACATACTATAACGAGAGACAATACTCACTATAAAGATAAACAATACATACTATAACGAGAGACAATACATACTATAAAGAGAAACAATACATACTATAAAGAGAAACAATACATACTACACACTATACACTAGAGGACATACTACATACTAGACAGAGAGAATATACAATACACTAGAACATACTATACAAACACTAGAACACTATAACATTAATGTGAGCCACTACTTGATGGCATAGCGATCTACTGTTGTGTCACGTTTTGTAACCAAAATCTCCTGGAGGGAGAGCGTGAGTTACTGTATAGATCTATATGGGATTGACTATCCTACACCTTGCTGCTAGGTATAGTGGGACCTGCAGGTCTACGGGTGACTAATGTCAAAACATTTCGATGCCTTAGAGCATCGTGTCATACTATTCTATCAAGTATGGTTATAATCATATCATATTTTACCTTAATTAACAAACTGGTTTAAGGTAGTTAGTACATTGGTAGTAAATTACATACAACACTACTGTACACTGTTATTTTCCCATTGCATTCACATTGTGATCTTCTCAGATACACGGTAATGTAAACTATTTTTGGTAATGATAGTCATACTTGGGAAAGATACAAACTTTTACAAACAACACAACACACAGAACATTTGGGCCTTGGTAGAAGGTTACTTTAGTAGAAAATATAGGATTTTCTAGGAGATACAAACCTTTACTACAAATACTTACAAACATTTACATCAAACATTTACAAACACTTTCATACAAGCTCCGACACTAAAATACTTATGAACTCACC
Source organism: Lactuca serriola (assembly GCF_051521515.1). Lineage (NCBI taxonomy): Eukaryota > Viridiplantae > Streptophyta > Magnoliopsida > Asterales > Asteraceae > Lactuca > Lactuca serriola. The sequence continues at coordinate 91,882,028 of NC_136413.1, read as the reverse complement.
AGCTTTAATGCTGATCTACGCTTTCTAAATAACTTGTATTCTCAGGTCACCAGTAGACAGGTACCGATGACTAGGTGTTGAGAAGACGGAGCTATCAAGACTCGTCTTTATTTTGATGATTCATTTTTGGTGTCTTATAAACTATACAAAACACACTTGTATTAAAATTATATTATTAATGCAATGGATGATGTTGTTGCTTGTTTACTATTATACATTGTTGTGATACTGTACATGACGTCCTCCGCCCTTGAATGTTTCCGCCGTTCAGGTTTTGGGGTGTGACAAAAATCTTGAACATAAATTTCACCATCATTTCCCTTATAAGTTGGGAATATTGGGTTTCACTATCATCACAGACTCATGAATCAAGATCATTACCACAGACTTGTGCAATATCTACATTCTGATTGGTTTTTGCCAGAGATGTCGAGGATATATAAGTGAAGTGTGTGATTCGTGAAGAACTAAGTTGATGAAAAAGATTCGTTAAGAAACATAGTGTACCTCTACGAATGATAAGGACTAAGCAGAAATCTCTTAACTCAAAATGAGAAGACAAAGGTAGCTCTTCTACTAATGCAAATATAGCCTATTTGGGTAGGAACCCTTATAGTGAGTGATCCATTAAGGCTTTGAAACACATTGAATCTATGAGGCTTAGGTCGACATACAAAAACATGCTTGTAGGGACAAAGTTTCGAAATTAGACCTTCCCCATTGTCACGAAGCAATATCCACCATAATATGTCGATTTGAAAAATACAAAAACAATTAGTAAGCACATAAAACACACAAAAATATTTTCGGATTTTTGTTTTTTTAATGAAAAATACAAAAATAACAAAATCTTTTTGGAATTTTTAATATTGAAATTTAAAGACAAAAGAAAGAAAATATTTTTGGATTTTAGAGTTTTTGAAAATTAAAAATAAAAGAAATAAAATCTTTTTGGTATTTTTGATTTATAAAAATACTATGAAAAACAAGAAAATGTTAAATGAAGTGAAGGATATCGACATTGAGACATCGAACTAATGGGTTTTGGCCATATGAACATTCCTATGTGCACATACAAACCCTAATGCTTGGATCTAGGTTTCTCTAATTAAACATGCATTGGATCCAAGACTTCTAATAGCTAATAGAGTATAAGAACAATACAAAATCAGAGTTAGAAGCTTACCTTGAAACACTTGTTTGATCTTCTTGTTCTTGGAGCTTTAGAGTCACAAATATCACTCCTCTAATGGCTTACAAACACCAACTAGCAAGAGGATGATTTGAGAGAGATGAGAGGGAGGAAATCGGCCAGGGTTTCTTTGCTTTAGCAGAGGTGCCAATTTCCCTTGCCCCAAGGGTCTATTTATACTTGTAAGGCTCCTAGGGTTTCACCCTTAAACCCTAATTGGATAACTTTTACTCAAAGCAATCCAAATCCTTTCCAAGATAAGCCCTTGGACGATTTGTGGCTTATCCCAAGCCCTAGAAATCGTCCAACCCTATCCATGAAGGATTGACAGCCCAAAGTGTAACTATCAAACAATTGACAGTTTATACCCTCTTATTTAATTAATCTCTTTAAGTCACCAAATTAATTCTAATTAATTTTATGACTTATATTAATCAAATAACAATATTATTATTCCTTATATTATTCTCATAATATATTAATAATATTTATTCTCTCATTATAAATCATCCTATCAAGTTGCTATGGTGAAGGTAACCCAAAAGGACCATGCACAATCGAGTCAAATACTTGCCTAATATAGTTGCAGCCTTAGACACTATTCCAACAGTCTCCCACTTGGATAAGTCTAGTAAGTATATGCACAAGTACAATTCGATTTGCAATCATAGCTCTCAAAGACGCTGTCAAACTCTGATCTAATCAATCTTGTCCTTTAGATAAGGGATCGTACAATCCTCTGTTAGATATCATGCTGACAATTCTATGGAATAATTTGTCTAGAATTTGGTTTCTCGATCTCCGATTCATTTTACATAGAACTTAATCGAACACATCAATTCAGTTCTGACCGGGCCCGACACATAAGTCAAATCAAATCATCGAGCGGCCGAGATATCGCTTTTACCCTCTTGGAATAAAAGTAACAGATAAACTTCGACTTATATGCATTTACTTATTCATTAATCAACTATACACAACAATGCGTTTTATAACACCGAGTTACTGATGCGTTTTCGCATTATCAATGTACAACCAATTAACAAATAACAAACCATATATCTAGGTTTTAAGACTATATGATATTATCGTCTTGCGATCACCCTTTTATATCATATTCCATAAGGTGATTCCAGCAAGCGCGGGTTTATTCCAATGCTCAAAACTAGTTCAATAGCACTCATGAACGTTGCAGCAACCCTTTACTATGTCTAATACCATTTAGACAATCTACACACCGATTCATGACAATCTTCATTCATATCTACTTCCCACATATGAACGATTGTGGACAATTTGAATAATTCGATTATTCTTAATAAACTCAATTATTCTGGAAGTCAAAACATGCAAAATGAAACAATAGTTAAACAATTAACATAAGACAGTAACATTACTCATAAATAATACTCCTTTATTTATTCATCAAATGTTAATTACATTTATCTATTACACGTTTCTACTACTATCTAATCTATGCTAATATCATCCTTCAGCCCAATACTCCTAGCATGCTGCAAGTGCTTAACCCTACTTAGTCCCTTCGTAAGCGGATCTGCTGGGTTATCTTCTGATGATATCCTCTTCACTACGAGTTGTCCTTCTTCTACACGATGTCTAATAAAGTGATATTTTTTGTCGATGTGTCGAGATGTACCATGATCTCTCGGTTCCTTGGTCAAGGCAACCGCTCCTTCATTATCACAGAAAATCTCCATGGGCACCTTTATGGCGGGTACAACTCCAAGATCACCAATGAAGTTCTTCAACCATATTCCCTCCTTCGACTCTTCGCTCGCTACAATGTACTCTGATTCGCACGTTGAATCAGCTACGGTTTCCTGCTTGGAACTTTTCCAAGTCACTGCTCCTCCATTCAGGGTAAAAACCCAGCCCGACTGCGAACGATAGTTGTCCGTGTTGGTCCGAAAACTGGCGTCACTATACCCTCGCACCTTCAAGTCATCACTCTCTCCGAGGACTAAGAACCATTCCTTCGTCCTCCGAAGGTACTTAAGGATATTCTTCACCGCAATCCAATGAGCTCTGCCAGGGTTCCCTTGATATCTGCTAACCATGCTCAAAGCAAAGGCTACATCAGGGCGAGTACAAGTCATAGCATACATGATTGAGCCAATTGCGGAAGCGTATGGTACTCGGCTCATTTCTGCTATTTCAGCTTCGGTACACGGAATTTGAGTCTTACTCAACTTGGCATTACTTTGTATCGGTAATTCTCCCTTCTTTGAGTTTTCAATACTAAAACGTTTTAGTACCTTATCTAAGTAAGTGTTCTGACTAAGTCCTATTAGTCTCTTAATTCTCTCTCTTACTATCCTTATTCCCAAAATATAGGAAGCCTCTCCGAGGTCCTTCATAGCGAAGCACTTCCCGAGCCAGGACTTAACCTCTTGCAGAGTCGGGACGTCGTTTCCTATGAGTAGTATGTCATCGACATACAAAATGAGAAAGCTAACTATGCTCCCACTGGCTTTGACATATACACACGATTCATCTTCGCTTCGTACAAATCCAAACTCTTTGACTTTCTCATCGAAGCAAAGATTCCATCTGCGAGGTGCTTGCTTAAGTCCATAAATGGACTTCTCAAGCTTACACACTCTATTCGGATGCTTTGGATCCACAAACCCCTCTGGCTGAGCCATGTAAACATCCTCAGCCAACTTCCCATTAAGGAAAGCGGTCTTGACATCCATTTGCCAAATCTCATAATCATGAAATGCGGCAATCGCTAGCATCACTCTAATAGATTTTATCTTCGCAGCTGGTGAGAAGGTCTCATCATAGTCAACTCTGGGAGTTTGAGTAAGGCCCTTCGCAACCAATCGCGCCTTATATGTGTGTACGTTTCCATCCACGTCGGTCTTCTTCTTGAAGATCCATTTGCACCCAACGGTCTTACGTCCGGGCACATTATCAACCAAATTCCAAACTTGGTTATCATACATGGATTGGATCTCGCTATCCATTGCCTCTTTCCATTTTTCAGACTCCGGGCCCACCATGGCTTCCTTATAGCTATTAGGTTCATCAAGGTTTATTAGTGTACCATCACTAATATACGTGTCCCCTTCGGTAGTAATATGAAAACCATAAAACTGGGGTTGAACTCTAACTCTTTCGGAACGTCTAAGAGGTAAGGACTCGTCAATCGGTTCAACCGGAGTTTCCTCCTCGGGTTGAGTGCCAGCGGTAGAGGTTCCTTCATCTATCGATTCTTGAATCTTTTCAAGCTCGATTTGCCTCCCACTGTCTCCTTGGCTTATGAGTTCTCGCTCTCGGAAAACTCCTCTCCTCGCAACGAAGAGAACATTGTCCTTCGGTCTATAGAAGAGATATCCAAAGGATTTATGCGGGTAGCCGATGAAAATACATCGCTCACTACGAGGTTCGAGCTTGTCGTGAGTATCTCGTCTTATGAAAGCCTCGCAACCCCAAACCTTGATATGTGCCAACGAGGGAGCTTTCTCTGTCCACATCTCGTGAGGTGTTTTGGCAACCTTCTTAGTAGGGACTCGGTTAAGGATATGGGCGGCAGTCTCTAAGGCATACCCCCAAAAAGAGATAGGTAGTGAAGCACGACTCATCATAGAGTGAACCATGTCCAACAAGGTTCGATTACGCCTTTCTGCCACACCATTCAACTGCGGTGTCCTAGGTGGCGTCAATTGTGAAACTATTCCACACTCCTTGAGATAGTCGTGGAATTCAAGACTTAGGTACTCTCCTCCTCGATCGGATCGAAGCATCTTGATTTTCTTGCCCAATTGATTCTCCATTTCATTCTTGAACTCTTTGAACTTTTCAAAAGTTTCTGACTTTTGCTTGATTAAGTAGATATACCCATATCTACTATAGTCATCAGTAAAAGTCACATAGAAGCGGTTCCCATCCTTCGTGGTTGATCTAAACGGTCCACATACATCGGTATGTATTAGGTCTAATAGATCCTCACCCCTTTCACACGTACTTGTGAAGGGTGACTTAGTCATCTTTCCAAGTAAACAAGATTCGCATGTGTCATCATCCCTAAGGTCGAATGACTACAACACTCCATCCTTTTCGAGTTGGGCTATGCGTTTCTTGTTGACATGTCCAAGACGACAATGCCACAAGGATGCTCTATCCATACTATTGGAAGAATCCATGCATAAAACATCATTTCCTAAGTTATCTACAATCATAACGGTTTCATAAATTCCATTACATGGTATAGCTTCAAAATAAAAGACACCATTTAGATAAGCCAAAATAGAACCATTCTCATTATTAAAATAAAATCTAAAACCTTGTCTAAACAAACCATGAAATGAAATGATGTTTCTAGCCATTTTTGGTGAATAGCAACAATTGTTCAAATCTAAAGATAAACCATTCCTAAGCACTAAAGAATACACTCCAATCTTGGTCACAAGCGACGATCTTCTGTTCCCCATGATTAGATTTATTCTTCCATGCTCCACGTCTCTATTTCTTCTTAATCCCTGCACATTAGAACAAATGTGGTAACCACAACCGGTATCAAGAACCCAAGAAATAGCATGAGATGAATCATTAGATTTAATTATATAAATACCTGCGAAAGACGGCTTGATCTTTCCTTCCTTGATGGCTTGCAGGTACTCTGGGCAACTTCTCTTCCAATGTCCTATCTTGTGGTAGTGGTGGCACTCTGCCTCCTTTGGGTTAGGGCAGGTTTAGTAGGATCAACTTTGGTCCCACTAGAAGAGGCACCATCTCGGGGCTTAACCTTGCGATGGTTCTTAGATGAAGCCTTCCTCTTCTTTCCCCTTCCTTGTCCAATAGCCAAGACAGGAGCAGCGGGTGGATTGGGAGTTGGTGCAATAGACTTGTCCTTGAAGTTGCTTTCAGCGACCCTCAAGAGACCTTGGAGCTTGCTTAGGGTGAACTCTTCCTTGTTCATGTGGTAGGTCATCCTAAATTGATTGTAACTTGGAGGCAAAGAGTGAAGCACCATGTTGATCGCCAAGTCTTCCCTAAAGTCAACATTCAACTTGCGAAGACGGTCGACATACCTTTGCATCTTTTGCAGGTGCACGGTAAGAGACTCTCCATGACCCATCTTAGTGGAAATCATGTTAGTGAAAATCTCATAATGCTCTTGTCTCGCGTTTTGGTGGTATCTCTCCAACAAGTCTTGGTGCATCTCGTACGGGTACATGTCCTCATAGGAATTTTGGAATTCGGAGTTCATAGTGGCTATCATGATGCAATGTACCTTCGTTTCATCATGCTCGTGAGCTTCAAAAGCGGTCATTTCAGCCGGAGTAGCGTTTTTAGGGTTGATTTTCTCGAGCTTCTCATCGAGGACATACTCCTTGTCCTCATAGAGAGAAATAGTGCGAATGTATCTTATCCATTCACTAAAGTTTGTCCCATCGAAAGTGACCTTTTGACAAAGGCTCATCAATGTGAATGAACTAGCAGCAACGTTGTTTGCATTCGACATCTACAAATAGAAAGCACAAAGATAGATTAGAATATGAATCCCTAATTATCACCCAATAAGAAAAATTAGGGCTAGGATCCAACAACAATATTTACATATTAGAAAAGGGATGTCGTAATCTAACATGCAAATAATATGAAGGTAAGTGAATGACGATTCACTAATTCTCCACCATAAAACATAACTTTAAGTCCTAAATGTATTGAGAATTCCTAGGTTTGGATGAGATTCATTGAAACTCTTCAATGGCATGTTTAAATCTTGATATGCCCCTCTTGTTTGTGACTGGGATACCGAGGATCACAAAGCGGGTGTGAATTACCATGCAAATTCACATTGTGCCTTCATTGTAACGATCACCTATTCGATGTGCCGGTAAACCACACACGCTCCATCGAACTATGATAAACAATGAATCACCCTTTGCCACATTTTCTTAGAACCAATTAGTGTGCCGGTAAACCACACATGCTCCACTAACTTCTTAGCAAGAGTGCAAAGTGTAATTTCATGGGATTGCATCAATTCACTTTTCCTAAAGTAACTAAGATTGGTAAATTTTGAAAAAACATGTAGTTACTTTGTATTTCATATAATACTTTTAATGAGAGGATGAGGTTGCCCTATCCTACCCGTTCGGATAACGACCCTCCACCGATCAAGCAAGCGGTAGGTGTGAGTGTACACCCATTAAGCGCCATTTTATAGACAGCAACCTTATACCCACCTTATAGATCAGCTTCGTGAATGAGGTCTACTAACGGTAAGACTAGCATTTTAGTTATACATATATATATATATATATATATATATATATATATATATTAATCTTGTAATATTATATTAGTATAGGGTTGGGTTTTAAACTTGTAAAATTCTAGGGTTTGAAATTTAAATTGTCTAAATTAAACCTTTAATCACAAAACATAAATTTCAAAACTTGAGGGCAGGTTTTAAACATTTAAAACATAGAGGATCAAATAACAAATAATCTTAATTAACAATTAATTCCATAATTATCCATATTTGATTTATTTAATGATTTCTTGCAAAATAATTTACCAATTTAATCAAAATAATTAATTAATTATCACATAAGGAAATTAAATATTTTATTAATTGATAAATATCTTTAATTAGATCAAGATTATAGTCATATATATCAAAAAATTGGATTAGGGTTGATCTAATATGATAAAGGCAAGTTTCCATAAGATAAATATAAAAAAAACCCGATTTTAGCTCTTCCTGACGCTCGGACTCGCCGAGTCAGGCCAACTCGTCGAGTCCACCATGGGACTCGCCGAGTCCATGACTCAGAATCACAAAATTCAAATTTTGCAAGCAAGAAACAAACAATCAAGCATCAATTTAATAAAAACCAATCTAGGCTCTGATACCACTGATGGGTTTTGGCCATTTTAACATTCCTATGTGCACATACAAACCCTAATGCTTGGATCTAGGTTTCTCTAATTAAACATGCATTGGATCCAAGACTTCTAATAGCTAATAGAGTATAAGAACAATACAAAATCAGAGTTAGAAGCTTACCTTGAAACACTTGTTTGATCTTCTTGTTCTTGGAGCTTTAGAGTCACAAATGTCACTCCTCTAATGGCTTACAAACACCAACTAGCAAGAGGATGATTTGAGAGAGAGGAGAGGGAGGAAATCGGCTGGGGTTTCTTTGCTTTAGCAGAGGTGCCGATTTCCCTTGCCCCAAGGGTCTATTTATACTTGTAAGGCTCCTAGGGTTTCACCCTTAAACCCTAATTGGATAAATTTTACTCAAAGCAATCCAAATCCTTTCCAAGATAAGCCCTTGGACGATTTGTGGCTTATCCCAAGCCCTAGAAATCGTCCAACCCTATCCATGAAGGATTTACAGCCCAAAGTGTAACTATCAAACAATTGACAGTTTATACCCTCTTATTTAATTAATCTCTTTAAGTCACCAAATTAATTCTAATTAATTTTATGACTTATATTAATCAAATAACAATATTATTATTCCTTATATTATTCTCATAATATATTAATAATATTTATTCTCTCATAATAAATCATCCAATCAAGTTGCTATGGTGAAGGCAACCCAAAAGGACCATGCACAATCGGGTCAAATACTTGCCTAATATAGTTGCAGCCTTAGACACTATTCCAACACGAACTTCGAAACATCAAATCTACTCAAACAACGAAGTATGGTCTGAATCATTCAGATATATGTCGAAAAGGAAGCATATCGAACGCTGAACAATGAGCAGTAAATTCTTATTCGTTCAACAATGTTTCTATTCCTCATTATTTCACGACAAAGTCAAGCTTGGAATAGCAGTTGCATCAAGCATTCCTAGTCTAAATAATATCCTAAGAAAAGACTTCTCATCCAAAGGCTTGGTAAAGATATCAAAAAGTTGATATGTTGTTTTCACAAAGTGAACCACAATATTTACATCCTCGACATGATCCTTGATGAAATGGTACCAAAGTGCTATATGCTTGGTCTTTGAATGTTGCACCGGATTATGGTAGATACGTATTGCACTTTGTGAATCGCAATACAAAGGTATCCTTTTCATATTGATTGCATAATCATGAAGTCGAATTAGTATCCATATGACTAGACAAGTACAAGCTGCAACAAGAACATATTCTGCTTTTGTAGTGGAAATCAAAACACAAGTTTGTTTCTTCGATTGCTAGCTAACAAGCTTCCCGTCCAAAAGTTGACATCCGTCACCATTTATTTTTCTGTCGAGTTGACACCCACCAAGATCTACATCATTAAAAGCCTGAATAAAGAAACCTGTCTTCGAAGGGTACCATAATCCCAACGAGACTGTCCCTTTGAGATATCGAAAGATATTATTTACAGCTGTTAGATGGGGTTCCCTAGGATTCGACTGATACTTGGCACTATTACAAACAAACATAATGTCAGGTTGACTAGCAGTTATGTATAGTAACGAACCTATCATGCTTCTGTACAATGTAATATCGACATCAAGCTTATCTAACGAAGGCCCTAAGCGTGTGTCAATAGCCGTTGGTACTCACAATTTTGAACTATTCGTTATTCCAAACTTCTCAAGCAGATTGCGAGAATACTTCTCTTGATTTATGAAAATTCCATCTCTGCTTTGACGAATATTCAATCCCAGAAAATTATTAATCTTACCCATCATACTCATCTTAAATTGACTTTTCATCATATGCTCAAATTCACTAGACAAAGAACAAGCATCAAGTGATCCCTCACTTTCTTTCGAAATAGAGTGGGATCAACAAATTCTTGTTTAAATTTCGATAGTTTCAAGAAATTGGTAAGACTTGCATACAAGGCTTGAGGCGCTCGTTTTAAGCCATAAACAACTTTATCGGGAATATAACAATGATAAGGGAATTTATCATTTACAAAACCTGGCGGTTGCTCAATATACAGAGTCTCTTCTAACCTCCATTGAGAAAACCGCACTTGACATCCATATGATAAACATCGAAGTCTTTGTGTGACGCATAAGCAAGAAATATTCGAACAGCCTCGAGTCTTGCAACAGGGGAAAAGGTTTCATCATAGTCAATACCTTCTTGTTCCAAATATCCTTTAACAACCAACCTTGATATGTTTTGAGCCACATTTCCTTCTTTTTCAGTTTTATTTTTAAAAATCCATTTTAAGCCTATAATTGAGACATCATTAGGTTTTGGAACTAGTCTCCAAACCTTGTTTCTTTCGAATTCAGCAAGTTTAGATTGCATGGAAACAATCCAATCAGGATCGTCCAAAGAAGCCTTGACTGATTTCGGTTCTATTTTTGAAATGAAAATGTATAACATGCAAAATTCTTGATGTACATTGAGTACCTCATTTTTAGCACGAATATGAGCTCTTGTTAAAACTCCAGCTTGAGGATCACCAAGAACGTGTTCTTTAGGATGATATTGTGTCCATCTGCCTATAGGTGGGTATGCAGGATCAAAATCCAAACGTCCATCTTTGAACATTTCATCCGTTTCTGAACCTTCGCCTGCATTAGACACACTATCAGTCGTATCATGAAAAACATTAGTTTGTTCATTTGAATTACTGTAAATCCATTTTGCCCCCCCCTGACAATTGGATTTGTATTTTGATTATCCCCCTTGACATCAGCAGTCGAACATCCATGCTCCCCTCCACACCATCATGCGAATTCAAGTGACCCCCCTCCATTTGATCACCTTGTAACATCGGTTGACTTTCAACATGAATTGGAGAGTTTCGTAGCTTCAGGAATCTGATTGTCATCAAGCATGAAGTTCTGCATCTATTGTCCTGTCAGGAACACAAAAGATTAAGTCATAATCGAAATCTAAAGAATTAGTAATGTTTGACACATCATTTATTTATGTGAGGATTTTGTCGAAAAGTCTTTTTGACACGTTTGACATAGTAATCATCAAAAGTTAAACTGAAAGTTTCTTTAATCTTCCTTGTACGCTTATTCAACACCCGATATGCGACTGAGTTCATCTGTAAGTCCCAAATTTGTTTGATGTATCAATCATATCCAGTTGATGGTGCGGAATCCCAATCAATTGGATGGTGCAAGATCAAAATAAGAAGAAGGAGAGGAAGAATAAGATGAATCTTCAATGTATTCATTAATATGAATGATGATCAATACATGAGATTCATACAAACTTGCACATTCTCTTCTTTCTCTCTCTAGAACACCTTAGAGTACATGTGACAACCCGAAATTTCGTTGCCTTGTAAGTTCAGCCATTCAATTCAACCGTGTGTCAGACTCGTTTCTGCTACCTTTTAGCCTTGTTTAGAGTCTGTTTAAAGGTTCAAAACTCAGTACATTCAAGCATTGGGTTTAGGGATGTATCAGCTAAAGTTCTTCGCGTTGAAGTCGAGCCGAACACTCCATTAGAGGGAGTGTACGGCCGTACACATGAGTGTGCGGTCGTACACATTTGTATTCGGCCGTACACCCATGTTGGCCGTACACCCCCTCCATAAGAGTGATACCCCTTCATTTCTAAGTCATTTCCTCAGTTTCCAAGTCAAGAACATCGATATCTCTCTCAACTATCATCGAGATTTTCACCCGATCTTCAAGAATGTAAGTCTTTCTTCCGTTTTGATTTTATGTTATCCTTCAACACCTAGTAACACCCTTTTATTTCATCCATGGAAATCATCTTTTTGACTAGATCTTCAAATCTTCATCCATTTCACCAAGAACACACACTTGTTCTTGGTGATTGTGAACCCTTTTGAGCCTCCAAATCGTAAGTACTGTTTTCCTATTCTTAGTACATGTTAGGAACACTTGATTAACACCTTAAAAACGACCAAAACTCAAGATCCAAAGGAGTGTACGGCTGTACACCCATGTGTGGCCGTACACCCCTCAAAACACCCCTAAAGGGCCTCCAATGTGCAAATCTAGCTTCAACACTTGATGAGCAATAGTCCCACAAGCTTCCCTATCATTAGAAGACTATTTTGTGCACTTGTTACCATGAGTATATGTCCGTACGCTCCATGAATGTACACCCATGTCCGCACACTCCCTATAGTGGCCGTACACTCCCCTTAGATGAATCACATGTGATTCTAACACTTGGTACAAGTGTTTCCTAGTCCCTAAAGGTGTTTTCTTGCATGTGGTTGCTTCTAAAAACTATATTCATGCCAATATATGCCATTATATGTCATTTAGGACTTGTTTGTGTCTTGGGACTTCATTCGTGGAACTTCTCATCCTTACGCGCATATTCGTTTGAATCACCCACATAAGGTGAATTCATACCCCTATAATCAATCTTTTAAACTGTTTTAAATGCTTTTAGGGGGGGGGGGGGAATACAAGTTGAACATAATGATAATTATGTAAATGTTTGTTGTAAACATCTTTCAAAAGATTACTTATGTCTTTTATAAGTGATCAAAACATTTCGAAAACTCTTTTTAAGTTATGTTACTTTATAATTTATAAAACTCCGTTTTTAAAGTACAATTATAACTTAGTAAATAAATGAGTCTCTTCAGTAACAATTCAAGTAAAGATACTAGTAAACTATAATGGGTATAGTTTAGGAGTTCGGTTCACACTAGATACTAGATCATACTATAAAGAGAATCAGGGAGGTAGATACAATACACGATAACATAGGGATCATATTATAAGGAGAAACAGGGAGGAACATACAATACACGATAACAAAAAGAACATACTAAGATACTATAACAGAAAGAACATACTATAGTAGGAGTACAATACAAGATCTAACTAAACCAATAATCACTAACTCATTGTTCTAAACAAAAGGTGATAGTAAATTGGGTATACATGATTATATAACTTTAATGTGAATTTACACGGCCTAGCAATTTGTTGGCAGAAGTCGTATTTGGTCCTCATAATCTCTTGCAGGGAGAGCGTATAGTATGTGTACTATCCATCACATTATGACCTTAATAAAACAAACATGTTTTAAGGTAATCAACACGTTGGGATGTCAATTCAAAAGACAGTTGTGTACTTACATTTTCCCATTACTTTCATATTGTGACAGTTCCACTTGAAAGTTAATGCAAACTATTTTCGAGTTACGATAGTTATAAACTAGGGGAAAACTCACATTTTACAAACGACAAACAGATCAGTCGAGTCTTGTACATTCAGTAGAAAGGGGGCCTATAATGCTAACTTTATGATTCCTTAGTGTATCCATCAAGGATATATATTAATCGGATATGATAGGTAGTAGGATGTGTGCTTTCCACTTCATTTCATGTTCCTTGTTTGGTTGTGGGCTTAGAGCAGATTCACCCAGCCTACTATCTATTCGATCTTAGCTTTATATATATATATATATATATATATATATATATATTATGTATACACCAAGTAATCATAAGGAGTACCAGGTATGGGCCAGGTCATAGGACACTAATTCAATGCACCATTTTCTACTACAAAACATACTTTTCAATTAACATTTGATATACAAAACTAGAAGCTTACCAGTAAAAGGGTTTAATCCATTTTATTAAACCAGTATAAACTTAAGGGACCTTAGGTGGTTAACTCTATAATACCTTAGTTTATACATCAGGGTTATATATAATTAATACCCGATAAGTAGTTGGATGTGTGCTTTCCGCCTCATTTCCTGTTCCTTGTTTGGTTGTGGGCTTAGGGCAGATTCACACAATTAACTATCTATTCGATATTAGAATATATATAACTAGTATAAACTAAGTGATTATAGAAGGAACCACTATGGTTACCATTTTTACATAAAAGAAATAATGGTTTTCTTAAACAATCTTTTCATCAAATATAAAGGAACTATTACAGTTAACTTCGTGAGTACCAAGTGAATACACCAGGGTTATATACAACGAAGATTTAACAAACAATGGGATGTGTGCCTTCCGCCTCATTTCCTGTTCCTTTTTTGGTTGTGGGCTTAGGGCAGATACACAGAGCCAATTGTTTGTTTACTTTGGGTTTTCTATAACTTGTATCCATTTAGTATTCATAGAAAGGATTGGAGAGTCATTTTTTACTAATCTTTCTTCAAAGCAGGAAATATAGGATTTTCTGGAGGAATAGGCGAACTTTTCTAAACAAAACTTACAACTTACTACAACTTTCTTACAACTTCTTACATCACAAAAATCTTATGAACTCACTAGCTTAAATGCTGATCTACGCTTTCAAAATAACTTGTATTCTCAGGAGACCAGTAGACAGGTACGCGCACTGGGATTTAGAACATGGATCAGTATAGCTTAATGTCTTATTTTGTTATTTTCTTTGTAGTCTATGTTATGTGAATACATACTCTGTAAACACTTTCTTTCTAATGAAATGGTTGTTTGTTACTTTGATTACTGTGATGCATGTCATGTGATACTAAACATGAAGTCCTCCACCCCCGAACGTTTTCGCCGTTCCAATTTTGGGGTGTGACAGTACACACATTTAAGCTCCTTTCTAGTTGTACACCTACCATCTGACACACTATATATATGGAACATGGGCCGTGAACAGGTTCACGGCTGTGAACCATTTCATAGCCGTAAACACCCACCTGGGCCATGAACCCTCCAGCCATAAACCGAAGACTCTTTTTCGGCCTTTGACTGAAAATTACAATTGCCTAGAAAAGTAAAGTATAAACCATATTTTTGACCCAACAATCTCCTCCTTGGTTTATAGCTTTCTTTTCTAATTGAACCAACAAACTCCCCCAAAAAATGTAGCTGGCTTTTCTTGTCAATCTTCATTTGGAGCTTTCTTTCAACTTTAATCTTTAAATTCTTCACAGCTTCAAGATGAACTTGATGAATCTTCAATAAAAGACTTCATCTTGAGCAGTTGGGCATTTCTTCAAAATTTGACTCTTAACGCACGTTGGGTGAGGAAGCTTCTTGTAAAGATTCTTGAAAAACGGTGCTTTCATCTTGAGAATATTCAGAGAGAATAGAGAACGAAACTTCTGGATCACTTCAGTAGGTACATAGATAGTAGTAAATTGATCGAGGAGGCTGCAATGTAATTCGTCACATAATCTTCAAGTCAGCTTCACCTTGCTTCTAGGGTTGAAAGATTGTATGTTGAAAAATGATCTTCACTTCTTGTTCCTTCGAATAAATGCTCTTTAACAATCACCAATGTGTCTTGATTAGTAACCATTGACTAAAAAGTCCCTGTGGATCACAGAAAGAATCATAAAGACCCTTCTCACCACAGTTGTTCAAGGATGAATCCTTGGCTCAGAAAGAGACTTATTGCAGTATTTGTGTGAACTCGGAGGAACGCAATGCGATTTGTTGAGTATCGGAGAACTACTCGTGGCTAGTTTTGATGTTAGCCCTTGTATATCCTAGATCAAAGATCTCAATAAAGTTTTTCAAGTTAACAAGTTAACTTGGCCCTTGGCGAGACGTTCAACGATATCTGTTTCCCTGTTGGGTGAATCGCCCTGGTGCCATGACAGTTCTTAGGTAAAGAAAGCTGATAAGACCAATCTGACAATTTGTACCATTTCAAACTATCAATTCCTTAGATGCGACTATTCTTAAAAGGAAATGGACTGACTGGCATTTTGTACAATGTCACACCAGGTATGAGCCATTATCCGTCAATTCATGGGTGAAATCTAGAACATTAAAAATGTTCATCGTCAATTCAGAATTAAATGGTTTTGGATTTTGGGTTTCACTTAGAGTCATGGTGACAATGACATCTAAGATCATAAACACATACTTTTGGCAACCGTCAGCCGAGTTGTTTTATACTCGAACCTCAAGAGGTACCAGTACGTGGAAATGATTTGATGGAGAAAATTTTATATATGGGTGAAGGATGGTTGGGTGTTTCACATTGGTCATGGTGAAAATTATCTTTGATCATTAACATTTGATGCGAAGACTCCTATTAAGACTGGTATATGTCTCAATATGAAAGAGTCTATCTCTCACATTTGAATTTTCCGTCAATTCCTTGTGAAAGTAGTGTGAATCGTAATGACCGTTAATTCCTTTTCACATTCAAGTTAATTCTCATTGCTCAGAATATCTCGATACAATCTCCTTGAGTCTCATCTTCTTCTGAATTCACTTTCCAAGACAAATGAAATTTTGAGATAAACATAAAAATTAAAAGTAAACTTAGCACAATAAGAAATAAAAATAAAAGTAAAATATGCTAAAAAACACTATTTTTTTTTTTTTTTTATTTTTCTGAAAAAAAATAAAAATATAAATGAAAATATTTTTTGTATTAATTTTTTTTTTGTTTTTTTAACTCTCCCCCTAAATTTGTGCATATAAGAAAATATGAACAAATTTAACCAAAAACAAAAGTAAAATACAAAATGTAAATTTTTATTATTTTTTGATTTTTTGTATTTTTATTTCTCCCCCATAAATTGAGCATGGTAAAGAAATAAAATAAATGCGCAAAATTAAAAGAAATTTGTCTTTGAAACGAATCATTTTAAGAAAAAACTCAGGAGTATCGAGAGAATTCAAACCGAAAGTCAGTAATTGAAGACGCAAGCAGCAACAAATTCAGCCTTAGGTGTGTTTCAATCTCGGAATAGATCCAAAAATTCTTCACATCATTAAGCACAAACCCCATTTGTGATCCTTTCCTTTCTTCCCTTCCCGCAAAGGACACATGCTCTCACTTAAATAACTGAGTGTTGTACAGTTGAGAGATTCCCTCTATCATATGCCTGAAACAACCACTATCAACAAGCCAGAGTTTGATGATATTCCTCCATGCTCCAGTACAGTGTGGGATTAGTTGGTCTTTGGAACCCAATCCATTTTGAAACTGGGTCGACCTTTGTCATCCTTGCACGGTACTATCTCCCATGACATATCCTGTTATCACAAACAGAAGATGAAGAAATATTAGAGTCATTAGAAGATTTGGGAGATTGAACCTTTGGTACCCGTCTGTAGTTGGGTTTAACCCATTTTTTGTTCGATCGGTTGGGTGCCTTATCTCTTGATTTAGAACGTGAAGTCGGCCGCTGAGATGACTTTGACCTAACTGGTCTTTGTTTCACTGGAGCATCTTTTGAATTGGACCTTTTGGCCGGCATTCCCTTCTTGACTTTGGGATTTTGATTCTTGGTTTTCTTGGCATTCCAATTGCCATTTCGCGATTATGATCTCGAATGATTTCCTTTGGAGTATCTCCCTCTTGGCACATTTTTCCATTCTTGTGCGTAGTAGGGAATGTATGCGCGATTAGGGCAATTTCTGACAACGTGTCTAGGTGTTCCACAGTGAAAACATGTTTGCTTCTTAGCATGAAAACTGGTACCGCTTTTCTCTGGTTTATTATTCTTATTTTCTCCCTTACTCTTCCCACACGATCATGTGCAAGAATCAGATGGTGTGACAGGTGTGGGTTGAGTGGATGTGCTTGTGACAGAAACATCAAATTTAGCAATTACATCACCACAAGCAACATCTGAAGCATCAAAATTACACACAAAATCATCACCAATCAAGTCATCAGTTTTAGAAACAAGAACAATATTGTCTGAAACAGAAACTTCATTTTTCAAAACAAAATTATAAATAGCACTATTCTCTCCAGACTCCTGCTTGCCTTGACTTAGAGATGAATCTGCACGGGAAGTAGAAACGTTAGTATCTATTTCCCTAGCACTACTTTCTGTGACATGTGCAGCTGATTTACCATTCACCATAAATGGTTCTTGGTCTATCTCCTCCTGAGTCAAAGGTTCAACAATATAATTGTGATTGAATGGGGGAGGGACACTCTCATATCCTATACCAACTTGTTTTTGGTCCTTCCACTTCATTTTTTTTTTCAATTATTGTTGCAACCTTTTCACTTGACACATTGTATTTCTTGAAAATAAAATCAACATTTTCAAAACGGATTTTCAATGTGTCAAGTTCTTCAGTTACAACAACAAGTTCTTTCTGAAGATATCTATAATTGACACACTTGTTACTGTACTCCTCCTACAATTTCCTAAAGTCCTTCGTCTTGGCCTCTATTTGTTCTTTTAATGGTTTCTAACATTTACTAAGTTGGTACCCCTCATATTTAAGGTCCTCGTTCTCCCTTTTTATTAATTCAATTTACTCACGTAAAAATTTAACAGTGTTAATGCAAGTTTGAGAACAAGAAACTTCATTGACCGGAATGTTTGAGGAACTCATTGTTTTAAAAAAAACAGCCCTTTGACTTAAAAACTCAAAAGTCAAACTTAAAAGTCAAGTTCAATTTTTTAAGATCAAAAGTCAAAAATGATAGTAAAAAAGATAAAGGTCAAAACGTTTGGTTAAAAATGAAATTTGAAAATTTGAAAAACTGATTTTTTGGGCAAAATTTTTCAAAATTGCAAAATTAGGTGCGAAAGATTAATATTTGAGTTAAATTGCGAAGGCTTGTAACAAGTTCCTTGCTAGAACAAATGGTAAAGCGGTGGTCTAAGAAGGCGATGCACCCGGGTTCGATCCTTGAAACCCCCCAATTCCTTTTGAATATTTGTTCCTGCGAGGATGACACGTGCGAGGACCGACCGCAAAGAATTCTGACTGTGAACCCGAGGCGAGGACCATGAACGTGCGAAGATCGTGAACCCACCGAGGACATTACGAATGAGGACCGCACACGTTGCTGGGCCGAGAACGAGGCTGACCGCGAACGCGAGCCGAACACACGAGGCTACTGACCACAAACCCTTCTCGGTCATAAATGAACTTCGGGCCGTGAAAGCTTCTTCGGACTGGCCGAGAACCCTTCTTCTGTCAGGCCGAGAACCCTTCTTCTGTCAGGCCGAGAACCCTTCTTCGGAGGCCGAGAACCCTTCTTCGGATAGCGAAAAAACAACGTTTTTCACCCTTTTTTCCACGAAAACTCGATCCAAAACTCGTTTTCTATGAAAAACACAAAGAACAAACCCCCACTACTTTGCCAAGAACTATCAAAAAATGAAAAATCCTTCAAGAAAAAAAATAAAAAATGCTCCAGATCTGGCTAAAATGATTGATACAATCCAAGCTCTAATACCAACTGCAAGTCCCAAATTTTCTTGACGTATCAATCAGATCCAATTGATGGTGTGGAATCCCAATCAATTGGATGATGCAATATCAAAATAAGAAAAAGGAGAGGAAGAATAACATGAATCTTCAATGTATTCAATAATATTAATGATGATCAATACATGAGATTTACACACATACTTGCACCATCTCTACTTTCTCTCTCAAGAACACCTTAGAGTACACACACTTAAGCTCCTTTCTAGCCTTACACACCTACCATCTGACATATTATATATATGGAACATGGGCTGTGAACAGGTTCACGGTCATGAAGCAGTTCATGGCCGTAAACACCCACATGGGTTGTGAACCCTTCAGTTGTGAACCTAAGACTGTTTTTCGGTCTTTGACTAAAAATTACAATTGCCTAGAAAAGTAAAGTATAAACCATATTTTTGACCCAACATCAGCGAATATCCCAAAAATATCTCCTCATCAGCTTTGGATTGAAATTTCGAAAGGTTATCTTTGGGATTCATGATATAACATCTGCAACCTAAAACATGGAATAACTTCGTATTTGGTTTTTGATTGTTAATGATTTCATAAGGGGTGATATTAATACGAAGATGAACAAATGATCGGTTTTGAGTGAAACATGCTGTCGCAAACATTTCTGGCCAGAGATATTGGGGTATATACGCATAGGTGAGCATAGTCCTCGCCACTTCCCAAAGAGACCTGTTTCTCCTTTCGACAACACCATTTTGTTGAGGTGTGTAAGGAGACGGAAAATTATGCGTAATCCCTAGAACAGACGAAAATGAATCAAGAACATGATTCTTGAATTCTGAGCCATTATCACTTTTGTTCTTTCTGACTTTCTTCCTCAAACTGAGTTCGATGTTCTTGATCAAATCGATCATTACTTGAGCAGTTTTAGACATCTGAAGAAAAAAGTAAACCCAAGTAAACCTTGACAAATCATTGACAATAACCAATATGTACCTTTTCTTGTTAAGAGTCTCAACAGTTGAAGATCCACAAAGGTCAATGTGGAGAAGTTCCAATGGTTCAATGATCTTTGAATCAATGACAATTGGATGTCCTTGCCAGTGTTGCTTCCCATGTTCGCATGCTGCACATAACGAATCATTATCAAATTTTAAAACGGGTAAACCTCGAACAATATCATTTACCACCAATTTGTTCAGATTTTTGAAATTCAGATGAGACAATCTTCGATGCCATAACCAACTCAAATCAGACGATGCTTCGAAAGTAAGAAAACAGAGGGTACACCAACGATTGGATTGATGTCGAGAGTGAACATATCACATTTCCTCTTAGAATTGAGCAAAACTTCTTTTGTTTCTTTTTTCGAAATGACACTACCTTCATCATCGAAGACCACTTGATTGCCAGTGCCCACAACAAGTTGTAAAAAACTTACCAAGTTTTGTTTAAGTCCTTCGACGTATGCCAATCGATTAACTGTGAACTTGTCATTCGTAACTTTCCCATAGCCTTTAACCTTGCATTTCTGATTATTTCCAAAATTTACAACTCCAACATTTTCCAAACTTCGATAATTTCACAAATTTTCCTTTTGACCTGTCATGTAACGAGAGCAACCACTGTCGATGTACCAATTTTCATCTTATTTCTCGTCACTTAACACCTACGATCAATTAAAGAATTTAGGTCCCCAAGGCTTTTTGGGTCCTTGGTGATTAGAGTGAAATGCATTATGAAATGAAGAACCTAACACCCAATTTCGAACCTTAGATTTTAGACTATCGATTAAGTCAAATTCTATGGAATTAGGTATCGAAATGAAATTATTCATTGGTTTGGGTTCGACACTGACTTTCCCTTTTTCCTTAACACTTTGTTTTACTTCAACTTTTGCTTTGGGAATAGGTTTCATTTTCGAATGGAATGATTGGATTCCTGTGATGAAGAACTTCTATTTTATGACTCATTCAAATAGCTTTCGTAAGCATATCTGATTTCCTCTTGTGAAAACATCCCTGATTGGTATGGTTTCCGTTTACCTTCAAGCCAATGATTGATGCTCTTCGTGTCAGTTTTCCCTTTTACAGATGAAGCTTTGACTTGTGGCTTCGAATCTGGATTGGGAAAGTGAGGTGGTTTTGGTTTAAATGGTTCATTTCTCTTGTCTTTGACATCCAACTTTAGGAAATCTCCTTTCGAAAATGATGGTTTTTCATGGTTTTGAAAACGGGTTTGAAAAAGTTTGTTATAACCAACAGTTGTTTGATTATAAACTTATTGTCCATTCGAAAATCTTCTTTGATTTTGAAATTGATGAAGTTTTCTTTGTTCATTTTGTTAAAAACCATTTCTATGAAAATTATTTTGTGAAAACCTTGCATTTTGACGATTGGGAACAAAATTCCTTTGTTGTTGGTTTTGAACAAAACTCTCATACCAAATGTATATGAATTTTTTTTGGTTTTGTTTGGCTCTTTATTGCTCTGATACCAGATGTAGTTCGTATGAATCGAGTGTAAGAAAGAAATCAGAGTGTCAATTGATTAAAGAACATAAAACGTAAATAAGATCTGTTTGGCTCTTTATTGCTTCTGAGGGAGTATACAATACGAAAGAGTGAAGTGTTCTTACAGTTCACAAAAGTTACTCTAATATGTATACTTACCCCTATTTATAGGAGTTAACAGAAGCATAAAAATACATAAAGGCTAAGACACTAACACTTCGAAATCTAAACTGACCTTATGAAATACATAAAACGAATACATCAAAACAGACTTCGAAACTAGACATAACCAAAAACACTTCAACACCTCACAACATATTTCGATCTCTACATTAAGTCTGTACCTATAACTTCGAGTATAACTTCTGAATTGATCAGGAAATTGTAGCTACCAAAAGACGTTTTCGAACTCTGACCCAATCAGTAATGTGTCCCAAGATAAGTGATCATGTAAGCCTCCATTCTACAAGATATCATTTGGATATGAGACATGGAACAAAATCAATCTCATTATCCAATACTTTTGTTTCCCGATTTCTTATTTGAAATGAAAAAGAGCTACTAATCGAATACATCAACTTAGTTCTGGCCGAGCCCGACACTATAAGTTAACACCAAATCATCGAGGGGCCCAAAGATATTGCTTTTCTTGTTAGGGAAAAAGGAACAGATAAACTTTGACTTATATGCTTGTACTGTCAACTCATCAAATCATGCACAAAAATATGTTTTATAACATCAAGTTACTAATGCGTTTACATATTATCAGTGCACAACTGGTTTGTAAACCACAACTCATATAACTCCGTTTAAAGATCTTAAGATATTATCGTCTCAGAATTAGGTGTGATATATTCCATGAAGTAATTCTCTGAGCGTGGGTTTATCCAATACTCAAAACCCCATTTTCTAAGTACTCATGAATATTGTAGAAACCATTGCAATGTCTAATCTCCATAGACAATCTACAATTCAATTCATGATAGTCTTAATTCCTTACTTAATTCCAAAAGTACGATTGACTGTGGAGTTTTGAATAATACAATTATTCGGGAAGTGAAAAATTCAAAGTGAAACACAATAATAACCTAATTAACTATGGTCTCAAGACTATTGAATATAAATAAAACTCTTATTATTTAATCACCATATTAATTAAGACTTTATTCATTGTGTAATGTTTTGAGTAATCAACTAATCACTTGAATTAGACATAAGTCATGCGATGTTATGAACATGCATACTATGTCTCTCTCTATAGTCCTTCCTTTGTGAATAGATCGACTGGGCACTATTCTAGTGACGTCCATTTCACAATTCCAAATTCTTGTGACAACTTAAATGTTTTAGAATTTCAACCTTACATGCATTGACCTTTTGTGATGTCGAGGCTTTAAAGTCACAGAGACGTAGCCAACGATATTACAAAATATTCCATTGGAACTTATGTTACCAAAAACAATTCCATGGAAATTAAGTCTCAAATTCAAGGTACACTCCTTGAACACTTTTCTTGCATTAAAGTTTTCAACTCAAATGTAGATTTTAATAACCAACTCCCTCTATTGAAACATTTCCATATTCCCATATGACTACCAATTCTGATCAAGAATCATCTCCATCTAGAATTATATCAATATGGTCTGTCCAAATTAATACTATACTTCCAGCTGTCATCAAGCAACCAATTTTCAATAAACCTCAGAATGTTCTTGACAGTTGTTTAACAAGTTTAGTCACACAAAGTTATAGCCCTTTTTCCCTCTTAATGCCCAATGCATTTGGAAAAATTAGAACAAGTGAATATTATAACATATGAAATCGATCCTATATCCGAAGCATATGAGACTTGATTCATTATGTCTTACATGAGGACCTTGTATCTCTTGGTATAATATTTCCATATATTGAATTTCCTATGTTGAATCATTTCAACATGATATTCATATATGTCCAAGACTAAGTTCTATTAATCCCTTCAATCTAAACCTTTAGATTTGAAACGAAGTATGAGTGTCCCCTCCCTTATGTCCATCATAAAGAAACAATTCTTGAACTTTGCAATTTGGAAATTGGAAAACCTTGTTCCCTACGAATAGTATTGTCAACATGTAATACTAGCATAACAATTATTCTCCCACTAGATTTGACATGTACTCAGAAATCAACTGGTCTTCTAGAAATCATTACTATTGACTTTCTTACTAAAGTACAAATTTCTGATATGTGATGCTTCGATAAGTCTCCAACTAGACTTCTTAAGATTATACACCTTCATTAGATAACATATATGTGTGTGTTTAAACCCTTTCAGAACTTATAGCCATATGTCTTGAAAGTTCAAACAATTCCTTGCCATTTCTCACAATTCGAACTATGAAAATGGATGTCGTAATCATATTAGGAATTTTAAAATGAAATTAACACAACCACTAACCATAATGATATTTCTCATATCTTTAAAATCTACTAGCGAAAGTGCTTCCAGAAAATTATAAATTAGAGCGAAAGCTTTTGCCACCTAGATTTTTTTTGGTGTATAAATTAGAGCGAAAGCTTTTTCCACCTAGATTTAGATTTCCTTTCATTGATTGAAGTTCGTCATTCTAAATTTCTTGCCCTCTAGTAGCCCAAGGGCTTATCAGTGCTTCCGTGTTGTTAATCAGCTCACCCATATTGATCAATGTTCTTTCACTGACCAACGTGCTCTTCGTTTTGCAGTCAAATAAGAACCATAGAACTCATAAGTATTGCTAACTCAACTGGAAGACGCATGGAAATAATAAAGTGTCAACTGAACACGATAGGTTATCAACCTCAGGTCATATGCTAGTGATGAATAAAAGGTTCATTCTTGATTGACTTCTGAAACTCTCAAGATCAATAAGACTCCCACTGAATTCTTGACATATAAGTTTATCTCTCAAGGAACATTCCTTGATAGACTAAAACAAATATTCAAAAGTAAGTGTGGATTCCCGACAAGAAACACTTCATTGAATTGGTCTTAGTTTATCATTTGTTTAAACCAAAAAATCACAACTTCCAATTTCAAATGTGCTAGAGTAAGAAAACATTATTACTCAATATTTCATGAGGTGTTTCAATCCTTCTTAATACTAAATAATTTTTTAAGATATGATCTGTAGTAACTAGAGCATGGCTCTAAAACTTGATTGGAAACGAATTACGACTCATCTCTCGATTGGACCATTTCAACAATATCTAATTCCTCATCTTAGTCATTCAATTGCACTAAGATGTTCTTTGAGGATCAATCATGATATAGTTCCACAATCATTAAGATGATCACAAAACACGATAACGCCTCATGTTTCAAGTTGCATAGACATACATAGCAAAATATAGCAACTAAGTTTATACGAGTCAAAATAAATACAACAAACATAAATAGTTTAGGGCATGCTTTTCCACCCCAAAACATTTAAAAACCAAAAATAGGGGGAGGCATAAATACTCACAATGCTTTAAGATAATGCAAATGGTGCCTTAAACTACACTTCACTTGTACCGCTATTCATTCCTACAACGATATACACACTAATGAGTCTCTAATCGAAATCTAATGCTAGTCTACTTACTACTACAATAGAATTATGCCAATATTGTGTCAAAATTTAATATTGTTAAGTTACAAACATTTTTCTATGAAATTTAGATTTTTATGAATCAATTTGTTGTATAACAAATTCAAGCGGAAATTCCCATTATTGAAATGCTAAAATTTAACATTTTAGGAGGTGTTCCAATGATTAAATATTCAAAAACTAAATCAATTTAGTTCTAAAATTTCCCAAACTTTCTATTTCAGTTTCAATTGAAGTCAAAGATCTTAACATAAATTTTCTTGAATTTTTGAATTCTCTAACTATTTTTCACCATTTTAATTCCTTGAATAATCACAAAATCATGGAAAATAGAAAATGATCATGAAACATTCTTAATGTTTTTGTGTAACTGTTTTACAGTGTACATAGTCTAGGAAATTAATGAAAATCATTTTTGAATAGTAAATCCCTATTTTTAGAATTTAAGTGTGTTTAATACTAAGAAAATAGAAATAAACTGTAAACAGTTAAGATAAATTCTAAAAATTTTCATTTGTGATTTTAATATACTAGAAGATGTCCTGGTAAATTCTCATTATTTTTGGGTAAGCTTAACTATTTTTTCCTGATTTAATCCTTCTAATATACATTAAATCTTGGAAAATAGTAAATGATTATGGAAAAAAATTTCAAATTTTTATGTGAAGATTATATAACATGTAGAAGCTTTGAAAAATAATAAATATGATTTTTATAACTTGGAACGTGAATTTTGTTATTTATTTGTGTTTAATAATATTAAAATCAAAAGTGATGGTAAATAGTAACAAAAAAATCTCAAACTTCCTGGAGGACGTTGGTTTATAGTATAGGTCATTCATGAATGTTTTCGGAATTTATTTATTACTTTAAGTATTTTATGTGCTTTAACACTCTATTTTCTTATTATTTTCATGTAAAAATAAAGAAAATATACTTGGAGCTGAAATTTTTTAGAATGCATCTTCATACAATTTACCAATTGTGAAAAATTGTGTTCTCATTTTGGATGTCAAAAAATATGCCTAAAGGTTTAATAGATTATAGAGAAAAATTTGGTTCTTGTGATTTTGGTAACAATGTTGATGTCACTTTGAGAATTTTTATAACATTTTTTCACTAATTTTAAGTTGCGATCTTCTTGTACCTCTGAGTTTATAATGCTAGGAGTTCAAAATAATTTTTTAAGGATTTTTAGTGATGATTTACCCTCTTTAACATGCAACACAAAACTAATATTCATAAGGAAAGTACTGTTGGAGCAACAATTTTGTAAAAATTATTAAAAATCAAAATCTTCATGTTTTGTATTGAGACCGCTTGGGTTGGAAAGATAACTCAGAGATAAATGAGTGAGATATATCAATTGAAAGTCAGGTAAATAAATCTGACAGATTGCGTGCATGATGATAGGTTAGAAAAATGAGCTTTCATCAATACTTTGAGTAAATCCTTTGAAATCTTTTAATGAAATCATGACTCATGCATGTTATAGTCATGTTTCCAGAGATGAAAATTTTTGAAATCCTAAAATACTTACATGTATTCATGTATAAAATCTTGTTTCTCAAAAACTCGTAACTTGAGTTTAGTGTTCTTAACTTGAAAACCGATTTTGGTGTTAAGATCATGAACATGCAAGAATGTTTTTCCACATGCACGGTGTTAAAGCACATCCATGATGTTTTAAAAGCCATTTTATCTAAAAGAAAACAAGTTTGAAGAAGATGAAGAAGTAGAAGTTGGTTTTTGATGTTATTTGCATATGCATGGCTTAAATCAAGATCTTAACATAGGTTTGATCATGGATTTTCACCATCTAAACAACATGCAAGATGCTCTTGGTAAAAATATACAAACATCATCATAAAATAAAAAAATGGTGATGATCTTATAAAAGGAAGAGATGAAGATAAAGATTTAGCACATAAAATCATAAGAAAATAGTAGAAACTTGCATGCATGATTTAGTTAGGTGTTTTTACCTTGATGAGTCCTTATGGATGATGGATAGTGTTGGGTCTAGAAGTGTTGCGTCTTTGGGCTCGTTCCTTAGCCCAATTTTGTTATCTGGATTGGGCCTGTCCAACCGTGTTTGTTTTATTAGAGTTTAGTATTTAAGGTGCATGCATGCATTCTTTGTTGATACGACTTTCATTTATTATTCTTGGAAATATACTACAAACCGTAGCTCGCCTCTGCAGTGGAAGTTCTTTGTCGAGCTCTGCTGAGGCGTAACTACATTTGAATAATTAAGCATTACTTGATTCTATATCGTGTTTATTGTGTTTGTTTGTTTTATTGATTAACCTGTTGAAGACATAATCGATCTAAGAGTTTTTCAACTCATCAATTGGTATCAGAGCAGGAGACTGTGTGATCCATACACATCTCTTCTGTTGAAGAAGATCTTAGGGTTTTTCCGCTTTGATCGATATTTTTAGAGCCGTCATCTGCTATTGACGTTGTTATTTAACAATTGATCTTACCCTAACGTTATTTACAAGTCTGATCTTAAGCAGGTTTTTGAACAAACATCATCATGTCCATGGATGATTCCCAGTC
Source organism: Lactuca serriola (assembly GCF_051521515.1). Lineage (NCBI taxonomy): Eukaryota > Viridiplantae > Streptophyta > Magnoliopsida > Asterales > Asteraceae > Lactuca > Lactuca serriola. The sequence goes on along the minus strand of NC_136413.1, from coordinate 91,854,086 downwards.
AAACCCAATCAATATCTCCAATAGTATAGGATCGACGACAAGGATTCCCATATTGTACACTCAAGATTATGAGGTATGGACGCTTCACTTCGAAGACTACATGATTGGTTCAGAAGACAATGGATGCTTGATCTGGGAGGCGATTACTGTAGGTCCATTCGCTCAATCAAGCACTTCAAGAATTGTTAAAACTCAAAAGGAATACAATTATATCATTAATGATGTGAAAGACATACCCCAAGATGAGAAAGAAAAGTTTTAGTGCAACTTCAAAGCTTTAAGGATGATTAGGTTTTCTTTACAATCAGACACGTTTCAGTTGGTAAGTTCATGCACAACAGCGAAGGAAATATGGGACAGGTTGAAGGAACTGTATTCTATGGATGAAGATCTTGAGCATTCGATCCAAACTTTATTGCTCTCAGAATTTGGTCACTTCAAGCAGAAGGCTGAAGAGAAGCTTATTCAAGCCTTCGATCGCTTTAATCATCTCCTTAGTAAGATGATAAATCATGGGATAGAAAGGAAAGTCATTGAACAAATTGTCACATTCATGAATGGCCTTAGACCCGAATGGATGGCTGTGGTGTCTACTGTGAAGGCACATGAACAAGTCAAGGCTTATTCTTTGGCAAAACTGGTGGGGATATTAAAGTCACATGAGAGTTCAGTGACTAAAGAAACGAATGTGGTTTCTAGCATGGGGTTCTTGGCTCTAATCTCCAAAGGAAAGAATGCTGCTGAAGAAGAAGAAGATTTAGATCTTTCTGAATATGATCTAATAAGTGAAGATTTTGCTTTAATGGTGTCAAATCCCAAGAAGTTCATCAGAAGATGGTTCCCAGCTAATTAGAACCTAAACTGGCAGGGAAGCTACAGTGCCAAGAAGGTAAAGGAGGAACTGAAGAGTGTTTCTTAGACCGAAGAACCAAAGAAGGAAGCAAAACTTGGCGGTGACTCAGGTTTTAATTGTCACTACTGTGGAGGAAAAAATCACTTTGCCAAAGATTGTATGTTGGGAAAGAAGTCAAAAAAGAATGACGATGATGATGAGGAAGCGAACCTTAAACGACGATTGGAGGAAATCAAGAAGAAGAAAGTTGGATCTAATAACGCTATGAATTCTCTTATTATGCAGGGAAATACAATTGACGATGAGTTCGGAGGAGTTGAAGTTTGGTCTACAGATTCTAAAGATGAAGAAGTGAGAAAGCTCACCCATGGCAGGCATTGTTGGTGAAAGAAGAGAACGTTGCACGAAAGTGTCTGATGGTGACCTTTGAGGTATCACAAATGAGAGGCTATACCACTGATGGGGGACTAGATGAAGACAAAGAGCGACAAGACAGGTGTTTCGTAGCGAAACCTGTCATTGAGCAGATCAACGAATGCGATGAGTTGATCAAGAAGGTACAATATATTCTTGTTTCTTTACATATCCCCATCACAAACTATGAAAAAGAACTTAATGGATTAAAATCTAAATTTTCTAGTATGAGTGGTAGTCTAACTCAAACTCGCATCACAAATTCTAACCTAACTGATCAAATCAGCAAGATATCGTCGAAGAGTGAGGAGAGGCGTATATGGATTGAGTAGAAGGAGAAGGAGTTAATTAGGTCTAGGGATGAAACAATTTATTTACAAAGAGATAATTTAAAGCTTTTAAAACAACAAAATGTTTTTTGTTTGATTGCTAAACGATTATACTCCAACATCACTCAATTGCATCTTGATTGTGATATAGGGAAGAAGACACATCGTATGATTTTACCCTTCCTTGAGTTAAAGGAGGATGAAATCGATGCCGATGCATATAACCGTGAAAACGTTGTTTCATCTGATGATATCTCTCCTGCTTACAAAATTGGTCTTGACAAAATTGAGTCCTTTATAAAGTCAAAAGACCATAAGGACATGCTCAAAAATTTGTTGAATGAAAATGACAAATTAAAAATCAAAACCGAAACTGTATAGAAATTTGACTCTTTGAATGCCAAGTTGAATTCAGAAAATAAAATTGATATTGAAAACACTTCTGAATTCAATGAGGATGATGATATGAGTGTAATATCTGTAGACGATGAGGTGGAATGTTCCGAATTTGTCAAAAGTGAACCCGAAACCAATAAAAATCTTATTTCAGAAAATTCTGTTGAGTTTGCTCTTTTATCCAAAAACAAGACTAAAGTCCTCAAGGAAAAGGCAGTTGTATATCAAAAGGTCCAAACAACTCCAAATCAAGTTTATATAGTTAAAGGAGTTACTCAGCAACAGACAGCCGAATTGACAGCCTTATTAGAAGAAGATAATGTTGATGGCTATGATGAGTTTTTCTAGTCAGTTGATAACACTGATGAAACAGAAGGTCTATCTAAGAAAACATCATGGAGAGTAAAAGTAGTATGTGGCAGAACCCATTAATGAACCTACACGCTTTGATGTGCCAAGCACAAGTGGTACCAAAACTCCTTTAGGCGAACTGTTCATAGTATCAAGCGAAACCTCTTCACTAAAGAGTGAAACTCATACTCAAAGGCCGAAGAAAAAGGCCAACATCCACAAAAATCCAAAACAAGTGTTAGAAAGAAAGCATAAACGAAATTTGAGATACAAGAAGAATCTCACTGAAAGGAAACAGTTTTGGCGATCTCAAAACCCTAATTACATTCACTATGAAAAGTCCTTTAAGTCAAAGGAAGAAGCAAAAACAAACTCAACTTTTCACGCTCAACATAATGAGAACAACTGAAAGAAGAGTTTTGATCCCCAGAATCAAGATACCCGAAAATAGAGTTTCAGTCCACAAAGGCATAGCAACCAAAAGAGAAGTTTCGGTCATCAGACGGACGACAACCGAAAAAGAAGTTTCAATCCTTAAGTTGTGAGAAACCAAAAGGATGGTTTCGGTCCTAGATCAACCAATGAGAGGAACCGAAAGGAAAGTAGTGTCGGCTCTCAACCAAGTAAGAGCAATGAACAAAAGCTTAAATCTACTCCAAAGTCTCATCTTTCTCATTCTCACTCTCACTCACAGAATGATCGAAAGGGAAAAGGAAAGCTCTTTCCAGAAAACGAAAAGAAGACATCTTTTGAACCCAAAGTGAAGAACCGACAGACTGCTAACGTCAATTCAAAAACTGAAACTAAAGCGCTTAAATCTAATAAAATCAAAATTTTCACCATAAAAAGAAAAGATGAAACAAGCTTAATAAAAAGAACCTTTTTAGTTGATGTTTCTCTTACAATTCTTTGTTTTGTGAAAGGCTCACAAGGACCAAAGAAACTTTGGGTTCCTAAATCTGCTTAATTTTTGCAGGTAATACATGATGAGCAGTTCGATGATGAATGGTACATAGACAGTGGTTGCTCACGTCACATGACAGGGAGAATGGAAGAGCTGAGGGAATTTCGGTCCCTTCAAAATGGTGAAAGTGTCAAGTATGGTAATAATTCTTTTGGCACGATCAAAGTTTATGGTATGATCACCAATGGTGATTTCTTGATACGAAAAGTATCATACGCTGAAGGTTTACAACACAACCTTATCAGTGTTTCTCAACTGGTGGTTGGTACTGGGTTAAAAGTTCCGTTCGATGACAATGGCTAAGAGATTATTGAAAAGAAGACGAACAATATCTTACTGAAATCGAAGTGAAAAGGAGAGATGTACCCTCTGAATCTCAATCCCATTCGAGGGAAACGAACAGTTTGCTTGCTAACAAAGGCTCATTCAGACGAAAGTTGGCTTTGGCACCGAAGACTCTCCCATCTCAATTTCAAAGACATCATCAAGCTAGTGCTTGGGGATCATATTCGAGGTCTTCCTGTTATGAAGTTCGATAAAGAACACTTGTGTGTTGCGTGTGAAATGGGAAAACAAAGTCGACATAGTCACCCTTCTCGAGTCAATACAAAAATTATTGAACCACTAGAATTACTTCATGTTGATCTATGTGGTCCATCTTCAATCGAGAGCATTTGTGGTAACAGGTATATACTTGTTATAGTGGATGATTTCTCTCGGTTTACCTGGGTGTTCTTTTTGAGGCAGAAATCAGAGGCCACTCCCAAGCTTAGACTCTTTATCAAGCAGATAGAAGTTCAACTACGAAAGATGGTTCGAAATATCAGAAGCGACAACGGGTTAGAGTTCAAGAACAAAGACTTTGAAGATTTTCTTGCAGAAAAGAGGACAACTCACAACTTCTCGACTCCATATACTCCACAAAAAAATGGAATTTTCGAAAGGCGAAACCGATCTCTATGTGAAGCAGCCCGAACCATGCTTAGCTTCGCTTCTCTACCTCTATATTTCTGGGTAGATGCCATTGCTGCTGCTTGCTACACGCAGAACAGATCTTATCTCAACAAACGTTTTTCCATCACTCCATATGAGATCTTGAACAACCGAAAGCATAATGTAAATTTTTTTCATGTGTTTGGTTCCAGATGCTTCATCTTTAATTCAAAAGAGCACCGAAATAAGTTTGACGTCAAAGCAGATGAAGGAATATTTCTGGGTTACTCATTAAACTCCAAAGCATACCGAGTCTTGAACAAGCGTTCAAAGAAAATCAAAGAGACTTACTATGTCACCTTCGACGATAACTACGTTAAGAAACCGAAGACAACCGAAGGTTCTGTGGAGGAAATATTTCCTAAATTTGGTCAAGCTACGGTACCAATCTTAAACCTCTTTGAGCAATACATGTTGTTGTTTGATGAACCAGCGAAGGCTATTCACTTTGAATCCAAAGCTGCAGATAACAAGGTAGATAACCTAAAGAAGATAATCGATGATGCTGCAAAGAAAATGGCAGATAAACAACCACCAACATCCAAACAGCCTGACTCAAGCGAACCTCCAAGAGATAGTTCTTATGTTCAGGGGGAGGGTTCGTCCTCTTCAAATAACCAAGATTCATCATTCCTGGGGGAGAGTCCATCATCATCAACACCAACCGAAAGTCAAGTCCAGGGAGAGAATTCTAAGCCTGAAGCTGAGGAAGTATCATCATTCGAGGGGGAGAATGCGAATTCAAATGATGATGATATTCAATCAGAATTCGAAGAAGAAGTGAATGTTGAACTGGATCCCTCTTATGTTCCTAATTACCCTCCACTCACCAAATGGACCAAAGATCATCCTCAAACACAAATTATTGGTAAACCAACAGAAAACGTTCTCACACGATCACAACTGAGAGCGAAACAAACTGCACTATTCTCTAAAGTAGAATTTTGCATGTTTAATTCGTTCGTCTCCAAGGTTGAACCGAAGACGATCAAAACTGCACTCGATCATTCTGATTGGGTACAGGCTATGCAGGACGAACTAAATGAGTTCGAGCAAAACAAAGTGTGGAGACTGATCCAACACCAAAGGATGCTTTTGTGGTAGGACTAAAGTGGGTTTTCAGGAACAAGATGGATAAGGAAGGAAATGTGATTCGCAACAAGGCAAGATTGGTTGTGAAAGGTTATTGTCAAGAAAAAGGCATAGATTACGAAGAGACCTTCGCTCCGGTAGCAAGGCTAGAATCAGTTCGTATTTTTCTCCCCTATGCTGCACATAAGAACTTTGAAGTATACCAAATGGATTTGAAGTGCACCTTCTTAAATGGAGAACTGGAAGAAACGGTGTATGTAGAGCAACCATCGGGTTTTGTGAACGAGAAGTATCCAAATCACTGCTACATTCTGGACAAAGTAGTCTATGGTCTCAAGCAAGCACCAAGGGCATGGTATGAAACTCTAACTAGATTTCTTAAAATGTCTAAGTTTAAATAAGGTTCGATTGACCCAACCTTCTTTCGTAAGAAAGAGGGTGACCACCTTATGATCGTTCAAATTTACGTCGATGACATCATCTTCGGTTCCACAAATGCTGGCTTAACAGCTAAATTTAGGAAGTTGATGGAGACTAAATTTGAAATGAGCTCAATGGGTCCGATTAACTTTTTCCTTGGCTTGAATATTAGATAGGGACCCGAAAGCATTTTCATTAATCAAGAGGCTTACACAAAGACCTTGCTTGCCAAGTTTGGAATGTTGGGAGATTTGAAAGTAAAGGTTCCTATGGCGTTTGGCACAAAGTTAACACCTTTTCTGGACAAAGTAGCTACTGACATGACCCTCTATCGTCAAATGATAGGGTCCCTAATGTACCTAACAGTAAGTCGACCATACATAATGTTCTCTATTTTCTATTATGCTAGGTTTCAAGCTAATCCACGCGAACCTCACCTGCTAGCTGTGAAGAATATCTTTCGATACTTGAAGCGAACCTCTTCGCTCGGTCTATGGTACCTAGCCAAGTCAGGGTTCTTTATCCAAGCATTCTCAGATGCTGATCTTGGAGGATGTGGACTGGACAGAAAGAGTACCATTGGAGGATGCCAATTTCTGGATGGCAACCTTGTTAGTTGGCAGTCAAAGAAACAAACTTGTGTCTCACTTTCCACTGCCGAAGTAGAATACATAGCTGCAGCATCGTGCACATCTCAGCTCATTTGGATACAAAGTCAACTTCAAGACTATGGCCTGAACATGAAGAAAATGCCACTATATTGTGACTTAGAGAGCACAATTAGGATTTGTCATAACCCAGTGCAACACTCAAAGATGAAACACATAGCACTGAGGTATCACTTCATCAAGGATCATGTGGAAGATGGTAATGTAGAAATTCATTTTTAAGAACCACTAATCAATTGGCTGACATCTTTACTAAGGCCTTGCCTGAAAAAAGTTTTAATAAAATCCTACAAGGCTTAGGAATGATGGAAGCTGAGTCTGTACCAAAATCACTTTCGCCTCAATAAAAGTTGGAAGTGAAATAGAGCGAACGCTCGGTCCATTTCGGGTTCGGTTCCTTTGGGAACCGAAATGAACCGAATGCTCGGTCCTTTTCGGGTTCGATCTTACTGGGCTCGGCTCGCTTCTCATTTTTCAAGTGATGGTATCTGTTGCATAGTATGTACACACTCTTTTCTCATAATATATTTCATGTTTTTCCTTTTATTTTCATAAAATCCAAAAATATTTTTCCTGTTTTTATTTCTTTTTTAGAAAATCTTATAAAATCCAAAAAATATTTTTCATTTCTGTTTTTATTTCTTTTCAGAAAATGAAAACCATAATTCAAAAATATTTTCTTTATTTTATTTTAAATTATTTCAGTCTTTATCTAATCAATGTATAAGGAATGTTCTCAATGATGGAGCTGGGACATATATCTTTCTTTATCTTTGTAATTAGCTAATTTTCCCTAGAAGCATGATGTTGTATGTTGACTCAAGCCTCAAAGATTCTGAGTAAAGGCTTAATGACCTGATAAATACCAATCATGTCTTCCCAATTAGGCTAACAAATTCACTCTAATCATGAGCTACCTACTCTTCTCTAAATTGAGTTAAGAGGTTTTCTGCTTGGTCCAATTTTATAGCAGAGGTACATTCGTTCTTTAACCACCTCAATCCTATTCTCCATTAACCATTCGTTTCATCATTGTAACCCTTGAGACTCTCAACTCTACCATTGAGGTTTATGGTTACCCAACTTCTTTGTTAATGATCTTAGTTTCGTGTCACTACACGCTAAGTGAAACCCAAAATTCGATACATATAATGCATTGACGGTGACCAATTTAATTTTCTAGTTCTCACTTTGAATTAACGAAACCACTTTTGTGGTTGTACCTTGAAATCTCCTGTTATTTTGAGAGATCCTCATGAAAATGTCTATCACCAAGACTTTTCTTCCCAAAGGATCCAGTTTTTAATTTTTTGTTGAGATTTCTAATTACCAGTTGTCACCAACTCACTGAATATGTTCAAAACCTACTTGTTTAACAGGCCACATCGGTCTCACAAGTACTTCGTTCCATTTCGGTCTTATGTCAAATACCGAAATCTAAATTGAAGCGAAAGCCACCCATAATAGCCTTATATATATAAAAGATGCCTTTCAATGCTTCTTAACAAGTATTTGATCGTAAATCAACGGGAATCCATGCAAGCACTTTGAAGTCTATCTTGACTTTGAAGGAAGAGACTCGTGCCCGGGATCCATTACTTTAAGTCTTTTATGACATCACAAAATCCCATAAATAATTTGATTTATTACTTTATCTTTGACACTATCTTGCACGAAAATCTTGGATTTTCCAAAAGTCTAGTTCGGTTATTCACAAGCTATTCATAAATATATAGCTTCGGTTCCAAACAATGTAATGCAGTGATTTTCAAACGAAGGGATGGAATCTGCAATAAGACTTTGGTTAATTATGGAGATAACAATTCTATTAAAAGATTTAAGAGATGCGTCAGCAGGAAGATTCAAGAGATGAGTCAGCAGGAAGCTTAATCGATTGGTGATTTGAAAAGAGGATAAGTATGGAAAGGTGCGTGAATTTGAACTGTTACCTAATCATGTGACAACCCGAAATTTCTAGCTTGTACAAACCACTCATTTCATTCAAAGTTAGACTCGTTTCTGCTAACTTTTAGCACTGTTTAGAGTTTATTTGATCATTCTGAGCCTAATGCATCAAGGGAATCAGTGTTTGGATGTGTCAGTTAATGTTCCAAACCATCTAGAAAACTGTAAACCTCCTCAAAAGGAGTTTATGGTCAGGAAGCTTAGAGCTTACGGTCATGGTGACCGTAAACTCCCTATATATACATAATTCATGATCATTTTGATCATTTATTTCCTTTCCAAGCCTATAATCCCGAATTCTCTCTCAAGTATCATAAGATCTTCATCTTGATCTTCCAAAAATGTATGAATTCTTTCCTTTAATTTGTTGTTACATCTCTTTATCTAGTGATTATGCAAGATTTCATCCATGAAATCTCTTCATTTTGATAGATCTTCAAGTGTTCTTCATTTCACCAAGAACACCAAGAACACACACTAGTGTTCTTAGATCCTAATCACCCTTACAAGCTTCTAATAAGTAAGTACTCTACCCTTAGCTTGTTATATAATAGAATCACTAGTTAATCACCATAAAAACATCACTTTTAGCCAAGAACAAGGTGTTTACGGTCTAAGTATATCTCCTTAGACCGTAAACTCTAATGAATGAAGCCTTTGAAAACCATCATTTTTGAAAGATTTGGTGAGTTTACGGTTGGATCTCCTTAGACCGTGAACTCCATGATCGTAAGGTCATTGGACCATAAACCATAGGACCGTGAACACATAGTACTGTGAACCATCTTGACCGTGAACACTTATGGTCATGCCATTTGGACCGTAAACTCTTTAGGGTGGCCATATACCCTAGTTATCCCTTCAATCTAAGAGTTTCCTAGTCTATTAGGGTGTTATCCCTTATAATTAGTTGTTTATACAGTAATCAAATACACATACATGTCATTATATGATAAATAGGATCCGTGTGTGTGCTCATGTCTTCACTTGGCACTTAGCATCCTATACCACTCGTTCATCCAAACCACTCACTACAGGTGAGTTCATACCCCTTAATCTATCTTTTAAATGATTTTAAATGCTTTTATTGGGGGGATACTAGTTGACACATTATAGTTATTATATCAATCACATGTGATTAATAACTATCAAACAAATGGATTTGCTATAATTTTAGCTGTGTTATCAAGCAAACTACTTTAGAATGTTTATCAAACTCTTTTACATGTTAAAATCTTTATCAGACTTGTTCTTACATGACAAACCTTTTCCTTTAAACTCTTTTAAACGTATATATTGTCAAAACCATGTCTAATTCATGTATAGTTATATAAGTAAGGTTGGAAGGACTTAGGACTGATAACACACTTTATTTCCTGTTCCTTGTTTGGTTGTGGAATTAGAGTACCCTGTTGTTTGTCTGAGTTTCGTTTGATCCTTAGTTATATATTATGTGTATATGTATAGACATTAGAGCTTTTGTCTCAGTTCATTACACTCAGTTATACAAACAACTTTACTAGTAAACTATAATAGGTATAGTTTAGGAAGACACTACTCATTACTTCTAGTACAATGAATCACACAAAGAGTCAGTTCATACACGAGTCAATACATACTATTATGAGAAACTAAGAGAACATACTATTATAAGAAACTAAGAGAACATACTATTATGAGAAACAATACATAGTATACATTATATAAAAGAACATACTATGATGAGAAACAAAGAGAACACACTACATACTAGACAGAGAGAACATACATTACACTAGTACATATAATACATATACAAGAATACTATAACATAAATGTGAGCCACGGTTTTCGGGCATGGCATCACCTGCCATGGCTCATTTTGTATCCAGACTCTCTTGCAGGGAGAGCGTGAATTTGTGTATAGATCTATACTGGATTAACTATCCTACACCTTGTTGTTCGCTTCGGTGGGACTTGCAAGTCTACGGGTGCCAAATGTCATTTCTTCCGACCTCTTTCATTGTCGTGTTTTTAGTCCATAGTATGATACAATCATATCACATTATACCTTAAATAACAATTGGTTTAAGGTAGTTGGTACAACAGTATTTACTATAATACAAAACTACAGTACTTTATTATTTCCCCATTGCATTCACATTGTGATCTTTTCACATAAACGGTAATGTAAAACTATATTTTTGGTTAATGATAGTCACACTTGGGAAAATACACGCTCTTACAAGAAACAAACATTCAGAACATTTGATGCCTTGGTAGAAGGCTACGTTTAGTAGAAAATATAGGATTTTCTAAGTAATACAAAAATTTACTACAAACATTTACAAATTTATACATCAAACACTTACAAACATTTTTCATACAAACAGTGACACTAAAATGCTTATGAACTGACCAGCTTTAAAGCTGATAAACTATTTCAAAATAACTTGTATTCTCAGGTCATCAGTAGACAGGTACCGATGCCAGGTTTTGAGAAGATGGAGCTCGTTCAAGACTCATCTCTTATTTTGATATACATTTTTGAGTGTCTTATAAACTTCACAGAACACACTTGTATTAAATTATATTTATTAATGCAATGGATGATTTTGTTGCTTGTTTACTACTATGCTTTGTTGTGATACTGTACATGACGTCCTCCGCCCCCGAACGTTTCCGCCGTTCAGGTTTGGGGGTGTGACAAGTCATGCGTCATTAGCGGATTTATCGGGGTTGCTAGTTGTCCAATCACGCCTTCTTAGGCGTCGTTTCTCAAAGTGGTGGAATCATTACTCTTGATTTTTCTCTCTCCACAAAATAGTATATAAGGGTTTTCAGTACCGTGATCTTACTCTTTACCACACTTCTACCTTCTCAAACAAAAAGGCGATTTCAGGCGATTTACTGCTCACTGTTCATCTTCCTCTTCATCCGGCTTCAACAATGGCAGAGTCTTCTTTCGTTCAAGAAACTTCTGCATGCTCTACTCTTTTCACAATCAAGCCAAACCAGAACTTGCTGATCGACCTAACACCATTCCTCTATGATACTTACATGTATCACGTGGTTGGATGTCTTAAGTATTCCCCACTCATCAATTCTTTATTAACGGTGGAAGTTGTACCAATGTCTTGTCTCTCACAACTCTATTCCACTACTGCTTACGAAAAAGGTGCAGAAAAGATTTAGTTTGATATTCTCAACCAGAAGGCCTCAATCTCCAAGAACCGATTTTGCACGCTGCTAGGGCTCACCTATGAAGAATCCATGGTGAATCCTGATTCCATCTCTACAGGTCAGCTTTTCTCGATTTTTTACAACATGGGGTACACTGAAACCCTAACTACTGTGACCAAGTTCAAGAAATCATGCCTTCCTCCTCAATGGAATGGACTGTTCACCCTATTCTTCAAAGGGCTTTTAGAACGAAGTGCAGGATCAGATGGTGCTAGCAAGTCTTTCATGACTCTGCTTTATGGGTTGTACCACGGTATCAACCTTGATTACGGTTTGGTTTGATGGCTTCAATTAGTCTAAAGTTTGTCATCTTCTTTATGCCATACAAAGATTTCCTGTGCCCGCTTTTGGACCGTTATCACTCAATCGATAATGGAGCATTTTCATGTTCCCATTATGGTAGATTCACTAATCTCCTCCATTGCTACATTTCATACCACAAATATCATAGTCACTCATCCCTTGAAATTTCACTTCGTTGGCTCAATCCCAGAGTCAATGTATGCTTGTGTGTCTCCTGTAAGCAAGCTTATTCAGGAGTACAAGAAGCTCCCTAAACTCTGAAGCTCAATCAAGCGAACAAGGAACTTGAAGCACTGCATTCGGAGCGGTTTGTGGTAAAAAGCTCTGTTGGGAATGTTCACTCCATTCTTCTCCATCTTCTTGAAGCCTACTATTCGGTTCTTACCATCTCAGTTAGACGTCATTTAGCTGAGAAGTTATGACCTGCTCTTGATATTATAATTCGGATAGAGGGTGTTTCATAGTCCGTTGTCTCTCCGCAACAAAGGGGAGAAGAAGCAAGACTTCATCCCAACCACCGAAACTCAACAACTGAAACCTCAACACCCAAAACCACAACAAACGAAAGTGGTTACCGAACCAAAAAGGAAAGAAGCTTTGGGTTCAGGTATGCAGGATAAGGGAAATGGAATTGTTGATGATGATGAGGATGATGTTCATGATATTGAAGAAACGGTTCCTAAACCAAGTCCTTTCAACACCAAGCCCACTGCTCAGGAGATTAAGCAAAAAGTTATTGAAGCAATTAATAAGGAGAATGAGGTGAGAGAAGCAAATCTGGTTAATTAGAGGAAGTTAAAGTTTTCTCTATGAACGTTGGAAAGGCTTCGAAAGGAGGTTATTGAAGCTCCAAGTTCACACTGGCTAGTGCCTGTTCTTTCCTTCAATGTCGAGAATTCTAAATATTCTCAATTTGATATGCCAATCACTCGTAAGGCTTTCATCTTTCACTGCTTTGAGGCTACAACGACGATTCCTTCTCCTGACCCGAAGATTGATCAAGACTTGCTTGAATACTATCATGAATTCTCTTAACCTCAGTACCTAACCTGGAGTAACAAAAAGATCACAACTGTCAAGGTGTTGAAGCCTACTGTAGCTAGGAAGTTCATTAATATCAGGTTCAAAGTGACCTGAGTATCAGATGGTTCAGTCCATACGGTCTCACTTGCCGATTTGCCAAATCTGAATCCACACGATTGGATTCTCCTGAACAACATTCTACTCTCCAATCAGAAGGAATATGATCCAACCATTGATCACATCAAACATATGCTAGTGTGTTACATTCATGAAGTGGCAAAGATGGATTAGGAGATTGCTGCTACTATACGCAAGAGGCCCTTAATCAAGCCAATCGGGAAGGCAGGCGACACTAAGCTGATGGTGAAAGGAAAAATTGATCCACAGTCTCACACCATCATGTTTCTTAGAGGAGAAGGTCAAAGGTGCCTACGCAAGGGTCTGTCCAACCGTGTTTGTTTTATTAGGGTTTAGTATTTAAGGTGCATGCATGCATTCTTTGTCGATATGACTTTAATTTATTATTCTTGGAAAGATACTACAAACCCTAGCTCGCCTCTACAGTGGAAGTTCTTTGTCGAGCTCTTCTGATGCGTGACTACATTTGAATCATTAAGCATTACTTGATTCTATATCGTGTTTATTGTGTGTGTTTGTTTTATTGATTAACCTGTTGACGATCTAATTGATCTAAGAGTTTTTCAACTCATCTGATACTTTTATGTAAAATGGTGGTTTTTGCTGGAAATTTTCGTGGGTGAAAGGAAGAGAAAGAATGGGGGGTTTTAGAGAGAAGAAAAGAGAGAAAAGAAATATTTCATCTTTCTAGATACCAAATCTCTCTCGTTATCTCTTTGGGGCTCCTCTCCACCAAAATACGGAGATGTATGTGAACGTATGAAGAATTGAAGGTAAAAATATCTCCTAGTTATTTTCCTTCTAACATCGGATTTCCTTTAGAGAGAAGGAAGAGAGAAAATTTGGTGTGAAGAATGAGGATGAATGATTGGTATGAGACATTTGAGGGAGAGATGATGAGAGAGAGAGGAGAGAGGTCTGACTTTTTTTGAATGGATAAAGGGGCTCTCTCTTTTAAAATTTATAAAAATCCAAATCTTTTATAAAAATATCAATTATTTATAAAATATGCACCTTATCCTAGTTTTATTCATAAAACCTTGATTTTTGACTTATAAATTAAGGGTAACTGTTAATGTCTTAATTTTTTTTCTTGATTATATTTTCCTGAATTTAGTCATTTAAAATTGATATTATATGGTTCATAACAAATTTTATGGAGTTTTAGGTGTTAAAGTTTAAAAAATTGAGTTTTTAGGGATTTTTGGGTTTTTTTTGGATTTTGCTAAACTTTGGATATCAAAATAAAATGAATCTTTGAACTTCAAATTATTTTTGGGTTTCCTAACTCTTATTCATATTAGAAATAATGCTTGAAATTTGTTTTCATCGGTTTATTGGCATTTCTATGCAGTAATTTTGAGATTCTAGTGAAATAGAAGAACCAAGTATACTAGTCATAGTTTTAACTTGGACTTAAGTTCCTATGAGACTCTGACCTAATTTCTACTGTTAGGTCAAGTGTATGATGTGTCTACATTATTCATGCAAAGATGTTCAAGTCAAGGAATGAACTGAATTTGGATAGTCACTACAGTTAAAGTACTTGTAGAATTCAAATAGCAATGTGAAATCTAAGTACACCGTCCTTCGTTTCTAATTATTTCCATGTTTCTATTAGGTTATAAATTAGCTTCTAGCTACTAAGTATAGCATGTGTCGTGACTATACGTGCAACTAAGTTTATTCAAATCCAGAATGGGCTAGAATTTTGACGATTGTCACAGTCTCCCCCAGTTGAAAGATTTTCGTCCCGAAATTCAACTGGTGGCGTATTTATTTAGAACTTATTCAGATACAAGTATATATATGGAGAATTGGTGACTAGAAGAACCTTCTGATCATATTAGATTAATTCCTCAAGGGCAAGTCAAATCCTCTAGCTATAATCAGGTTAGGGTTTCCCTTATTCTAGTTTTGACGCCTAGATTGTGGGAAATTAGGATCATGGAAATCATGATCGAAACATGGCGACCAGTTGAAAAAAATTATTTAGTTAGAGATTATCTAACTTAAAAGATCATTATAAGTTTTTCTAAAGCACCAAATGCATTGAGTGCTAAGTCCACATTGATCCTTAAGTCGCATTCGAAATCAGCACTAAGTGTAAACTCGCCGCCTAATAAAGAAGAAATTAGGGACTATTTACTCACTTCCGGGTTGGCTATTAAATCTGGAAAAGATATATTCTAAAATGGGAAGCGGTAGCATGAATGAAAGAAAAGCAATAGAGGGTAAGTACTAAGGGTAGGCAACAATGTTTTGGTACATCTCCAATGTAAAGACTATTTAAGTGTCGTCTACAAAATAAATTACGAAATGATCGAGGATTTCTGAAGCTATATTTACTACTACGGTTACTTTCGCTAAAATAGAACCATATTCGAAGAATATATATATTTAGAGAGTCATTGCTGCAAATGGACGCGATGAAAGTTGATAATTAAGTAACATTGTCTAGATAGCATTTTGAGTGTTTAAAAATGATAAGAAATCTCACTATTAGCAGTGTGTGTAATAATTCCAAGAGAATGAAGATACATGTGTGGCGATCAAACAAAGTAGTAAAATAATAAAGAGATTAATTATGGTTAAAGGTTTAAGTTGTCAGTAAGGGAATTTATACAAAAATATTTTGATTACTCTTTTGAAAAATTGTCTAATTGTTTAAGTCAAGACGAATACAAATTTACGAGGAGCCAGGGTATTTATGAAAACAAGTTTGAGACTTTAGGAACTCGCTGGAAATTACAAAGTAGAATGATGTTTTAAGAAAGGTGTAAAATTGTCGATCATTGAAAATAATGCATTCTTAATTTAGTGGTTTGGCAAAAACAATCATTTAGAGGATAGATAATTGTAAAATTCAAAACTTTTGATGTTTTTAAAGACAATAAGAAACATAAGAAAACATATCCTTCACCTATATTTTCTGGATATAGAAAATTGATAAGCATAAGGGTAGTCACCTTGTGTATTAAGTGTAAGGGAAATACAATGAAAATTGCACTCTTAATCAAATTTCTAAATTTTGAACAAAAGAACAATGAAAATAAGGATTACTCGTTTATGGTAGATTTCAGAATAAAAAAAATGTATATGATAAAAGGCGTAGTTGAGTATATCAAGGTTGACCAAGTCAAAATTATGCCTCATGATTATACACATTAATCGCGTATAATGAAAAGGTAGACTTCTAGTTTGTATGCGTATGAATGTGGTCCTAAGGGAAGTAAATTAGACAAGAACAAATTTAGACCATGCATTAAATTATTATTATTATGGGTGTGTGAGATCTCAAATAAGATAGAGACCAAGAAATAAAGTGCAAGGGAAAGAAAAGGAAGGTAGCAGCAACAATGATTGCTATTGTTAAAATTTTAAGATCAATATATGTATAGGTAGGTTTAAAACTAGGTTGAGATATACTTCAAACTTTAATCCTTGATGTATGTTGATGGTTACATAAGCATGTGGAAGTTTTAAAGTGTTTGCTAAGGTTTGATAAAAATTCATGAGTTATCTATTAAGTTAAACTCCATTTGCGAAAAAGAAGAAGCATTAAAATAAGTAATTGAAAATCTGACAGTTTGACCTTTTAGACTAGAGTCCAAGAATGGTTAAAACGAATAAGGTAAAGACTCAACATATTTAGAAGAATAATTGTACATTGTTGAAAGTTCATCACTGGAAGTTTAAAAGTGAACATTAAGTTTTGTAATGCTGTAAATTTTAGAAACTTTACAGATTATAAAACTAATTTGAAATAAAATAAACAAATGAGGTATGTTGGAAATGTAGGAATTCGAGATGTCTTATAAATATGTTTGAAGTAGAAAGTTGCAGAAATATCATATTGGATTTCAAGAAAACACATTTAAGTAAGGTATAATGCCTAAATGAGAAAGAGGTCAAAAAGAATCAAAAAAAATGTGATTTGAAGATCTGATGAAGCTTTTACCCATGTCATGTCATATATTTAAGTTTTATAGAATAAAGTTTAAACACTTTTATAAAAGAAAATGTTTCTAAGTTTTTAAAAAACGTGCCAAAATGGTAAGCAAGGTTTAAAATGGTTTATATGCCCTTAAAAAGCACATCTATCCATTGAAATGGATTTAAAATGAAATTGAAATAGCAAGGTTAAAACCAATATTGGTTAAACTGAGTTTTGAATAAAAGTGTTTAGTTAAAGCAAGTTATTAAAAGTACAATTGGTTGTTTTTAGCGAGAAATATGACCTACATTGTTAGGAAATTTCTAGTAAGTTGTATGAAGTGGTTATAAGGTATTTTATCGATGATAAATAAAACCGATGAAGCGAAATAACTTTTTGATGGAAGATTAAGAAGTAAGGAATAGGTAGATTAGTTTAGTTGATCATACCTAAATACTAAGGCGAGTATCGGTGTCTTTTCCCCAAAATAAAGGACAAGAAAAATTGTTTGTAAAATGTTTTATGGCGTCAATGCAGTTTCGTGGCCTTTTATAGAGGTCAAAGGTTAAGTTATAGGTTTGGTGTCTGGATCACGACATAAGAGGATGTAATCCTTTATAACGATAAAAATGTTAGTAATGTCGCTAAAGCTCAAATGAATTTATGAAAATAATAACGTTCGAAGGAGAATTCAAAATTTGTAGGAAGGATTCGTACAATGAAGTAGTGCGATGTTTGATCGGGCATGAAAATTTAGGGTTAAAGCTTGGGCATGAAACATGCTAGTAATTGGAAAGTGTAAGATGGTTGTATACTCAAGATAATCACTAGTGTATGCAGGGGTCTCGAACTTAACCTTGTAAACTTTGCCATAAGGGGAATGGTTTGTGCTTGAATTAGGATATTCGAAATAAAGATGGTAGGGTAAGAATCTCCAAAGATAAGGTTTAGAATTAATGAGGTATCTTAGACTAAGTTTTAAGGTCAATATGGAAACAATTTATAACTAAAATCATAGCGTAGAAGAGAAGACTCACATATTAGTAATAATGAGTTGAGCTTCTGTGCCTCCTCGAGAGTCATATTAGGGATTCTCACCAATGGCATCCTGGTGTTTTACTTGTGGCGACTCATCTACTTTGTAACGCGATGCTTCAATTCTCATCCGTCTCGGTATCAGAATGATTTCCTATTTGTAACTCTAGTACAAAAGTGATGAAGAGGTATCGAGGTATAATTGGTATTGGTATTGACATAAGATTATTAATAGTGGCTATCTAGTTACTAACCTTACGTCTAAAGTCAATAACCGAGGAATACTATAGCATCCACTAAATTCAAGCCAATTTAAAACTTTTTCAGACATTAAAAAACCATTACTTATTACAAATTGTTTTCAAAATAGTTTCATATCAGAATATCCCACAAATCAAATCACAAAAATGCGAGGAGGTGCACGATCACGCCTTCGCCATCCCGTGATCATCCGAAGTGCCTATAACAAAATCCAAAACTATAAGCCTGAAGCCTAGTGAGTTCCCCCAAAATACTAACGCCGTACAAACCATAACCATATAATAACAAACAACATCCATATAGATTCTACAATATGACTAGATTTCCCTCACCGAGCCTGCAGTCTATCTGGCCCACTCTCAGAACCTTCAACGTGTCTGGTCTGCCCACCCAGGCCTTCAGCCTGTCTGGACCATTCGTCGAGCCTTCGCGTGGCTGATATTCCCTACCGGGCCTGAAGTCTATCCGAGTCGCCCTGGGTATGTTGGCCTACAACACAAAGCAGGTCCGCCTCAACCCACCCCCAAACACAATCAACACATAGATAACAATGCTAGCATATACAAACAGTCAAACTGATCTAACAAATCACTAATCATAGCATCATCCTATATACCAGGATACCGACCTAATCGGTCACTAACATTACATCATCCTATATACCAGGATACTGACCTAACAGGTCACTAAGCATATCATCATGCAATAACCAGGATATCATTCCAAAAAGAAGGGCTAACATGGGTGCCTTCGACCCTGTTAGTATAGTGAGGACAACTCACCTCACAATGTCGATTGGAACTGAAATAGCAAACTCCCAAAACACGTATCCAAACACCAACACCTACAACCACCAATGATCCACTTCCATAAATACCCAAATTACCAAAGTACCCTTAGAAGTCAAACTGGTCAACCCTTGGTCAAAGTCAAAGTCAATGGTCAAGGTCAACAGTCCATGTTGATCCAACTTGTCGAGTGCAGCTTACTAACTCATCGAGTTCCTTCAGAACTCAAAGAATCGTGAAAATCCCAGTTGACTCGCCAAGTTTTCAAACAACTTGTCGAGTCCATGTAGTGTCCAAAATGTCGGGGAAACCCTAACCAACTCGTCGAGTCACCTTGCTAACTCGCCGAGTTCATGCAGAATCCAGAAAATGGGAAACCCTCATCCAACTCGTCAAGTTGACTATGCAACTCGTCGAGTTCCTTCAACCATTTCGCATTCAGCTCACTTCAGTCGAGTTCCTGGCTTCAAACTCCAGATCTGGCTTCCTAGGGTGAAGTTACCACGTAAAGTTGCTAACTTTACATGCATGCAAGGTCTCATGAGGCTAAAATCATCCAAACTAAGCTTAGGAAGAGTTTTTGGGCATGGAGAAGGGTCAAAACTGTTGGGTTTTGAGCACTATAACACTCCTATGGTGCACATGCAACCCTAAATGCTTTGGATCTATGTTTTCTCTAATTATACATGCATTTGTTTTTCCAAAGCATTCTCCCTATCTAGCATACAACTGAAGCTATATAATAAAAACTTTAGTTTGGATGCTTACCTCTTAAGTAGGGTAGAGTTCTTGACCTTTTAAAGCTTTATCACCTCAAGTGTGATGCCTCTATTGGTTCACAAACACCAAAATGCAAAAGGAGGCTTGAGAGAATAAGTTGGTTATCTCTAAGATAGGGTGTAGCTGATTTTTGCTCTATAGGGGCTCTATTTACAGTGTTGCACATGCTAGGGTTACACTTTGCAAACCCTAATAACCCCTGACTTTCCACATTCTCATGCTCCATGGGTTTAACCTCCATGGACTATCCATGGATTAGTTTAGCCCACCTACATGATCATGGATAATTGGCCCACGCTACAAGAATGATTGATTTACATAATCAATCCCCCTATATTTAATTAGTCTCTTTTGATGACGAAATTAATTCTTGATCAATACTTATTAAATAACATGTTTTCATATTAATATATTGTACTTGTAATATATTAATAAACCATATACAAGCTTATTCTCAAAATCCATCCTATTAATTGCACTGGTGAAGGCAACCCAAAAAGGACAATGCTATAATCGGGTCAGGTACATCCCAATTATAGTTATGGGCTTAGACACCAAATCCAACAGTCTCCCACTTGGATAAGTCTAGTAACTATAACTGCCAATGTGTAGCATCCGACTTAGCAATCGTAAGCTTTCAAAATCCGTTGTCAACTCTGACCTAGTCAATGATGCATCCTTTAGATAAGGGATCATATAATCCTTTTTCTCAAGATATCAACTGGAAAAATACATGGAACAATGTCATACTTATTGTCCAACAGTTTGTTTCCCAATTTCCGATTCGCCTGACATAGAACATAACAGAACACATCAATTTAGTTTTGACCAGGCCCGAAACATAGTCAAAACAGAATAATCAAGGGGCCCAAGATATCGCTTTTGATCCTATTAGGATAAAAGGGAACAGATAAACTTCGACATTATATGCTTGTACTCACTACTCATTAAATCATGCACAAAAATACATTTTATAACATCAAGTTACTGATGTGTTTTCTTATCATCAATGCACAACTAATTCATAGTCAACAACTCATATATCTAGGTTTGAAGAATTATATGATATTATCGTCTCACAATCACTCAAGATAAATTCCATGGAGTGATTCTAGTGAGCGCGGGTTGATCTAATACTCAAATCTTATTCTAAAAGTACTCATGAATGGTGTAGCAAACCTATTGCTATGCCTAACTCCTTAGACAAATCTACAAGCCAACTCATGACAGTCTTCTTTCATACCTACGTCCAAAGTATGATCGACTGGGGAGAGTGTGAATAAATCTTATTATTTTGGAAGTCAAAACATGCAAAGTGAAACAATAGTAAACGATTGACACAAGACAGTAACTTTACTTATAAATAAAACTCCTTTTATTCATCATCAAATGTCATTTACAATTTAGCTATTACACGTTTCGGTTTATCTAATCACTAAAACTAATATCTTCCTTTAGCCCAATGCCCTTCGCATGTTGTAAGTGCTTAACCCAAGTTAGTCCTTTTGTAAGAGGATCTGCTGGGTTGTCCTGTGATGATATCATCTTCACCACAAGGTGGCTTTCTTCTACTTGATGTCTTATAAAGTGTTACTTTCTGTTGATATGCCTGGATCTTACATGATCTCTTGGTTCCTTGGTTAAGGAAATCGCCCGTTCATTATCGCAGAATATTTCTACATGCTCCTTTATGGAAGGAATAAATCCAAGGTCCCCGATGAAGTTTTTCAACCATATCGCCTCCTTCGCCGCTTCACTTGCTGATATGTACTCTGATTCACACGTTGAATCAGCTACAATCTCTTGCTTGGAACTTTTCCATGTTACTGCTCCTCCATTCAGGGTAAACATCCAGCCCGACTGAGAGCGGAAATTATCTCTGTCGGTTTGAAAGTTGGCGTCACTATACCTTGTCACACTCATGTCATCACTCTCACCAAGGGTAAGGACCCAATCCTTAGTCCTATGTAGGTATTTGAGTATGTTCTTAATCGCAGTCCAATGAGCTTTACCAGGGTTCCCTTGATATCTGCTAACCATGCTCAAAGCAAAGGCCTAATCAGGGTGAGTACAAGTCATAGCATACATGATCGAACCAACTACGGAAGCATATGGTATATGACTCATTTATGCTATCTCATCCTCTATACTCGAACTCTGAGCTTTACTCAGTTTGGTATTGCTTAGGATAGGTAGGTTACCTTTCTTAGAGTTCTCCATGCTAAAATGTTTCAACACCTTGTCCAAGTAGGTACTTTGACTAAGTCCTGTTAGTCTTCTACTTCTATTTCTCAATAGCCTAATCCATAGGATATAGGCAGCTTCTCCGAGGTCCTTCATAGAGAAACACTTCCCAGGCCAGGACTTAACCTCCTGTAATGTTGGGATATCATTTCCTATGAGTAGTATGTCATCTACATACAATAGCAGAAAGCTCACTATACTCCCACTAGCTTTGACATATACACAGGACTCATCCTCGCTTCTTGAAAATCCAAACTCTTTGAATTTCTCAACAAAACAAAGATTCCATCTACGAGATGCTTGTTTCAATCCATAAATGGATTTCTTAAGCTTACACACTGTATTTGGGTACTTTGCATTGACAAAACCCTCTGGCTGACTCATGTAAACATATTCAAGCAACTTTCCATTAAGGTAAGAGGTTTTGACATCCATTTGCCATATTTCATAGTCATGAAATGCAGCAATGGCCAACATAACCCTAATAGATTTGATCTTCGCTACTGGTGAGAAGGTTTCATCATAGTCAACTCCCAGAGTTTGAGTAAAGTCCTTTGCAACCAGTCGCGCCTTATATATGTGTACATTCCCATCCATGTCGGTCTTCTTATTGAAGATCCATTTGCACCCGACCGTCTTACGACCTGGTACATTGTCAACCAAGTTCCAAACTTGATTGTCATTCATGGAGTGAATCTCGTTGTCCATAGCCTCTTTCCACTTGGCAGACTCGGGGCCTATCATGGCTTCCTTGTAATTGTTTGGTTCATCTAAATTTACCAGTGTGCTATCACTAATAAATATATCACCTTCTCCAGTAATATGGAAACCATAAAACTCAAGTGGAACTCTAACTCTACTAGAACACCTCGGAGGTACAGACTTGTCAATTGGTTCAACCGGAGCTTCCTCATCAGGTTGATTTCTAGTGTTTGAGGTTCCATCATCGCTTGATACTTGAAGTTCTTCAACGTCAATTTGCCTCCCACTGTCCCCTTGGCATATAATTTCTCTCTCACGAAAGACTCCTTTCCTCGCGACGAAGACAACATTGTCACTCGGCCTATAGAAGAGATATCCAAAGGAATTTTGCAGATAGCCGATGAAAATGCATCGCTCACACCGAGGTTTGAGCTTGTCGTGAGTCTCACATCTCATGAAAGTCACGCAACCCAAAACCTTGATGTGGTCTAATATGGGAACCTTCCCAGTCCATATCTCGTGAGGTGTTTTGGAAACCTTTTTGGTAGGGACTAAATTAAGGATATAGGCGACAGTCTAAGGCATAACCCCAGAATGAGATAGGTAACGAATCTCTACTAATCATGGAACGAACCATGTCTAGCAAGGTTCTATTGCACCTCTCAGCCACACCATTAAGCTATGGTGTCCTATGTGGTATCAATTGTGAAACAATTCCACATTCCTTTAGATAGTCAAGGAACT
The DNA here is from genome assembly GCF_051521515.1 of Lactuca serriola. NCBI lineage: Eukaryota > Viridiplantae > Streptophyta > Magnoliopsida > Asterales > Asteraceae > Lactuca > Lactuca serriola. The sequence continues at coordinate 91,830,464 of NC_136413.1, read as the reverse complement.
CGATACTACGATACTCTCCTCCTCGATCAGATCACAACATCTTTATCTTCCTGCCTAATTGATTCTCCACTTCTTGCTTAAACTTTTTGAACTTTTTAAAGGTTTCTAAAGTATGTTTGACTCTTGAAGCTCTTCAAGGTCAATTTGCCTCCCACTGTCTCGTTGGCATATGAGTTCTCTCTCACGAAGGACTCCTTTCCTCACAAAGAAGACAACATTGTCACTTGGCCTATAGAAGAGATATCCAAAGGAATTATGCGGGTAGCCGATGAATATGCATCGCTCACTCCGATGTTCGAGCTTGTCATGAGTCTCATGTCTCACGAAAGCCTCGCAACCCCAAACCCTGATGTGGTCTAATGTGGGAACCTTCCCAGTCCATATCTCGTGAGATGTTTTGGAAATCTTTTTAGTAGGGACTAGATTAAGGATATGGGCGACAGTCTCTAAGGCATAACCCGAGAATGAGATAGGTAACGAAGCTCGAGTCATCATTGAACAAACCATGTCTAGCAAGGTTCTATCTATTGTGCCTCTCAGCCACACCATTAAGCTATGGTGTCCTACGTGGTATCAATTGTGAAACAATTCCACATTCCTTAAGATAGTCAAGGAACTCGATACTAAGATACTCTCCTCCTCGATCAGTTCACAACATCTTTATCTTCCTGGCCAATTGATTCTCCACTTCATGCTTAAACTCTTTGAACTTTTCAAAGGTTTCTGAAGTATGTTTGACTCTTGAAGCTCTTCAATGTCAATTTGCCTCCCACTGTCTTCTTGGCATATGAGTTCTCTCTCATGAAAGACTCCTCTCCTCACGATGAAGACAACATTGTCACTTGGCCTATAGAAGAGATATCCAAAGGAATTCTGCGGGTAGCCGATGAAAATCCATCGCTCACTCTGAGGTTCGAGCTTATCAGGAGTCTCACGTCTCACGAAAGCCACGTAACCCAAACCTTGATGTGGTCTAACGTAGGAACCTTCCCAGTCCATATCTCATGAGGTGTTTTAGAAACCTTTTTGGTAGGGACTAGATTAAGGATATGGGCGACAGTCTTAAAGGCATACCCCCAGAATGAGATAGGTAACGAAGCTCAACTCATCATGGAACGAATAATGTCTAGCAAGGTTCTATTGTGCCTCTTAGCCACACCATTAAGCTATGGTGTCCTATGTGGTATCCATTGTGAAACAATTCCACATTCCTTAAGATAGTCAAGGAACTCGATACTAAGATACTCTCCTCCTCGATCAGTTCACAACATCTTTATCTTCCTGCCCAATTGATTCTCCACTTCATGCTTAAACTCTTTGAACTTTTCAAAGGTTTCTGAAGTATGTTTGAATCTTGAAGCTCTTCAATTTCAATTTGCCTCCCACTGTCTCCTTGGCGTATCAGTTCTCTCTCACGAAAGACTCCTCTCCTCGCGACGAAGACAACATTGTCACTTGGCCTATAGAAGAGATATCCAAAGGAATTCTGCGGGTAGCCGATGAAAATCCATCGCTCACTTCGAGGTTCGAGCTTGTCGTGAGTCTCACGTCTCACGAAAGCCACGCAACCCCAAACTGTTTTGTGGTCTAATGTAGGAACCTTCCCAGTCCATATCTCGTGAGGTGTTTTGGAAACCTTTTTTGTAGGGACTAGATTAAGGATATGGGCGACAGTCTCTAAGGCATACCCCCAGAATGAGATAGGTAACAAAGCTCAACTCATCATGGAACGAACCATGTCTAGCAAGGTTCTATTACGCCTCTCAGCCACACCATTAAGCTGTGGTGTCCTACGTGGCGTTAATCTTGAAACAATTCCACATTCCTTAAGATAGTCAAGGAACTCGATACTAAGATACTCTCCTCCTCGATCGGATCACAACATCTTTATCTTCCTGCCCAATTGATTCTCTACTTCTTGCTTAAACTCTTTGAACTTTTCAAAGGTTTCTGAATTATGCTTGATTAAGTAGATATAGGCATATCTGATGTAATCATCAGTAAAAGTCACATAGAAGCGATTAGCATCCCTTGTGGTGGTTCTAAATGGTCCACACACATCAGTGTGTATGAGATCCAACAGACCTTCACCCCTTTCACAAGTACTAGTGAAGGGTAACTTGGTCATCTTTCTAAGTAAACAAGATTCGCAAGTATCATCCGACTTTAAGTCAAATGACTCCAAAACTCCATCCTTTTGGAGTTGGGCTATGTGCTTCTTGTTGGCATGTCCAAGACGACAAGGCCACAAGCATGCTTTATCCAAATCATTGAAAAAATAATGTGTACCACATTATTTCTTAGGTTATCTACAACATTTAGAGTTTCATATACACCATTGCAAGGTAATGCTTCAAAATAAAATACACCATTGTAATAAGCATTAATACCACCAATTATTAAAAGAAAATGTAAAACCTTGTTTGTACAAACAGTGAAAGGAAATAATATTTCTCGCCATATCAGTTGATCCCACTTTGTTTTGAAAGAAAGTAGGGGATCATCTGATGCTCATTTAAATTTATGTCGATGATATTATATTTGGTTCAGCTGATCCTTTTTTTCAAAGGATTTTGAGGAATCAAAGTCAATTCGAGATGAGTATGATGGGATTGGGTTTGAATATTCATCGAAGTAGAGAAGGGATTTTTAGAAATTAAGAGAACTATACTCAAAATTTGCTTGAAAGATTTGGGATGATGAATTGCACAAAGACTAAAGTCCCAGTGGCAGTCGACAATCGTCTAGGTCCATCTTTCAATAAGTCTGTTGTTGATATCAAAACATATAGAAGCATGATCGGTTTTCTTTTTTATTTAACTAAAAGTCAACCTGATATAATGTTTTCTATATGTAATTCTGCTAGGTATCAAGCAAATCCAAGAGAACCTCATCTTACTCCAGTGAAAAATTCTTTTGTTATATTTATGTAACAAAGACTATAGGATTGTGGTATCTGTCAAAAACAGAATTCTTTATTCAAGCATTTTCTGATGTGGATTTAGGGGGTTGTCAACTGGATCGAAAGAGCACAACTGTAGGATGTCAAATTCTTGATGGGAAACTTGTGAGTTGGCAGTTGAAAAAGCATAGATGTGTATCAATTTCAACAGCTGAGGCTGAATACATTGATGTGGCGGCTTGTACATCTCAAGTCATTTGGGTCCAAAGTCAACTTTGTGACTATGCAATTAACATGAAGAAAATTCCTTTATATAAGTGATTCTCAAAGTGAAATTCGTATATGTCATAAGCAAGTTCAACATTCAAAGTTCCAAACATATTGCTCTTCGTTAGCACTTTATCAAAGATCATGTTGAAGATGAGAATATTTAAGTCCATTTTGCAAAAACAACTGATCAGCTTACTAATATTTTCACAAAACCTTTGGATGAAAAATCATTTTTAAGAATTTTAAATGGTTTGGGAATGATGGAAGCATGTTATGTTCCACATTCTACATAACTTTTTGAAGGACTGATGTCTGAATGAATTGGACTTATGATTGTTGGTTTTACTTTTCACATGTTTTACTAACTTTTGTTATTTTCCTAGTTGGTTCTTTAGCGGTTATTGCTCCCATTCAGCGTTCATACACCTTCACATTCAATATTCATTTGATTCACTCAGTAATAGTTTCGTGTCTGAAGTTACTTTTATGGCGGAATGTACATATCTTTGAAGATCATTCGACTGTGGGTAAGTAATATCCTTTTCTTATTTTTTTGTTGTTGTTATAAAATACAAAAATCCAAAGAGATTTTCTTATGTTTATTTTTCATTATTCAATTTCCAAAATCAAAAAAGATTTTCTTATTTTTGTCTTTTCTTTAGAAAATCAAAATTCCAAAAATCTTTTTGTTATGTTTGAATTTTTTTTGAAATATTGAAAAACGCAAAAACCTTTTCCTAATTTTGTGGAAGCTTAGTAACAATGTGTTGCATTTTTGCATGCCAAATGAGAATATTCAAAGGGTACATGTATGATTTGAAGTTTATATCCTAGTTAGGTGTCCTTAGAAGCATGTTGTCACATATCATCATTAAGCCTCATAGACTCCCTGTGTTCGAAGCCTAAATGAAATTTTCTTCCCAATTAGGCTATATTCACATTAGTCGACGACCAACCTTTCTCATCTCATGATGAGCTAAGAGATTTCTGCTAATTCCAAGTTTTCGTAGAGGTACAATAAGTCTTTTTAGCTAATCTTTTTCACCCAAAATTTCTATCACGGTCACACACAATGATACATTCCCAAGACATCTTTGGTCAAAACCAACTAAGATATAGTTATGTATTGAATCCGTGTTAATGATCCTAAATCATTTTTCCGTGATGAAGGTGAAACCCAACAAACCTTAACAGAATGAATTGACAGTGAACATATTTGTTCAAGATTATAATGAGACATTTGTTTCACTATACCATTTTTTATGTTTAAGATCTCATTTTCATTCTCTTTGAGTGATCTTAATGAAATGTACTAATTGCAAGTCATTTCTACCAACTAGATATAGTTTTTAACTTTTCCACATGGAGGTTTTCTGTGGTGACGGTTAATTAACTGATGTTACATGTGGCGATGCATAATTAGGGAACAATTTGAATTCAAAATTCACGTTAGTTATAAAAGGAAATTATTGACTTCAATTTCAACTTTTCGATTCCTGAATTCTCTCAAAGAACCCAAATTGTTCATAGCAATTGTTCTCTTAAAATTCTCTCTCAATCAATTCCAATGGCGGCTTAACAAATCATTTTTGATCGATTTAACACAAATGATGACGATACTTCTCAACCGATGATGAAGATTCAAAGTAATAATTTTTGGTTCAATCCTTATCTAGATGCTTATCTAGAAGAACTTCAGTTGTTCACACTGATTTTGAACAATAATGTTCTTAATCATGCTCTATCATCTTCCTTTGTTATCTCTATTCAATAGCTATCACTTGCAACATCTACTACGGTCTTCAACAAAACAACCTAGGTTGTGACATTTCAATTGATGTCCCATAAAACGAAGAAGCTTACGAAGAAGTAGTTTGCCAAAATCATGCAGTTACCGGTGTCTGGTACGTTTTATGAAGTCACAATGGACAAAGTTATACACATGTTCAATGAGATGGGTCATCAACCCACTTTGTCTATAATCAGTCATTTTAAGAAGTCTGGTTTGCCAAGTCTTTGGAATTTTCTATTTGGTTTGCTCTTCGATGCTTAACTGGATGGAGCACATGATTAGACATGGCGAAGCTTGAGGTATATTCTATTATGGTTGGGATATTGTAACAACCCGTTATTTCCGGGCATTATAAATCGAGTCTTGTAACCTCTTTGGAATGTAATAGGAATATCATCGATAAATGAATTATTCAAAAGCTCTGATTGGAGTACTCTATGTAGTAGATATCGTCTTATGGTTTCCAAATATATAAAGAACACTAAAATCCGAGTTATGACGAAGAAGTTATGACCATTCTAAGATTTCCGACAAAACCGACAACACCGATTAAACGGAAAACGCAAAGTTTCAATATGATAGCATTTAGCCTTATGTATCTAAATGAAAGTTATAGATAACATTAAACCGTGAGCGTACACAAAAAGAACGTCCAAATCTGACTTCGTATGAGGAAGTTGTGATTTTTCCAAGATCCGAATATAGCAGTAGACAGCTAAAAACTCGAATCGGAGATCGAGCGACTTTTGGCCGGAATGACCTAAACGAGAATCGAAGGTCTCGACAATGGTATTTCAGCGGTAAAAAGTCTGGCAAAAACCGACATCAGATAAAGAAGTTATGAATTTTCAAAGAAATTCCTTAAACACGTTGAGTTATAAAATAAATAATAAAAATAATTTCGGAATTTGCCAACGGAGTCTAAACGAAAGTTGTAGAGTGTAGTCTCACCTACGCGTAGATATAAAGACCATCGAAAACGGAGTTCGTATGAAGAAGATATGAATTTTTGAAGTTTATTAAATAAATTATATATTTATTTAAATCAAAATTTCGGACCTTATCCGAAGAGGAGTCAACGTCCTCATCCGGGTACGCGCTGCGTACCCCTGTACGCCCCACGTACCCGAGAGACTTGGCCTCTGATCGTCCACGTCGCCCTATCCGAGCCATCCGACCCGTCCGACCCGTCCGAAGTACCCGACCCGTCCGACCCGCTGTCCCGTCCGACCCGCCGTCCCATCCGACCCGCGTACCCAGCAACCCGTCCCATCCGAAGCCGAGGCAGTCGAGGCTTCGGTCATGCATGACGTACGCGTACGCGCTGCGTACGGGCGTACGCCCCGCGTTCGGAGGCGGTTCAGCCTTCCTATAATTAGGATGCGAGGGCTTCCGAGAAAAATGCTCATTTCTCTCCTCTCTCTCACAATCTTGCCTCGTTTTCCGTGCCCGTTCAAACCCGAAGCTCTGGTCTTTTTGCTCAAGTCCCGAGGGTCGATTTTACTCCCGAGATTCCCGAGAATCCCGAGGAAAATCCATTTCCCGAGACGAAACTCTGTCCGGTTTTCCATCTCGCTATCTTCAAACTATCAGGTGAGTTCATACCCCTGCAAGCACACTTTAAATGCGTTTTTAAATGCTTTTTATACTCTTTTAGGGGGGCAATACAAGTAAACACACGACTAAAATCGTGTGAAACATCGATCTTTTCATATACTTTTCATACTGTTGCTTTAACTGTCTTATGAAGTCATTCTCATGCAAAACGCCTCACAACACAACTTTACCCTCTTGGGATACAATATGTTTATAAATAGAAATATGTTTTATTTATACGTTTGCATATAAATACATCATATAAAGGGTAACATTCTTTACTAAATCATTTTATGCATTCAAAGAACTTATGATTTATGCTTTGTCAAACATTGTGAAAAAGGATAAACTTTGCATACAAACTACTACTTTAATACAGACTTAGTTGAGAATCCATGAGACGTGTACATCTTCAAACACTGCCTTTTTGATAAAAGGTATCGCTACAAGTCCTGTCTATAACCAGAGTCTCCCGTTCGGAGAACATGTCAAATGTGTATAGATCTATACGGGAAGTCATGATCCCGCGCCCTGACTGTTAGCTACAGTCCGTCTTTTGGGGTGACAGTTGTCATAACGCTACGACGCCTGAAGAACGTCGCTACAGGCATATTATGTTTAGTATGGTTATAAAACTCATCAGATATACAATTATTATGGTATTATGCTTTCATGAACGAGTAGCTATTAAAACTATTCTTCATCTAACAAGTGCGATCTTCGTATAGCTTTACTATGTAAAACTATGACACAACTTACAAGCACGTCGTTTGCTTGCGATTTTCGGTCTTAGAGACTTCCAGTTATGTCAGGAAAATAAGGGTTTTTCCTGTATACAAACCAAACAACTAATAGGAAAATAAGGGATTTTCTCGGTACAATTAGTTGCAACTTATATCACGAACATTCATATGCATTTCATACTTTTATAAGAAAATAAGGGTTTTTCTTGGAAAACACAACAAATCATATCTCAACTATTAGGGAAAATATGGGATTTTCTGGATCTAATACATTCATTTTCAACACACGAATCATAACTCATTACAATTGAAATACTACATTTTCTGGAAAACATACAAACACTTTCGAATGGCATACATTTTCTCAAAACACCACTTATGAACTCACCAACTTAAATGTTGACACTTTTTCTTTGAAATAACTTGTATTCTCAGGAAACCGCTAGACCAGGTAGCAACTACTTCTGAAGACTAACGCGCTGGCGTTAGTAACATATTTTGGATCACCATTTTGTATTTGATTCCTTTTGCAAAGATGTAACATATACAATCATGTAAACTTTTCAAATATATTTATATTATGGTGGTGTGTACTTTCCTTTCTATGAACTGTTATGATACTGAATATGACGTCCTCCGCCCCCGAACGTTTCCGCCGTTCTAGTTTGGGGGTGTGACAGATTGGTATCAGAGCATCGTTTATAGTGAATTAAGTATATCAAAACCATTTTTGGTATACAACTATAAACTCAACTGGGCAAAAACACTCTGAGAAGAGTCATACTTTTGAAATTAAATTTATTTAGTTTTTGTAAAGTAAGCATGCATTCATTTCGTACTAATAACAGTTTCACATCGGACTATCTTAGAAGTATTATAAATAAGTTGTGCAGTGCAGGTACGCCTTGGGACATGTAATCGGAACTGGGAAGGATATAGCCTGATCAACTATATTTGTCCGAGAGCCGACTAACGTGTGCCGAGGGGTGTCTGCAGTGGACAACAAATTTTAAAACTTACCAAACCGTTACTAGAATCAAACACAAGAATTTAAATACTATAGGAGTATTTGCTATCTAAACTAATTTAACTTACATGTTTTGCATGTTTCGACTTTATTCAATTCTTATGACCCTATCTCTCGTACAGTCAAATGGCTGGATTTCACCACCCCAATGACCCCTACTTTCCCAACCAAGGCAACGGAGGATGGATCGAAGATGATCCCGAAGAGGATGAGGAACCCATAGAAGTGGGTGATGACTCTGGTACTGACTCAGAGCCGGAAGTGATCGATCCACCGCCCATTCAACCTCCTGTCCATGTGAGGAACTTCCAAGGACCCACTCCCGTCTGGGGGAGTCACCTCCATCATTGGAGCCAACAACAAGGCATACGCCCTCCCTACGACATGTGTCGGGATTTCTATGATGTCCGCGGTGGAAGCTCGGCTGATCGAGCACTCCCAGTAATGGTGGGTAAGTTAGCCAATCAGTCCTATCAATCCAGAGTTCAAGCAAGCCGACTCCGGGATGTCAACGTGGAAGTGCAGGTTCACACTTCTGACATCCGTAGGCTGGACAAGATACAGGATATTGCTCAACTCCAGTCTGAGGCATTTCAGGCACAGATGATTGCAGCCCTAGCCGAATTAAGGGAGCAACAAGCCGCTTTTGATCGGCGCCTAATGGAATCGAAGCAATCAGATGCGGAGTCAAGCTCCAAGCGCAACCTACGTCGCAAATAGTGCCTGCCAGGATTTCAAATTTTGTTATAAATTAGGACTTCGGATAAGAGTATTCTTTTCTTTAAAACTTTCTGTAATCGGAGACCTTTAGAAAGGTCAAAAAGTTTTGTCTAAACTCGGATGTAACACAAATATATGTTTAATATATATAGGGCATATCTCTTTCTTGTTTTAATCATGTGTAGTCCGTTCAATTCATAAGTGCATCCATTCAAACGTTATTAATGAATCAAGCTCAAAACCCAGTGTTGGTCAAACCAAATTCTTAATCTATTTTAGATAGTTAACTCAATAACATTCAACTCGCAACCACTGAAACTTATAATGTCTCATTTTTTTCTTTTGGCAGCGCAATGCCTCCTCGTAGATCAACACGTACCAACGCAACCCCACCACCACCTCCACCACTAACTTATGATCCGGCAATGGTCCAGGCCGCTATCACAGCAGCAGTAGCAGCAGCTCTCTCTCAAATAAACTCCAATGCAAATGGAGGTACAGGAAGCAGCACGAATCATCCCAATCGTGGCCCCGGCCAGGGTCATGTAAGGGAGTGTACTTACAAGGAGTTCTCCAACTCGAAGCCAAAGACTTTTAATGGCAGTGGCGGAGTCATTGCACTAATGCAATGGTTCGAAAAGACCGAAACGGTCTTCGAGATCTGCTCGTGCCAAGAAACAAGCAAGGTTAAGTTCGCTGCTTGCACCTTCATAGATCGAGCCCTCACTTGGTGGAAAAGCCATGTGAACTCAGTAACGCTCACTGTCGCTAACGCCATGAGTTGGGAAGAATTGAAGGTACTACTAGTGGAAGAATACTGCCCGAGGGGTGAAGTGCAAAAGCTTGAGCAGGAGCCCTGGAATTTGAAAATGACTGGGTTTGATCTAGTCGCCTACACAGCTAGGTTCAACGATCTCGCCGCTTTGTGCCCTACCATGGTCAACCCAGAATCAAAGAAGGTCGAAAGGTACATTTGGGGGTTGTCACCCCAGATTCAAGGGCATGTCCTAGCTTCCAACCCTATCACCTACAACAGCGCTAAACGCCTGGCACAACGACTCATCGACCACGGAGCGAAACAGAGTACCATCACAGCAGCCGCAATTCCACCTAGGGAGGCTCAGGGCCAGAGTAAGCCTTGGAACAAGAGGAGGGGACAAACCCTCCAGGAGAACCCTAAGAAACAACAAGTGATAGCGACCCACGCTATTACTGTACCTACCAATTCTGCCCCCACAAGCTCATACAATGGAAAGCTACTGAAATGTAACCAGTGCAACTTCCACCACCACGGTCTCTGCCGTGACCTTCAATGCACCAGGTGCAATAAGAAGGTTCATACAGCCCGCTATTGCAAGGAGCAAACCCAACAATTCGCCCCCACTGCTAATACCAGAGTAAGCCGCGCTTGCTTTGAGTGCGGGAGCACAGGGCACTACCGCAAGGACTGCCCGAAGGCAAACAACAGGAATACCGGCGGAAGAGGCCGAGTTTTCGCAATGGGACAAGATGAAGCCATTGCGGACCCTACTATTGTTACGGGTACGTTTCTTCTCGATAACTCGTATGCATGCATTTTGTTTGATAGTGGAGCGGAAAGGAGTTTTGCGAGTCACGACTTTAAAAGCATGCTAAAACCAATACCACAATCATTAAGTGAACCGTTCATAGTAGAAATGGCCAACGGGAAAACCGAAGGCACTAAGGAGATATATTTAAACTGCACCCTAACTTTAAACGATAACCTCTTTCAAATCAACCTCATGCCAGTCTCGATTAGGAGTTTCGATGTCATCATTGGCATGGATTGGTTGAGTTCCCATCGTGCGGACATCCTATGTTACGATAAGGCCGTTCGCCTTAATCTGCCAACCGGCGAAACCTTCCTTGTTTTGGGCGACAAACCTAGTACCTCTCTTAGTATCATCTCAAGTATCCAAGCTCAGAAGTGCCTACGCAAGGAGTGTCACGCATTTTTAGCGCATGTTGTAGACGTGAAACGCGAAGTCCGGGACATCAAGGATGTGCCCGACGTATGCGATTTTCCCGACGTGTTTCCCGAGGACCTTCCAGGGATACCACCCGTAAGACAAGTCGAATTCAGAATCGATCTGATTCCCAGAGCTACCCCGGTAGCCAAAGCGCCCTATCGATTAGCCCCGGCAGAGATGCAGGAGCTGTCCAGCCAACTGAATGAACTACTTGGAAAAGGATTCATCAGGCCGAGCTTCTCACCTTGGGGAGCACCCGTGTTGTTTGTGAAAAAGAAAGATGGATCGTTCAGAATGTGCATCGACTACCGAGAACTCAACAAACTTACCATCAAGAACCGATACCCCCTACCCCGAATCGACGACTTATTCGATCAACTCCAAGGAGCCAACTACTTTTCCAAGATCGATCTGAGGTCGGGATATCACCAGCTGCGAGTCCTAGAGAGTGATGTTCCCAAGACGGCCTTCCGGACGAGGTACGGACATTACGAGTTCGTAGTGATGCCGTTCGGACTAACCAATGCCCAGGCCGTATTCATGGATCTAATGAATCGGGTATGTCGTCCATTCTTGGATAAATTTGTGATAGTATTCATAGACGACATACTCATTTATTCAAGGAATAAAGAAGAACATAGTCAACACCTGAGACAAGTCTTAAAGACGTTTACGGACTGAGAGACTGTATGCAAAATTCTCAAAGTGTGAGTTTTGGATTAGAAAGGTGGACTTCCTCGGTCACGTGGTCAGCAAGGAAGGAATCCACGTGGACCCCTCGAAAATCAAGGCTATCGAAAACTGGTCTGCACCAACTACACCAACAGAAATTCGCCAATTTCTAGGTCTTGCTAGTTATTACCGAAGGTTCATCCAAAATTTCTCCAGCATCGCAAAGCCTCTTACCGCTTTAACCCAGAAAGGTGTGACCTACAACTGGGGAGAAAAGCAAGATGTTGCATTTCAAACCTTGAAACAAGCCCTTTGCAGTGCACCTATCCTTTCTCTTCCGGAAGGGACCGAAGATTTCGTGGTGTATTGCGACGCTTCAAAGCAAGGGCTGGGTTGTGTACTAATGCAGAGGGGAAAGGTGATTGCATATGACTCACGACAACTGAAAGCGCATGAGGTCAATTACACCACTCATGACTTAGAACTTGGAGCAGTGGTCTTCGCTCTTAAAATCTGGAGGCACTACCTTTACGGTACCAAGTGCACAGTCTTTACGGACCACAAGAGCCTCCAACACATCTTCGACCAGAAGGAATTAAACATGAGACAACGACGTTGGGTCGAATTGCTCAACGACTACGAATGTGAGATTCGCTATCATCCGGGAAAGGCAAACGTCGTAGCCGATGCCCTTAGTCGAAAGGAGTACTCAGGCCGGAGAGTGAAGTCATTAGCTATGTCGATCCATTCGCACCTGTCAACGCAAGTCAAGGAAGCTCAAATAGAGGCCTTGAAACCCGAAAACGTGGCAGGTGAGGCCCTTAGGGGAATGGACAAGAACTTAGAAATCAAGAGTGATGGAGCACGCTACCTCATGAACCGGATCTGGACACCCAAGTTTGGTGGATTGAGAGAGGTAGTTATGAGCGAGGCACACAGGGCCCCATACTCCGTACACCCAGGGTCAGACAAGATGTATCTAGATCTCAAGCAACTCTACTGGTGGCCAAACATGAAAGCGGAGATCGCTACGTATGTGAGCAAGTGTTTAACTTGCGCCAAAATAAAAATAGAACACCAAAAACCCTCAGGTCTTCTCCAACAACCTGAAATACCTGAGTGGAAATGGGAGCAGATTTCCATGGACTTCATAACCAAACTGCCCAAAACTCAGAGTGGCCAAGATACTATTTGGGTAATCGTCGACAGATTAACCAAGTCAGCCCATTTCTTACCGATCAAGGAAACCGATAGGATGGAAAAACTATCAAGAACCTACATCCGGGAGATCGTACGACTTCATGGAGTACCGATGTGCATCATCTCAGATAGAGACAGCAGGTTCACTTCCAGATTTTGGCAATCATTGCAAAAATCCATGGGAACAAGGTTGGACTTGAGTACAACATACCACCCTCAAACTGACGGACAGAGTGAGAGGACGATCCAAACCTTGGAAGACATGTTGCGAGCATGTGTAATCGACTTTGGCAAGGCATGGGATATTCACTTGCCTTTGGTCGAGTTCTCTTATAACAATAGTTACCATACTAGTATCAAGACCGCTCCATTCGAAGCCCTTTACGGCCGTAAGTGCAGATCACCCCTGTGCTGGACGGAAGTGGGCGACACACAATTGGCAAAAGGTCTAGTCCCTAATAGCACCCTCACTGGTCCGGAGATCATCAGAGAAACTACCGAAAATATCGTGCAAATACGAGAACGACTGAAGTCCTCAAGGGATAGGCAAAAGAGCTATGCCGACAGGAGACGTAAACCCTTGGAATTCCAGATTGGCGACCGTGTACTACTGAAGGTCTCACCCTGGAAGGGCGTGATACGCTTTGGGAAGCGTGGAAAGCTAAATCCCAGGTACATTGGACCCTTCGAAATCATTTCGATAGTTGGTCCAGTGGCTTACAAACTCCAACTTCCAATCGAGCTTAACAAAGTGCATCCAGTATTCCACGTATCGAACCTGAAAAAGTGTTTGTCCGACGAAACACTTGTAATTCCACTCGATGAAATCGAGTTAAACGAAAATCTTAACTTTGTGGAAGAACCCGTCGAGATCATGGATAGGGAAGTTAAACGGACTAAGCAGAGTCGCATTCCAATAGTAAAAGTTCGATGGAATGCTAAGAGAGGACCCGAATTCACATGGGAACGGGAAGACCAAATGCTACAGAAGTATCCGCATCTCTTCCTCAGCCCCTAAAGCTTTTATCTTGTATTTAATTTCGGGACGAAATTCCCTCTAACGGGGGGGATGATGTAACAACCCGTTATTTCCGGGCATTATAAATCGAGTCTTGTAACCTCTTTGGAATGTAATAGGAATATCATCGATAAATGAATTATTCAAAAGCTCTGATTGGAGTACTCTATGTAGTAGATATCGTCTTCAGGTTTCCAAATATATAAAGAACACTAAAATCCGAGTTATGACGAAGAAGTTATGACCATTCTAAGATTTCCGACAAAACCGACAACACCGATTAAACGGAAAACGCAAAGTTTCAATATGATAGCATTTAGCCTTAGGTATCTAAATGAAAGTTATAGATAACATTAAACCGTGATCGTACACAAAAAGAACGTCCAAATCTGACTTCGTATGAGGAAGTTGTGATTTTTCCAAGATCCGAAAATAGCAGTAGACAGCTAAAAACTCGAATCGGCGATCGAGCGACTTTTTGCCGGAATGACCTAAACGAGAATCGAAGGTCTCGACAATGGTATTTCAGCGGTAAAAAGTATGGCAAAAACCGACATCAGATAAAGAAGTTATGAATTTTCAAAGAAATTCCTTAAACACGTTGAGTTATAAAATAAATAATAAAAATAATTTCGGAATTTGCCAACGGAGTCTAAACGAAAGTTGTAGAGCGTAGTCTCACCTACGCGTGGATATAAAGACCATCGAAAACGGAGTTCGTATGAAGAAGATATGAATTTTTGAAGTTTATTAAATAAATTATATATTTATTTAAATCAAAATTTCGGACCTTATCCGAAGAGGAGTCAGCGTCCTCATCCGGGTACGCGCTGCGTACCCCTGTACGCCCCGCGTACCCGAGAGACTTGGCCTCTGATCGTCCACGTCGCCCTATCCGAGCCATCCGACCCGTCCGACCCGTCCGAAGTACCCGACCCGTCCGACCCGCTGTCCCGTCCGACCCGCCGTCCCATCCGACCCGCGTACCCAGCAACCCGTCCCATCCGAAGCCGAGGCAGTCGAGGCTTCGGTCATGCATGATGTACGCGTACGCGCTGCGTACGGGCGTACGCCCCGCGTTCGGAGGCGGTTCAGCCTTCCTATAATTAGGATGCGAGGGCTTCCGAGAAAAATGCTCATTTCTCTCCTCTCTCTCACAATCTTGCCTCGTTTTCCGTGTCCGTTCAAACCCGAAGCTCTGGTCTTTTTGCTCAAGTCCCGAGGGTCGATTTTACTCCCGAGATTCGCGAGAATCCCGAGGAAAATCCGTTTCCCGAGACGAAACTCTGTCCGGTTTTCCATCTCGCTATCTTCAAACTATCAGGTGAGTTCATACCCCTGCAAGCACACTTTAAATGCGTTTTTAAATGCTTTTTATACTCTTTTAGGGGGGAATACAAGTAGACACACGACTAAAATCGTGTGAAACATCGATCTTTTCATATACTTTTCATATTGTTGCTTTAACTGTCTTATGAAGTCATTCTCATGCAAAACGCCTCACAACACAACTTTACCCTCTTGGGATACAATATGTTTATAAATAGAAATATGTTTTATTTATACGTTTGCATACAAATACATCATATCAAGGGTAACATTCTTTACTAAATCATTTTATGCATTCAAAGAACTTATGATTTATGCTTTGTCAAACATTGTGAAAAAGGATAAACTTTGCATACAAACTACTACTTTAATACAGACTTAGTTGAGAATCCATGAGACGTGTACATCTTCAAACACTGCCTTTTTGATAAAAGGTATCGCTACAAGTCCTGTCTATAACCAGAGTCTCCCGTTCGGAGAACGTGTCAAATGTGTATAGATCTATACGGGAAGTCATGATCCCGCGCCCTGACTGTTAGCTACAGTCCGTCTTTTAGGGTGACAGTTGTCATAACGCTACGACGCCTGAAGAATGTCGCTACAGGCATATTATGTTTAGTATGGTTATAAAACTCATCGGATATACAATTATTATGGTATTATGCTTTCATGAACGAGTAGCTATTAAAACTATTCTTCATCTAACAAGTGCGATCTTCGTATAGCTTTACTATGTAAAACTATGACACAACTTACAAGCACGTCGTTTGCTTGCGATTTTCGGTCTTAGAGACTGCCAGTTATGTCAGGAAAATAAGGGTTTTTCCTGTATACAAACCAAACAACTAATAGGAAAATAAGGGATTTTCTCGGTACAATTAGTTGCAACTTATATCAAGAACATTCATATGCATTTCATACTTTTATAAGAAAATAAGGGTTTTTCTTGGAAAACACAACAAATCATATCTCAACTATTAGGGAAAATATGGGATTTTTTGGATCTAATACATTCATTTTCAACACACGAATCATAACTCATTACAATTGAAATACTACATTTTCTAGAAAACATACAAACACTTTCGAATGGCATACATTTTCTCAAAACACCACTTATGAACTCACCAACTTAAATGTTGACACTTTTTCTTTGAAATAACTTGTATTCTCAGGAAACCGCTAGACCAGGTAGCAACTACTTCTGAAGACTAACGCGCTGGCGTTAGTAACATATTTTGGATCACCATTTTGTATTTGATTCCTTTTGCAAACATGTAACATATACAATCATGTAAACTTTTCAAATATATTTATATTATGGTGGTGTGTACTTTCCTTTCTATGAACTGTTATGATACTGAATATGACGCCGCCCCCGAACGTTTCCGCCGTTCTGGTTTGGGGGTGTGACAGATATACTATGGAATCAATGTTGATTATGCTTCGTTACTCTAGGAAGAGTTTGACAATTCAATCACTCATTCCTAACTAGCAAATGGAGTTTCATGTTCTTGGTTTTGGAGGTTGATTCTACGCAAAGTCTACACTCAAGAGGGTATTCTTTTCCCTATGGATCATGTTATGACTGAGTATTCTTTGATGACTATTCCTAAGGTGTTGGTGAATGATTTAAAGATATTTCCTATGATTGCTCGGATTCCAGATTCCCTGGTTAATCTAGTGACTCCTTCTCATGAGTTTTTTGTTCATTATCTTGTTAACATTGGTTCTACTACAACTGGAAGTTTACCACCCAAGGTTTTGAATAAGGGTGCTAAAGGTCAATCCAAAAGTTTCTAATGGTCAGAAGAAAAAGAAACTAGTTGAGAAGCCACATGAAGTGGTAGAAGAAGTTGTTCAAGAAACTGTGCCTACAAAAACAAGAAAAGAGGTTTTGAAATAAACAAAGAAGCCTGTAGAAAAGTTTGTTGTTTAGAAACCATCTAAAGTGGAACATCCGAAACACACTGAAAATCATGTCGAAAATGTTGAGACATAGGCTGAAACTATCACAAAGAGACTCCTAAGGGTGAACCTATGGTTAAAAAGGGTGTTTCGAAGACGATCAAGAAACTACAGTTTACAAGGAAGGGAGTTTTCCTTTGAGAATTCTCTTCTCCTACTTCTCCTGCATCAAGAAAATGAAGCGCTTTTGAATTTATGCAAAAATTGAAGACGACAAATCCTAATGTTCTTGAATCAGATACTAAGACTGAAGGTACATGAGGTTCGATTCATGTATCACTAAGAAAGGAGGCCCATGTTAAATCTACTTTTGAGGAAATAAGTCATCCCAATGTCACTACACACATATCTGATATGGATGTAAACATTAGTTCGGGTGAACATACAAATCCCATTATCCCTGAGAAGATATTGTTCATACCATCCGAAGTTTAAAATACCAAGTGTGGTCGAAAATTCAAACTTCCTTGTGAAATTATCTAATAAGGAAAAAAAATTTGTTATGGGTGAAGGGATATCACACGTAGACACATCCATAATTGCTACAACAACAATCAAATTCCATGTTGTTACTTCGTCTACTTTATGACCACCATTGTCATCATCACCATATACTTCAACCATTGTTCTTCCTACATCCACTTTGTTGTCACAAACGTTTTCTAGTGTTCTACAACAACCCATTGATGCATTGTTTTCATCTCAATCAATAGAACATTATAAGTCTATTCATGACGAAGAGGCTGAAGATGAAGATACGATGGTATCGTTTGCTGACTTACAATTCAATCCTAAATAGGATGATGTACCTGACGAAGCAACTATGTCAAGTAAACAATTCAAAATCCTAAATGGTAAAATTAAGTCACTTCTTCAGTTTTTGGCTGACAAAAGTGGAAAGCACTCTATGAGTGGGAATTGAAGTAGAGTACTTGTTGAAATCTCAAGAGTCGTGATTGAAGACTGTGATTGACAATTTGGATAAGAAGTATGAAGAGAGAATGGCAGTTTAGTCTGGAAACTTTTCATACGAGATTACTAAACTCCATGAGGCAGTTCAGTCTGGAAACTTTGCATACAAGATTACTAAACTCCATGAAAAAATATTCAAGAAGATTGAACAACTTCTTTCTGACTTCAAAGAGAAAATGTTGAAATTTGATCTTTCGGCTCAATCTTCTATTTCTCATGAATCCATTTCTACTATGGTTTCAAACATTAAAGCAAGCATCAAGGTAGAATTAGCTCATATTCTTAATTTGGTACTTCGACTACCAACCAATGCTCATCCTAGCCAAGAGTCGCAAGGGGGGGCTAAGGGTGTTGGTCCTTCAAAAGGATCAGTTGAAGACAAAGATTTGTAGTTAGGAAAGTCATGTCAACTTAAATTCCAATAACTGTTGTAATGAAGCCAGTGATCACAATGTCAATAACAACAACAATTACAACAACAAATGTTGATTTTTCGAATGTTCAGAAGAAAGGCATTTTGAATAATGAAGGAGGTGGAAATTCAAGTTCTTCTTTTGGTTAATCATTTTCTAATGTTGATCCAAAAGGAAAAGGAAAAAGTGTTCAAATTATTCAGACAGAGGAAGAAAAGAAAAGATTTCAAGCCATAGAAATGGAGAAACAAAGGCAGATAAACAACATCTTAAATAAGAGGATGAATGATCCTCCTGGCATGAAAAAAGGTGACCCAAAAAAACAATGGTGCTATGAAACAATAGAGATAGCATTCATTGATAAGCCAAATGAGTTTACAAAGAAGTCGAAGAACAGCTATGACATTGAGAACTCGAATTTCAATCAACCATCTTTTATTTACATTCACACAGTTTAAGTTATTTGAGAATTTCAAGGATAAAAATGAATACAAGAGGTTGAAGATTCGATTTCATGCGGTCTTGGGTATAGGTGGAAAAGAAGTATGGTTATCAATGAAGATAGTCAATATTGTGTCGATAGTGTCAAATGTCATATTCGAAGGCTTACTACAAAACTTTTGATACTTGGTAGTTAGAGCGAATAATGTGGCGTGTTATTTCACCATCGCATATTTTCCTCTGATGAACTTTAATGATTTGATCACGGTGTCGAAGATTCTCTACAATATAGAAGCTTCGCAAGTTGCTGAAGAGAATAAAAATGCATTCATTCTGGGATATGCACATATCAAAGCTTTTCTGGTGTGTTATTATGAGTATTTGGCTATCATAGACATTGATTTAGCTGGCGATCAATAAGACTTTAAAGGTGCCCTAATCTATATTGACAAGTAGATTGAACATTGATGAGTTTGAAGATGGGGAGACAATACATCGACCTTCCGGAGGTGTCTTTCAAGGGAATAATAAGACGAACAAGTTGACGAACATTCTCTTTCAAGTGATAGACAATGAGC
This sequence comes from Lactuca serriola, assembly GCF_051521515.1. NCBI lineage: Eukaryota > Viridiplantae > Streptophyta > Magnoliopsida > Asterales > Asteraceae > Lactuca > Lactuca serriola. The sequence goes on along the minus strand of NC_136413.1, from coordinate 91,810,832 downwards.
GATACACGAATGCCCATTTTTCGAATATTTTTCTCCGCATCAACAATTTCAAGAAGAATGATAATGATGACAGAGCCGAGATTCAAAAAATTAACTTGTGGTACATGGAGATGCGAAAAGAGTTGATATAGACAATGAAAATACTAGCTTGAAGGTTTCGACTGTTCTCACTAAGGAGGAGATTGTAGAGTCGAAATATTGTAGTGATTCGTTGAAAGTTGTAACTTAGGTTTCGAGTCTTTAAATAATGAAAGTTTCATCTTTCGTTATCTTATCTATTTACAAGGTTTTTTTAGTTTTGATACATAATGTTAAGTCCTTGTACTTTTGTAAGTCTTGTATATCCTATAAATAGGGTAAATGCATGGGTCCAGAGTAACAAAGACATTTGAATTACTCTATCTCCTACTTGAAAACCTTTGTATTCATTCAGACTTTAATCCAAGCTAAACGAATCATATTTAGATCTTGTGTTCTTTATTTCTTATCGATTGATTCAAACACTCTTCATTTTAATTATACATATATATATATATATATATAAATATATATATATATATATATATATATATATATATATATATATCTATATATATATATATATATATATATATATATATAAGTTATAAATATTATACCATGGACTTTTACATACACTTGTGTACACTACAAACGAGAATTTCCTCTTTATGAAAGTGGGTAGCATTACTTTTACATATCTACATATCGATCATACTCAGCTTTTATAAACTTATTGCAACGTAAATCTTTTCGCCTAGTGACTTATTCTCGTATAAGTTAGGGTTTTTCAGTATCGATCCTTACACTCGAGTGCTCATTTACATACAAAATAACTTGGGTTATATAAATACATTAGTTAAGAGCTTTATACTAAGACGTTGTTCATTACCTAAGTATAAAAACTTAGCATATGCAAACTACTATAACTGTTAATCCTCGGAGCGAGATACACATGTATATATCTCAACGGGGTTGACATCCCTACCTGCGGTTGCTAGCTACAACCTTGATCGATAAATCGTATCTGGTGATTACTAACTACCATTATTACTACAATGTAAAATGAAGCATTGTAGGGGGTACCGCAGTTATATAGCTCGGTAATAGAACTCACTATAAACATTAACTGAATCTCTATCGCTCTCTATAAAAACTAATGTTTGGTTTCTCTCTTTAGAAACTAGTTACAAGCATGGTTTACTTATGGAAAAACACCTTTTGGCTTTCACAATTCTTTAATAGCTCTTTATAAACTCATTTTTAAGTATGGTTTTACTTACAAAGAAAATACTTTTTGATCATTATAAAAATATCATTACTGCACTAGCAGAAATCCTGTAACTCTCACCAACCTTGTGTTGACCCTCAAAATTACATGTATTCTTAGGAGTTCATTAATCAATTTTTCAGACGAAGGAATATTCATGGATTTCAGGCGACCTAGTTTTCTAGTTTTTCTTATATCTGCCTGCCTATTTAAGGGAACTCATGTACTGTATTATTATCCGTAAGAACCTTGTATTCAAACTTCATGATGAAATACAAATATTGTTTTGTTATATGTACTTGTGCTATATATTCAATTTCTTGTGATCCATGAACTAATATGTACAGACTGAAATGTCCCGCCACCTCAGTTGGGGTGTGACAACAGGGAACTTAACAAGCTCATAGTAAAGAATCGTTATCCACTACCAAGGATTTACTACTTTTTTTGATCAACTTTAGGGAGCAGATCTACATTCAGGATACCACCAGATGCGAGTAAGGGATGAGGATATAACAAAGACGGGCTTCGAAACTCGGTATGGTCACTTTGAGTTTGTAGTGATGTCTTTCAGGCTCACAAATGCTCCCACTCCATTCATGGATTTGATGTATCGTGCTTGCACGCCCATGCTTGATCAGTCGATAATCGTTTCTATCGACAATATCTTGGCTCTTTCGAAGATGCAAGAGAAGCATAAGGAGAATATATAGGAGATACTCAAAGTTCTAAGAAGGCATAAGCTTTATGAAAAAGTTCTCCAAGTGCGAATTATGGTTACGAGAGGTCTAGTTCCTTGGGTATCCTGTCAACTAGAATTGCATTTTGATCGACCCAACCAAGATTAAGGCAATAATGCAGTGGTAGGTTCCGGCCACTCCCTCTGAGATTCAAACTTTTTTAGGATTGGCTTGATATTATAGATGATTTATTCAAGGCTTCTCCTAGATTGTGGTACTAATTACCCATTTAACGAAGAAGGGTGCGGTTTTTTGTTGGGGTCCTGAATAACAATTAGCATTTGAGACATTAAGAAAGAAGTTATGTAAAGGTCCAGTGTTGACCCTTCCCGAGGGTGTTGACGACATGGAAGTTTATTATGATGCGATGATCATGGGTTTCAGAGTCGTTCTCATGCAATGAGATCATGTAATTGGGTATGCCTCGAGACAGTTGAAGCCTCACGAGGCTAACTATTTGACACATGTTCTGGAGTTGGGAGAAGTGGTATTTGCTATCAAGATTTGGAGACACTACTTGTATGGAGTTCTGTGTACCATTTACAAAGACCACAAAATCTTGATACCTAATAGATCAGCCAAATTTGAACATGAGACAACGTTGATGGTTGGGTGTGGTGAAAGACTACGACTACAAAATCCTTTACCATTCAAGAAAGGCCAACATAGTGGCTAATCCATTAAGTCGGAAGACAACCTATATGTTGATAAAGAGAAAGTGCCTAAGAATGACTATGATCACTCATTTTCTTGAAATGTTCAAGAAAGCTCACAACGAAGCAGCCAAAGAAGAGAACTGAAAAAGCGAAAGAATTATAGGACAAGTTTTAGCTTTTGAGGTAAACAGTCATGGACTGTTAACCCTGCATGGTAGAGTTTGGGTTCCATACCATGGTGGGACTCGATAAACACTGATGGACAAAGCGCACAAGTCCAAGATCTTGATTCATCCGGGGATAAAAAATATACATAGACCTTAGACACAGTTATTGTGGCCCTATATAAAATGGATGTAGCATCGTACGTTAAGAGGTGTTTGAGTTTTTGAAAGGTCAACGCTAAACATTAAAAGCCTCATGGAAAATTACAGCCTCTTGATATCCCGATGTGGAAATAGGAGCAGATAACAATAGACTTCATCAATAAACTCCCAAAGACTCCTCGTAGTGTAGATACTATCTGGGTGATAGTCGAAAGGTTGACCAAGAGTCCCCACTTTGTGCCTATCCAGAGATCTCCTTAGCTGAGAAGCTCACAAATATATGTTAAAGAAATGGGCTCTCGGTGCGGAGTACCGGTCTCAATAATATATTATAGAGATATTTTTTTTCACTTCCAGGTTTTGGATGAGGTTCCATGATGATCTGGGCACACGATTACATATTAGCACAACTTATCATGCTCAAATCGATGGACAGAGTGAAAGGACGATACAAACTCTTCAGGACATGTTGAGAGCATGCTTCTCGACTTCGGTTGGAGATTAGATTCATATATACTATTGGCATAGTTATCTTACAACAACATTATTCACTCTTGTATTGGCAGATCATCCTTTGAGATGCTTTTTGGGAGGAAATGTCGGACACCAATATGTTGGGGGAAGTCGGTCAAAGAGTTATTGAAAGTACTAACGTAGTGATCAAGATGATCGAGCTTATTCAACAGGTACGAGAAAGACTACAACCTACTCAGAGTAGGAAAAAGAGTTATACCAATCGACATAGACCGGATCTTGAGTTTCTAGTTGGGGACCTTTTACTACTTAAGGTTTCTCCATGGAACAGTGTCATCCAATTCCGGGAGCGAGGTAAATTAGGACCTAGATATATCAGACCATTTTTTTTATTTCTTGGGTAGGCAAGGTTGCCTACCGTTTGGATTTACCGGAAGAACATAGTCAGATCCAAACATTTTCCACGTCTCTCAATTAAGAAAGTGCATTACGAATGATTATGTAATTATCCCTTTGGAGGATATTCATGTAGACGAACTCCTGAACTATGTAGAGAAACCAATTATGATATTGGATAAGAAGACAAAGACCTTACACAACAAGGTGATTGGTTTGGTGAAAGTACAATGGCAACACCAAAAAGGATCATAATGGACTTGGGAACCAGAAGAAGTGATGAGAAGCAACTATCCATAATTATTTAGTTAGATTTTCTGGACGAAATCCTTGTAAGTGGGGGAGAGTTGTAACACCCCATTTTTTACCTTTACTATAAATTTTAATATAAAATGCTTGTTGTAAAATTCGAAGTATAAATATATATAACTTTTTAGCCAAAATAATTATCATAAAGTTCTAGTAGAAGTTAATACAAAACCGTGAGTATAAAAAACACCAAAATTTAACTCTTTATGAAGAAGTTATGAATTTTTGAAGTTTCATGTCCAACTTGACACAAAAATGGGTGTCTTAAAATGTGCGATGTAGATTGGTTCTTTTTAGTCAAAACAATCTAAATGGGAATCGAAGTACTCGTTAATATGAACCCATCAATATATAGAATGTCGAGAACGGAGTTCATATGAAGAAATTATGATTTTTCCAACAATTTTAGTAGTATAAGCCTTCGTAAAATATAAGGTAAAACTAAAATGAGAATTAGTTGTTGAGACCTAAAGGAAATTTGTAATACTCATCGAGATGAATTCTCGGATATAAAGAACGTCGAAAACGGATCTCATATGCGAGACTTTTGATTTTTCGAAGGTTGCAAAAAATACTTGTGAAAGGCGATGATGTGGCACCACTGGAGGGCACCACGTGGCATGGACAAAGACCATGCCACGTGGTCTTTGTATATATATATATATATATATATATATATATATATATATATATATAAATATATATAACTTTTTAGCCAAAATAATTATCATAAAGTTCTAGTAGAAGTTAATACAAAACCGTGAGTATAAAAAACACCAAAATTTAACTCTTTATGAAGAAGTTATGAATTTTTGAAGTTTCATGTCCAACTTGACACAAAAATGGGTGTCTTAAAATGTGCGATGTAGATTGGTTCTTTTTAGTCAAAACAATCTAAATGGGAATCGAAGTACTCGTTAATATGAACCCATCAATATATAGAATGTCGAGAACGGAGTTCATATGAAGAAATTATGATTTTTCCAACAATTTTAGTAGTATAAGCCTTCGTAAAATATAAGGTAAAACTAAAATGAGAATTAGTTGTTGAGACCTAAAGGAAATTTGTAATACTCATCGAGATGAATTCTCGGATATAAAGAACGTCGAAAACGGATCTCATATGCGAGACTTTTGATTTTTCGAAGGTTGCAAAAAATACTTGTGAAAGGCGATGATGTGGCACCACTGGAGGGCACCACGTGGCATGGACAAAGACCAAGTCTCAAAGACAATGTGGACCAAGGAAATGGCAACATATTGTCAGACTGAATGGGGCCAATGCACCAAGAGCGTCGAATGCTCTTTTCTTTAAGCGTTACGCGTCCTCGTAAATCGCCTATAACTAGGCACCAAATTCAGCTCATTTTCACACACATTCAAACCTAGTTCTCTCTAAAGCTCTCCACCGTTGAGTCTGAATTTCCCTAGATATTTCGAGTATTTTAACGGAACCCTGGGTCACTAGAGAACTGACAAATAGAAGCTTTCTGGTCAAAGTTCTGCCTGCAAACTTTCCAAACTTTTTTTTGGAAAACTCTAGTTAAGTTGCACTTACTACGCTTTAAATGTAACTTATATTTATATTCATAGTCATCATTCTGAATCTATAAATAAGACTTATGAGTGATTCCAAGTCATAATAATGGTTGGTCTGCTTACGGTAGTGATGTCTAGACTAGATCTAGTGAGGTGTTTAAAGTGGATTTCCCAAACAGTATAATCAGTATACAAAACAAATCTTACCTCCAATAAAATTTGGCCTAGTTATTCCTTATTTGATTGAACTCAATATTCATTGTGATTAGTGAAGAATCTAAATACTAGTCGTTATGCTCAAATTGTTAATAACTAGTCGAGTATATTATAGGTTGATACGTGTTGGTCAACCTACATTTAAAACTACATACTTAGCTGCTTTGAGATTGTTCAGGTGAATTACCTCACTATACAATGTATTACAATATATATATATATATATATATATATATATATATATATATATATATATATATATGCTAGGATATAAGAGATAGTATAGTATAATCAAAGGTATAACCTCTATGTGCTTACGTGTAATATACTTGATTTATTCATTATTGTTTTGTTAAGAGTTGATGGTGGAATGGTGTTAGGCCGTGAGCCTATAAAGTCGTGTTGAAGACAGAACAATGATAGGCCGGGAGTCCAGATACATGTTATCGATATAGCGTCGAAAGGTCACGGTCCATTATTTGTATGCATGTATATGTATTCTGATATATAGTGTCTTGGAAACTCACTAAGCCACGACTTACAGCTGTTAAATAACTATTTTTTAGGTTGTTCTTCTGATCGTGAAAAGGATTTTGTGTGACTGTACTCGCATCAAATGAATTTATAATGCTTTAAACTTCGCTAAAACACTCCTTAATTGAAATCTATATGTAAGAAACCATATTATGAAAATCGAACCAGATCGACCAATTTGTGTTTGACTATTGCTTTCTCTAATCAATGGTTGATTCTTCTCTTCACCATCAGAAAACAATAATAACCTATTTCATGCAATGATGTTCGATAAGGAAATCTCTAAATCCATTCTGACTCATTTTGAAAAAAAAAAAAAAAGTTTAGATCATAGTATTTGCAATTTGAAAGAAAAAGCCTCACATGGATAGTAGGTGAGGAAATAAAAGAACACTTCAAATCTATATGTACGCAACTATGTTTTGAAAATTGGATCGGACCGGCCTGTTTAACCGGAAACTGGTATCGGTTTCGGTTCTTAGAGGCCAAAAGACCTTTCATGCTGTGAACCAGTAAAAACCGATCGAAACGGGAATTTAAATGTTTATTATTATTTTTTGTACTCTTTATATAATTAATATTAATAATACTGTAATTATGATAACTGTTCCAGTTTTTAAGACCTATGATCAGTTGAACCATCGAACCACTAAAAAAGACTGATTCGGTCTCCGGTCCGATTTTCAAAATATTTGTATGAAATAATTGAAAGAGTCTAAAATAGATATAAATCTTTATATTAATAATTATTCGTCTTATGATATCTTGTTGTGTTTTATAGCTTGTCATGTTAGGAAACTTTAACTACCTTACCGATTAAAAAAAAAAAGGTAAAGATACGATATGTTCAATGATAAATAAGTTAAAGCTGATACTAAAATAAGTCCACGTGAAACGTAATATGTTCCCAAAATATCACTGTCGAGATTATAAAATCTCGAGAAGCCTATTCGGCGAACAAAGATGACAATGGCACTTCATCATGACAAAGACAACGAGCAGCATCGACAACAACTAGAGAGAATGAAAACGTTGAACTCTTCCGAAACATCTAAAGATCCTCAATCGGTACCTTCTGATATCATTATCGAAATTCTGTCGAGGCTTCCCGTTAAATCGCTCTTACGGATCAGGTCTGTGTGCAAGTTATGGTTCTCTATAATATCCGATCCTCATTTTGTCAAATCCCATCTCAGTTTGTCAACCAACAACAATCGCTATGCACATCATCGCTTAATTTTGAGTACCAATTCAATAAGTGTTCATAGTTGTCCTCTTTATGATGGAATCGTGAACGCCTTAGAGATTGATTATCCAGAGCCTCTTGACTGTGTGCGGATCTACGGTTGTTGCAATGGATTGTTTTTAATAGCTAACAGGGACCGTGGTCTGTTTATTTGGAACCCTAGTACTAGAAGATCAAACAGGTTACCGTGTTCTGGTTCTGGAGGGCTACCTGTTAGTTACAATTTTGGGTCCGAAAGTTGTTGGAATATATTATGTTTATAAGGGTGAAGCCGAGTATGATGCGATAGTGAAGATGTATTCATTGAAAACTGGAAATTGGAAGAGAATTGGTGATTTTCATAATGGTTTTTCTATGGATTGTTGTGTCCAGTATTTGAATGGAGTTCTTCATTGGACGACTATTCAAAATACTGAGTCATCTTATACGTGGACTATAGCTTCTCTTGATTTAGCAAAGGAGACGTATGGAGAAATTTTGCAACCTGCGTATGATGAAGGTTATATCGATTTGAATATGGGGGCTTTGAGAGAATGTTTGTGTGTGCTTTATGATCATCATGGTAGAAATAGTGCAGATGTATGGGTGATGAAGGTTTATGGGGTGAAAGATTCTTGGACTAAATTTGTTTCTATCCCATATCCTATTGGTCGTCCGGTCTATGGATTTTTAGTGCCTTTGTGTATTTCAAATGATGGGAAAGTTTTGCTGCAACATGGGTCGGAGTTGGTTGTATATGATTCCAAGAATTGTTCATCTTCAGAGATTCAGAACTTCAATGAATATGCTGAACCATATACCTTTGTTGAGAGTCTGGTTTCTCCCGATTCCCAGGCCCTAGAGAGAGCAATCAGGCTTGATATCAAGGAAAAGTTAGCTTTTATAAGACGGTGCTTGGTTAAATTTTTTCTGCCTAGCTGTTTTAAAAACCGGTTTGAACCGGTTGGTCGAACCGATTAGACTTGGAACCGGAGATGCGAGAGGTTCAACTAGTATAGGTTTTATGCCTATTGTTGAACCGGAACAAGCCGACCCATTTTTACAAAACCAGGTTAAATTGATTAAAAGCATATATAATTAAGCATTTTGCATAACAATCTTTGGTGATTATTTTCATATCTATATAGATTCCTCTGAATAAAACACTTGGTAGATGTTATGAAGTTTTTTTGATACTTTTGGATTTATCTAAAACTATATTTTGTTTCGATATTATATTTTATTTTCTTTTTAATGTACGTGGCTTGATGTAAAATTCATATTTTTTGTTTTTTAATGTATTTGGACTGATCTACACACTACAAACTAAATGACATTTAATGGTATATACTTTTAATGACATTTTTTTGTACCGCTATATCATGTTTTTAGACATATTTTATATCTCACTATAAAATTAAGGAAGAATTTTGTATATATATGTTTATTAAGCATCAAAATATCATGTTTGTTCATTCTAATTTTCAAATATCATATTTACCTTTTAAAAACTTTCAAAATATCATATTTACCTAAATACTTAATTTTAATATTTTTTTAAAATACTTTAAAACCTTCTTTAATTAATTGACTATTATACCCTTGTTATAATTTTAAATTTAAAATATCATTAATCTTCAAAAACTTAATATAAACAAAAAGTAAAATTTCAGATCATGTCTTCCTGGGAATCGATTATGAACTTTGAACCAGATCCAAAGTAATAAGTGCCGCAATAAATAATTGGTCGAATGACCTACGGATAAGAAATTTCAGTAAAACCAAATCATAAAAGCTTCAAATACTTGAAGACCCATTTACCATATTTGAAGTAATAAGTGGGTTTTAATTTAACTGTAAAAAGAAAAAATATATGCCTAAAGTGAGTATCTCGCTTCCAAAAAAAACTGTAAAAAGAGAAAATATATAATAAGTATAAATTAAGGAGTAAATGGTAAAGAACGTGAAGCCTCCATTCCATACGTACCAATCGAATTATGGTTCTTGAGAGTTGTGTCTGCAAGCAAGAATCCTTATCTAACTAATGTTCATTATGTTTATATTACAACTTTTGATTAAAAAACCCTAAATAATGGAATTAATTTGATTTCTTTCTCTAGCGAAGGGAATTGGAGGAGGTGGTTAGTATTGATATATTAAACTTTGTTTATAATAGGGTAGACTAGTCATTTTGATACAAATAAAATTTTAAAATTATTAAAATAATGTTTAAGAATATTAAAAATATAGATTATGGTAAATATAATATTTTAAAGTTTATAAAGGGTAAATATGACATTTAGAAATTAAATTGGACAAATATAATATTTTTATGTTCAATAAGGACATATACGAAATTCTCCCTAAAATTAATGGATTTAGTGGCATTTAACAACTTATGTCACTAATAATAGACAATATTTATTTAAGAATATTTTATTTATGCTATTATAGATGGTACTAAAGTGTACTATATGTTCTTATATATAGGACTTCTATTGTAATCTCTGGATCTTGAGAATAATACAAAATCATTCGGTGGCTTATTATGGTATCAGAGCCGCCACAGCCTCTTTAACCCTAAATCACCAATATTTTTTTTTCTTTCAGTTATTCTTCAATGGAGATGATCCAATACTGCACCAATGTTCAAAAAACTACTCACAAATTCACCGTAGTCTCTCACCCACCAACTACGAAATAAATGGTAGCATCCAATGTCCTCCACCGAAGATTGTTGCAACTATCAGCACGACCTCCACTGACAACACTGACTATCTTCATTGGATTGCCATTAATGCACTGGTATTGATGCTTCTTGCCTTTACTATTTCCGACGCCTCTTATCAACATGTACAATGTACAACATCTCAGGATCTATGACTCTCCCTTGAAAGAGCTTGTGCCCCCAACAACTCTTCTTGTGAACACACATTGAAGACTTAACTATTAAAGATCGAGATGAAGGGTGATGAAACATCATCTGCCTATCTCACCCGAGCACAGAAATTTGAAACCGATTTAGCCAATATTGGAGAACCCGTAAAAGACAAATACCTAACCATGCAAGTTATGTTTGGGATACTTGATGAATATAGTGGCCTAAAGTCGAATATGTTGGCTCGTTCCCCTCCAATAACCTTCCCTGAACTGTATGGGTAATTAAGTGATCATGAGTTTATGATAAACCGATCACTTCCGGCAGTTCCCCATGCCTTCACGGGTGTTGTCCCAGGTATTGTTTCACGCCTCCCGGCTGCCCCACTGGCACAAATGACTACTTTACAACAACTGGCAGCCCAACTTGGCTACCAAATTAGCCCCATTGTGGCTACAAACAATCAACCCCAAGCCTTCTATCCCAATCGATCTTCAAACAATTATCAAGGTAAGCGTTGTGACAACTCTCGCTGAAACTACAACTGAAACCGTGATGATTCATGTGTTTTTGGTTCTGGTGTTAACACTCGTCAACCTCAGTTTGCTTGGGCTTCGACTAAGAATACGATGTATGGCCACTGTAATCGGTGTGGCATAGGTCATATTCCAGCCTAATGCCCAAATCAGCCCACTTCAGCTTCATCTTGTGATGTGTCACAAGCTAATTATGCAACATTCTCAGAAAATGGCTCGGTTGCGGATTCAACATGGTTTCCTGACACTTGGTCAAACAGTCACGTGACACCCCGTGTGTCTTTTGGGCTTTAGCCCTTTTTATCATGGCTACCAGTGTTTGCATCCAACCATGGATCGCGTATACATTGCACGACATGCTCTTTTCAATGAAGAAAGTTTCCTCTTTGCTCCTTCTCCTACACCTTTACCTACTGAAAAAGAACCTTCTTATTTTTCCTCTTTTCCACAATTTCACACCATTACCCACACAGCCCCATACCCAACCTTCGCCAAAACCCAAAAACCACTACCAGATATGACCCATCAACCTATTTCTCTTATAACTGCCCTGTTGATTCCATTGAACCATCATCTTTTACCATTGCTAACAAATCCCTAATATGGCTTCAAACCATGAACGAAGAGTTTGATGCACTTCGCAAAAACAAAACTTGGTCTCTAGTTCCATTAGTTAAAAACACTAATGTCATTGATTCAAAGTGGGTTTACAGTATCGAAAAGGATACGAATGGGAATGTTACTCGCTACAAATCCCGTCTTGTGGCAAATGGCTTCAACCAACAACTGAATGTTGACTACCAAGATACATTCAGCCTCTTTGTCAAAGAACCAACAATCCTGTAGTTATATATCTTTTCGTGACAAATCAATGGTCTCTCAGACAACTTGATGTTAAAAACGCCTTTCTCCATGGTGATCTCAAGGAAATGGTTTGTCTTCGTCAACCACCGAGCTTTGTTGATAAATCAAGAACCGATCATCTTCGTTTACTCCAAAAATCCTTGTATAGATTGAAACCGGAATTGAGAGCATGGTTTGACCAACTCTCTACAACCTTACAATATCTTGGTTTTGTTGGTTCTAAAACTGATCCCTCGTTGTTCATCCTTAAAAATAGGGGTACCTTAGTTTATGTTCTTACTTACGTGGATGACATTATAGTTACCCAAAATGATCCTCAAGAAATTACATGTGTTATCTCCAAATTAGGATCAACGCTTGCTCTCCAAGATTTTAGGGACCTATATTACTTCTTGGGCCTTTAGATCGTTTCTCTTGGTAAAAACATCATTCTATCTCAATGCAAGTATGTCTCTGACTTGATAACACGTACTGGTCTAGCAGATTGTAAGCTCGTGCCCATGAGTAGCTCTCAAGTGTGAACCTTGTATGACAGCCCCTTGCTCACAGATCCAACCAAATACTGCCAAATAGTTAGGGGTCATTTGATTTTAATATGATTGAGTTTAGTCAGAGTTTATTTTCTCTTATTCGGCTAGCCCAATTTGTTTGATTTGCAGGTGTAAAGGTCTGACCCAGTCAATTTTCTTCTTACTGGGTCAGGGAAAAAAATCAGCTGACTGAGAACTTCACATTTTTACCCTTTGCATCGATCTCCTCCGACCTTTGTACAAGCGATATTCCATCCAAATCCTCATCATCTCCGCGAGGACAATCCTTCATCCCTGTGACATCGCCGCCATCATCCACCCTCTTCTCCGCTTCCATCCTACATCCTCGTCGCCATCGCTGTCCTCCAAATCGATGGTAAGCTTCTGATTTCTCATCTCTAAAATTGATTCCATATTCTTCATCGATTCTATGCTCTTCACGCTTCTGATTTCTTCACGCCTCCATCCACTCTGGTCGATATTGTACAACCTCTATCACATCTCCCTGCTTCCAATAATTTCTCTTGCAAACCCTCGTCATCGATTTCCCCTATCCCCTGATAAAATCCTCTTTTAGTCTGGTATTTTTTTTACAATATGCAGGATCTTGATTACAATTATGGTGAAATTCCTAATAAATTTTAAGTTTCTTAAATTGGCTTCATTCATTTGTACATGAAAAGTGGTAATTGATATGTAGTACTAAAAATTGATACTGTAACTATTGTCTTACATGCTTTCGATAATCAAAAGATTTGGCGAAGATTAATGTAACACCCGTATATTTATTAAATGAATAGATAAAGAAATGAAGGACTCGTAGCCCAAAAATAAATAATTATGTATAAAAGGATGGTCTCGAAGAGCTAATTTCCACCATTTTAGAAGTTGAGGGTTAAAAGTGTAATTTTCGGACTCAGTTTATAATTATTTATGAAGATAGGGGCTCTATGGTAATTATTTGAATTTAATTTAGAAGGAAATGAGCTGGAAGGCCTGACTATGTCTTAATTAAGATATTGGGGACTGTTTGATAGTTTATGGGACTTTATTTGTAAGAGATTTCCATGGATTGGGTTGAAAAGGTAAAATTCAGACTTCAATTGTAAAGGATTCATGAGGCAGGGTTCAAATGGTAAATTTTGGATCATAGTTGAAAAGAATTGTATAGAGAGGGACCAAACTTGCCATTATGGGGTGAAGTTTCAAAGTTACGGGATATATAACTCAATCTAAACCCTAACCCTAGCGCAAACAAGAGCAGCCGCAACTCCCTTCTTCTATTGTCGGCGTTGCACCATCGGTTTCACCCACCTCCACCATCTCCGGCGCCGCTAACCCATGTTACCGCCACCGCTGAATGTCGCAGCTATTTCTTTCCGACGAGAATAGTTCAACGACGGGACTGCCGGGTGCGACTGTTACCCCCCCCCCCTCCGTTCTTCGCTCTCCTTCTTTGTCTCCCATCGCCATCCTAGAGCTCCAGCTGCTGCCTTTCCGATTGCTGCGTTGCCCCGAGGCACCAATGTCACCCTAACTGTCGGTGGTGTCGTGAATGAACGGAAGAATACCCACGGGCGATGCCAAGCTGTTGAAGACGACGTCAAGCTGCGTGTCACCATCCCCAGACGCACCTGCTCCGACATCATACGCTGCCATAACCTCCCCTGCCGCCTCCGGCGAAGTCCTTAACGGCTGGAAAAGCCCCCCAAGAACGAAGGCGGAGCTGTGACCGGTAGACATGAGTCGTGTGCGAACGGAATGCTCACGGTGAGACTGCCTTTCATATTCTTCATCCATTTTTCTATCTGTTTGGGGTCGTAACCAATGTTGGTCGCCGTTTCAGTGGATGTCTCCGCAATCTACCGCTATGTCGCCGCTTGTGTTGTCGTTGCCGTCGCAAATCGCCGTCTTCCGCCTCCAGATTAATGATGGGTGTGTTCTAAGTGTCCAGCTTGTGTTTGTATGTGTTTTAGGTAGTGTTGATGGCTGGAAAACGGAAAAGATAACCACCATGGCCGCCAGCCATGGTGGCTGCTGCCATGCGCCACCACGGGCCACCATTAGGTGGCTGTGTGTGTGTGTTTACTTTGCGTAGTGTAGTGTATGTGTGCGTTTATTGTGAGTATTTTCCTTGTAAATTGTAAAATGGAATAATGAAAGGAAATTCCACCACCTTAGGGTTGTGGCTGCCGCCATCGGCTGCCGTGTCGGGTGGCGGTGTGCTTTGATGGTGTTTTGACTCGTTTGGATGTTTGGACAAGGGACTAAGAAACCCTAATGGGCCCAATGAAGCTTAATGGGCTTAATGAACCCTAATGGGTCCAATGATGCTTAATGGACCCAAAATCCCAAACATATGACTAATGGGTGTAATAAACCCTAATTGGCCTAAGGAAAACCCTAATGGGCTTAAGGACTTGGTTTTGGGCCTATTAGGCTAAGATGGGATTGGAAACCCTAATTAGGGTTTAGAAAACCCTAATATTGGATTTATGGGCTTGGACTTATTGGGACCCACTTTTGGGCCATTGGAATGGAATTGTGTGATTAAGCTCAATCACACCATATGACTTATTTAGAAGAATGATGGACTTAATGGATTAAGTCCTTGATGGATTAAGCCCTTAATGGGTTAAGTGAGAAACACTTAACCCTAATAATCATTTTATGTGAAACCCTAATTTCACTTGGGTTTATTATTGGGCCTTTCAGTTGGACCTTGATGATTGGGTTGTTAATGGGCCATCCAAGGTCAAGCAATTGGACTAGAATAATATAATGGTCCTCGAGTAAGGCCCATGTAAGGGGTTTGGGCCCAATTTGGAAAATTGGGCCATAGATGTGTTATAGTTTGGGCCTTCATGATTATATGATGTTGGGCCTTAGAATAAGACCATGTATAGGCCTAGGCCCAATTTGGAAAATTGGGCCATGTGTTGGGCTTTGATTTCTAATAGAATTTAGGCCTATGGCTTGGGCCTTGGGCTTGAATAAGCCAAGCTAGGGGTAATGTAGTTATTACCCAAAGAATGTACTTATTGTTATGTAGTGGAACCCAATTATTAATTGGGTGTTATTTTGGTGTTGACAGTTCGGGAATCTGTCATCCAGCAACTTGTAGCACCTGGTTCCTGGTATGTAAATCTTATTGAGTATTTTCCTTCTTTTTAGCCTTTGACTCGGCGAGTCATAGGTCTGACTCGCCGAGTAAGGACGGGACCCGGGACATGTTTAAGTTGGCGACTCGGCGAGTCACCGCTGTTGGATGAAACACTAAGTTTCAGGGGTTGCACCCTATTTAAACGATGTTTTGTGCCTCATATCCGCCCCCATTGCGTCCAGAACACTCCCTCTCGAAGCTCTAACTCCTCTTTTGGTAATTTGGGTGATTTTGGTGCATTTCTTTGAAGTTTTGGAGAGAAGAAGAAGGTAGATCAAGAGGAGAGGAAGAAGATCCATAATCTTTGTGCCATTTCAGAACTTTTAGAGGTATTGGACACGAAACCCTCTCTGTCCCTTCATTAGTATCTCATTGAGAGCTTGTGATAGCCATTTCAAGGCTTCTTCTGGTCTTGACTTTTGTGTAATGAGCTTATAGTGTTGAGGGACTTCGGATCTAGGCATGTTTGGGCTCTAAGGGCTCGGATCTGTAGCCTTTATGGACCCTCATTGCTTGAAAACCTTGGATCTACCATTTTAAGTACATTTTGAACCCTAAAATCCGTATTGGTGAATATCTACACGTAAAGTTGGAAACTTTACGTGTGATTCATGTTCTAGGAGTCCAGATCTGTGAATGGCATGGACTGGAATCGAGCAAATCTGTGTATTTAGTGGGTGCATGGCAACGAATCGGCGAGTCATTCATGTGACTCGGCGAGTCTGTTCGCGAGTCTCCGAGTTTGTCCCCTTTTCGTAGTGTCGAGTGAGCAGTGAGTCACGGGGTGTGACTCAGTGAGTCGGAAGCTGAACTCATCTATGGAGGAACTCGGCGAGTTCAAGGCAATCTCCTTAGATCAAGAACAGACTCGGCGAGTTGTTCATACAACTCGGCGAGTCACAGCATAAGTCTTCTTCGGATGAAGATGGACTCGACGAGCTGTTCATACAACTCGGCGAGTCTTAGCATAAGTGTTCATCGGATGAAGATGAACTCGACGAGTTGTTCATACAACTCGACAAGTAGGATGAAGGACTTGAATATCAGTTTAGAAGGAGAACTCGTCGAGTCGTCGCCTAACTCGACGAGTAGAAACGGGATTCAGGACAATCGTTTGGGTAGGGACTCGGCGAGTTGGAAAGCCAACTCGGCGAGTCGGGTCAAATGAAAGATGACTCTGACTTTGAATTAGGGCATGATCGGGGGTAAAATGGTCATTTTACCCAAAGGACAGTTAGCAGTGTTTGATTGAGTATGTTGTGGGAATTGCAGCCGGAGGATTACCGGAGCAGCAGCAGCAGCAGTAGACAGTCAGTTCCCGATCAGATTAGCAGCTACTTCGAGGTGAGTTACCTTCCAGTAGCGGTGGGTCTACGGCCACAATGCCGGCCCACCAGTAGGAGTCATATGTTAGATGATTGTCTTTGTGATATCATCTAGGTTTGCTACTACCTGATATGTTATATGCTAGCATGATATGTTATATGAGATAGAAGTAGAGATCGGTTGATAGGACCGAAGGGTAGTTCAGACACCCCAGAAATGTCTGACAGTATGTGATGATATGTTTGCATGCTGGCTTGTTATGTTATATGCGATAGAGGTAGTGGGAGGGGACTAGTCCCCGAGGATCGGTTGTTAGGACCGACGGGTAGTCAGCACCCCAGTATGGCTTGACACGGGTAGGACGGCACCCCAGAATGACCGTACGGGTAGTCGGCGCCCCAGAATGGCCATACCGGGTAGTCAGGCACCCCAGAATAGCCTGGCATTAATTGTGTTATGTGTTTGCATGGTATGTGGTAGGTTGGGGGAACTCACTAAGCTTTGTGCTTACAGTTTTCAGTTTTGGTTTCAGGTACCTCCTCAGCTAGGGGAAAGGAGCCGGTGCGGTAGCAACATGTCACACACACACACACACACTCTCTTGTTTCCGCAGTTACGAGTTTATTCTGGGATTGATACTCTGATATTTGATTGATCGAATGTTGTGGTTTTCAACTTGGTTTTCGATGTGAAATGGTTTAATCAAACAATGTTTTAACTATTGATGCTTTTATGTAATGTTTTATAACGAAATTTTTGGACGTGAAAATTGGGTCGTTACAAGTTGGTATCAGAGCCCTGGTTTGAGGGATTCGGACACACCTTCGGGGGTGTATGAACTCAAATCGAGGGATTAAAAGATTTTCTAAAAGAAAATGTTTTCTAAAAACTGAGAAAATAGTTTCGAGAAAGAACGAAGTGTGTGATGTGCGCGACCGGCCGAGCTCAAGTAAGTATTCCCCAAAGTACCCATACGAGTTTATGTTATGTTTATCAGCTTTGGTAGAACAGCATGCTAGAATAGGACTAAGGATCTAGGAGTGATGCCTTATGTGTCTGCTTTATGTGTTTCAGTTGTATGAGAATTGCATGCTAGTTATTGAGTAGACAGCAAGTAGGATAGCCTGATTAGGTTATGCCTGATAGTATGAGCTTAGCACTTTATGCTAGTACAGTTCCTGTAAGCAGATAGAGTTGATTGAGATTGTTACCCTTGTCTGAATGCTGCTTGATTCGTGCTATGTGGGACTCTGAATAATGGAAGTTAGCCATTAGGAGAATACGTCACGTCACATATGATCAGGGTTGAATAATCTTAGAGTGCCGGATTTGATCCTACTGCGCAGCTCTTGTTTGAGTCCAACCGTTGTAGGGACGAGTCGGGTACTCGAAGGATTATCTGAGCCTCGTCACATGTGATGGTACTTGGGTAATAGCTAATTGGCATTACAAGGAGGCCTGCAGCAGCTGAGGGCTGGATAGAGTAGAATCAGAGATTTCCCTAGGGCAAGCCCAGGATGAGTATAGCAGTGATCAGCAGTAGTGAAAGGGATCTGGTGGAGTCGAGGCATTCCTTGAAGAAGGTATGGATAGATGTGGCAAGTAGTATTGGCCCGTACTACTGAAAGCAGAGGATCCGTACCCGAACCAAGGAAGGCCAAGATAAGACCAGGGAACTTGTAAGTAGCAGTGATCCCTCAGGAAGTATCAATATCACTAATGATTGTATTATGTATTGCAGAATGGTGGTACTTCGATCGAGGCCGGTAGATGGCGGTTCGGGAGAGGGGTCAGGTTCGGGATCAGGTTCCGAGCCGGTAGATGAGGGACTACGTGAGTTCATCGCATCAGAGATCACTTGAGGCATCCTTGAGTCGACCCCCATCCTCTTTGGGTCGATCAAGGAAGGGATCATGGAGTTGATGGAGGATCGCCTTCGGGCATTCAGAAGTGATATGGCATCTAGCCAGTCGGGATCTCACACACTGTCCTTCAAGGACTTCAGGGGCAGTGGTGCGCCGGATTTCCATGGGGTGAAAGACCCCATTGCTGCCAGGCGATGGATTGCAGACATCGAGTCTGCACAGTTGACTAGCTTCTGCCCCGAGGGGTCGAAGGTGAGGTATGCAGTCGGGTGCTTACGGGACCGAGCCCGGGATTGGTGGGAGTCAGTGGGTGACTCGTTGGGAGCCTCGGCTATCGAGGCTATGACCTGGTCGGACTTTGTGACCAGGTTCAGGGCAGAGTTTGCGCCGGCTGTCGAGCTTCAGCAGCTGGCCAAGGAGTTCCTAGACATGAGGCAGACGACAGAGACTGTGGCGGAGATTACCGCCAAGTTCCGGGAGAGGGCATTGCTGGTGCCCCAGTACGCAGGAGATGAGGACATGAGGAGGACCCGCTACCATGACATGCTACGGGCTGATATCCGAGAGCACGTCAGTTTTTCAGCTTGCCCCACCCTAGACTCCATGATTGCCAAGGCGAGGGAGAGGGAGATAGATTTGGAGCACATCCGGAAACGGAAATCAGAGGAGGGTCAAACAGGAGGGGCTTCGGGGAAGAAGCCCAAGGGATCAGATGGGAGGCCGAAAGGCCAGTCAGGACCGAGCCGCTGCAGGAAATGCGGCAAGCCGCACGAGGGGGCGTGCAGGTTGGGATCATCGGGTTGCTACAAGTGCGGCAAGCCTGGGCACTTCAGCAGGGATTGCACTGCTCCGGCAGCAGTTATTCAGACATCTGAGTTGCCGTGTTTCACTGCAACCAGAGAGGCCACAAGAAGGCCAATTGCCCCCAGTTGACAGTTTCAGCGCCGGTGAAGGCGCCAGCTCCAGCAACCCTGCGGATCACGGATGGCCGGCAGGGCAAGGCAGAGGCTCTAGTGGTGAGGAGCCGAGCATTTCAGCTGACTACCGAGGAGGCACGTGCCACACCCGATGTGGTGACGGGTATGATTCTTTCCCTCTATCTTATATTATGATGTTATGTTATTGATATGTGCTCCGTATGTATATGTATGCATTAGGATCGTTCCATGTGAACGGCCTTCCAGTTCAAGTGTTGTTCGACTCGGGTGCGTCCTGATCATTTGTTTCCCTTGCGCTTAGCAAGAAGTTTCATGAGTCATCGGGCGAGTTAGATTTCCCTTTGGAGGTGGAGATTGCTGATGATCGATCGGTGCGAGCATCGATGGTATTTCGAGATTGCGTGCTGCGTTTGTTTGAGGAGCGCTACTTGGTAGATTTGGTTCCCATTCCGCTGCGTGGGAACAAGGTGATTATAGGCATGGATTGGCTGAGCCCTAATGGGGCAGTGATAGATTGCGCGCAGCAGCTGGTGCGAGTCAGGACCCCAGGTGGGGGAGAGTTAATGATTCATGGCGAGAGGCCACCTTACGGACCCACTGTATGTTCAGCAGCGAGGGCTAGGCGCTATCTTCAGCAGGGATGCGCAGGATATGCCGCGTATGTGATGGATACCCGGGAGGCGGGTAAGGCGACAGTGAGCAAGGTTCCGGTGGTTCGAGATTTTGCAGATGTTTTCTCGGAGGAGCTTCCTGGGATACCTCCGGAACGACAGGTTGAGTTTAGGATTGACCTTGTTCCTGGTGCGGCTCCGATAGCCAAGGCACCGTATCGGTTGGCTCTTCCTGAGATGCAGGAGTTGTCTACACAGCTGCAGGAGCTGTTAGACAAGGGATTCATTCGACCGAGTAGTTCACCCTGGGGAGCCCCGATTTTGTTCGTGAAGAAGAAGGACGGGTCGCATCGGATGTGTATAGATTACCGGGAGCTGAACAAGGTAACGGTGAAGAACCGTTACCCGCTACCGAGGATTGATGACCTCTTTGAACAGCTTCAGGGAGCATCTTGGTTCTCCAAGATTGATTTGCGTTCGGGTTATCATCAGATGAGGGTCAGGGAGGAGGATACGCAGAAGACCGCGTTTCGGACGCGCTATAGACACTATGAGTTTGTGGTGATGTCGTTTGGGCTCACCAATGCTCCTGCCGCGTTCATGGACCTCATGAACCGCGTATGCAGACCGATGCTGGATCGGTCTGTGATAGTCTTTATCGATGACATCTAGGTTTATTCCAAGACTCGGGAGGAACATGAGGAGCATCTGAGAGAGGTGTTGGAGACCCTAAGGAGGGAGAGCTTGTATGCCAAGTTCTCCAAGTGTGAGTTTTGGTTGCGCGAGGTGCAATTTCTCGGACACCTTGTCAACCAGAACGGGATTCTGGTCGATCCGGCCAAGGTCGAGGCCGTGATGAGATGGGAGGTTCCGAAGTCTCCATCTGAGATTTGGAGTTTCCTGGGATTAGCAGGCTACTATCGGAGATTTATTCGGGACTTCTCCAAGATAGCCGTACCCCTGACGCGGCTGACGAAGAAAGTCGTAGTCTTTCGGTGGGGACCTGAGCAGCAGGCTGCGTTTGAGACGCTGAGGCAGAGACTGTGCGAGGGGCTGATCTTAGCCCTGCCAGAGGGCGTAGAGGATTTTGTGGTATACTGCGACGCGTCCATTTCTGGGTTGGGCGCGGTACTGATGCAGAGGGGGCATGTCAATGCCTACGCTTCGAGGCAGCTCAAGCCTCACGAGGCGAACTACCCGACGCATGACTTGGAGTTGGGGGCGGTGGTTTTTGCCCTCAAGATTTGGAGGCATTACCTCTACGGGGTTCGATGTACCATCTACACTGACCACAAGATTTTGAGGTACCTCATGGATCAGCCGAATCTGAACATGAGGCAGCGTCGGTGGTTAGATGTGGTGAAGGATTATGATTGCGAGATCCTTTACCACCCGGGGAAGGCCAACGTGGTGGCCGATGTGCTTAGCCGCAAGGCGGCACCGATCAGGGATATGTGTATGAGGATGACCGTAGTGACTCCCTTGTTGGAGCAGATTCGGGAGGCCCAACAGGAGGCTATCAAGGAGGAACATCGGAAGAGTGAGCATGTGGTAGGTCAGGTTTCCTCCTTTGATTATGATAGCCGAGGACTATTGACATTACACCGTAGGGTGTGGGTACCGTATCACGGAGGCGTGCGCCAGATTTTGATGGAGGAGGCACACAAGTCCCGATTCTCTATTCATCCCGGGGCGACGAAGATGTATAGGGATCTTCGTCTAGATTATTGGTGGCCCTGCATGAAGCGGGATGTGGCATGGTACGTTGAGCGCTGCTTGACCTGCAGGAAGGTCAAGGCCGAACATCAGAGACCGCATGGCAAGATGCAGCCGTTGGATATTCCACTATGGAAATGGGAAGATATCACGATGGACTTTATCACGAAACTTCCCAGGACCGCGCGTGGAGTGGATTTGATTTGGGTCATCGTGGATCGATTAACCAAGAGTGCTCACTTTATCCCGATTCAGGAGAGCATATCAACCGAGAAATTGGCCGACATCTATATCAGGGAGATCGTGGCGTGGAACGGGGTGCCAGTTTCAGTTATCTCGGATAGGGATGTACGTTTTACTTCCAGGTTTTGGAAGAAATTTCATGACGAGTTGGGCACTTGTTTGCATTTTAGCACCGCCTTTCACCCGCAGACGGATGGTCAAAGCGAGCGGACCATCCAGACTTTGGAGGATATGTTGCGGGCATGCGTGTTGGATTTCGGTGGTAGCTGGGATACCTATCTTCCCCTGGCCGAGTTCTCCTACAACAACAGCTACCACGCGAGTATTGACCGTTCCCCATTTGAGATGTTGTACGGTTGGAGGTGCAGAACCCCGATATGCTGGGGTGAGGTTGGCCAGAGAGTGATGGGGAGCACCGAAGTGGTGCTCAAGACGACCGAGAGGATCCAGCAGGTCCGGAGCAGGCTTCAGACTGCTCAGAGTCGGCAGAAAAGTTATGCCGACAAGCGTCGATCCGACTTGGAATTCCAAGTCGGGGATATGGTCCTCCTGAAGGTGTTGCCTTGGAAGGGCATCATTCGATTCAGGAAGCGAGGCAAGTTAGGTCCGAGGTTCATCGGACCATTCCGAGTCATGGCCCGGGTGGGCATGGTGGCGTATAGACTGGATCTGCTAGTCGAGCTCAGCCAAATCCACAACACTTTCCATGTTTCCCAGTTGCAGAAGTGCTTAGTGGACGATTCAGCAGTAGTGCCTTTGGAGGATATTCAGGTTGATGACAGCCTGAATTACATTGAGCGCCCAGTCGCAATCCTCGACAGGAAGTCGAAGGATTTGAGGAACAAGAGGGTGGAGCTAGTGAAGGTGCAATGGCAGCACCGCAAGGGTTCGGAATGGACTTGGGAGCCGGTGGACGAGATGATGGAGCATTATCCCAAGCTATTTCAGGATCGAGCAGCAGACTTCGAGGACGAAGTCTAAAATAAGTGGGGGAGATTTGTAGCACCTGGTTCCTGGTATGTAAATCTTATTGAGTATTTTCCTTCTTTTTAGCCTTGGACTCGGCGAGTCATAGGTCCGACTCGTCGAGTAAGGACGGGACCCGGGACATGTTTAAGTTGGAGACTCGGCGAGTACATATTCTGGACTCGGCGAGTCACCGCTGTTGGATGAAACCCTAAGTTTCAGGGGTTGCACCCTATTTAAACGATGTTTTGTGCCTCATATCCTCCCCCATTGCATCCAGAACACTCCCTCTCGAAGCTCTAACTCCTCTTTTGGTAATTTGGGTGATTTTGGTGCATTTCTTTGAAGTTTTGGAGAGAAGAAGAAGGTAGATCAAGAGGAGAGGAAGAAGATCCAGAATCTTTGTGCCATTTCAGAACTTTTAGAGGTATTGGACACGAAACCCTCTCTGTCCCTTCATTATTATCTCATTGAGAGCTTGTGATAGCCATTTCAAAGCTTCTTCTAGTCTTGACCTTTGTGTAATGAGCTTATAGTGTTGAGGGACTTCGGATCTAGGCATGTTTGGGCTCTAAGGGCTCGGATCTGTAGCCTTTATGGACCCTCATTGCTTGAAAACCTTGGATCTACCATTTTTAGTACATTTTGAACCCTAAAATCCGTATAGGTGAATATCTACACGTAAAGTTGGAAACTTTACGTGTGATTCGTGTTCTAGGAGTCCAGATCTGTGAATGGCATGGACTGGAATCGAGCAAATCTGTGTATTTAGTGGGTGCATGGCAACGACTCGGCGAGTCGTTCATGTGACTCGGCGAGTCTATTCGCGAGTCTCCGAGTTTGTCCCCTTTTCGTAGTGTCGAGTGAGCAGTGAGTCACGGGGTGTGACTCAGTGAGTCGGAAGCTGAACTCATCTGTGGAGGAACTCGGCGAGTCAATTCCCTGACTCGGCGAGTTCAAGGCAATCTCCTTAGATCAAGAACAGACTCGGCGAGTTGTTCATACAACTCGGTGAGTCGCAGCATAAGTGTTCTTCAGATGAAGATGGACTCAGCGAGCTGTTCATACAACTCGGCGAGTCTTAGCATAAGTGTTCATCGGATGAAGATGAACTCGACGAGTTGTTCATACAACTCGGCGAGTAGGATGAAGGACTTGAATATCAGTTTAGAAGGAGAACTCGTCGAGTCGTCGCCTAACTCGACGAGTAGAAACGGGATTCAACCAATCACTTGGGTAGGGACTCGGCGAGTTGGAAAGCCAACTCGGCGAGTCGGGTCAACTGAAAGATGAGTCTGACTTTGACTTAGGGCATGATCAGGAGTAAAATGGTCATTTTACCCAAAGGACAGTTAGCAGTGTTTGATTGAGTATGTTATGGGAATTGCAGCCGGAGGATTTCCAGAGCAGCAGCAGCAGCAGTAGACAGTCAGTTCCCGATCAGATCAGTAGCTACTTCGAGGTGAGTTACCTTCCAGTAGCGGTGGGTCTACGGCCACAATGCCGGCCCACCAGTAGGAGTCGTATGTTAGATGATTGTCTTTGTGATATCATCTAGGTTTGCTACTACCTGATATGTTATATGCTAGCATGATATGTTATATGAGATAGAAGTAGAGATCGGTTGATAGGACCGAAGGGTAGTTCAGACACCCCAGAAATGTCTGACAGTACGTGATGATATGTTTGCATGCTGGCTTGTTATGTTATATGCGATAGAGATAGTGGGAGGGGACTAGTCCCCGAGGATCGGTTGTTAGGACCGACGGGTAGTCAGCACCCCAGAATGGCTTGACACGGGTAGGACGGCACCCCAGAATGGCCGCACGGGTAGTCGGCGCCCCAGAATGGCCGTACCGGGTAGTCAGGCACCCCAGAATAGCCTGCCAGTAATTGTCTTATGTGTTTGCATGGTATGTGGTAGGTTGGGGGAACTCACTAAGCTTTGTGCTTACAGTTTTCAGTTTTGGTTTCAGGTACCTCCTCAGCTAGGGGAAAGGAGCCGGTGCGGTAGTAGCATGTCACACACACACACACTCTGTTGTTTCCGCAGTTACGAGTTTATTCTGGGATTGATACTCTGATATTTGATTGATCGAATGTTGTGGTTTTCAACTTGGTTTTCGATATGAAATGGTTTAATCAAACAATGTTTTAACTATTGATGCTTTTATGTAATGTTTTATAACGAAATTTTTGGACGTGAAAATTGGGTCGTTACACAGCTGGGGTTGAGTTTGCGGGACTTCAGCAGTGTGGGATTGTGTCTACGGGACTTCAACAGTGTGAGGTGAGTTACCTTCCAGTAGTGGTGGGTCTACAACCACAATGCCGGCCCACCAGTAGGAGTTGTATGTTAGATGATTGTCTTTGTGATATCATCTAAGTTTGCTACTACCTGATATGTTATATGCTGGCATGATATGTTATTTGTGATAGTAGTAGAGTTCGGTTGTTACGACCGAAGGGTAGTTCAGGCACCCCAGATATGTCTGACAGTATGTGATGATATTTTATATGTGATAGTGGTAGTAGGAGGGGAATAGTCCCCAAGTTCGGTTGCTAGGACCGATGGGTAGTTCGGACACCCTAGATATCTCTGATAGTTTGTTTATGTTATGATATATATGTGATAGTAGCAGTAGGGGTGAAATAGTCCCCGAGGGTCAGTTGTTAGGACCGACGGGTAGGTCAGCACCCCAGAATGGCTTGACATGGGTAGGTCAGCACCCCATAATGGCTTGACACGGGTAGGTTGGCACCCCAGAATGGCCGCACCGGGTAGGTCGGCACCCCAGAATGGCCGTACCGGGAGACGAGCACCCCAGAACTCTCTGATAGTATGTATGCTATGTGATTGTATGGTATGTGGTATGATGGGGGAACTCACTAAGCTTCATGCTTAAGGTTTTCAGTTTTGATTTCAGGTACTTCGTGTTTAAAGGAAAGGAGTCGGCTTGATCGCAGCGCATCACACTATGGCTTTTCGCACATGAGATCTTTGGGATTACACTCTGATATTGTTTTATGATAACATGTTTGATTATTTCTACTTTGGTGTTGACATGAAATGATATTACAAATGTTTTATTACACTGTTGGTTTTATAATGACGTGTTTAAAAATGAAAATTTTGGCCTGTATTTTTGGGATGTTACAAGTTGGTATCAGAGCCTTGGTTTGAGGGATTCGCGCACACTCCCGGGTGTGTCTGAACTCAAACTCAGGACTCGGTATGAAAATTTTCCAAAGTAAAACCCTTTTATAAAAAGAAGTGAAAAGAATTTGAGAAAGGAACAAAACTTTGAACAGAACAAAGTGTGTGATGCGTGCAATCAGCCGAGCTTAAGTAAGTTTTCCCCAAGATACCCATACATGTTATGTTATGATCTGATATGATTATGAGAACTGCATGCTAGATTATGGCTGAGGATCTAGGAGGATGCCTTATATGCTTATTGAATGTGCTTGTAGACTTGCATGCTAGTACTGATCAGGCAGTGATAGGATAGCCTGTTTTGGTTATGCCTGATTATATGATCCTTTGAATAGCATGTACAGATTCCTGATTAGAGGATATAATGATTTGATTGGAATATGATGGTTAGATTTTCCATTGTTTGAATGTTGCTTGCTTTGTGCTTTGTGGGACTCTTAGTAATGTGAGTTAGCTATTAAGTGAATATGCTAACTCACATGTGGCACAGGCTGGATAATCTCAGAGTGGTAGATTCGACCCTATTGCGCAGCTCTCGTTTGAGTCTAACCGTTATAGGGATGAGTCTGATACTTGAAGGATTATCTGATCTATGTTGCATATGGCTATATTCATAAGGTAGCTAGTTGACATTACTGGGTAATCTTTCAGCAGCTGAGGACTGGGTGAGTTCGGGAACCTAGGGAAGCCTAGGATATATTTTAGTGAGTTAGTAGTGAGGCTCAGTTAGACTTGGGTGTACCAGTTGAGGAAGTGACTCGGAGGATCCGGGAGGATTGCTGAGGAAAGTATGGATAGGTGTGGAAGGTAGTATTGGGCCCGTACTACTGAAAGCACAGGATCCATACTCGAATCAGTGAGAGTCTTGGAGAATCTAAGAAGCTTCAGGGAAGAGTTTGTGACCCAATTTGGGGACAGAGGATGTTCTAGTTGTTGCAGCTTAGCTATTGGCAAACAAGCTAGTAAGTGTGACAGGGTGTCAGACCCTGAAGGATATGATTTCCAAGAGTTGCAGATGCCGGATCGATTTGCAAGCACCCTGGAAAGAGAGGTGCATGCCAGGTGCGTATAGTAGAGGGTTCCGGGAAGAGACCCATGACTTCTGATCATCGGGTGAAAGGCCAGCAAGGCCTGAGTCAGTGCAGCACGTACGAGAAAGTACATGAGGGAGTTTGTCACTCCAAGGGTTTAGGCTGCTACAGGGTAGCAGGATTGGTCATGTCAGCAGAAGTGGATCAGTATTCCTCCAGATGTTGCGGGTATGTCATCTTCTATGATATTAGGTGGATGTTTGGAATACGTACCGCTTTGGAATTCTGAGTGAGTTTGGATAAGTCAGATCTCGGGTCGGTTTCCTGCTAGTGTTTGGGTTATCAAGGATCATATATGCCATCCTACATGCCGAAAAGTCCTTGATTGTGACAACCTGAAATTTCCATTTGTACGAACAATATCTATTCAATAGAAGCCAGTCCAGTTTCAGTGATTTTCAGACTTTTCCGAACCAGTTTGTGTACATTAAGGTTTATGTTTCAGGAGATATCAGGAGAGTGGATGCTCCTGGATTGGGGAAACTTGAACATTCCAAGTTTCATAATGTCATGGTCCAATCTCCGGAATAAAAATATTTTCTGCCAAAATATTTCAGGACTATAAATAGATTTCTGAATTAATTAATTCATTATTCACAAATCCAACTAGAGAAAAGCCATTTTCTCTCTGACGGATCTTCGGGTTTTCATCCCAGATTGTGAGTCTACTTTCCTAGATGTGTTTTATTACTTGCTTTATTCTTTATAACATAGATTACATGTCTAAAATGCAAGATCCGGGAGTTTACCGCCCAAGAACGTTCTTGGGGAGTAAACTCCAAAATGGAGCTTTAAGGCTACCTAGTCCCGTTTCCTTGTTAGACAACTAGTTAAGGACTTAATGTATAAACATTTGAGGCTAGAAATCATCCAAGATCATAAGGCTTTTGGAGTTTACGGCCCAAGAGTTCTTGGACCGTAAACACCATTTCCAAGGGCCAAAGTGAGCCCTAAATCACCCCTAAGGCTTAAGGCATTTACCCTCTAATTCTTGTAGCTAATTTGGACACCAAAACACTTCAAAATCATAAGGTTTTAGGAGTTTACGGCCAAGGATATCTCTTGGGCCGTAAACCCCTTTTTAAGGGCTATAAGTGCCCTAAATCACCCCTAAGGCTTTGAGACAATTACCCTTGAATACATAGGACTTGAATGGGGATTAAACTACATCAAAATCATCCCTTAAAGGGATTTTACGGCCAAGGAACATCACTTGGGCCGTAAACTCCAAGTAAAGGCACAAATGTGTGCCTAATGTCCCCTTTAGCCTTAGATAAAAACATAGAAGCTATCCTACATGTGCAAGTGACTTAAAAGAATTAAAACCAACACCCCATAGGAGTTTACGGCCGTAAACTCTAAGGATATGGTCTTTAGGCCGTAAACTCCTCTATGGAGCATTCTAGGGCCTTAAACTACTTCAAGGATTATTCCAACAATGCTAGGCTAATTCTAGGATTCAGATAGCACTTCAAAACACCCAAAACCACCAAGTGAGGAGTTCACGGCCGTAAACTCCAAAGGTGGGGTTTGTTGGGTGGTGAACTATTATACAAGGTCATTTGGTGCTTCAAACCCCTTTTCCTTGTCCCGTATCGACTTAGATGCAACCCTTAGGACCTATAACATTTATACAAAGTGTTTTCATGTTCCTAAGTGTCCCAACTTATTTTATTAAGTTATTATTTGGCTAATTAGTTATATATATGCTTATTATATGATAACTAGGCTCGTGCGTGTAAACAAGTCTCCGTTTGCCAGCTAGCGCGGTATCCGACACTGCAATTCAAACAGCTCACCACAAGTGAGTTCATACCCCTTTAATCAACCTTTGAAATGATTTTAAATGTTTAAATACTTTATGGGGGGGATACAAGTCAAACACTTATAGTTATTGCTTCAATCACATGTGATTGCATTTAATCACATGTGATTAATAACTAAGAAACCAATGATTTTATGACTATTCAAACTGTTTATCAAACTGTTTTACTTCAAAATGTTTTACAAACTCTTTTACTCTTCAAACTTATTTACAACTGTGATTCAAACAAATGTTCCTTATACTTAAAATGTTTTATCAAACTTATGCCTTCAAATTGCTTTATAGATTGACATTAAGTCGATCTTTTCTTGAAATAATATTTATGTTCCAAATGTCCTATAAAAACTTATTTATGTATTTACTTCTTATAAATTGCATGCCTATATATGTATAGATGTATAAATAATGTTTAAAGGGCTTAGGAATGCCATCCACCCTATTTCCTTTTCCTCGATTTGGATGTGGTCTGGTGGGATTTCGGGTGACCATCCGAAGGTCGTTTAAAT
This sequence comes from Lactuca serriola, assembly GCF_051521515.1. Lineage (NCBI taxonomy): Eukaryota > Viridiplantae > Streptophyta > Magnoliopsida > Asterales > Asteraceae > Lactuca > Lactuca serriola. The sequence goes on along the minus strand of NC_136413.1, from coordinate 91,780,854 downwards.
ATTAATTATATATCAAATATACATATATAGACATAAAAGTACTCCCGTATTCATACGTACTAGACACATCATTAGTTAGTTACCATCGGGGTAACACAGGATCATACATATACAACTATACTACGAGAACATATACAACTATACTACGAGAACATATACAACTATACTAGGAGGAGAACATATACAACTATACTAGAACTAGAAACATTACATTACATATACGAGAATACGTTAACAAATGTGATCCACTGTATCGGAGCATGCCTTAAATGTCATGTCTCGAGTTGTAGCCAGAATTCTCTTGGAGGGAGAGCGTGAGTTTGCGTATAGATCTATACTGGATTGACTATCCTACACCTTGCTGCTAGCTACAGCGGGACCTGCAGGTCTGCGGGTGCCAAACGTCATTCCGTTATTACGACCATTCTTATGTCGTTGTTACCAGTCGATAGCATGGTGCAATTATCACATCTTACCTTAATATAAATCCGGTTTAAGGTAGTTAGTACAACAGTAGTTCCTATAAAACAAAACTACAGTACTACATTGATTTACCCATTACATATTTTTAGTGATAACCTCACTTAAACATTAAATGTACAAACTATATTTTATTAAATGATAGTTACAATTGGTAAATTACACACTTTTACAACAAACGAACATACAAAACAGTTGAGCCTTGGTAGAAGGCTACTTTAATAGAAAATATAGGTTTTTCTGAAGGATTCAAACTTTTACAAACACTTACATACAATTTACGAACTTATACTTGAGATACGTTCAAACGATTTTGATAACAAACACCGACACTAAAATACTTATGAACTCACCAGCTTAATGCTGATAAACTCTTTCAAAATAACTTGTATTCTCAGGTCATCGGTAGATAGGTACCGATGCCAGCTTTTGAGAAGATGGAGCGCATTCAAGGCTCATCATATTATTATTTTGATTTACATTATATTTTTGGTGTCTAAAACTGTACATAACACTCTTGTATTAAAATTATATATTTAATGCAATGGATGATGTTGTTTGCTTATTTACATTTACTGTGTTGTGATACTTTACATGACGTCCTCCGCCCCAGAACATTTCCGCCGTTCTTGGTTTTGGGGTGTGACAGATTGGTATCAGAGCATTGTTTATAGTGATTCAAGTATATCAACCCATAAAAGATATACTAAACTATAAACCCAAAAGGGATTAAAACACTCTGACCCAGAGTCTATACTTTAAGTAATAAAATATTTAATTAAGTATACTAGTCTGCATTCATACTAAAATCAGTGTCACAATGACGAGAACAAAAGTATTACGATTGTTAAATATCACAAGTGAGCTCGGGGATGTATGGTCAGTCCTGGGAATGGCATAGCCTAATCAACTATGCTGGTCCTAGGAGTGATTAGCATATGCCCTAGAATGGTTGTGATATGTTAGCAAGTCTAAAAACTTACCAACAATACCACAAGAAGATCTGTAGAACTTAAAACTTAAAATACTATAGGTGTATTTTGTGCTACTAGTTACCCGTATACTATATTCTTATACCTCCCTTCTCGCGTAGATTTAAATGGCTGGATTCCATCACGGCGACCCGTACTTTCCAAATGAAGACAATGTCGGGTGGATCGATGGAGAGCCCGAAGATGAGCATCCAATCCCTTTGGATGATCACCTCGCAGAAGGCTTTTCTGATGGATCCGACTCCGAGCCTGAAGTCAACAACCTACCGCTTGTAGTTTAAGCCCCGAACAACAACCCTCGACCAGCTTTTCCAGGTCCTACTCCCATGTGGGCAAACAACTTGAATCGCTGGAGCGATGAACAGGGTCAACCCTTACCATACTTTGGGGACCAAAGTTTTTACAATGTCAGCGATGGTGGCTCTGCTGACCGAGCTCTGCCTATCATTATCCGCAGAATAGCTCGTAATGTCGAGCAAGGTCAAGCAGCCATCGACCGGGTCTTGGAGATTGATGCCAACTCTAGTGTCAACACAGTCCACATCCGCCGTCTTGAAGAAGACATGGAACAGACCCGGAGATCTAATGAAATTCTGCAGCAGCAGCTGGCTGCCTTACGAGCTGAAATCTTGGAACTTCGAGCTCGTCAGCGGGCTCAGGATCGACACCTTCAAGAGGTGTTTCGTCAAGTGTCCGACCTCAGGGCTCGCCCGGGGAATTCCCATCGCCGTTAGATGATGTCTAGTACATCTCTGTCTTTTGGTTAAGGAATAGCCTTTAACATCTGTGCTCTAAGTAGCACTTGTCTGTAAAATATTCCTAACTTTCAGTACTCTAATTAGGAATCTAAGAACTGTCAAACTATCTGTTTGGTATGATGTAAGACCTACTGTTACGTCGATTTTCCCTAAACCTATTACATCAGTAATACCAGTAGTGTTGAAATTTATCTAATCTGTGGGAAGAATCTGTACACTTGTGCTTTCCTACTAATATTCTTTGTTGTGATTTCAAACACTCATTCAACTGTTGGGCTATGGTTAGTTAGTCCATGTGTCACTCTCACGTTGCTTACAAATTGATTCTTACCATCTTTCCTATCTTTATAAACTTATAGCTGAAAGATGCCTCCTCGCAAATCTCCCAGGAATAACCCTGCACCTCCACCACATCCTCCGCCTCCGGTCATCGATACTATAGCCCTGAATGCTGCCATAGTTGCAGCAGTGGCAACTGCCATGGCTCAGTATCATTCAACTGATGCCAGCAGAGGTGGAAGCCCGGTGGAATCAACCCCGGTTGAAACCCCTGTGCGCTCGAGAGAGTGCTCATACAAGGATTTCACAAATTGCAAACTGAAGCCTTTCTATGGCACCGGTGGAGTCATTGCCCTCTCGCAATGGCTCGAGAAGACTGAATCAGTCTTTGAAATATGTTCATGCCCTGCGGCGAGTAAAGTCAAATACGCCGCATGCACCTTCGAAGGAAAGGCCCTGACATGGTGGAACGGCCATGTTAAGGCACTAACTCTCGTCGTAGCCAAAGACATAGGCTGGGAGACGATGAAAGACCTCATGATGGTGGAATACTGCCCGAGGGGCGAAGTCCAGAAACTGGAACATGAACTATGGAACCTGAATATGAAGGGCACCAATCTGATCGCTTACACTGCCCGATTTAGAGAACTGGTGGCCCTCTGTCCCAATATGGTTCCCACTGAGGGGAAGAAGATCGAACGGTACATATGGGGGCTAGTGCCTCCGTATCAGGGGAATGTTCTAGCATCAAACCCCTCTACCTTCGACAGTGCCAAACGATTGGCACAGCGACTCATTGACCATGGGGTCAAAACCTCTGCAACCACAACCACCCTAGCTATCCCGGAACCCTCCAAACCCGCTGATACTAAGCGGAAATTCTGGGGCGAAAAGAAGAAGCAACAGGCTCCCAAAAGCAGCAAATTGTGGCAATGCATGCCGCAATAACCCCTACTGCTGCTACTAATGCTCCGGTGAGTCGGTATGTTGGAAGTTTGCCCAAGTGCAACAAATGCAACTACCACCACAACGGCCCCTGCCGTGAAATGCAGTGCTCAAACTGCAATAGAAAAGGACACACTGTCCGTTTCTGTAAGTTCCCGGCACAACCTATCAACCAAGTCCCTGGCTCTGGCGCGAGCCCAACTTGCTATGGATATGGCGAAGCAGGCCACTATAAGAGGGACTGCCCCAAAGGAAAGAATGCTGGTGGAGCAGGAAGGGTACTAGCTATAGGCCACGGGGAAGCAGTTGTTGACCCGACCGTGGTGACTGGTACGTTCCTCCTCGATAACTCCTATGCATGCATTCTGTTCGATAGTGGAGCGGAGCGAAGCTTCATAAACCATAAATTTGCTCGCATGCTTAATCAACGACCGCACGCACTCAAAGAACTATTCACAGTAGAAATGGCTAATGGAAAAACTGAAAGTACGAGTAGCATATACTTAGGTTGTACCCTAACTCTAGATAACCATTCATTCCCAATCGACCTCATGCCAGTCTCAATAAAAAGTTTCGACGTTATCATTGGCATGGACTGGTTAAGCCTTCATCGCGCCGACATCATGTGCTTCGAGAAAGCAGTCCGTCTAAACCTCCCGTCTAACGAAACTCTTATAGTCTACGGCGACAAACCCGGCGCAAGTCTTTGTATTATATCAAGTATTCAAGCACAGAAGTATCTGCGTAAGGAATATCATGCATTCCTTGCTCACGTCGTCGACACGAGCCTCGAAACGAAGGAACTAAAGGACATCCCAGTAGTGAGCGACTTCCCCGACATTTTCTCGGAAGAACTACTGTCACACCCCCGAACCAGACGGCGGAAACGTCTGAGGGCTGTCGTGACTTAATTGAATACCATAACATTGAATATATATGAAACATAACATCATTCATCACCATGCATTAATATAGTACAACTGATAAAGTTTACACTGAGTACATTGTCTTAGCATTACATTCCCAAAAATAAATTGTTCGGTTCATAGATAAACAAACTGCAAGCCATCACTGAGTACATTTTCCTTCGGTTTACTTGTTACCTGAGAATACAAGTATTTTGAAAAACGTCAACATATGAAATGTTGGTGAGTTCATAAGCAGTATTTGAAAAGCAACGTTTTGTATTGTTTTGAAAAACTACCAGAAAATCCGATATTTTCTGAAAAGAGTTCATGAAAAAGTTTGTGAAGATCCATAAATATGCTTGTTTGTTTCTATAGTTGTAAAAATTGTTCTTTAAACTTGTATACATTTCGAAACCGTATGTATTGAAAAACCCTAGGAAAACCCGATGTTTTCCTAACACTTTGAATTCCATGTAGTCGTTGTACTATCGCGGCGTGTGAAGTCATTGATTCCAGGCGACGTCGGATTATTGCGCATGATGAATTGCTATAAACACGCGATACACAAACGACCAATTTACAACTATACTAACGATCTCGTAGGCGTCGTCCGTACTATTCACGTAATCCAACCGCCCTGACTTCTTGTAGTCCCACATCCGAAGAAAAAGAGGGCACGAAGACCTCGATAACTCCGTTAGTCGGTTGGGGATAAAAAAAAGAGTGAGAAGGGCCCTCGACCCGACTCGCATTAGAATAACCGACTTTACTAGCAGTACCAAAGGACCCTTGGGGACCAATAGTATAAAAGCCATTGAAAGTCCTTTTACGCTGTGTTGGATCATGTAAGACCCAACAACTCGTAAGGTTGAAGTCTTCGGGCCTAAAGATCAAGTCATTGGGCTAGCTAGGCCCAACAAACAAGATTTTACACTTTTGGGCCCAAAGGTGGTGCGTCGACGTCTGTGCACTCTCACGTGTGTAGTTTCGGGTTTGTTATTGATTCGAGACCGAATCAATTCGTTTGATAACGATTTTTGGTGTTGTTGTGTAATATAATTCGTCGGTAGTCGTAGTGCCAGTATTTGTTCACAACGGATGTACTGAATTAACATTGCAACTTTTCTGTTACAGCCCCTCTTTTTGTTGTAAATTTACTTTTTCAACCCTTTAAATAAATAAATTTCCGGTTTAGTCCCTAAACCATTTTTCTTGACATTTTAACACCAAAACTTACTAAATTGACATTTTTCAGCCTATTTTTAGTTGAAAACAGTTTTAGTCCCTGAAAATACAGTTTTCTCGGTTATAACCCCTCTTTTCGCAATTTTTACACTTTTGGCCCAAATTGGAAATTTTTTGCAACTTTGGTCCTTTTTTAGTTATGAAAAGCATTTTTAACCTTTGAAAAGGACTTATAACACTAATAGTCCACTGTTTTACTGAAAAACACAGTTTCAGCCCTCCAAAATAGAAAATTTTGCATATTGGGCCCTATTGGGCTGAAAATGTCATTTTTAGCCCATTAAGCTTGAAATTTGTATTTTTAATCCTCCAAATGAGTATATTTTCAGAAAATATTTTATTGAAACTGTTTTGACTCCTCTCATCCATCAGAATTCGTAATATGTCAATTTGGGCCCTTTAACTTTATATTTTTAACATTTTGTGTCCAAAAATTGAGTTTTTAGCCCAAAGAAGATGTTATCAAGTCACTTAGCCATTTTTCTTGGAATACTTTGTATGTAACAATATAAGTTTTGCTAATATCATTTAACATAAAATATATCTCGATTTTTAGGAGTTTATGGCTAGATCCATCATCAAAATCACACAAAAACACACATTTAAGCATATAAATCATACAAGACATACAAAACACATATAGATCTACACTTTCACTTGTATTCCCCCCCCCCCCCCACACACAAAACTTATAAAACAGAAAATAGGGAGTATGAAGCTCACCTTAGGGTGTGGTTTCGGTTTTTGAAGAAAAGATGGAAGAAAGCTTGGTGATTTTTGGCTTTAGCACCCTTTTCTTGAAGATCTCGAGTTTGAGGTGATTCTAGGATGCAAGATCATGATTTTTGCATGGATTAGGAAGAGATTTTTGATAAAACAAAGAATCTAAGTCATAGATCCAAGCATAACCTTACCTTAGATGAAGAGTTTGTGGAAATATCCTCTTGAAAACCTCCTAATTTTCGAGATCTTGATGAAAGATGGAGGGAGTTTTCTTGAGAGAGAGTTGTGAGAGAAATGTGTGTGTGTGTGTGATTCGGCCGAGAGTGAGAGAGAGAGAGAGAGAGAGAGAGAAGAAATGGACCTTGAGTTGATGTATTCATAGAAGTATGAGATGTTGCATGGAGATATGTGGGATATTAGTGAGGTGGCATGCATTAAGTCAACCCCTCCTCTTTTCTTCTTGGATTTGGGCCTTGGGCCGAGAATGTGAAAGAAAAAAAGGGTTTTTGGGCTTTATTGCCCTCAAGCCCATATAGAAGTTAAGTTGGATGAGTCTTGACCTAAAAGAAATATAATATGATTTTCACACTTTGTTGGGCTAGTTTAGGTTAATCATGGTTCAAAACTTTTAATTTATTTCATTCTAGGCCCAATATGGCCCAAAATGTTGAAATAAATTAATGTGGGTCCAATTAGAGCCCATTTAAGGGTTCTAAGCCCATGATAGTCAAACTGGAAGCTTATTGGTCCATTGAGTCCAATAAGGAAGTCCTAGTCCAAAATGGACCTAACAAGAACTTCTAGGATTTCCAATTGCTTGATGACCATTTGTAGTATTTATATGATGTATTTGATTGAAGTTTTTGATGTCATAATAATAGGTATCACACATGCTCTTAAGTTTTTGATTCAACATTTACTTGAGTATAGTGATTACAAGACACAAAATTTCTAGTTGTGACACCATCCCCCCGTTAGAGGGAATTTCGTCCCGAAATTTTGTTTGAAAGCTAGATTTGAGAATGCTAAAATAGGTGATGGTACTTTTGCTTCATTTGGTCTTCGCGTTCCCACGTGAATTCTGGCCCACGCTTTGCGTTCCACCGTACTTTCACGATCGGGATGCGACTTTGCTTAGTACGCTTCACCTCCCTGTCCATGATTTCAATTGGTTCTTCAACGAACAGGAGATTCTCGTTGATTTCGATTTCGTCAAGGGGAATGACGAGGGTTTCATCTGATAGGCACTTCTTCATATTAGAGACATGAAACACGGGGTGTACACTGTTTAGCTCTGTGGGTAGTTGCAGTCTGTATGCTACCGGACCTATTCGGGCAACGATCTCGAAAGGTCCAATGTATCGTGGGTTCAATTTTCCCCGTTTTCCGAAACGTATAACCCCTTTCCAGGGTGAGACTTTCAACAGTACTCGATCACCGACCTAAAACTCTAAGGGCTTTCGCTGTTTATCAGCGTAGCTCTTTTGTGGGTCACGCGATGCTTGTAATCGATCTCTGATTTGAACGATCTTTTCCGTGGGTTCGCGAATGATCTCCAATCCCGTTAGCGCCTGATCCGACGTGAGTGCTTTTGCTAGCCAAAAACGCGAAGTGAATCTACTGTCCCTATCTGAGATAATAGACACTGGTACTTCGTGGAGTCTCACGATCTCTCGAATGTACAAACGTGTCAATCTCTCCATCTTGTAGGATTCTTTTATGGGCAGGAAATGGGCAGACTTCGTCAGTCGGTCGACTATTACCCATATGGTGTCCAGTCCGTCCGACGTCTTGGGTAGCTTGGTCATGAAGTCCATAGAAATCCCCTCCCATTTCCACTCAGGGATTACCGGTTGTTGTAACAATCTTGAGGGTTTTTGGTACTCCACCTTTACCTTGGCGCACGTAAGGCACTTACTAGCATAGGTCGCAATTTCCGCCTTCATGTTAGGCCACCAATAGTGTTGTTTAATATCCAAATACATCTTGTCTGAACCCGGATGAATGGAGTATCGTGTCTTGTGAGCTTCCTTCATAGCAACCTCCCTAAATCCTCCGATTTTTGGGACCCAAATACGGTTCATGAAGTAGTATACTCCATTCTCCTTTGCCTCTAGGTTCTTCTCCATCCCACGCAATGCTTCGCTTGCTCTATTTTCCGTCTTCATGGCCTCTGACTGGACTGCTGCAATTTGGGTGGCCAGATGAGATTGAATGGTTATCGAGAGGGTTTTCGCACGGCGATTAGAGTACTCCTTCCGACTTAATGCGTTAGCTACCACGTTGGCCTTGCCTGGGTGGTACTTGATCTCGCACTCATAATCGTTTAGCAATTCAACCCATCTTCGTTGCCTCATGTTCAGCTCCTTCTGGTTCAGGATGTGTTGGAGACTCTTGTGGTCCGTGAAGTTGGTGCACTTCATACCATACAGGTAGTGCCTCCAAATTTTCAGAGCGAAGACCACGACTCCCAATTCCAAATCATGGGTCGTATAATTTACTTCGTGCGTCTTTAGTTGGCGAGATGCGTAAGCTATCACCCTTCCACGCTGCATGAGAACGCAACCTAAGCCCTGATTTGACGCGTCACAGTAGAGTACAAAATCTTCCGTTCCTTCAGGTAGAGATAGTACCGGGGCGCTACAGAGAGCTTGTTTCAGGGTTCGGAATGCGACTTCTTGTTTGTCCGTCCATTTGAATGGTACACCCTTTTGTGTAAGCGAGGTAAGTGGTTTGGCGATCTTAGAGAAGTTCTGAATGAATCTCCTATAGTAGCCTGCTAGACCCAAGAATTGACGAATTTCTGTGGGCGTTGTCGGGGTTGCCCGTCCTTCCACGGCTTTGACCTTAGAGGGATCCACATGAATTCCATCTTGGCTAACTACGTGACCTAGGAAGTTCACATTCCGGAGCCAGAACTCACACTTGGAGAGTTTTGCATATAGCTTCTCCGATCGCAGCGTTTCTAGGATTTGTCGGAGATGTTGGCCATGCTCTTCTTCGCTTCGAGAATAAACGAGAATGTCATCAATGAAGACAATGACAAAGTTGTCGAGGAATGGTCGACAAATTCGGTTCATTAGGTCCATAAATGCTGCAGGGGCATTTGTCAGACCGAAGGGCATTACAACAAATTCATAATGTCCGTAGCGGGTTCGGAAAGCGGTTTTTGGAATATCCTCTTCCCAGACTTTGAGTTGGTGGTATCCGGACCGTAGATCTATTTTAGAAAAATAAGTAGCTCCTTGGAGCTGGTCAAATAGATCATCGATTCGTGGAAGTGGGTAGCGATTTTTAACAGTGAGTTTATTTAACTCTCTATAGTCGATGCACATTCTAAAAGATCTGTCCTTCTTTTTGACAAAAAAGACTAGAGCTCCCCATGGCGAGTAACTAGGTCGGATAAATCCCTTGTCCAGAAGCTCACTGAGTTGGCTGGACAATTCCTGCATTTCAGCAGGAGCCAGCCGATAGGGTGATTTAGCGAGAGGAGTTGCTCCTGGAACGAGGTCGATTCGAAACTCAACCTGTCTCTCTGGGGGTACTCCCGGAAGATCTTCAGGAAACACGTCTGGAAATTCACACGCTACCGGAATATCTTGAATGTTAGTTTCTTCCTTGTTCTTTTCCACTATGTGAGCCAGAAATGCCGAATCCTTCTTTCGTAGGTGTTTTTGTGCCTTGATGCACGAGACGAGACGAAGGTTCATGCTAGGTTTGTCTCCGTAAATTACTAGGGTTTCGTGATTGGGAAGGCGAAGGCGAACGGCCTTCTCGTGACACATAATTTCAGCATGGTGGGGGCTTAACCAGTCCATGCCAATAATCACATCGAAACTCCTAATTGGTACAGGCATCAAGTCTATTCAAAAGACGTGTTGATTGAGGGTTATGGTACATCCGATGTAGATTTCCCCAGTGGATTCGGTTTTCCCATTGGCCATTTCCACCGTAAAGGTTTCATTTAGCTTTTGGGGTTGTTGCTTTAATAAATGTGTAAACTTATCGCTTATGAAACTTCGCTCCGCTCCGGTGTCAAATAAGATGCATGCATAAGTGTGGTTTAGGGGAAACGTACCGGTAACAACAGAGGGGTCCTGAATAGCCTCACCCTGACCCATGGTCAGCATCCTTCATGTTCCTCCATTTCCTGAATTGTTGTTGTTAGGGCAGTCTCGGCGGAAATGCCCCGTCCTTCCACACCCATAGCAAGTGTGGCTAGGTCCTGCATTGCTGCCGCCGGTGATGATGTTGTTGTTGTTGCGATGGTTGTTATTGTTGTTTCCCTGATTTTGGTTCTGGGGAGGGTAAGTCCTGCAGTACCTTGCAGTGTGTCCCCTTCAATTGCAACTGGTGCACTGAAAATCCTTGCATTCTCCATTATGATGGAGACTGCACTTATTGCACTTGGGAAGATTACCGGAATAAGGTCTTGAAGCATTTGAAGCAGCTGAGGCTGGAGCATGTGGTGCGGCTGGAATCGGTGCGGTGACAGCGTTAACCACCACTGTCTGCTGCTTTTTAGAGGTCTCGGGGCCCTGGCGCCCTTTCCTCTTATTATTCTTTCCCTTCTTGCCATCACCTTCCTTCTTTTTCTCAGCCTCCACTGGCTTCTCGCCCTTCTTGTTGTTATGGTCATACAGCTTCTTTGCCAATCTTTTTGCACTATCAAATGTTTCAGGGTTCGCAGCTATCACATTCCCTTGAATTGGTGCTGTTAGTCCCCAGATGAATCGCTCAATCTTCTTTCCTTCCGAGGTGATCATACCCGGGCACAACAGAGATAGTTCACTAAATCTTGATATGTAGGCATCGATATTCGCATTCTGCACAGTGAGGTTCCATAGCTCTTGCTCCATCTTCTGTATCTCCCCTCGTGGGCAGTACTCAGCCATTAACATTTCTTTCATCTCTGCCCACGGCATAGAGTTGGCTACAGGGAGCGTCATGGCTTCCACATGTCCGTTCCACCAGGTGAGTGCTTGATCCACAAAAGTGCAGGCCGCGAACTTCACTTTCATCTGCTTAGGGCAATCGCATATCTCGAATACCGACTCCACCTTCTCGATCCATCGCTTCAGGGCGATCACTCCTCCAGTGCCGTTAAAAGTTCGTGGTTTGGCATTCGTAAAGTCCTTGTAGGTACATGTTTTGGTAGGTCCTTGATTCATCCCGTTGTTCGAACTCCCTGCCCCTTGCCCGTTGCCTCCTCCATTATTCCCCTGATGGAGTTGTGCCATAGCTGCGGTGACCGCAGCAGACACGGCTGCCTGGAATGCAGTGGAGTCAACTTCGGGTGGAGTTGGTCCTGGGTTTCCGCGAGTAGGTCGGAGAGGCATCTTTCTGTCACGAAACGGAAAGATGTTGAGTGTATGTGGTTTCTGTGAGGTTGTGATCCTACTAACTAGGTGCATGGTACGAACTTAAACACTACTACCATTGAACATACAATCATAACTTCTCAACACATAGAATTTGTAATATCATAACAAAGCACATAAAAGTTTATTAATATTATCCGCATTTGATACAAGAAAATTTTGCTCGTAAGAGCATACATGAGTGACACCAGTTCGACAGCATAACGGCTCTATGAGTAGTGTAGTCACTTAAACATAGAGTTGGGGTACATAGCATAGTTCCTAACGACCTACTAAGATAAGTCTATCCCTAACCGCGATGGGCTGCGTCCGGAGGTGATGCCGAGGATGTGGATGCTCCCTGAAGACGGGCCACCAATCGTTCAGCATCCTGAAGTCGAGACTCCCACCATACCTGCCTCATGTGAAACTCCCGAAGGACGTCACGTGTCTCCTACTCCGCACGCTTGGCCCTAGTCCACAGCTGGCGTACCTGATCAGCAGTGCCCTGAGCAAGATCGTCGGTGTCCCGTAATCGTCTCACCATGACCGGTAGGGCTCGGTCGGCCGGTCCTCCGTCCCTCAGGTCAAAGAACTCACGTGACATGCCGAACGGAGGTCGCTGTCCCTGATGTCTGCTCCATCTCCAAAGATCAATACCCCAAGGAGGGGTAGGACCAGTGGGGCCCACACGGTAAGCAGGCACCCTGATCGGGTAAGGGGGGTTGATGACTTCGAACTCTGCGTCCGAATCACCCCCTTCGCTGTCATCGGGTTCCTCTTCGAAATTCTCTTCGTCTTCTTCGGGTTCGGCAGGCTCGCCTTCATCTCCAGCCTCCGGTTCCCCGTCAGATTCCTCTTCGGGGTCTTCCTCAGGCTCTTCCTCTAACCATCCGTTATTCCCCTGATTAGGGAAATAAGGGTCTCCAGGGTGATGAAAACCAGCCATGCTGTCTGCGCGAGTATGTGAATATGCTAACATTATTCCTAGGAGGCTACAACTATTGTACAGACTAAACAAGCGTTCTCTTTTTGGTGATAAAGGGTTATAGTTTTAGGTTCCCTAGCTATCCCGATCTCATCAAAACGTTTGTTAGTTGTACTTTGGAGAGAATGTAGTTGATCAGGCTACATCCACTCCTTGGTACCACTAAGAACAGTCCTGAATTAACCGAGATACTAGCATTATTTTGTTTGGTTCGGCGTTATGTTCTTATTCCTAATGCAAGCAAGGGAGTTTTATTTACTCGTTTTGTTTAGAGTTATGTTAGTCCCTCTTTTTGGTTTATAGTTGCATATCAATGTGTGGCTAGATATGCTAGTTCACTATAAACAAAGCTCTGATATCAACCTGTCACACCCCCGAACCAGACGGCGGAAACGTCCGAGGGCTGTCGTGACTTAATTGAATACCATAACATTGAATATATATGAAACATAACATCATTCATCACCATGCATTAATATATAGTACAACTGATAAAGTTTACACTGAGTACATTGTCTTAGCATTACATTCCCAAAAAGAAATTGTTCGGTTCATAGATAAACAAACTGCAAGCCATCACTGAGTACATTTTCCTTCGGTTTACTTGTTACCTGAGAATATAAGTATTTTGAAAAACGTCAACATATGAAATGTTGGTGAGTTCATAAGCGGTATTTGAAAAGCAACGTTTTTTTATTGTTTTGAAAAACTACCAGAAAATCCGATATTTTCTGAAAAGAGTTCATGAAAAAGTTTGTGAACATCCATAAGTATGCTTGTTTGTTTCTATAGTTGTAAAAATTGTTCTTTAAACTTGTATACATTTCGAAACCGTATGTATTGAAAAACCCTAGGAAAACCCGATGTTTTCCTAACACTTTGAATTCCATGTAGTCGTTGTACTATCGCGGCGTGTGAAGTCATTGATTCCAGGCGACGTCGGATTATTGCGCATGATGAATTGCTATAAACACGCGTTACACAAACGATTATTGCGCATGATGAATTGCTATAAACACGCGTTACACAAACGACCAGTTTACAACTATACTAACGATCCCGTAGGCGTCGTCCGTACTATTCACGTAATCCAACCGCCCTGACTTCTTGTAGTCCCACATCCGAAGAGAAAGAGGGCACGAAGACCTCGATAACTCCGTTAGTCGGTTGGGGATAAAAAAAAAGAGTGCGAAGGGCCCTTGACCCGACTCGCATTAGAATAACCGACTTTACTAGCAGTACCAAAGGACCCTTGGGGACCAATAGTATAAAAGCCATTGAAAGTCCTTTTACGCTGTGTTGGATCATGTACGACCCAACAACTCGTAAGGTTGAAGTCTTCGGGCCTAAAGATCAAGTCATTGGGCTAGCTAGGCCCAACAAACAAGATTTTACACTTTTGGGCCCAAAGGTGGTGCGTCGACGTCTGTGCACTCTCACGTGTGTAATGATTTCCCAAATTTTCTGCGTATGAGTCGAGTTATCGTCGTGTTAGTAGTTTCGGGTTTGTTATTGATTCGAGACCGAATCAATTCGTTTGATAACGATTTTTGGTGTTGTTGTGTAATATAATTCGTCGGTAGTCGTAGTGCCAGTGTTTGTTCACAACGGATGTATTGAATTAACATTGCAACTTTTCTGTTACAGCCCCTCTTTTTGTTGTAAATTTACTTTTTCAACCCTTTAAATAAATAAATTTCCGGTTTAGTCCCTAAACCATTTTTCTTGACATTTTAACACCAAAACTTACTAAATTGACATTTTTCAGCCTATTTTTAGTTGAAAACAGTTTTAGTCCCTGAAAATATAGTTTTCTCGGTTATAACCCTTCTTTTCGCAATTTTTACACTTTTGGCCCAAATTGGAAATTTTTTGCAACTTTGGTCCTTTTTTAGTTATGAAAAGCATTTTTAACCTTTGAAAAGGACTTATAACACTAATAGTCCACTGTTTTACTGAAAAACACAGTTTCAGCCCTCCAAAATAGAAAATTTTGCATATTGGGCCCTATTGGGCCGAAAATGTCATTTTTAGCCCATTAAGCTTGAAATTTGTATTTTTAATCCTCCAAATGAGTATATTTTCAGAAAATATTTTATTGAAACTGTTTTGACTCCTCTCATCCATCAGAATTCGTAATATGTCAATTTGGGCCCTTTAACTTTATATTTTTAACATTTTGTGTCCAAAAATTGAGTTTTTAGCCCAAAGAAGATGTTATCAAGTCACTTAGCCATTTTTCTTGGAATACTTTGTATGTAACAATATAAGTTTTTCTAATATCATTTAACATAAAATATATCTCGATTTTTAGGAGTTTATGGCTAGATCCATCATCAAAATCACACAAAAACACACATTTAAGCATATAAATCATACAAGACATACAAAACACATATAGATCTACACTTTCACTTGTATTCCCCCCCCCCCCCCACACACAAAACTTATAAAACAGAAAATAGGGAGTATGAAGCTCACCTTAGGGTGTGGTTTCGGTTTTTGAAGAAAAGATGGAAGAAAGCTTGGTGATTTTTGGCTTTAGCACCCTTTTCTTGAAGATCTCGAGTTTGAGGTGATTCTAGGATGCAAGATCATGATTTTTGCATGGATTAGGAAGAGATTTTTGATAAAACAAAGAATCTAAGTCATAGATCCAAGCATAACCTTACCTTAGATGAAGAGTTTGTGGAAATATCCTCTTGAAAACCTCCTAATTTTCGAGATCTTGATGAAAGATGGAGGGAGTTTTCTTGAGAGAGAGTTGTGAGAGAAATGTGTGTGTGTGTGATTCGGCCGAGAGTGAGAGAGAGAGAGAGAGAGAGAGAGAGAGAAGAAATGGACCTTGAGTTGATGTATTCATAGAAGTATGAGATGTTGCATGGAGATATGTGGGATATTAGTGAGGTGGCATGCATTAAGTCAACCCCTCCTCTTTTCTTCTTGGATTTGGGCCTTGGGCCGAGAATGTGAAAGAAAAAAAGGGTTTTTGGGCTTTATTGCCCTCAAGCCCATATAGAAGTTAAGTTGGATGAGTCTTGACCTAAAAGAAATATAATATGATTTTCACACTTTGTTGGGATAGTTTAGGTTAATCATGGTTCAAAACTTTTAATTTATTTCATTCTAGGCCCAATATGGCCCAAAATGTTGAAATAAATTAATGTGGGTCCAATTAGAGCCCATTTAAGGGTTCTAAGCCCATGATAGTCAAACTGGAAGCTTATTGGTCCATTGAGTCCAATAAGGAAGTCCTAGTCCAAAATGGACCTAACAAGAACTTCTAGGATTTCCAATTGCTTGATGACCATTTGTAGTATTTATATGATGTATTTGATTGAAGTTTTTGATGTCATAATAATAGGTATCACACATGCTCTTAAGTTTTTGATTCAACATTTACTTGAGTATAGTGATTACAAGACACAAAATTTCTAGTTGTGACAACTACCTGGGTTACCTCCGCAACGACAGGTCGAGTTCCGAATCGAATTAGCCCCAGGAGCTACCCCCGTAGCCAAGTCGCCCTACCGATTATCACCAGCTGAGATGCAGGAACTCTCTGGTCAAATTAACGAACTGCTCAGTAAGGTCTTTATAAGACCGAGTTTCTCACCTTGGGGAGCACCGGTCTTGTTCGTTAAGAAGAAAGACGGATCATTCCGTATGTGTATTGACTACAGAGAACTCAACAAACTGACAGTCAAAAATCGTTACCCTCTGCCTCGTATAGACGATTTATTTGACCAACTGCAAGGGGCGAACTATTTTTCTAAGATTGATCTGAGATCCGGATATCACCAGTTACGAGTGCAAGAGGAGGATGTGCCAAAGACAGCCTTCCGAAATCGTTACGGACACTACGAGTTCGTTGTGATGCCATTCGGATTGACCAATGCGCCCGCAGTCTTCATGGATCTGATGAATAGGGTATGCCGGCCTTACTTGGATCAGTTTGTCATCGTTTTCATTGACGACATCCTGATCTATTCCCGAAGTAAGAAAGAGCACGGCGATCACCTGCGAGAAGTTCTAGAGACGTTACGAAAAGAGAAACTTTATGCGAAGTTCTCGAAATGTGAATTTTGGATCCGAAGAGTCGAATTCTTAGGACACGTGGTAAGCGAAGAGGGAATCCATGTGGACCCATCCAAAATAAAAGCCATTGAGAACTGGTCAGCGCCAAAGACGCCTACTGAAATTCGCCAATTTCTAGGTCTCGCTGGCTACTACCGCAGGTTCATTCAGAACTTCTCTCGAATAGCGAAACCTCTTATGACCCTGACCCAGAAAGGCGTGGCCTTTGACTGGGAAGAGAAACAAGAAAGAGCGTTCCAAACGCTCAAACGAGCCTTGTGCACCGCGCCAATACTATCCCTTCCCAAAGGAATAGAAGACTTCGTAGTCTATTGCGATGCATCAAATCAAGGACTCGGGTGTGTTCTGATGCAACGAGGTAAGGTCATCGCCTACGCCTCGAGACAGTTGAAGACACACGAGGTTAACTACACGACCCACAATCTTGAACTAGGAGCAGTAGTGTTTGCTCTGAAGATCTGGAGACATTACTTGTATGGAACGAAGAGCACTATCTTTACCGACCACAAAAGTTTACAACACATTTTCGATCAAAAGGAGCTCAACATGAGACAACGACGGTGGGTCGAGCTACTCAATGATTACGAATGCGATATTCGTTATCATCCGGGTAAAGCCAACGTAGTAGCAGACGCCCTAAGTCGAAAGGAATATTCTGGTCGCAAAGTCAAGTCATTGTCAATAACCATCCATTCACACTTGTCTAAGAAAATTCAGGCAGCCCAACTTGAAGCCATGAAACCTGAAAATGTGACGAGTGAATCCCTTAGAGGAATGGACAAGAATTTAGAAGCCAAGGGTGACGGAGCCTTATATTTCATGAACCGGATCTGGACACCGAAACACGGTGGTTTCCGAGACTTGGTCATGACCGAGGCGCACAACACTCGGTATTCCGTCCACCCAGGTTCAGATAAGATGTATCTGGATCTTAAAAAGCTATACTGGTGGCCTAATATGAAAGCAGAGATTGCTACCTTCGTAAGTAAATGCCTTACTTGCACAAAGGTTAAGGTCGAGTACCAGAAGCCCTCTGGTTTATTGCAACAACCAGAGATCCCGAAATGGAAGTGGGAGCGGATCACTATGGATTTCATAACCAAGTTGCCCAAGACAATGGGTGGACTTGACACCATATGGGTCATCGTCGATAGATTGACAAAGTCTGCACACTTCCTGCCTATCAAAGAAACTGACAAGATGGAGAAACTTACAAGAACATACATTAGGGAAATCGTACGGCTACATGGTGTACCTATGTCCATTATCTCCGATAGAGATAGTAGGTTCACCTCAAGATTTTGGCAATCACTACAACATTCCCTAGGAACAAGGCTGGACATGAGCACAGCCTACCATCCTCAGACCGACGGACAAAGTGAGAGGACCATCCAAACACTGGAAGATATGTTGCGAGCCTGCGTGATTGATTTTGGGAAGGCATGGGATACTCATTTACCCCTTGTCGAGTTTTCCTATAATAACAGTTATCACACGAGCATCAAGGCCGCTCCATTTGAAGCTCTCTACGGCCGAAAGTGCAGATCCCCTCTGTGCTGGGCTGAGGTGGGTGATACCCAATTAGCCAGGGGGCAAGCTTCCGACAGTACTCTCACCGGTCCAGAGATCATTCGGGAAACGACAGAGAAAATCGTTCAAATCCGTGAGCGATTGAAAGCCTCTAGAGACCGACAGAAGAGCTACGCTGATAAATGATGAAAACCTTTGGAATTTCAGGTGGGAGACCGAGTCCTTCTCAAAGTCTCACCCTAGAAGGGCTTGATACGCTTCGGCAAGCGTGGGAAGCTTAATCCGAGGTACATAGGGCCATTCGAGATTCTTGAAAAAGTCGGCCCCGTAGCTTACAAACTCGACCTACCCGACACACTTCATAACGTACATTCTACATTCCACGTATCTAACTTGAAAAAGTGTCTGTCCGACGAGACTCTTGTAATCCCACTCGACGAGATCGAGATCAACGAGAGCCTCAACTTCGTGGAAGAACCTGTAGAGATCATGGACCGTGAGGTCAAGCAGACAAAGCAAAGTCGTATCCCTATCGTGAAGGTTCGCTGGAATGCCAAGCGAGGACCGGAATTCACTTGGGAACGCGAGGATCAGATAAAACTAAAATACCCTCATCTTTTCGCTTAATTAATTGTAACTTCTTATTTGCTTAAATTCTAATTTCGGGACGAAATTCCTTCTAACGGGGGGATGATGTGACAACCCGAAATTTCCATTTGTACGAACAATATCTATTCAATAGAAGCCAGTCTAGTTTCAGTGATTTTCAGACTTTTCCGAACTAGTTTGTGTACATTAGGGTTTATGTTTAAGGAGATATCAGGAGAGTGGATGCTCCTGGATTGGGGAAACTTGAACATTCCAAGTTTCATAATGTCATGGTCCAATCTCCGGAATAAAAATATTTTCTGCCAAAATATTTCAGGACTATAAATAGATTTCTGAATTAATTAATTCATTATTCACAAATCCAACTAGAGAAAAGCCATTTTCTCTCTGACGGATCTTTGGGTTTTCATCCCAGATTGTGAGTCTACTTTCCTAGATGTGTTTTATTACTTGTTTTATGCTTTATAACATAGATTACATGTCTAAAATGCAAGATCCGGGAGTTTACCGCCCAAGAACGTTCTTGGGGAGTAAACTCCAAAATGGAGCTTTAAGGCTACCTAGTCCCGTTTCCTTGTTAGACAACTAGTTAAGGACTTAATGTATAAACATTTGAGGCTAGAAATCATCCAAGATCATAAGGCTTTTGGAGTTTACGGCCCAAGAGTTCTTGGACCGTAAACACCATTTCCAAGGGCCAAAGTGAGCCCTAAATCACCCCTAAGGCTTAAGGCATTTACCCTCTAATGCTTGTAGCTAATTTGGACACCAAAACACTTCAAAATCATAAGGTTTTAGGAGTTTACGGCCAAGGATATCTCTTGGGCCGTAAACCCCTTTTTAAGGGCTATAAGTGCCCTAAATCACCCCTAAGGCTTTGAGACAATTACCCTTGAATACATAGGACTTGAATGGGGATTAAACTACATCAAAATCATCCCTTAAAGGGAGTTTACGGCCAAGGAACATCACTTGGGCCGTAAACTCCAAGTAAAGGCACAAATGTGTGCCTAATGTCCCCTTTAGCCTTAGATAAAAACATAGAAGCTATCCTACATGTGCAAGTGACTTAAAAGAATTAAAACCAACACCCCATAGGAGTTTACGGCCGTAAACTCTAGGGGATATGGTCTTTAGGCCGTAAACTCCTCTATGGAGCATTCTAGGGCCTTAAACTACTTCAAGGATTATTCCAACAATGCTAGGCTAATTCTAGGATTAAGATAGCACTTCAAAACACCCAAAACCACCAAGTGAGGAGTTCACGGCCGTAAACTCATGGGTTCATGGCCGTAAACTCCAAAGGTGGGGTTTGTAGGGTGGTGAACTATTATACAAGGTCATTTGGTGCTTCAAACCCCTTTGCCTTGTCCCGTATCGACTTAGATGCAACCCTTAGGACCTATAACATTTATACAAAGTGTTTTCATGTTCCTAAGTGTCCCAACTTATTTTATTAAGTTATTATTTGGCTAATTAGTTATATATATGCTTATTATATGATAACTAGGCTCGTGTGTGTAAACAAGTCTCCGTTTGCCACCTAGCGCGGTATCCGACACTGCAATTCAAACAGCTCACCACAAGTGAGTTCATACCCCTTTAATCAACCTTTGAAATGATTTTAAATGTTTAAATACTTTATGGGGGGGATACAAGTCAAACACTTATAGTTATTGCTTCAATCACATGTGATTGCATTTAATCACATGGGATTAATAACTAAGAACCCAATGATTTTATCACTGTTCAAACTGTTTATCAAACTGTTTTACTTCAAAATGTTTTACAAACTCTTTTACTATTCAAACTTATTTACAACTGTGATTCAAACAAATGTTCCTTATACTTAAAATGTTTTATCAAACTTATGCCTTCAAATTGCTTTATAGATTGACATTAAGTCGATCTTTTCTTGAAATAATATTTATGTTCCAAATGTCCTATAAAAACTTATTTATGTATTTACTTCTTATAAATTGCATGCCTATATATGTGTAGATGTATAAATAATGTTTAAAGGGCTTAGGAATGCCATCCACCCTATTTCCTTTTCCTCGATTTGGATGTGGTCTGGTGGGATTTCGGGTGACCATCCGAAGGTCGTTTAAATATTAATTATATATCAAATATACATATATAGACATAAAAGTACTCCCGTATTCATACGTACTAGACACATCATTAGTTAGTTACCATCGGGGTAACACAGGATCATACATATACAACTATACTACGAGAACATATACAACTATACTACGAGAACATATACAACTATACTACGAGAACATATACAACTATACTACGAGAACATATACAACTATACTAGGAGGAGAACATATACAACTATACTAGAACTAGAAACATTACATTACATATACGAGAATACGTTAACAAATGTGATCCACTGTATCGGAGCATGCCTTAAATGTCATGTCTCGAGTTGTAGCCAGAATTCTCTTGGAGGGAGAGCGTGAGTTTGCGTATAGATCTATACTGGATTGACTATCCTACACCTTGCTGCTAGCTACAGCGGGACCTGCAGGTCTGCGGGTGCCAAACATCATTCCGTTATTATGACCATTCTTATGTCGTTGTTACCAGTCGATAGCATGGTGCAATTATCACATCTTACCTTAATATAAATCCGGTTTAAGGTAGTTAGTACAACAGTAGTTCCTATAAAACAAAACTACAGTACTACATTGATTTACCCATTACATATTTTTAGTGATAACCTCACTTAAACATTAAATGTACAAACTATATTTTATTAAATGATAGTTACACTTGGTAAATTACACACTTTTACAACAAACGAACATACAAAACAGTTGAGCCTTGGTAGAAGGCTACTTTAATAGAAAATATAGGTTTTTCTGAAGGATTCAAACTTTTACAAACACTTACATACAATTTACGAACTTATACTTGAGATACGTTCAAACGATTTTGATAACAAACACCGACACTAAAATACTTATGAACTCACCAGCTTAATGCTGATAAACTCTTTCAAAATAACTTGTATTCTCAGGTCATCAGTAGACAGGTACCGATGCCAACTTTTGAGAAGATGGAGCGCATTCAAGACTCATCATATTATTATTTTGATTTACATTATATTTTTGGTGTCTAAAACTGTACAGAACACTCTTGTATTAAAATTATATATTTAATGCAATGGATGATGTTGTTTGCTTATTTACATTTACTGTGTTGTGATACTTTACATGATGTCCTCCGCCCCAGAACGTTTCCGCCGTTCTTGGTTTTGGGGTGTGACATTGATGAACCCACAGAGGGATACATCTTGCGGAGCGGGTTCCGCGTGTACCGTTATCATCCGGATCTTTGTCGAGATCTATGCAGGAGTATTATTTAGAGGATACTCGATCAGGGTTGGAGTGATTCTTCTCCAATGAAGTCAGCGTTTAGAGGTTCTATCATTGTTCAGGTATGGTCGGTAATTGTTTATGGATGAACTTTGGAGTTCAAGGCACTACCGTTGCTAGGACACAACTAGTGACAGGAAGAGGGTAGTGTCAGTCGCAGGTGTTAGATGTATAAGTGGTTCGTCACTAAATGTTCAAGAGAATTGTGTTTTCGCATGGGTTGTGTTCGGTTAGAGTTCGGTAGTACTGCAAGATTGGAATGAGAATGAGGATTCGTCAGCTAGAGTGAAGATTGAGACCTTCAATTGACAACATGTTAGATGGACCGAGGTGTCAGAATGGATCAGATGTCAAGGGTACTCATCGAGATTTACGAGGATGTGAGATCTCAAGGTTTAATCGGTGATTAAACGCTAGCTTTGGTAGGCACATGTTGTCATCAGTGGGATATTAGAAAGCGAGAAGGATGGGAAATCCTTCAATTCTTGTGTGCATTGAAGACTTAGTCGAATCTAAGTGGGGCAGAGACTTTTTATAAAGTCTCCAAATGTGAGTTCTGGTTGCGCGGGGTGCAATTTCTTGGGCACCTTGTTAATCAGAAGGGTATTCTAGTTGATCCGGCCAAGATAGAGGTCATGATGCAGTGGGAGATTCCGAGGTCTCCATCTGAGATTCGTAGTTTCCTGGGTCTAGCAGGTTACTACCGGAGACTTACATGGGACTTCTCCGAGATTGCGGTTCCTTTGACCCGACTGACCATGAAATAGGTGGCCTTTCGCTGGGGGCCTGAGCAGCAGACAACCTTCGAGACTCTCAGAAAGCGGTTGTGCGGGGCACCGATTCTCACCCTGCCAGAGGGTGTATATGATTTCGTGGTTTTCTATGACGCTTTGATCACGAGCGTGGGTGTGGTACTAATACAGTGGGGTCACGTGATAACAGGTTTCGGGAACCAAGTTAGAGTTCCAGTTAGGATTCAAGTTCAATTGTGTGTTAGATCGAGTGCATGTTCGACCGATATGGAAAGTGTTGTTAGACTACGGGGTAGTCGTAGCATTCACTAGCATTCAGATAGTTGGGAAAGTGTTGTAAGACTACGGGGGTAGCCGTAGCATTCACTAGCAGTCAGATAATTAGGAAAGTGTTGTATGACTACGGGGGTAGCCGTAGCATTCACTAGCAGTCAGATAGTATGGAAAGTGTTGTAAGACTACGGGGGTAGCCATAGCATTCACTAGCAGTCAGATAGTATGGAAGTGTTGTAAGACTACGGGGGTAACTATAGCGTTCACTAGTGGTCAGTTAGCATGGGAAGTGTTGTAAGACTGCGGGTGTAGTTGTAGCATTCACTAGCGGTCAGATAGTGATAGAGTGTTGTGAGACTGCGGGTGTAGCCGTAGCATTCGCTAGGTTGATAGATAGCATGAGTGCGTTGTTAGGACGCGGAAGGAGCAATAGTACCCACCAGTTTGGGTGCAACAGTGAGGATATGGAAATCCACAGATTGGATTTCGGATTTACCCAAATGGATTACATCTAGTTAAGCCAGTAATGAGACTGTAGGGACGTCACTACAATTATGAGATCAGGGAAGCCATGGACTGCTTAAGGTCGTTTGTGAAATAAGGCTACCATTGGTTAGGTAGCAATCACTTTTAGTCTTGGATTGGATGATGACAGGATTCGACACATGGACCTGATCGGTTGTTTTAAGATGTCGTTAGAGCCACATGGCATGATAACTAGTGGAAACTAGTTCAGAGAAGGATTTCGTTCAGGTGCCGTGTGAGGCGACTAAGTGGGAGTCCTTTGGCTCCGCAGCCAGGTCAGAACTCGATATTTCAAATGATTAGCGAACAAATTGAGACCAGGTAGGCCTCGGTAGATGTTGGGAAGCAGCCATGTGGCAACATACTGCTTCAGGTAGTTCAATGTTCGGACAGTTTTAGCGATTGTCACTATTAGTATTTGTGTATAGGTTGCAAGTTCGGATGAAAAAGCTGGTTGATTGGGAAGTGACAAGTCACTCCCAGCGGGATTAGCTGAGCCTCGATCAAGAATAAGTGATCTGCATGGATAATTGGGTCTGTGAACCTGTTTTATAGTAGGAGCTTCGAGCTATTAAAGGTTGAGTAGTTGGTCGAGGGATACACGGACTAGATTCAACGATAATGATTCAGTATGAGTGGTCTGTTAGGGATTCAGATCATCTCGAGACAGCAGACTTCAGACGGAGTAGACGAGATCTGGTTGCGAGGAATTCGTTCACCTGCGGATTTTAGATTTGTACGAGGATTGGTCATGGCTACCATGGGAAGGCAAGGTCGTGCCCAGGTTGGTGACCATGCTACTAGAGTGGTTGGGCGAGTAAGGAACGGTAAGGAATGATTTCGAGGACGAAATCTAATTTAAGTGGAGGAGAGTTGTAACACCCGTTTATTTATTAAATGAATAGATAAAGAAATGAAGGACTCGTAGCCCCAAAATAAATAATTATGTATAAAAGGATAGTCTCGAAGAGCTAATTTCCACCATTTTAGAAGTCGAGGGTTAAAAGTGTAATTTTCGGACACAGTTTATAATTATTTATGAAGATGGGGGCTCTGTGGTAATTATTTGAATTTAATTTAAAATGAAATGAGCTGGAAGGGTTGATTATGTCATAATTAAGATATTGGGGGCTGTTTGATAGTTTATGGGACTTAATTTGTAAGAGATTTCCATGGATTGGGTTGAAAAGGTAAAATTCAGACTTCAATTGTAAAGGATTCAGGAGGCAGGGTTCAAATGGTAAATTTTGGATCATAGTTGAAAAGAATTGTATAAAGAGGGACCAAACTTGCCATTATGGGGTGAAGTTTCAAAGTTACGGGATAGATAACTCAATCTAAACCCTAACCCTAGCGCAAACAAGAGCAGCCGCAACTCCCTTCTTTTATTGTCGGTGTTGCACCATCGGTTTCACCCACCTCCACCATCTCCGGCGCTGCTAACCCATGTTACCGCCACCGTTGAATGTCGCAACTATTTCCTTCCGGCGAGAATAGGTCAACGACGGGACTGCCGGGTGCGACTGTTACCCCCCCCTCTCTGTTCTCCGTTCTCCTTCTCTGTCTCCCGTCGCCATCCTAGAGCTCTAGCTGCTGCCTTTTCGATTGCTGCCTTGCCCCGAGGCACCAATGTCACCCTAACTGCCGGTGGTGTCGTGAATGAACGGAAGAATACGCACAGGCGATGCCAAGCTATTGAAGACGACGTCAGGCTGTGTGTCGTCATCCCCGGACGCACCTGCTCCGACATCATATGCTGCCATAACCTCCCCTGCCGCCTCCGGCGAAGTCCTTAACGGCTGGAAACGCCCCCCAAGAACGAAGGCGGAGTTGTGACCGGTAGACATGAGTCGTGTGCGAACGGAATGCTCACGGTGAGACTGCCTTTCATATTCTTCATCCATTTTTCTATCTGTTTAGGGTCGTAACCACTGTTGGTCGCCGTTTCAGTGGATGTCTCCGCAATCCACCGCTATGCCGCCACTTGTGTTGTCGTTGCCGTCGCAAATCGCCGCCTCCAGATTGATGATGGGTGTGTTCTAAGTGTCCAGCTTGTGTTTGTATGTGTTTTAGGTAGTGTTGATGGTTGGAAAATGGAGAAGATATCCACCATGGCCGCCAGCCATGGTGGCTGCTGCTATGCGCCACTACCGGCCACCATTAGGTGGCTGTGTGTGTGTTTACTTTGCTTAGTGTAGTGTATGTGTGCGTTTATTATGAGTATTTTCCTTGTAAATTGTAAAATGGAATAATGAAAGGAAATTCCACCACCTTAGGGTGGTGGCTGCCGCCTCCTGCCGCCACCGGCCACCGTGTCGGGTGGCGGTGTGCTTTGATGGTGTTTGGACTCGTTTGAATGTTTGGACAAGGGACTAAGAAACCCTAATGGGCCCAATGAGGCTTAATGGGCTTAATGAACCCTAATGGGCCCAATGATGCTTAATGGACCCAAAAGCCCAAACATAAGACTAATGGGTGTAATAAACCCTAATTGGCCTAAGGAAAACCCTAATGGGCTTAAGGACTTGGTTTTGGGCCTATTAGGCTAAGATGGGATTGGAAACCCTAATTAGGGTTTAGAAAACCCTAATATTGGATTTGTGGGCTTGGACTTATTGGGACCCTCTTTTGGGCCATTGGAATGGAATTGTGTGATTAAGCTCAATCACACCATATGACTTATTTAGAAGAATGATGGACTTAATGGATTAAGTCCTTGATGGATTAAGCCCTTAATGGGTTAAGTGAGAAACACTTAACCCTAATCATCATTTTATGTGAAACCCTAATTTCACTTGGGTTTATTATTGAGCCTTGATGATTGGGTTGTTAATGGGCCATCCAAGGTCAAGCAATTGGACTAAAACAATTTAATGGTCCTCGAGTAAGGCCCATATAAGGGGTTCGGGCCCAATTTGGAAAATTGGGCCATAGTTTGGGCCTTAATGATTATATGATGTTGGGTTGAGTCTGCGGGACTTCAGTAGTGTGGGATTGTGTCTACGGGACTTCAGCAGTGTGAGGTGAGTTACCTTCCAGTAGTGGTGGGTCTACGGCCACAATGTCGGCCCACTAGTAGGAATTGTATGTTAGATGATTGTCTTTGTAATATCATCTAGGCTTGCTACTACCTGATATGTTATATGCTGGCATGATATGTTATATGTGATAGTAGTAGAGTTCGGTTGTGAGGACCGAAGGGTAGTTCAGGCACCCCAGATATGTCTGACAGTATGTGATGATATGTTTGTATGCTGGCATGATATATTATATGTGATAGTGGTAGTAGGAGGGAAATATCCCCCAAGTTCGGTTGCTAGGATCGAAGGGTAGTTCGGACACCCCAGATATGTCTGATAGTATGTTTATGTTATGATATATGTGATAGTAGCAGTAGGGGTGAATTAGTCCCCGAGGGTCGGTTGTTAGGACCGATGGGTAGGTCAGCACCCCATAATGGCTTGACATGGGTAGGTCAGCACCCCAGAATGGCTTGACATGGGTAGGTTAGCACCCCAGAATGGCTTGACACGGGTAGGTCGGCACCCCAGAATGGCCGCACCGGGTAGGTTGGCACCCCAGAATGGCCGTACCGGGAGACGGGCACCCAAGAACTGTATGACAGTATGTATGTTATGTGATTGTATGGTATGTGGTATGATGGGGGAACTCACTAAGCTTCGTGCTTACGGTTTTCAGTTTTGGTTTCAGGTACTTCGTGTTTAAAGGAAAGGAGTCGGCTTGATCGCAGCGCATCAGACTATGGTTTTCTGCACATGAGATCTTTGGGATTACGCTCTGATATTGTTGTGTGATAACATATTTGATTATTTCTACTTTGGTTTTGACATGACATGATATTACAAATGTTTTATTACACTGTTGGTTTTATAATGACGTGTTTAAAAATGAAATTTTTGGCCTGTATTTTTGGGATGTTACAATCAAATTCAATCATTCAAACGATATCAAAAGGATTTACAGTTGAAATTAAATTCATTTAGCTTAAAATTAAGAATTATATTTTTTTTCCCTTTACACAATAGATTTCATAGTTCATTTAGCATCACTGGATCTAAACATTTGCTTTCAGCAGCTTATATTTGATTTTTTACTTTTGATTTGTTTGTTTGAACCCAAAAAAATGATTGTTTTGTTTGGTTTTTGTTTTAGTTTTAGGCCAAAACTTAACCACTTATCTAAGGGGTTGTTTGATTTGAAGATGGTGATAAAAGGAGGTTAAAGTAGGGTGAAGAAGACGATGATGTTGTGAGAGTGGCGTAGATGGTGGTGCGAATGGAGAATGGTGGTTTTCAACGAGTGTGAGGTAATATTTTTTATAACAAATACTAGTATGTTTTTATAATCATTTAGCAAGTTCATACATCACTGTATATATAGCAGCAGGGTAAAATTGTAATTTTTTATCAGTCAACACATTCGGTCAGATGTACAATCAAACAACATTATTTATTACTCAGTTAGGAGTTCTTACCCAGACAGACCTTTTCTAGTCTGCACTTTCTTAGCCATCAACTATCAAACGGGACCTTAGTGCTCTACAGTATGTAACTCTCACGAGACGGGATATTACTTTTGTTGTCAACAAAGTTTGCTAATTTATACAAACTCCAATAAAAAACCATTGGCATGCTGTTAAATGAATACTTCGTTATCACAATGGAATATTGCACTTTGGCGTCTTTATCTGTCATGGGTCTGCTTCTACACTTTAGGCTTTCACCGATGTTGATTCATGCGCTACTTTGAAAGAGTACTCTGATGCTGATTGGGTTGACTTTCCGGATAACCGTCGGTCCGCGGGGGGATTTTCCATCTATTTGGGTTCAAACCTAATTTCGTGGAATGCTCACAAACAATGTACGGTTTGTATATCTTCCACATAATCCGATTTATAAAGCCCTTTCCGACACAGTTGTTGAGATAACATGGCTAGAAGCTCACTTAAAAGATCTTGGTATTACCTTTAAAGTCTCTCCCTCGCTATGCTATGATAACTTAGGGCCACATATCTTTTCGCCAATCATGTGTTTCATGCACGAACTAAACACGCAGAAGTGGACTACCATATGAGAAAATGTTGCTCAAGGAAAGTTGTGAGTTCAAGTTATTTCCACACATGATCAAAGTACCGATGTGTTTACGAAACCGTTTCCATCTCAAAGATTTCTGATGCTAAAATCCAAGTTGCAGATCATTCCCCGCCCTCAACTTGCTGGAGAATAGTAGACAATATTTCTTTAAGAATATTTATTTATGCTATTCTAGATGATAATAAAGTGTAATATTTAGTCTTATATATAGGACCTCTAGTGTAATATCCATATCTTGAGAATAATACAAAATCATTCAGTGTGTGTGTGTGTATGTGTGTGTGTGTGTGTATATATATATATATATATATATATATATATATATATATTGATCGTGGACCAATTGTTTGAGTTATTTTAAGAAAGTAATTAACGCATATTAAATGTTGAATATATAATAAGTATTAATTAAATCTTCAGCATTTAATATGCATTAATTACTTTATTAAAATAACTAAAATGATTGGTCCAAAATTCAATCCTACATGCACACAGTTGATGATACAAAACATTTGAACCTAACTCTCTCTCTCTCTCTCTCTCTATATATATATATATATATATATATATATATATATATATATATATATATATATATATATATATATATATGACACAATAATATAAAAATGTCATTAATTTTATGTCATAGAATTATTAAATAGCATTAAAGTTTTATTGAAATACTTCAATTATTTTTTTATCCCACTAAAAGAAATATCAACCCTGGTTTTTTCCGTTAAAAATATATTTTAAGTATGCATCGAAGGAAACATGTTTAATAATGATTTTTAACCCTTCTTCTCACAACTTTGAATCGATAAGACAATACCCTAATTTGATCGCTTTCAAGCTCCTGAGATCCAAGAGCCCCAACATATGTGATTAGATTTTGTCTCTGATTGCCCTGATCGCCACTTAGAAGCTCCTCAGAGCCGAGAGCCTCACCAAAAATCTCTAACTTTTTATATTTTTTTAAACATCATTTATCCAGAAAAACGAACATTTAATGGGAAATAGAAAACATGAACTCTCATAGAGGATGTTTAACTGCACATATAGTGTTGACGTAGTCATAACATCAATGTCTCTAGACTTCCTCATATCTATTATGTTTATTTCTATTAATCTTTATGTTGATTTGTGAGCATGTACGGAAGTTTCAACTGCATGTTCCAAAAATATTTCATCATAAAGATAAACTTTTTCATATGATTTCTTGTCACTTACATAAAATCCTTGTTTTTTTAGCAGCAAAAGAGTTACTGGATTTGACATGGCATCTCCAGCTTCTGCAATCTTGGCTGGTGCTACAACTGTTACTGCAGGTATATGTCCCATGAATTACAACTAAGCTCATTATATTGAAAGCTTTCATTTTTCTCTTTGATATAGTTTGGAAAATTCATATCGAAATGCATATTCTAAGACAAATAATAATATTATCAATAATATCCAAGCATTTATTAATGTTGGGTACAAAGTTATTCATGTATAACTTTGTAAATGGTTTGACTTTTGTAGACTCACTTGCATGTGTTAATGTAGCCTTGTGACATGATATATATATATATATATATATATATATATATATATATATATAGAGAGAGAGAGAGATGTAAACACCTCTATATAAGATGGGTTCATTCCACATGTAGAGGTGTGCTTGAGAGATGTAACATTGAAAGTGTTAGTGTGTGTTAATTATGTAGATCAAGATCTAGAGCTTTTTTTGTAAACACCTTTCATAATCGAATGCATCTCTTAAACACCGAAATCACCGTGTTCTTTTTGTGTTCTTAAATTCCGCATGCCAAACCAATGTTCATAATTCACATCAATTGGTATCAGAGCGGGTCGTCGAAGATCAACATGAATTTTTGAAGAAATGATTCTCGGTTTGGTTAAATTCCTCACAATTGGAACATTTAAGGTGAGTCTCTCTATAATCTCTCTAAATCATTTTGACTCATTGGATCATTAATTTTTAAAAACCCACTTGTTATGATCCAATAATTTTTCATTGATCAAGCCCGATCAAACTTATTCTGTCACACCCCCAAACCAGAACGGCGGAAACGTTCGGGGGCGGAGGACGTCATATTCAGTATCATAACAGTTCATAGAAAGGAAAGTACACACCACCATAATATAAATATATTTGAAAAAGTTTACATGATTGTATATGTTACATGTTTGCAAAAGGAATCAAATACAAAATGGTGATCCAAAATATGTTACTAACGCCAGCGCGTTAGTCTTCAGAAGTAGTTGCTACCTGGTCTAGCGGTTTCCTGAGAATACAAGTTATTTTAAAGAAAAAGTGTCAACATTTAAGTTGGTGAGTTCATAAGTGGTGTTTTGAGAAAATGTATGCCATTCGAAAGTGTTTGTATGTTTTCCAGAAAATGTAGTATTTCAATTGTAATGAGTTATGATTCGTGTGTTGAAAATGAATGTATTAGATCCAGAAAATCCCATATTTTCCCTAATAGTTGAGATATGATTTGTTGTGTTTTCCAAGAAAAACCCTTATTTTCTTATAAAAGTATGAAATGCATATGAATGTTCGTGATATAAGTTGCAACTAATTGTACCGAGAAAATCCCTTATTTTCCTATTAGTTGTTTGGTTTGTATACAGGAAAAACCCTTATTTTCCTGACATAACTGGCAGTCTCTAAGACCGAAAATCGCAAGCAAATGATGTGCTTGTATGTTGTGTCATAGTTTTACATAGTAAAGCTATACGAAGATCGCACTTGTTAGATGAAGAATAGTTTTAATAGCTACTCGTTCATAAAAGCATAATACCATAATAATTGTATATCCGATGAGTTTTATAACCATACTAAACATAATATGCCTGTAGCGACGTTCTTCAGGCGTCGTAGCGTTATGACAACTGTCACCCCAAAAGACGGACTGTAGCTAACAGTCAGGGCGCGGGATCATGACTTCCCGTATAGATCTATACACATTTGACACGTTCTCCGAACGGGAGACTCTGGTTATAGACAGGACTTGTAGCGATACCTTTTATCAAAAAGGCAGTGTTTGAAGATGTACACGTCTCATGGATTCTCAACTAAGTCTGTATTAAAGTAGTAGTTTGTATGCAAAGTTTATCCTTTTTCACAATGTTTGACAAAGCATAAATCATAGGTTCTTTGAATGCATAAAATGATTTAGTAAGGAATGTTACCCTTGATATGATGTATTTGTATGCAAACATATAAATAAAACATATTCTTATTTATAAACATATTGTAACCCAAGAGGGTAAAGTTGTGTTGTGAGGCGTTTTGCATGATAATGACTTCATAAGACAGTTAAAACAACAGTATGAAAAGTATATAAAAAGATCGATGTTTCACACAATTTTAGTCGTGTGTTTACTTGTATTCCCCCCCTAAAAGAGTATAAAAATCATTTAAAAACGCATTTAAAGTGTGCTTGCAGGGGTATGAACTCACCTGATAGTTTGAAGATAGCGAGATGGAAAACCGGACAGAGTTTCGTCTCGGGAAACGGATTTTCCTCGGGATTCTCGGGAATCTCGGGAGTAAAATCGACCCTCGGGACTTGAGCAAAAAGACCAGAGCTTCGGGTTTGAACGGGCACGGAAAACGAGGCAAGATTATGAGAGAGAGGAGAGAAATGAGCATTTTTCTCGGAAGCCCTCGCATCCTATTTATAGGAAGGCTGAACCGCCTCCGAACGCGGGGCGTACGCCCGTACGCAGCGCGTACGCGTACGTCATGCATGACCGAAGCCTCGACTGCCTCGGCTTCGGATGGGACGGGTTGCTGGGCACGCGGGTCGGATGGGACGGCGGGTCGGACGGGACAGCGGGTCGGACGGGTCGGGTACTTCGGACGGGTCGGACGGGTCGGATGGCTCGGATAGGGCGACGTGGACGATCAGAGGCCAAGTCTCTCGGGTACGCGGGGCGTACAGGGGTACGCAGCGCGTACCCGGATGAGGACGCTGACTCCTCTTCGGATAAGGTCCGAAATTTTGATTTAAATAAATATATAATTTATTTAATAAACATCAAAAATTCATATCTTCTTCATACGAACTCCGTTTTCGATGGTCTTTATATCCATGCGTAGGTGAGACTACGCTCTACAACTTTCGTTTAGACTCCGTTGGCAAATTCCGAAATTATTTTTATTATTTATTTTATAACTCAACGTGTTTAAGGAATTTCTTTGAAAATTCATAACTTCTTTATCTGATGTCGGTTTTTGCCAGACTTTTTACCGTTGAAATACCATTGTCGAGACCTTCGATTCTCGTTTAGGTCATTCCGACCAAAAGTCGCTCGATCTCTGATTCGAGTTTTTAGCTGTCTACTGCTATATTCGGATCTTGGAAAAATCATAACTTCCTCATACGAAGTCAGATTTGGACGTTCTTTTTGTGTACGCTCACGGTTTAATGTTATCTATAACTTTCATTTAGATACCTAAGGCTAAATGCTATCATATTGAAACTTTGCGTTTTCCGTTTAATCGGTGTTGTCGGTTTTGTCGGAAATCTTAGAATGGTCATAACTTCTTCGTCATAACTCGGATTTTAGTGTTCTTTATATATTTGGAAACCTTAAGACGATATCTACTACATAGAGTACACCAATCAGAGCTTTTGAATAATTCATTTATCGATGATATTCCTATTACATTCCAAAGAGGTTACAAGACTCGATTTATAATGCCTGGAAATAACGGGTTGTTACATCATCCCCCCGTTAGAGGGAATTTCGTCCCGAAATTAAATACAAGATAAAAGCTTTAGGGGCTGAGGAAGAGATGCGGATACTTCTGTAGCATTTGGTCTTCCCGTTCCCATGTGAATTCGGGTCCTCTCTTAGCATTCCATCGAACTTTTACTATTGGAATGCGACTCTGCTTAGTCCGTTTAACTTCCCTATCCATGATCTCGACGGGTTCTTCCACAAAGTTAAGATTTTCGTTTAACTCGATTTCATCGAGTGGAATTACAAGTGTTTCGTCAGACAAACACTTTTTCAGGTTCGATACGTGGAATACTGGATGCACTTTGTTAAGCTCGATTGGAAGTTGGAGTTTGTAAGCCACTGGACCAACTATCAAAATGATTTCGAAGGGTCCAATGTACCTGGGATTTAGCTTTCCACGCTTCCCAAAGCGTATCACGCCCTTCCAGGGTGAGACCTTCAGTAGTACACGGTCGCCAATCTGGAATTCCAAGGGTTTACGTCTCCTGTCGGCATAGCTCTTTTGCCTATCCCTTGAGGACTTTAGTCGTTCTCGTATTTGCACGATCTTTTCGGTAGTTTCTCTGATGATCTCCGGACCAGTGAGGGTGCTATTAGGGACTAGACCTTTTGCCAATTGTGTGTCGCCCACTTCCGTCCAGCACAGGGGTGATTTGCACTTACGGCCGTAAAGGGCTTCGAATGGAGCGGTCTTGATACTAGTATGGTAACTATTGTTATAAGAGAACTCGACCAAAGGCAAGTGAATATCCCATGCCTTGCTAAAGTCGATTACACATGCTCGCAACATGTCTTCCAAGGTTTGGATCGTCCTCTCACTCTGTCCGTCAGTTTGAGGGTGGTATGCTGTACTCATGTCCAACCTTGTTCCCATGGATTTTTGCAATGATTGCCAAAATCTGGAAGTGAACCTGCTGTCTCTATCTGAGATGATGGACATCGGTACTCCATGAAGTCGTACGATCTCCCGGATGTAGGTTCTTGATAGTTTTTCCATCCTATCGGTTTCCTTGATCGGTAAGAAATGGGCTGACTTGGTTAATCTGTCGACGATTACCCAAATAGTATCTTGGCCACTTTGAGTTTTGGGCAGTTTGGTTATGAAGTCCATGGAAATCTGCTCCCATTTCCACTCAGGTATTTCAGGTTGTTGGAGTAGACCTGAGGGTTTTTGGTGTTCTATTTTTATTTTGGCGCAAGTTAAACACTTGCTCACATACGTAGCGATCTCCGCTTTCATGTTTGGCCACCAGTAGAGTTGCTTGAGATCTTGTCTGACCCTGGGTGTACGGAGTATGGGGTCCTGTGTGCCTCGCTCATAACTACCTCTCTCAATCCACCAAACTTGGGTGTCCAGATCCGGTTCATGAGGTAGCGTGCTCCATCACTCTTGATTTCTAAGTTCTTGTCCATTCCCCTAAGGGCCTCACCTGCCACGTTTTCGGGTTTCAAGGCCTCTATTTGAGCTTCCTTGACTTGCGTTGACAGGTGCGAATGGATCGACATAGCTAATGACTTCACTCTCCGGCCTGAGTACTCCTTTCGACTAAGGGCATCGGCTACGACGTTTGCCTTTCCCGGATGATAGCGAATCTCACATTCGTAGTCGTTGAGCAATTCGACCCAACGTTGTTGTCTCATGTTTAATTCCTTCTGGTCGAAGATGTGTTGGAGGCTCTTGTGGTCCGTAAAGACTGTGCACTTGGTACCGTAAAGGTAGTGCCTCCAGATTTTAAGAGCGAAGACCACTGCTCCAAGTTCTAAGTCATGAGTGGTGTAATTGACCTCATGCGCTTTCAGTTGTCGTGAGGCATATGCAATCACCTTTCCCCTCTGCATTAGTACACAACTCAGCCCTTGCTTTGAAGCGTCGCAATACACCACGAAATCTTCGGTCCCTTCCGAAAGAGAAAGGATAGGTGCACTGCAAAGGGCTTGTTTCAAGGTTTGAAATGCAACATCTTGCTTTTCTCCCCAGTTGTAGGTCACACCTTTCTGGGTTAAAGCGGTAAGAGGCTTTGCGATGATGGAGAAATTTTGGATGAACCTTCGGTAATAACCAGCAAGACCTAGAAATTGGCGAATTTCTGTTGGTGTAGTTGGTGCAGACCAGTTTTCGATAGCCTTGATTTTCGAGGGGTCCACGTGGATTCCTACATGTTAATAAAAACCCGCATATAGACAGATTACAGCATAAAAACCCGCATATAGACAAATTACAGCATAAGGTTACATCATATGTTGCTGAACCGCAGGTCAAAAAATGTGAACCATATAATCACTCCTTATTTTAGTTTCAGTATATTAAAAGAATTAAAGTGGAATGACTACCTGTAACGTGTTCCACATATATAGTGGAGGTGCATGAGATGCAAGAGTTGACTTGAAGTAGGGTAGCACACCTATTCTTGGGCCTTACTAAGCCTGGAAAAATAATATTTTCTAGGACCAGCTGTTTTTTGCAAAATGACATATTTTTTGTATTGAACTTTGTTCGCAGCTTGAAGTGTCAATCATATTCCAAAGCCTATGGTTTCTGGTGTAGAGTTGAAGGCATTACAACTACACAACTTGATCAGTTAACTATAAAAGCTACAATGATCAGTTGAATAGAATGAACCATTTCATTCCATTGTCATGTTTACTTGGCTGAAAATAAGAATGTATTTTTCATTTGTTTTTGTATTACTTATACCATCCTTACTTCTATTTCTTTATATTGTATCACTATTTCACTATAAACTACAATTACATATTTTTGTTATTAGGGCATTGTACCTTTCACTTAAATGAGATATGATGACTCCGTCTTTTGCAAATAATCGAATACAAATCCAACCCCCACAAAGTTGGGGATACTTCACTAGTTATACACTAAAAATACTATCTAGTCATATATAATAATCAAATTAAAAATCTAATAACAAAGAAATTAAAAAAGTTTAATTAAAAGAAATTAATAATCTTATAAAATAATATTTATTAATATATAAATATTATATATTAAAAATAACATTTATTAATAAATAATAATTCAAAAAAATTAAAAAGAAGATATGTAAAAAATGGTCTTTATAGTTTCGTTGTAGAAATTGTCCTTAAGAGCAAACAATCATTTTTAAAAAATTAACAGTCAAACTGTTAAAGTTAATGCAAAAGAGACGAAAATCATAATAAAACTTATAAAAAAAATGACCAAATCTTTAACTTTTCAAAGATTAGGACATTAGCTACATAAAATAAGAAAGACAGAGACCATTGTTACATTTTTGTCGTAAGAAATAATTGTAAGAGAAATTAAATATCCTCCTACCCAGTTAAAGGATGACACGTGTCATATTAGTATATTAAAATATCATTAAATGATCATTAAATGTTACACATGTCGCTATTTCATTAGGTAGCAGGATATGTAGGAACAAAAAGTAAAAGAATATTTAATTTCTCTGATTGTAAGCGTTTCAAATAGATATAAATCTTTATATTAACATTTATTATTTTTATGATATCTTGTTTTGTTTTAATAAATAAAAACGCTTGTCATGTTAGGAAACTTTACAATACCTTACCAAGAAAAAAAAGGAAAAAAAAAAAAAAAGAAGTAAAGATACGATGTTCAATCATAAATCATAAATAAGTTATAAGTTCACGTGAAACGTAATATGTTCCCAAAATATCACTGTTGAGATTATAAAATCTCGAGAAGCCTATTCGGCGAACAAAGATGACAATGGCACTCCATGACAAAGACGACGAGCAGCACCGACAACAAATAGAGAGAATGAAAACGTTGAACTCTTCCGAAACATCTAAAGATCCTCAATCGGTACCTGCTGATATCATTATCGAAATTCTGTCTAGGCTTCCCGTTAAATCGCTCTTACGGATCAGGTCTGTGTGCAAGTTATGGTTCTCTATAATATCCGATCCTCATTTTGTCAAATCCCATCTCAGTTTTTCAACCAGCAACAATCGCTATGCACATCATCGCTTAATTTTCAGTATCGAGTCAATAAGTGTTCATAGTTGTCCTCTTTATGATGTGCTTTATGATGGAACAGTCAACGCCTTAGAGCTTGATTATCCATTGAAAGAGTCTTTTGACTATGTGCGGATCTTCAGTTGTTGCAATGGATTGCTTTTAATAGCTAACGCGGACGGTGATCTGTTTATTTGGAACCCTAGTAACCGAAGATCAAACAGGTTACCGTGTTCTGGTTCTAGAGGGCGACCTTGTAAGTATGAATTTGGGTACGATGAGTCTTCTGACGATTACAAAGTTGTTGGAATATATTATGTTTATAGGGGTGAAGCCGAGTATGATGCGATAGTGAAGATGTATTCATTGAAAACTGGAAATTGGAAGAGAATTGGTGATTTTCATAATGGTTTTTCTATGGATTGTTCTGTCAAGTATTTGAATGGAGTTCTTCATTGGATGAGTATTCAAGATTCTGGGTCATCTTATTCATGGACTATAGCTTCTCTTGATTTAGCAAAGGAGACGTATGGAGAAATTTTGCAACCTGTGTATGATGAATTCCGTACGCATTTAAAATTGGGGGCTTTGAGAGAATGGTTGTGTGTGCTTTGTGATTATAGTCAAATTCGTGCGGATGTATGGGTGATGAAGGTTTATGGGGTGAAAGATTCTTGGACTAAATTGGTTTCTATCCCATATTCCACTGATCCTGGGTGGCATAGATTTTCAGTGCCTTTGTGTATTTCAGATGATGGGAAAGTTTTGCTGAAATTTGGGTCGAAATTAGTTGTATATGATTCCCAGAATTGTTCATCTTCAGAGATTCAGAACTTCAATGAATATGTTGAAGCGTATACAATTGTTGAGAGTCTGGTTTCTCCTGATTCCCAAGCGGGCCCTGGAGATAATAATCAGGCTTGATATCAAGGAAAACATGGCTTTTCTAAGAGGGTGTTTGGTTAAAAAAATTCTGCCTAGGATTATCTAATTACTTGATCACCACATGTTAGAAGAAAATCACTTATATCCCATTGTTTTGTCTTCTACTTTCTTCAAGTAGTAGAACTCTCAACACATTCAACTCCATTAGTAGTGATTCTTACAACCTATCTGTCACAAGTGTATCCAAAAACCATTTCCTACACAATATTTTTCTACATCTCACTTAATTCTTATAGTTCAACATCGCATAATTACTTTTCAAATGCACATCAAATGAACCTCACTAATGGAATTAATGTGCTTTGGACAAGACTGATGCTACATCAATACATGGTAAAATAAAATAAGTCAATGGGTGGAAAGTTGACCAAATCTTTTGACCCATTCTATATGGTTAGATGTTGAAAGTGGGGAAGATTGCTCTCATGATTAACATCTTGTTCAATTTGGGAGAAATGAAATCTTGATTCAAAGAATATATTTAAATTATTGTGTTATGAAAGAGGATGAGTAGTTGATTGTCGGTATTTAAAACGATTAATTTGTAATCTGGAAAAATTAAATTGTTTGGTTTTACAATTTCTTCGATCAAACATGAAGAGTTGGTAGTGGTAGAAAATTTTGAGAATGCCCAATGAGGAGGAAACACATGCTCAGGAGGAGTTGGACTTCACTTTTTTTTTTTTTTTTTTTTTTTTCATTTTTTTAACATATAAAAAATTTAAGTCGGTCGTGATTGATCAAGGTTCAAAATACTGTGAGTCGTATCATTATGGCAATGTCAAGTTTCAAGTTTTATGAGCCATGATGAGTCTCGACGCTTGTTAATGTCTGATTTAAGACGTTAATTATATATATATATATATATATATATATATATATATATATATATATATATATATATATTCTATTATTTATTTTTATATACATATATGAGTTCAGACAATATTTTTTTAACGTGTGACGTTAAATATAAGCATTAGAGATACGAGGGACTTTTAAAAACTATGTGATTAATTTTACTTGGTAGATTTCAAGATATTTTGAGAATATTTTTTCAAAATATCATCCTAAATTATCTCTCATTAATGTTTACAAATGTATCCACTTCTACATATTCTCCTTCACCATCAACCACTTTGCTTATCCATTTTCCTTCTAACCACTCACATTGTGCGCAATGAGCCTTCTCCATATACAATGGGATCATCCAACCTTGCTTGGTAGCAAGTTGTGCACAAGAAACATCACGCTTTAAATAAATTTATGCTATAGAGATGTTTGGCGGGTTAGGAAAAAGTAGTTTGAAGCTAGAAGATGGTAGCTTTAGAGATGTTTGACGTTTTCGGAAAAAGTAGTTTTAAGGTAGCCGCTGATAGCGGGAAATTGTAGCTCTTATTTATATAAATATGTTCGGCGCAAGTAGCTAGAAGTTTTTGAAACATGCAAAATTACATTAAATAGCATATAGATATAAACTATAATCGGAATACAATGATGATAAATTAAGTTTTCTAAACTATAATTATCAAAAGTTAAAAATCTTCCAAATTGTAATACCAAGTGCATCTGTATAAAATTTTCCAAATTTTATTACCAAGTGCATCGGTTAAACTTCTTAATTGGTAGATGTTGGACTTTTTATAAATAAAGTAAATAAGCCTTTTCATTTTTTAAGATTTGAGACCAAAGATTTTTTACATATTATAAGTGCTTTGATGTTCTAAAAAATAATATTATTCTGTGATATTTAATTTTGGTTTATAAATTCATATAACCAATATTTATTATTTTGTTATATGTAGATTAATAAATTATAAAATATGTTGATAAGATTGTTTAAAATACAAGCATCATAATTGTAAAATTATATTTATATTTAATCATATAAGTGTAACGACAGGATTTTTCAAAGGAAAATTTTCATTTTGATTATCCAAACACATTTCCATAAATTACAAAATCCATATATAATTGTTTTCAAACTCATTTTAATTACAACTTTTATTTAAAATATCAGAGTGTCCCATAAAACGCATGTCTGAGAGTGCATGCCGCACCATCACGCCTTGCCCTTGCCCTTGGGATCTGATGTACCTGAAACAAATCCACAACCTGTAAGCTAATGCTTAATGAGTTCCCCAGAGCATACCCCGCACACAATCCACATAACACATATTATATTAGCTATAAAGCTACATATACTACATAAGCCATGCACACATAAACATGTAAGGATGTCGTGGGCTCCCACCAAGGTTCTTACACCTTCATGTCATGGGCTACCCCACATGGTCTTTACCTGGGAATGCCATGGGCTACCCCGCATGATCTTATATCCAACTAACACAGGCTCCCCCTGGGTCTTTCATAAAATAACATACATAATCAACTTAGCATATCATATCACAGAAGTGTCTAACATACTACATACACATGCATAAACTAGTAAGGATGTCGTGGGCTCTCCCAGGGTCTTATACCATCGTGTCATGGGCTACCCCACATGGTCTTTAACCGGGAATGCCATGGGCTACCCATATGGTCTTATATCCAACTGTCACGAGCTCCCCCTGGGGTCTTTCATGCAATAACATACAATCACTAGCACACTACTTAGCCCAAAGCTAACTATCATACCTTATATCTCTAAAAGCGCTAGTGTACCACATAAAATAAAAATGGGTCGGCCTTGGTGCCTTATACCCATTGGTATGGTGAGAAGACTCACCTCTCTCGAATGTTAAACTGAGAATGCTAGAACCAGATATGTCCCATTTGTTGCTCCAACTCAATTGCATGTAAGCATCATAAGATAGACTTGTCAAATTCCCAGAATTACCCTCAAGGTCAACCTTGGTCAAAGTCAAAGTCAACAGTCCATGTTAACATCAACTCTTCGAGTGCATCTAGCTACTCGTTGAGTTCCTACTAAGTCCAGACAACCTGATCAAACCCTAGCCAGCTCGCCGAGTTTTTTCATCAACTCGACGAGTTCTCTTGATATCTAGAAGGCGGGGAAACCCAATCTGACTCGTCGAGTTCCTAGAGCAACTCATTGAGTCCCCCTTCCTTTTTGCTTGTTGTGATGATACACCGAATGCAGGGACTCCGGGGCTTAGATCTGAAGCCCTAAGGTCTCTAGAAGGATAAAGTTTCCAACTTTATCCTCTAGAACTGTTCTAAATGCTCTAATGCCCTTTTCAAAGGTTGAAAATCTCCAAAGCTTTGCCATAAGGTCGAAAACGCTAGGGATCTTGAAAGACCCACACTTTCAAATGAGAGAACCCCTCTCTAAAATTGAACTACATCATATTACTCCAAAATATGCTACATGTATATTTATAAACAATATTTTATATTGATAATCTGATTACAAAAGACTAGATACAAACTGACTATAAGACTATTACAAAGTATTATATTTATTACATAACTACCCAAGATTTTATAGTTTTATACATACATGAACACTAATTACAAAAGTAATAGTATAATCTATTCAAAATCTTCTAACAATATATGTCTATACTGGATCCTTATTACCTGCAATAGTTAAACACTAAGAAGGATAACCGGTGACGCTTAGTGAGTTCAATAATAGATACAATATAACATTATGCCATATATATATATATATATATATATATATATATATATATATATATATATACTTCAATATGACAGAAGCAAAGAGGAGCAAGAAACAACAAAGGCATATGTGAATCATGTGACAAGCTTTCCATATCAATCAATGATTTGATTCAAAGATATACAATCAATGAGACATAATAATTTCGATATTTGATATACATCAATAAAGCTTCAACCCAAATGGCACAGAAGACATACACTTTCTGATTAAGCATTTTGGTAGATTTCAGGCTTTCAACCCTATCTAACCTTCTGCCAATGCCATAGGGGTAGAAGTCATTCTCTTACGAGGAATGCTCTACACGGCCAGAGGCTACATACCAATACCATTGTGAATCTAAGTCCTTTTACTGATCACATGGTCAAAGGTACAGCTTTTGCTACAATAATATCATGAAATAATAACACGAGATAATAACATGGAAAAGCACATAGCACATATATGACATAACATACAATTGTTCCTATGTATTGAACTCACCGTGAATTAACTGGAGGTTAAAATAGTAATTTGGGCAGCACTGCGTTACAATAATTAACTTTCTTTGATGAAAACCGGGAGCTTTCTTGAAAACCCGACCTTGCGAGGGTTGAGCTTTAATACGAAAAGGTAAATTTCTCAGGCTCTTTAGGCACTTCGAAATGTGTTTCCGGTGTTGGATATGATCCAGGGGCTTTGGGGGATGCTAAGTAGCTTAGAAGAGGGTGTAAGGGTAAAAAAGTGTGAATCTCTAACATTAGTCGGGAGGATTCGCACCCTCCTATTTATAGGTGCGAACTGAGGGTCTTCAGATGGAGGAGAGAAGCACGTGGCAACAGCGAAGCGAGGCAAGTGGCGAGGGCACGCGTCGGATGCGCGCGCGTGCGGGGGGGGGGGGCAGGCGTCGGTCTCAGATGCGAGACACGCGTTGCACTTCGGACGCGCCACAGATGCAACACGTTGCTGAACCAGATTGGACCCCGTTATCAAACACAGGGCAGCATGCGAGGCCAAGACTGAGACACGGATGCGAAATTCCTCGGTTTTAGTGATTTTCTCGAATTTTGTGTCCCGAACTTCAAAAATCCATAACTTTCGCATACGAGCTCCGTTTTGTACGTTCTTTATATGCACACGTATGTGAAATTATGCTCTACAACTTTCATTTAGACTCCTTTGGCTAATTTTGAGTTTATTTTTATTATTATATTTTTAACAAGCTGGGACATGAAAAGTCCGTTAAAAATTCATAACTTCATCATCTGATGTCCGTTTTCGTCTGTCTTTTTACCGTTGTACTACTATTGACAAGACCTTTGATTCTCGTTTAGGTTGCGTCGAATAAAAATCACTCGATCTTTATTTCGAGTTTTTAGCTGTCTACTGCTATTCCGAAACTTAGAAAAATCATAACTTCCTCATACCAAGTCAGATTTAGATGTTCATTTTATGAAAATTCTTGGTTTAAT
The DNA here is from genome assembly GCF_051521515.1 of Lactuca serriola. Classification (NCBI taxonomy): domain Eukaryota; kingdom Viridiplantae; phylum Streptophyta; class Magnoliopsida; order Asterales; family Asteraceae; genus Lactuca; species Lactuca serriola. The sequence goes on along the minus strand of NC_136413.1, from coordinate 91,737,089 downwards.
GAGTACTAAGACTTTCATCTAGATCACTAAGGCTAAAAAGTAGTTTATCGAAAACTCACTTTTTACGCTAAATAGTGTTTGTCTGTTTTGTTGCTGATCTTCGATTGGTCATAACTTCTTTGTTATAATTCAGATTTCGATGAGGTTTTTGCCTAAATGTTTCTAACGAAATTATCTACAACTTTCAATAATAAAATTCTACTTATTTCAAATTTTATATTTTTGTTAAATTTCAATATTTGCCTTTTGATTGGAGTCTCATAAGACTTCCAATATTTTCTGAGTGATTGTAAACATAATTTTACTTCATTTCTAGTAAAAACTATTCGTTAGAACTCAATTACTCAAATTCATATAATATTTCATAATATTATTCATTACAAAACACGATAGCTGAACGTGTATGTTATAGATCTGAAATCCTTCCTTTCCAGAAAGGTTTCTAGTCCTCAAAACGTTCCAAAGATGGAGGATTTATGGACATGCATGTCCAATGCATGTCCCTAGGTCAGAATGGCCAAAAAAGGGAAATATGTCCTAAAACCCTTGCATGGTGTCCTTGCTCAACCAAATGCCAGATCTAGCCCACCTTGGGACCATTTTGCTCTGGAGATTCATGAAGTTGCAAACTTTATGAACCCCATGTAGGAAATCAATAAGAAGAGTAGGAAATGAAGAGTAAACTCAAGATCTAGCCATATTCTATGATAAAAATTGACTCTTGAAGACTTACAACAGTCCACAAGATGGTCAAGCTCAAGGATGGGTGCTTGGTTTGCTGGATCTTCTTACTAACTCCTTCTTCTTAAGCTTCAAAGGTCACTCTAGCTTACCAAATGGAAGAGAATAGGGATTAGGGTTAGCACATACGTTTTTAGGGTTTGGAGGCTGATGGGAGGTCAGCCTGAAGGCTCTTAAGGAGATTATATAGGGTGCAAACCCTAAGACTAGGGTTTTTGTTGGATAAGGTGTCTAAGTCCATAACTTATTTAGTATATACTTGACCCGACCCGGCATGGTCCATTTGGGTTGCACTTCACCCAAACTGTTTATGGATTATTTTATGAGAATTGTATACCTATGTTTTATTAATATATTATAAGTTATAATATATTAATATAAATTCATGTTATTTAATTAGTTTAATCTTGAATTAATTATGAATTAATTTAGCGATTAAAAGGAAGACTAATTAAATCATGGACTATTATATTTATATGGTGTGGCTAATACTCATTTGTTAATGGGCTAAGCTTATATGGAAGTCCATGGATGATCCATGGAGCTCTTAACCCATGGATCCTTGGAAAAGGAAAAGACATGGGTTATTAGGGTTTCACCCTAACCATGCACACTATATAAACAAGCTTATGTTGCATGAAAAACACCCTAGAGTGTGTGTGTAATAGTGGTGGCCGAATTCTAAGAGTTGGTATACTCTCTCATAGTTTTTCCAAGTTTGTGGTGATTTGTGATTTCCATTTGAGGCATTCACATTATTGGTGCTTGGCTCTCAAACTCCAAGGAATCAACAATCAACAAAAGGTATGTAATTCATCTAGTTATTTTATGTTTAAAAGTACCCCATGCCATGCTAGATAGGTTATAAACCTTGGAAAAATAATATTTTGCATGTACTTTAGACAAACATAGATCTAAGGTTTATTAGGGTTGCATGTACACTTAGGAAGTGTTAGAATGCTCAAAACCCAACAGTGGTATTAGAGACTAGGCTTGTTTGTTTGATACTTGATGCAAAATAGTGAAAAAGGTCGAAATTTTTTCCGTCTGCCTGATGAAATTGCCGAGTCCATGGGGGGACTCGTCGAGTTCATATGTAAATTCATCCTACTCGGCGAGTAGGTTTGTGCACTCGGCGAGTAGGAGCCTCAGAATGCAGATTTTCGACTTTTGCTGCTGGAAATGGACTATAAACATTACCCTAAACTGTTTTGGTGTTTTAAAACTTGTTTTAGTTGGTGTAATGGTTGTTCTAATCCATTTACAATAGCATATATCAAAATTTCATGCTTTGTATGTGTTCATATAATTTTTGAAACTTTGATAATCATGTTCATGTTCTTATGAATTTAGAAGATGATAGGAATTATTTGCTGAATTGTTTAGGATTAATTCTTGATCCTTTATGTTTTTTAATGGAGTCCATAATTTGTCCTCAAGTTATGGATATCCAAAGGTCCCTTGTTTTAAACACACATTTAAAACACATAAGTTACATGAAAATGAAGAGTCTTCATTTTATGAACCTTTAATTCATAAGTTATGAAATGAAAAGTTTTGGATAGTTATAAAACTTGCCCTTAAGTTTTGGAATTTGTAAAGTTTCACACACTTTAATAAACTTTAATTCCAACCCTTAGAGTTTTTATAGTTAAAATTCAACACTTATACTATTTATAACATTAATGGTTAATTATTATATATATATATATATATATATATATATATATATATATATATATATATATGTATAAGAATAAGTCGTTCTACCGTTAGTAGGCCTCATTCACGAAGTTGGTCTATAAGGGGGGTATAAGGTTGTTGCCTATAAAATGGCAGCTTAATGGGTGTCCACTCTCACCCATCGCTTCCTTGATCGGTGGAGGGTCGTTAGCTGAACGGGTAGGACAATGACTTTAAATTCTCATTAAAAGTATAATGATTATTATAAAGTAACTAAATATTTTAATTCCCAATCTTAGTTACTTTAGGAAAAATGTGAACATGGTGCTAGTCCATGGAATTCACACTTTGTACCTTACCAAGTCATTGGTGGAGCGTGTGTGGTTAACTGGCACACTAACTTGAACTAGTAAGGATCACGAAGGGTGACTTAATGTTTGTCATAGATCAATGGAGCGTGTGTGGTTAACCAGCACATTGATTAGGTGATAATATTAAGGGTACCAAGTGAATTAGCATGGTTATTCACACCTTTTTTTGTGATCCTCGGCATCCCAGTCACAAAACTTGAAGGGCACAATCGAGATTGAAACATGCCATTGAAAAGTTCAATGAATCTCAAAAGAATCTAGGAATTTCAAATCCAATTAAAACCTAATAATTCATTTCGTTTTTCATGGTGGAAATTGGTGAATCGTCATTCACCTACCTTTCAAATATGTTTTTACTTAGATTACGGCATCCCTCTTCTAAGTATAATATATTGTGATTGGATCCTAGCCTTAATATTACATTTGGGTGTCTTATTAAGGACTCTATATATCTAATCTAAACTTGCTTTCTTCTTTCAGATGTCTTCCAACACTAATGCTTCGGGCTCTAACCCAACTGGCTCTTTCTCTCTCATGAATCTTTGTGGGAGAGTCATCTTTGATGGTTCCAACTTCATGGACTGGATCAGGAACATCAGGATGGTTACTTGTTATGAGGACAAGGAATATGTCATCGATAAGGAGTTAAAGGAGCTTGATGAGTCCACTGCTACTCCTGAGGAGATCGCTGAATTTAGGACACATGAGAGAGATGCTACTAAGGTGGCATGCATCATGATGGCCACGATGACAGCCGAGCTCCAAAAGTCCTATGAGGACTTCTACCCTTTTGAGATGCACCAAGACCTAATGGAAAGGTACCATCAGAGTGCTCGTCAGGAGCGGTATGAAATAATCTCCTCCATGATAACAACTTGCATGAAGGACGGTGAATCCGTCACGGGCCACATGCAAAAGATGCAAAGGTATATGGACCGTTTGCTCAAGCTGAATGTGAACTTCCCTGAGGAGTTGGCAATTGACATTATTTTGCACTCCTTACCTCCTTGTTATGACCATTTTTGTATGACATATCATATGAACAAGGAGGAAGTTACCCTTAGCAAACTTCAAGGACTCTTGAAGACCGCTGAAACCGGTCTTAAGGGCAAGGCGGTTGTTACCTCTACTACTCCTACTCCAACATCTACCCCTGTTTTGGCTATTGGGCAAGGCAAAGGGAAAAAGAGGAAGTCCCCTTCGAAGGGTACCAAGGGAAAGTCTCTTGAAGGCTCCTCATCAAGGACCAAGAGCGGTTCTGTCACTCCTTCAGCCATTCCCAAGGATGCTGATCGCTACTATTGCCTGGACAAGGGCCATTGGAAGCGAAACTGCCCTAAGTACTTGCAGGATCTGAAGGATGGGAAAGTGAAACCCACCCACGCAGGTATTTATACAATATTTTCTAATAACTCACCATATTCTAACTCTTGGGTGCTTGATACAGGATGTGGTATTCACATATGTTCTGATTTGTAGGGCCTAAGAAGAAGTGAGGATGTGGAGCACGGGAAGATAAACTTGATCATGGGGAATAGGAAGGCTTCACCTGTTTCCAAGATTGGAGTTTATACTTTGTTGCTGAATAATGGGTTAAAAATAGATTTGAATAAATGTGTGTACTCATCTGAAATGGAGAGGAATATTATTTCCTTTCATGGTTTGTACAAACAAGGTTTTACCTTTCGTTTGATAATGAATGTGGTGGTATTAATGCTTTCTTTAATAATGTGTTTTACTTTAAAGCATTACCTTGTGATGGTGTGTATGAAACTGTGTCGATTGTAGACAACTTAGGAAATAATGTGTTGTATATTGATTCTTCTACTAGCCTAGATAAGGCATCATTATGGCATTGTCGTCTTGGACATGTAAACAAGAAACGCATAGGCTAACTCCAAAAGAATGGAGTCTTGGAGTCATTCGACCTTAAATCGGATGATAGTTGTGAATCTTGTCTACTTGGAAAGATGACAAAATCACCCTTTACTGGAACTTGTGAAAGGGGTGAGGGTTTGTTGGACCTAATACGCACTGATGTATGTGGGCCATTCAAAACCGCCACAAGGGATGCTAATCGGTATTATGTGACTTTTATTGATGATTTTAGTAGATATGGTTATGTCTACTTAATCAAACATAAGTCAGAAACCTTTGAAAGGTTTAAGGAATTCAAACAGGAAGTAGAAAATCAATTGGGCAGGAACATTAAGATGCTTCGATTCGATCGAGGTGGTGAGTATCTTAGTACCGAGTTCCTTGACTATCTTAAGGAGTGTGGGATTGTCTCACAATTGACTCCTCCCAGGACACCACAGCTAAATGGTGTAGCTGAGAGGCGTAATCGAAACTTGTTAGACATGGTTCACTCTATGATGAGTCGAGCTTCGCTACCAATCTCTTTTTGGGGGAATGCCTTAGAGACTGCCGCTCATATCCTTAATCTAGTCCCTACAAAGAAGGTTACCAAAACACCTCATGAGATGTGGACTGGGAAGGTTCCTAATTTAGACCACATCAAGATTTGGGGTTGCGAGGCTTTCATGAGGCATGATACTCATGATAAGCTCGAACCCCGAAGTAAAAGGTGTATTTTCATCGGCTACCCACAGAAATCCTTCGGTTACCTCTTCTACAGACCCAGTGAGAATGTGGTCTTTGTAGCAAGAAGAGGGGTCTTTCGTGAGAGAGAGTTTATGAACCAAGGAGAAAGTGGGAGGCAAATTGATCTTGAAGAAATTCAAGAATCAATTGGTGAAGGAACCTCAGACACTAGCAATCAACCCGAGGAGGAAACTCCTGTTGAGCCAGCTGACGAGTCTGTACCTCCGAGGCGTTCCACACATGTTAGGAACACACCTGCGTTTTATTATGGCTTTCATATTACTACGGAAGGTGATACATTTATCAGCGATAGTACACTGGTAAATTTGGATGAACCTAGCAGTGTTAAGGAAGCCATGGCAGGCCCGGAGTCTGCTAAATGCAAGGAGGCTATGGACAGCGAGATACAGTCCATGTATGACAATCAAGTTTGGAACTTGGTTGACAATGTATCAGGCCTTAAAACAGTTGGGTGCAAATGGATCTTGAAGAAGAAGACCAACATGGAAGGAAAAGTGCATACTTATAAGGCTCGACTGGTTGCGAAGGGTTTTACTCAAACTCAGGGTATTGATTATGATGAAACCTTCTCACCAGTAGCAAAGATTAAGTCTATTAGGGTTATGCTAGCCATTGCTGCATTTCATGATTATGAAATATGGCAAATGGATTTCAAAACCGCTTTTCTTAATGGAAAGTTGGCTGAGGATGTGTACATGAATCAGCCAGAGGGTTTTGTCAGTGCAGAGTACCCTGATAGAGTATGCAAGCTTGAGAAATCCATTTATGGATTAAAACAAGCATCTCGTAACTGGAATCTTTGTTTCGATGAAAAGGTCACAGAGTTTGTCTTCTCGAGAAGTGAATATGAGTCTTGCGTGTATGTCAGAGCTAGTGGGAGTATAGCTAGCTTCTTGGTACTGTATGTAGATGACATACTACTTATAGGAAATGACATCCCAACCTTGCAGGAGGTTAAGTCCTGGCTTGGGAAGTGCTTTGCTATGAAGGACCTAGGGGAAGCTGCCTATATCCTAGGGATAAGGATATTAAGAGAAAGGAGTAAAAGACTAATTGGACTTAGTCAGAGTACCTACTTGGATAAGATGTTGAAAAGGTTCAACATGCAGAATTCCAAGAAAGGAGATTTACCGATCCAAAGCATTGCCAAACTGAGTAAGACTCAGATTCTGAGTACAGAGGCCGAGATAGCAGAGATGAGTCGATTACCATATGCTTCCGCTGTGGGCTTGATCATGTATGCTATGACTTGTACCCGCCCTGATGTGACATTTGCTTTGAGCATGGTCAGCATGTATCAGGGGGGAACCTTGGCAAGGCTCATTGGACCGCGGTAAAGACCATTCTCAAGTACCTGCGGAGGACTAAGGATTAGATCCTTAACCTTGGTGGGTGTGATGACTTGAGAGTATTAGGGTATAGTGATGCTAGTTTCCAGACTGATAGGAATAACTTCCGCTCTCAACTGGGCTGGGTCTTTACCTTAAATGGAGGGGAAATCTCTTAGAAGAGTTCCAAGCAGGAAACTGTGGCTGATTCGACTTGTGAATCAGAGTATATAGCAGCGAGTGAAGCAGCGAAGGAGGCGATATGGCTTAAAAACTTTATCGGAGACCTTGGAGTTGTACCAGCTATTAAGGAGCCTATGGAGATTTTCTGTGACAGCAATAGTGCGGTTGCCTTAGCCAAGGAACCAAGAGATCATGGCAGATCCCGACACATTGACAGAAAATATAACTTCATAAGACATGAGATTGAAGAAGGACTCCTCGTGGGAAAGAGGGTATCGTCAGATGAGAATCCTGCGGGTCCCCTTACGAAGGGAGTGACGAGGGTTAAGCATTTGCAGCATGCGAGGCGCATCGGGCTGAGGGATGATATTAGTTTTACAGATTAGATAGCCTTTTTTGAAACTTGTAAAATGTAATCGACGTTTGATGATGAATAAAATTTGTGATTTATTTATGAGTAAAGTGTTACTATCATTGTCAATTATTTACTATTGTTTCAGTTTTGCATGTTTTGACTTCCAGAATAATTAATTTATTCAAACCTCCACAATCGGTCATACGTCGGAAGTAGGTATGAACCAAGATTGTCGTGAATTGGGTTTGTAGATGGCTAAAAGTGTTTAGACATGGCAATGGTTGCTGCAACGTTCATGAGTGCTCATAAGTTATGAGTATTGGAATAAACCCACGCTCACTTGTATCACTTCATTGAATTTATCTCGAATGATCGTGAGACGATAATATCATATAAGTCTTTGCCTAGAGATATGAGTTGTTACCTATGAGTTGGTTGTGCATTGATTGCATGTAAACGCATCAGTAACTTGATGTTATAAAACGTGCCTTTGTGTAAAATTCAACAAGTAGTAGAACAAGCATATGAGTTGAAGTTTATCTGTCCCTTCTAGAAATAGAAGCGATATCTAGGCCCCTCGATGATTTTGTGTTGACCCATGTACCGGGCCCGGTCAGAACTTGTAACATCCCGAAATATCAAGAGTAGATTTGAAGGGCTAAAAGAGTACATTGAAAAAGGGAACTCGGTGAGTCCATGGGTGGACTCGGCGAGTAGGGTCGCGATTTGGTTGCGTGTTAAGTGGCCGACTCGGCGAGTCCAAGGCTGGACTCGGCGAGTAGGCGCTGAGTGGAGAAAACGCTAATTCTCGGGGTTGAGCCCTATATAAAGAACATAACATCCATTCCCCCAGCCTCCTTACTCATCCTCAAGTCCAGAAACCCTAACCTTCGTGTGTGAGTGGATCAAGTGCATTTGGAAGCTTGGAGAAGCAATTGTTGAGGAAATCTTGAAGGGTAAGAGGCTTGGAGCAAGGGGCTTTGCTTGGATTCTAGTTTCATTGTAGTTGGGGCGTTCTTTTGAGGTAATATCTCGTTCTTGGGCTGTTACTCATATGGATTCATCATTTTGGGGTTTATGGGGAGCTTATCTTGGTATGTTTTGGAGTTTGGAGGTTAGATCTGAGGTTGCTACCTCAGATCTGGAATGGAGAAGGTCTGGAGTGCATTAAAGTCCCTGTGTTTGAGTGCTTAGTGAAGCCATCATGTCCCAAACCCTAGCCCTAAAGTGTAAAAGGCCTAGATCTCTTTGGATTCACGTAAAGTTTGCCACTTTACGTGATGGATGGGTTGTAGGGGGCTAGATCTATGTTTTGGATCAATTGTATGGCTTGGAATGCTTCTGTATGGATTCAGACCGGTGGTACTCGGTGAGTCACATAGGTTGAGTCGGCGAGTTGCTTGAAGATAAGCTGGGACTCGGCGAGTTGCATGAAGATGGCTTGGAACTCAGCGAGTTGTATGAACAACTCGGCGAGTAGGTTGAAGATAGCCGTAGACTCGGCGAGTCTGTTCTTGGACTCGGCGAGTCTTGTCGAAGAGTCCCAATATTTTCTGGATGAGTCGAGAATCGGTGAGTCAAGGGATGACTTGGTGAGTTGGGTGCGAGTGAACATAGAGTTGTTGGACTCGGCGAGTCATCGGGTTGACTCGGCGAGTAGAGTCAGTCAGGGGTTGACTTTGACTTGCCTTGAGCAAGGGTTGACCAGTTATTTTCTAGGGGCATTTTAGTAATTGTTGGATATTGTTTTGAGTTCAGTGTTTTGGTGGTTGGCGAGTGGTGGAGATCTTATCAGTGGTCGGAGCAGCTTTGGTTTATCTATTTAGTTGGCAGTTGCGAGGTGAGTTATCCTCATTATATCAACAGGGTCTAAGGCACCAAGGTCGGCCCTTTATCGGATTGAGATCCGGGTATTTGTTCTTATGTTATTGCTTTGATATGTTTGCATCCTGGTAGTTAGGATGGTACGTGTTAGAGACCTGGTTGAGGTCGGTATCCTGTTATGTAGGGTGATGCTATGCTAGTGACCGGTTAGGTCGGTATCCTAGTTAGGATGATGAGATGCTATGTGATCTGTCTGATCGGTTTGTTGATTGTGGATTATTATATGATTGTATGTTTATGTGCACATGGTTGTTTGTACTGGAGTTGGGTTGAGGCGGGTCTTGCTTTGTACTGTAGGCCAAGATACCCAGGGCGGACCGGTTATCCCGAAGGCCCAGCGAGCGGTCCGTACAGGCGGTAGGCCCAAGAGGGCGGACCAGACGTACCGAGGCTCGGAGAGTGAACCAGACCGACTGAAGGCCCGGTGCGGGCGGACCAGTCATACTGTAGACTCAGAGAGTGGACCAGGTAGATTGAAGGCCTGGTGCGGGCGGACCAATCACATTACAGACTCGACGTATATGGCTAGACTCGGAGGGTGGACCAGGTGGAATGTTGGCCGGTGTGGCGGACCAGTCACACAGTAGACCCAAAGTGCATGGTTGTTCTGTGATCGGATATGATATGGCATGTTATGTGTGTATGGTATATGTGGTTGGTATTTTGGGGATATCTCACTAAGCTTTCGGGCTTACAGTTGTGGTTTTACGTTTTTCAGGTTCTTCAGGAGACCGTGGCAAGGCAAAGGCGTGATCGTACCGCTCCTCATGGTTATATGTGATGTGATTCTGGGGATATTTAAATAAATAGTATTGAAAACCTTTTTGTAATAACTTTAATGGAATCGGGTTGTTTTTGAAAATTGAAAAATTGGTTGGAATTTTTCGGTCGTTACAAGTTGGTATCAGAGCCTTGGTTTGAGTGAATTGGAGGAACACTCGTGTGACTCCAGTCTCAAATCGAGGAGAGTTTTCAAAAGAGAATTTAAAATGGTTTTCAAAATGAGTAAAGGAGGACGCGGAGGTACGATCAGCCGGAGCCAGTAAGTAACCCCAAAATACCATACATGATATTTGTTTTTCTAAGCTTTGTTAGAACAGCATGCTAGTGCTAGGCTAGGGATCTTCAGGATTTCATGATAATGTTGCCTGATTTGTGATGCATGTAGCCTAGGGTTTCCTTGTGGGAGATTTCCAGTGTTCCTCTAGTGGTGAGGGTTGAGCGCTTGTTTGATTTCTCTAGGGCGTTGTGGTAGTACTCCATACAAATATGGGTAGGTGTGGAAGGTAGTATGGGCCCGTAGTACTGAAAGCACAGGGCCCATACGCGTATCAGGGAAACCATGACCTCTAGGGTTGGGTTGAGAGTTGGTTCCCGGTTGTGGGAAGTGTCTGAGATTTTGTGATGTTTTTCAGTATGGAGATTCCGAGGCATGCTGGGAGTGGATCCGGGTCAGGAGAGGGAGCAGGAGAGGGAGTTCAGGGCGGGTCTGTGCCGCCCGAGGTTATTGGTCAGATGAGCTCGTACGAGTTGGATGCGAGGATTCGTGAGATCCTGCATGATGAGGTTGCTGCATTGTTCCGGGCTGAGTTGCTGAAACTGTTTGGGTCGATCAAGACCGCCATGGTTGAGTATTTTGATGAGCGCTATGCAGCTCTCACAGAGACGGCTGCCGCGGCGGCTACAGCGGCTGTAGCAGCGGCAGGGGGAGGAGCTGGTCGGGGTTTTCAGTATCGGGACTTCGATAATACGAAGCCTCCCACCTTCGATGGAGTTCAGGACCCGATTGTTGCTATGAGGTGGTTATCGGACGTGGATGGGTGTTTCTTCACGTGTTCATGCCCTGGTGATCAGAGGGTGAGGTGTGCTCTGAACCTGTTGAGGCTCGGGGCGAAGGATTGGTGGAGATTGACCACGGGGTCATACTCGGATGCGCAGAGGGCTGCGGTTTCATGGGATCAGTTCAGAGAGATATTCGGCACTCGCTATGTTCCGCAAGTGGAGAGGGAGAGATTGGCTCAGGAGTTCCTGGAGCTGAAGCAGGATTCGGAGTCGGTGACTGAGATCACCAGGATGTTCACTGAGAGGGCGATGTTTTGCCCTGAGTTCGCTTCGGAACAGGGTCAGATGTCCCGATATCTGAGTATGCTCAAAAGGGATATCAGACAGTTTGTGTCTACGCAGAGGTGCAAGACCTTGCTGGAGTTGCAGGAGGCCGCCAGGCGGCGTGAGTTAGAGATTGAGTTGCAGCTGCGTGAGCTGAGGCAGGCTCCGGTGCAGTCGCAGCCGACGCCAAAACGGTCCAAGACCGTTGATTCTAGAGTGAGGGATCTGAGCAGCCACACTTGTGGGAAGTGTGGGAGGAGTCACACCGGAGTTTGTAGGTCTGGTGGTGCATGCCGCAAGTGCGGAAAGGAGGGGCACCATGCGAGGGATTGTAGGCAGTCAGCGCCGGTTCGGGATTTGAGGATTTGTTATCATTTTCATCAGATTGGACATTTGAGGGTCAACTGTCCACAGCTTGCCGCAGGACCGGTGCAGGCTCCAGCACCGTCCACTTTGAGGATCACAGGTGGAGGTCAGGGTGGAGCGGAGCCCCCAAGGGCTCAGGGTCGTGCTTTTCAGCTTGTAGCAGAGGAGGTCATAGCAGCGCCAGATGCAGCTGCGAGTATGTTTCTTTCTTGATGTATTGTTATCTTGTGTTTATTGTTGAGTATTGTTTATGTGCTGGTATCTTTGTGTGGTTTTTGATGCGGTATTCGTAGTTTTGAGGGTTGTGGTTTGGTTATGGGTTATTGCATTGGGAATTTCATTGGTTATCATTCATGAGGGTTATTAGTGGAAACTTGGAATTGGTTTGAAGGCCGGGTAGCATCTGCTTTTGAGGAGTGGCTAGCTGTAGATTGAGTTTCTTTCGAGCGGGATGGTCAATGTGGAAATGTGTTTTGTTAAGGGTTGTTTATGCTTGTGGGAAGCAGTCCGCGTGTAAGTGTTGGTTTTGTGTAGAGTTGTTCTGGGTGGTCGGTAGGGGGATCGGTGTTTGATATTCAGTGCTACAAGTGGGGGAGAATTGGAAAATTCTCCAGAAGATCGATGAGCATTTGAGGGTGCTTAGCTGTTTGGGATTTAGCAGTGTTCTGTCAGCCCAGAGTGTAGGCTGGTAGGAGCAAGTGTCGGGCATGCGGGGCGGGATACAGACCTAGGGCTTTTGATTGTGGAGGGCCTGGGATCGGGCCGGGATCGATTATGTATGATGGAGTTAGAGTTCGGAACCCCTAGAGGGCTTGAACGGTATGCATGGGAGGATTTCCTGGAGGGATAGCTCGGAATGATGAATGCTAGTTGAGCGGTCCGGATAGACTGAAGGCCGGTAGGCATACCAGTCAGGCCGAAGGCTCGGAGGACGGTCCAGCCAGACTGAAGGCACTGAGAGCGGTCCAGATTGGCTGAAGGTTCTGAGAGTGGTCCAGATTGGCTGAAGGCCTGGTGAGGCGGTCCAGTCATGTTGAAGACTCTACAGGTATTGTTGAATCAGTTGGAGGATATGGATTGTGTATGGTGCGGTGTGATAGCCTTAGAAGGTCTGGCCTCGGGTAGTGATCTTGATTAGTGAAGTTTGTGCATGGGCTTGAGAGTCCCTGCGGTCAGAGTCAAAGCATGTGTGATGGATGGTTAGCGGTTACGCTATGAAGGAGTGGTGTAGCGTTGGGCGAGCACCGTGGCACTTGTCGGAGTGACAAGGCGGCCAACTGAATTTCCTTGGAAAAGGAAAGAGAGAGGAGTGTAACTCCGAGAGGGAGTGCAAGTTCACGGAAGTGAAAGCGGCAGAGCCGAGTTATGATTAGAGTGATCTGAGAATGGTTATTGAGCAGCATGTTTGCGGCAGTGGAATGGAAGCACATCCGGTTTGGGATGTTTGCTGAGGTCGCGGAAGGAATTCCGCGGGTGTAGCGCCAAGAGGCTCGGAAGGGATGTAGGGAGGGAGTCTTGGGCTCTTAGTGTGACTCTGATTAGGGAATTGTGTATGTAGTAGTGGTTCATCCTGGGGGATGTTGGAGATGTCGTCAGTGTGCGAGTTTTCCTAACTCGAGAGTGCGAGGGCTGGTGCAGCATGTGCGTGTGATTGCAAGAAGAGGACTCGTGGGAGTTGCTCTGAGATTGTAGAACGGGTCTTTCGGTCAGCATGGGATGGACAGAGTGGTATTCGGATCAGGGATCCGGTGGTTCATGGTTTTCTAGCTCATATGGGCCGAGTGATTGTTGAGATTTGGAACAGTGATGCATCATGGGAAGTACTCGGTTGATGAGTACGATTATCAGAGGGTACAACCAGTGCCCAGTTTGAGACGGTGGTCAGGACACCGCAAGGAAAGAGAAAGTGAGTTCTAGTTTCGATGGGTATGCCTTGAGGGACCTGGTCCGGTTAAGGCCAGGTGGCGCGTTGTGGGAGTATTTTGGAGTTGAGTTGCCGTAGGCTTCGAGGACGAAGCCTAATTTAAGTGGGGGAGAATTGTAACATCTCGAAATATCAAGAGTAGAGTTGAAGGGCTAAAAGAGTAAATTGAAAAAGGGAACTTGGCGAGTCCATGGGTGGACTCGGCGAGTAGGGTCGCGACTTGGTCCCGTGTTAAGTGGCCGACTCGGCGAGTCCAAGGCTGGACTCGGCGAGTAGGCGCTGAGTGGAGAAAACCCTAATTCTCGGGGTTGAGCCCTATATAAAGAACATAACATCCATTCCCCCAACCTCCTTACTCATCCTCAAGTCCAGAAACCCTAACCTTCGTGTATGAGTGGATCAAGTGCATTTGGAAGCTTGGAGAAGCAATTGTTGAGGAAATCTTGAAGGGTAAGAGGCTTGGAGCAAGGGCTTTGCTTGGATTCGAGTTTCATTGCAGTTGGGGTGTTCTTTTGAGGTAATATCTCGTTCTTGGGCTGTTACTCATATGGATTCATCATTTTGGGGTTTATGGGGAGCTTATCTTGGTATGTATTGGAGTTTGGAGGTTAGATCTGAGGTTGCTACCTCAGATCTGGAATGGAGAAGGTCTGGAGTGCATTAAAGTCCCTGTGTTTGAGTGCTTAGTGAAGCCATCATGTCCCAAACCCTAGCCCTAAAGTGTAAAAGGCCTAGATCTCTTTGGATTCACGTAAAGTTTGCCACTTTACGTGATGGATGGGTTGTAGGGGCCTAGATCTATGTTTTGGATCAATTGCATGGCCTGGAATGCTTCTGTATGGATTCAGACCGGTGGTACTCGGCGAGTCACATAGGTTGACTCGGCGAGTTGCTTGAAGATAAGCTGGGACTCGGCGAGTTGGATGAAGATGGCCTGGAACTCGGCGAGTTGTATGAACAACTCGGCAAGTAGGTTGAAGATAGCCGTAGACTCGGCGAGTTTGTTCTTGGACTCGGCGAGTCTTGTCGAAGAGTCCTAATATTTTCTGGATGAGTCGAGAATCGGTGAGTCAAGGGTTGACTCGGTGAGTTGGGTGCGAGTGAACTCAGAGTTGTTGGACTCGGCGAGTCATCGGGTTGACTCGGCGAGTAGAGTCAGTCAGGGGTTGACTTTGACTTGCTTTGAGCAAGGGTTGACCAGTTATTTTCTAGGGGCATTTTAGTAATTGTTGGATATTGTTTTGAGTTTAGTGTTTTGGTGGTTGGCGAGTGGTGGAGATCTTATCAGTGGTCGGAGCAGCTTGGGTTTATCTGTTTAGTCGGCAGTTGCGAGGTGAGTTATCCTCATTATATCAACAGGGTCTAAGGCACCAAGGTCGGCCCTTTATCGGATTGAGATTCGGGTATTTGTTCTTATGTTATTGCTTTGATATGTTTGCATCCTGGTAGTTAGGATGGTAGGTGTTAGAGACCTGGTTGAGGTCGTATCCTGTTATGTAGGGTGATGCTATGCTAGTGACCGGTTAGGTCGGTATCCTAGTTAGGATGATGAGATGCTATGTGATCTGTCTGATCGGTTTGTTGATTGTGGATTATTATATGATTGTATGTTTATGTGCACATGGTTGTTTGTACTGGAGTTGGGTTGAGGCGGGTCCTGCTTTGTACTGTAGGCCAAGATACCCAAGGCGGACCGGTTGTCCCGGAGGCCCAGCAAGCGGTCCGGATAGGCTGTAGGCCCAAGAGGGCGGACCAGACGTACCGAGGCTCGGAGAGTGGACCAGACCGACTGAAGGCCCGGTGCGGGCGGACCAGTCATACTGTAGACTCAGAGAGTGGACCAGGTAGATTGAAGGCCCGGTGCGGGCGGACCAATCACACTACAGACTCGACGTATATGGCTAGACTCGGAGGGTGGACCCGGTGGAATGTTGGCCGGTGCGGCGGACCAGTCACACAGTAGACCCAAAGTGCATGGCTGTTCTGTGATCGGATATGATATGGCATGTTATGCGTGGATGGTATATGTGGTTGGTATTTTGGGGATATCTCACTAAGCTTTCGGACTTATAGTTGTGGTTTTACGTTTTTCAGGTTCTTCAGGAGACCGTGGCAAGGCGAAGGCGTGATCATACCACTCCTCATGGTTATATGTGATGTGATTCTGGGGATATTTAAATAAATTGTATTGAAAACCTTTTTGTAATAACTTTAATGGAATCGGGTTGTTTTTGAAAATTGAAAAATTGGTTGGAATTTTTCGGTCGTTACAGAACTAAATTGATGTGTTCAGTTAAGTTCTTTGTCAAACAAATCGGAAATCGAGAAACAACTGCCAGACAATAAGTAAGGCATTGTTCCATGTATTTTTCCGGCTGATATCATGAGAACAGAGGATTATATGATTACTTATCTGAAATGGCGCTTCATAGTTCAACAAAGTTTTCGAGAGCTATGATTGTTGGTTGGTTCCTGAAGTAATATAGGCAAATACAGTTATTAGACTTATCCAAGTGAGATTCTGTTGGATAAGGTGTCTAAGTCCATAACTTATTTGGTATATACTTGACCCGACCCGGCATGGTCCATTTGGGTTGCACTTCACCCAAACTGTTTATGGATTATTTTATGAGAATTGTATACCTATGTTTTATTAATATATTATAAGTTATAATATATTAATATAAAGTCATGTTATTTAATTAGTTTAATCTTGAATTAATTATGAATTAATTTAGCGATTAAAAGGAAGACTAATTAAATCATGGACTATTATATTTATATGGTGTGGTCTAATACTCATTTGTTAATGGGCTAAGCTTATATGGAAGTCCATGGATGATCCATGGAGCTTTTAACCCATGGATCCTTGGAAAAGTAAAAGACATGGGTTATTAGGGTTTCACCCTAACCATGCACACTATATAAACAAGTTTATGTTGCATGAAAAACACCCTAGAGTGTGTGTGTAATAGTGGTGGCCAAATTCAAGTTTGTGGTGATTTGTGATTTCCATTTGAGGCATTCACATTATTGGTGCTTGGCTCTCAAACTCCAAGGAATCAACAATCAATAAAAGGTATGTAATTCATCTAGTTCTTTTATGTTTAAAAGTACCCCATGCCATGCTAGATAGGTTATAAACCTTGGAAAAATAATATTTTGCATGTACTTTAGACAAACATAGATCCAAGGTTTATTAGGGTTGCATGTACACTTAGGAAGTGTTAGAATGCTCAAAACCCAACAGTTTTATCATTATAGCGCCTACTCGTTGAATCGGCCTTTCAACTCGTTGAGTAGGGTGTAGATTCCATGTCCTTGAAATGCCCTCTACTCGACGAGTTGGACTCCCAACTCGCTGAGTCCACAAACCAAAACCCTAAATCATAATTAAATTAAGTAATACCTGGAATAGGTGTTACTGGTCTCCCCTACTTGAACTAGACTTCATCCTCAAAATCTGCTGATCCAAACAATTTCGGGTAGGGATCCCACATCTCATCCTCTGGCTCCCAGGTCCACTCGGAGCCCTTGCGGTGCTGCCATTGCACCTTTACCAACTTCACTTCCCTGTTCCGAAGAACCTTAGTCTTCCTATCTATGATGGAAACAGGCCTCTCGATGTAGTTCAGGATCTCATCCACTTGAATGTCGTCCAGTGAAACGAACGCAAACTTATCAGTGACACACTTCCGAAGCTGTGACACATAGAAGGTGTTCTGAATCTGGCTACGCTCATCCGGCAGGTCTATTCGATATTCTACCTTGTCCACTCGGGCCGAAATCCTGAATGGTCCGATATATAGTGGTCCTAGCTTACCCCTCTTCCGAAACCTGATAACCCCCTTCCAGGACGACACTTTCAGTAACACAAAGTCCCTCACCTGGAACTCAAGATTTGATCTCCGACAGTCAACATAACTTTTCTGACGGCTCTGCACGACCCGCAGTCGGTCGCGCACCTGTTAAATCAACCTGCTAGTCTTGAGCACTACCTCAGTGCTCCTGATGACCCGGTGCCCAACCCCATCCCAACAAACGGGGGTCCTGCACCTCCGACCATACAACATCTCGAATGACGGCCAGTCAATACTGGCATGGTAATCGTTGTTGTATGAAAATTCTGCCAACGGGAGGTATGTGTCCCAACTCCCTCCAAAATCCAACATGCATGCTCTAAGCATGTCATCCAGTTTCTAGATCGTCCTCTCGCTTTGGCCATCAGTCTGGGGGTGGTACGCCATGCTAAAATGTAGCAGAGTGCCCAGTTCCTCGTGGAACTTCTTCCAAAACCTAGATGAAAACCATTCATCCTTGTCAGAGACTAATGACACTGGCACCCCGCGTCTAGCCACCACCTCTCGCACATAAATATCTGCCAGCTTCTTAGCGGATATACTCTCAAAAATCGGAATGAAGTAGGCACTCTTCGTCAGTCTGTCCACGATCACCCATATGGCGTCCACTCCCCTCATCGTCCTTGGTAACTTCGTGATGAAGTCCATAGTGATATCTTCTAATTTCCTCATGGGAATGGGTAGCGGCTGTACCTTGCCATGAGGCCGCTGATGCTCGACCTTGACCTTCCTACTGGTTAAGCACCGCTCCACAAACCAGGCGATCTCCCGCTTCATGTAGGGCCACCATTAACTCAATCTCCAGTATCTATAAATTTTTGTAGCCCCTAGATGTATAGAGAACTTGGACTTGTCTGCCTCCTCTAATATCCTCTGTTTCACCCCTCCAAACACTGGTACCCATACTCGGACACACTGAGAAACTCTCCCTATTTGGTAAATTCTTGACATTTCCACAATTAACGTAATTAAGAATCACATCCATTCGTTGTAGAAATATGCAAACATCAATTTTTCATAACGATTTCATTGCAAGGAAATAAATAAATAAATAAATACGTCAAACAAAATTTATTTTATAAAAGCAGCGGAAAACATTTGTCCTTACAATGCAAAATCAACTGAAAGACTATGTAATCAAATATTCTAACAACTCTATCATAACTTTCTAAGCTCAAAATCTAATCTTCGAATCCATGTGATCGAGATCCATCTTTTCATGATCAGTCTCATCTTGCTTTTCCATCAGGCTTCCTCTCTTTTCACTGATCTTGCAAAACATTCAAATGTAATCTTTGTTGGATTAGTGTCTAAGTCCATAACTATTTTGGTATGTACTTGACCCGATGGTGCATAGTCCTTTTGGGTTGCCTTCACCAAAGCAACTTGATAGGATGAATTATGGAGAGAAAGGATTAAATATGATTTATTAATATATTATGAGAATAATATATTAAAGGAGAAATCATATTGTTTAAATTAATATTAGTCAAGAATTAATTGGTAATTAGTTTTGTGACTAAAAGAGATTAATTAAACTAAAGGGACTGGAATTGTAATTATAAGATAATTGCAATTTGGGCTATGGATTGCTTTATATTAAGGAGTGGACGAATTCTATGGGAAAGCCCATGAGGAAATCGTCCAAGGCCTTAAGGAAAGGAATCTATGGGTTGCTTAGGGCTTAAGCATCCAATTTAGGGTTTCCGTGTTAGATAACCCTAATAGCCTCCTATATATATAGATCCCTTATGACCCAAAAATGTCGCTAAGCATCCTTCTAGGGTTTCACACGTTTTAGGGCAGCCTCCATCCTCTCTCCTCTTCATCCTTTTGCTCTTGGTGTTTGTGAACCATTAGAGGAGTGACATTTGTGACTCTAAGCTTTCTAAAGTCAATACAAGGAGGAATTTGGATTGTTATTGCTACATAACAATCAAGGTAATGTCTTAAACCCATTCTTATGTTAATATGATTACTTGTATGCTAGAATTAGGGTTTATAGTCTTGGATAACTTGCATGTACAATAGAGAAACCTAGATCCAAGCATTAGGGTTTGTATGAGCACATAGGATGTTCTTATGACCAAAACCTATCAGTGGTATCAGAGCCTAGATTGGTTTCTATTGTATTGATGCCTTGTATGTTGAAAAAATTCGATTTTTGTGGTTCTGCATTATGGACTCGGCGAGTCCCACTGTGGACTCGGCGAGTTGCCCCCTACTCAATGAGTCCATGGGGGTACTCGGCGAGTTCGAGCATCAGATGGAGCTATTTTCAGGATTTCTTGCTGTTTATCTTTGAGATACTTGCCTTTATCATATTAGATCAATATAAATCCGATTTTTTGATATATTTGAGTATATTCTTGATCTAATTGAAGATATTTATCAAT
This sequence comes from Lactuca serriola, assembly GCF_051521515.1. Lineage (NCBI taxonomy): Eukaryota > Viridiplantae > Streptophyta > Magnoliopsida > Asterales > Asteraceae > Lactuca > Lactuca serriola. The sequence continues at coordinate 91,717,267 of NC_136413.1, read as the reverse complement.
TAATAAAATATTTGTTTCCTTATGTGATAATTGACTAATTATTTTGATTAAATTGGTAAATTGTTTTGCAAGAAATCATTAAATAAATCAAATATGGATAATTATGTGATTAAATTTTAATTAAGATTATTTGTTATTTGATCCTTGTTGTTATGAAAAGTTTCATATTTTCCCTTTTAGGTTTTATAGTTTAAATTTGAACCCAAAAGTTTTGCTGTTTTGAAATTTAAATAGTTGAAACCCTAATGTTTTGAAAAAGTTTTCAAAAGTTGCCCTCAAGTTTTGGAATTTAAATTTTGATTAATAGTTTAATTTTGATGTATATTTAAATTATAAACCCTAATGTTTTGAAATGTTTCAAAACTTGCCCTCAAGTTTTGGAATTTAAAAGTTGATTAAAAGTTTAATTAGGAATGTTAAATTCTAAGACCCTAGTATTGTTTTGAAAAAGTTCAAATCACACCCTTATGGTTTTATTAATTAATTAAAGAGTATAATTAAAAGATGTTTAATAAATCCATAATAGTTTTGGTTTACAATTTAATTGAATTAAAGGTATAATTATTAAATTTGACCACCTAGTATTTTCAAAGTGTAAAATACACCCTATACTATACATAACATTAAAGGTCTAACATTATATATATGTATGAGTAAAAGTCAGTCTTACCGTTAGTAGGCCTCATTCATGAAGCTGGTCTATAAGGGGTGTTTAAGGAAATTGCCTATAAAATGGCGATTGAATAGGTATCCACTCTTACCCACCGCACTCTTGACTAGTGGAGGGTCGTTAGCCGAACGGGTAGGATAGGACGAAACCTTCCATTATAAGTATAATGAAATACGAAAGTAACTAAATGTTTTACAAATTCCCAATCTTAGTTACTTAGGCAAAGTGAATTGATGCAATTCCATGAAATTACACTTTGTGCCCTTGCAAAGACGTTAGTGGAGCGTGTGTGGTTTACCGGCACACTAAATGGTTCTAAGCAAAGGTAGCAAAGGGTGACTCAATGTTTGTCATAGTTCGGTGGAGCGTGTGTGGTTTACCGGCACATCGAATAGGTGACTGTAACATGTGAGGGCACCATATAAGTTTGCATGGTTATTCACACCTGCTTTGTGATCCTCGGCATCCCAGTCACAAACAAGAGGGGCATATCGAGATTAAAACATGCCATTGAAATGTTCAATGAATCTCAAAGGATCTAGGAGTTTTCATAGATTCAAAACTTAATTTCTTTTTCGTTTTTCATGGTGGAAATTAGTGAATCGTCATTCACTTACCTTCAAATGTTCTGCAATTTGGGTTACGGCATCCCTCTCCCGAGTTGTAGAATATTGTGTTGGGTCCTAGCCTTAGTATCTCATTTGGGTGATTTACTAAGGACTCAATCAATCAACTAACTTGAATTTGTTTCTCCCGGTTTGTAGATGTCTAAGCTCGACAACTATGGTCTTCCCAAATCCCGTGGAACAAGCATTCCACATGAAGATGATATTCCACGATTCGATTGAGGAACAAGAAATCATGCTTCACTTCCTCCACCTCCTCCAATTGTTCTCCCTAACCCACAAGATCGAAGAATTGAAATGTTCAATATCACTAAAGCCCTATTGGAAATGAAACATGAAGATGGTAAACCCGTGTGTGCCCACGTTCTAGGAATGAAATCACACATTGATAGGTTGATAATGTTAGCTGTGTCATTCCCAGATGAGTTAGCTGTGAATTGGGTTATGCAGTCACTTCCTGAATCATATAATGAGTTCAAAAGAAAGTATTATATGATGGATCATGACGACAACCTCATTGACCTGACTTACATGCTCATTTCTGCTGAATCATAAATGATTTGGCGAAGCAATGGAGCGTATTTGTTGGGAAAGTCAACCGACCATGCTTCCGAGGACGTTCTAGGAGAACCGACTTGCGTTTGCTGCCAAAAGAAAGGGCGTTGGATACCAGTCTGCCCAAAGAGCCTGAAGAGTCCAGAAGATGGGAGAGTGAAAGTGTATGGCTGCGCTTCAGGTAAAATCCACTATCTAGCTCCGTTAAGTTCCTATTCATTTATTCTTAATGCATGATGTGATAAGATTGCATTTGAATGTTTTGCAGGATCGATGAAAAGAAAGGAAGCTTGGTGAAAGAGCAAGATGAATCTAATCACAAGGAATGGATCTTGATCGCATGGACTTGAAGATTAGATTTTGAGCTTAGATAGTTATGATAGAGTTGTTAGAAATTTTCCTTTTGAAATACATAGTTTTCAATGGATTTTGCATTATAAGGACAAATGTTTTCCGCTGCTTTTATAAATAAAATAAATTTTCGTTTGACTTATTTATATATTTGTTTATTTCCTTGCAATGAAATCGTTATGAAAATTGGTGTTTGCATATTTCTACAACAAATGGATATGATTCTTATTTATGGTGTTTATGGAAAAGTCGAGAATTTACCAAATAGGCAAAGTTTATCATCGCCCAAGTTTCAATTGGATAGAAATTTGGAATCATGCAACTTGGTTGCACGAAGAATAAGAAATTTCATATTTGGAAATTAGACTAATTCATTGACAAAGTGTCAAATGAAGGACTAGGAGATCAAGTACACAAAGTTGCGTGTTGATCAAGTCCACCATAAGAGTAACCAAGATATTCATCATGATTTACTAAAGGTTTAGTAAATATGATTATACTTACAAGATTAAGTGTAATTCTGAATTGATTGAAAATGTTTAAATCAATAGCAGAACGAACAAGAAGAATCAAGTAGGCAGAAAGATAAAAGTTTTTCCATTCTAAAAAGAAGTGAGAGTACCTTTTATGCTTTATGATAGGTCTTAATGATTAAGAACCATATCTCAATTGATCCTCTAAGTAAGTCTTAGTACAATTGTATGTCTAAAAGGAGGAATCAAGAATTGAAGAAATGGTTAAATCAAGAAGTCAATCATACTTCGTTCCAAAACAAGTCTTAGAGTTAAGATTGTGACATTGAGTGATAAGTATTAAGAAGGTTTATAACATTCATCAAATGTGGAAAGTTGTGATGTCTTGGATAAGACAAAGACCAACTAGGACCAATTTATGAAGTGTTTTGATAAAAACTACACTAACTCTTGAGTATTTGGTTGTCGAGAAATGTTTATTGACAAGAAAATCTTATATGTCAAGGAGTTAGTGGGAGTCTTAATGGTCTTGAAAGGTTTCAAGAACAAATCAAATAAACCTTATCGATCATCACTAGCACACGAGTTGAGATTTACAACCTATCGTGTTGACATTATTTTGTTTTCTATGCCATTCCAATTAAGTCAATTATGCATGTGAGTTCTATGAGTTCTCATTTGAACGCATAAAAGGCAGGCACCTTGATCAATGAAAGGTACATTGATAGGAAAAGGTGAGCTGCTTAACTACTTGGAAGACATGGTGGGCAGCTGTGCTACCATAAGGCAAGAAATCAAGATTAAGAAAGTTCGGTCCATATGAGTTTGAATTTGTCGTAAACTTTGGTTTTAACAAATTCACATGGATAGGAACACATACACCATTTAAATCTAAGTGTCATAAGATTTCCTCCATGAAAATGATTGTGAGGAAATGCTTTCACTAAGAAAGATTTAAAAAAAAAGATAGTGATTGTAAAATTGCATTCTCAAATTCGATTATGGTTACGGTATCCCTTTCCATGATTTGAGTTGTGAGGTTTAGCAATTAGTCTTAATTGTTTAGACACACATATGAACTATCTAACGCAAAGGTGTATAAGTTCAAGAAGCTTTGATAAAAGATTATCAAAGCACTAAGTATTAGAAACATGGACTTAAGAAATTCAATAGGTATTGTTTTTCTGAAAGTTAAGATGTTTATGAATACATGCCGAAGCTAGTGGGAGCATAAGTGTTATGTTTTATAATAATCATCATGATAGTGGGAGCATAAATATTATGATTGTATGATTATTAAAGAAAGTATTGCAAGTTGGCAATATTAATTATAGAAAACAAGAGTCATTCTTTGCAAAGTTGTAAGGATGGAATAATTGTTTTGCTATAATTAAGGGAGAGAATATTATGCTTCATTTCAAATCTAAAGGCTTAGGTTGTGGAATGTTAATAAATTTAGTCAAAAGTACATAGTGTGTTCTTAAAATTTCGATTATGATTACGGCATTCCTCTTCACAATTCGAATTTTGAGAACATAGCAAATAAAACATTATGGCAAAAGATTGATAAAGTATCAAATCTTTATGTAAGACATTTTGCATCATGTCCCATTCGCTTCAGGTACAGGATCGATTGCAAATGCTATAATATTTGACCATTCTAAAATTTTCCAAATGTCTAGCGCATTTAGAGGGAAAAGGACAAGAATTGGTTTTGACTAAGATAATTAAACAACTATCGAAGGACAATCCAAAGTTCGCTGAGGATTGGTCGCTTGTGAGTAGTTGGAAGTATAGTATTGGATGGACCATATCGACATTATTTTGAATAGATAAGATTCTATTGAGAATGAGTTGTCATATGGTAAGTATGGAAAGTTTTCCATATTGGGAATTGAAAATCTATGTCTAGATTAGAAACTTTTATGCAAAAGGATGTTCAAAGGAATGTACTTTGAGTGAGAGACATAACATATATGGAATTGTCTTGTAACAATCCCCAATATAGGACTTTGTAATATCATTGGCAATAGTCTTTGTGACTTTGGTGCAGTGACATTACGAAAGGATCATTGCATAAAATGTTAGAATTTAGCATATTCTATAAGTAGCAAGAATTTGATATTCTTTCACTTATGAAAAAAGGATTTGGAGTTGTGAAATGAGAATGATTGGCAATGTGTTCAATTTAATCTATTTCACAAAGTAAGAACCATAGGTAAACATTGTGTGCATGCGAAAGAGCATGGGACAAGTGTAATAATTAAAGTAAGAAGTTGATTACCCGAAACGACAAATAATGAGTAATCGATATGGTGATAAATAAAAGGTGTTGTATTTATACTCAAAGGTTTGAGGCCATATGGGTTAGTATTATCCTTGTGTTTCACTTTGCATGTTTTGACTTCCTGAATAATTTAATTGGTTTGGAACAGTCAAATTATTCGAACGGGCCACAGTCGTTCATATGTTGGAAGTAGGTATGAATGAAGACTGTCGTGAATTGGTGTGTGGATTGTCTAAAAGAGTATTGGACATAAGCAAATGTTTGCTGCAACGTTCATGAGTGCTTATGAATATGAATTTGAGCATTGGATCAAACCTACGCTCACTTGGATCACTCCATGAATTGCATCACGAGTGAATGGTGAGACGATAACATCTTATATTCTTGAAACCGAGATGTGTGAGTTGTATCTTGCTAATCGGTTGCACATTGATAATATGAAAATACACCAGTAACTTGGTGTCATAAAACATATTGTTGTGTGTGATTCGGTGAGTGAGTACAAGCGAGCATTGAATCAAAGTTTATCCATTCCTTTTATCCAAAGTAGGATAAAAGCGATATCTTTGGGCCCCTCGATGATTTAGTGATGACAAACGTAAATGCTCGGCCGGGCTAGGGCTAATTTGATTTGTTCAATTAGTCAGTCGTCATAAATCGGAAGTCGAGAAATAGTACAAAGAGAAGGATTTGAAATCATATCTCATATGATATCTAGAATAGAGGAATATATGATCCTTTATCTAAAGGACATGCATATCTGATAAGATCAGAGTTGACAGCGGCTTTGGAAAGCTACGATTGCAGATCAGGATTTGAAGTCATACGCATAATAGTTATTAGACTTATCCAAGTGGGAGACTGTTGGATTAGTGTCTAAGTCCATAACTATTTTGGTATGTACTTGACCCGATGGTGCATGGTCCTTTTGGGTTGCCTTCACCAAATCAACTTGATAGGATGAATTATGGAGAGAAAGGATTAAATATGATTTATTAATATATTATGAGAATAATATATTAAAGGAGAAATCATATTGTTTAAATTAATATTAGTCAAGAATTAATTGGTAATTAGTTTTGTGACTAAAAGAGATTAATTAAACTAAAGGGACTGGAATTGTAATTATAAGATAATTGCAATTTGGGCTATGGATTGCTTTATATTAAGGAGTGGACGAATTCTATGGGAAAGTCCATGAGGAAATCGTCCAAGGCCTTAAGGAAAGGAATCTATGGGTTGCTTAGGGCTTAAGCATCCAATTTAGGGTTTCCGTGTTAGATAACCCTAATAGCCTCCTATATATATAGATCCCTTATGACCCAAAAATGTCGCTAAGCATCCTTCTAGGGTTTCACACGTTTTAGGGCAGCCTCCATCCTCTCTCCTCTTCATCCTTTTGCTCTTGGTGTTTGTGAACCATTAGAGGAGTGACATTTGTGACTCTAAGCTTTCTAAAGTCAATACAAGGAGGAATTTGGATTGTTATTGCTACATAACAATCAAGGTAATGTCTTAAACCCATTCTTATGTTAATATGATTACTTGTATGCTAGAATTAGGGTTTATAGTCTTGGATAACTTGCATGTACAATAGAGAAACCTAGATCCAAGCATTAGGGTTTGTATGAGCACATAGGATGTTCTTATGACCAAAACCTATCAATCTTATCACATTATGTATTAAGAATCAATGAATAGGAACTTAGTGGAGTTAGATAGTGGATTTTACCTGAAGCACATCCATACTCTTTGACTCTCCCATCTTCTGGATTCTTCAGGCTCTTAGTGCAGACTTGTATCCAATACCCTTTCATTTGGTAGCAAACGCAGGTCGGTTCTCCTAGAACATCCTCGGAAGCATGGTTGGTTGACTTTCCCAACAAATATGCTCCAATGCTTTGCCAAATCATTTCTGATTCAGCAGCAATGAGCATGTAAGTTAGGTCAACGAGGTTTGCGTTATGATCCATCATATAATACTTTCTTTTGAACTCATTATATGATTCAGGGAGTGACTGCAGAACCCAGTCTACAACCAACTTATCAGGGAATGACGCACCCAACATAATCAACCTATCGATGTGTGATTTCATTCCTAGAATGTGGGCACACACGGGCTTACCACCTTCATGTTTCATTGCCAATAGGGCTTTAGTGACATTGAACCTTTCAATTCTTCGATCTTGTGGGTTAGGGAAAACAACGGGAGGAGGAGGATGAGGAAGTGAAATCAAACTAGTCCACCTTGATTCTTCACTTGAATAGCAGAACAACTTATTTTCAGTAGGAACACCTTTTCCTTGAAATTTGGGAAGACCATGATTGTCATACTTTGACATCTACAAAACGGGAGAAAATAAATTCAAGTTAGTTGATTGATTGAGTCCTTAATAAATCACCCAAATGAGATATTAAGGCTAGGACCCAACACAATACTCTACAACTTAGGAGAGGGATGCCGTAATCCAAATTGCAGAACATTTGAAGGTAAGTGAATGACGATTCACTAATTTCCACCATGAAAAACGAAACAAAATTAAGTTTTAAATCTATTGAAAATTCCTAGATCTTTTGAGATTCATTGAACTTTTCAATGGCATGTTTAAATCTCGATATGCCCCTCGATTTGTGACTGGGATGCCGAGGATCACAAAACAAGGTGTGAATAACCATGCAAACTTAGATGGTGCCCCCACATGTTACATTCACATATTCGATGTGCCGGTTAACCACACACGCTCCACTGAACTACGACAAACATTGAGTCACCCTTTGCTACCTTTGCTTAGAACCATTTAGTGTGCCGGTTAACCACACATGCTCCAGTAACGTCTTTGCAAGGGTACAAAGTGTAATTTCATGGAATTGCATCAATTCACTTTTGCCTAAAGTAACTAAGATTGGGAATTTTATGAAAGCATTTAGTTACTTTTATATTTCATTATACTTATAATGGAAGGTTTTTGTCCTATCCTACCCGTTCGGCTAACGACCCTCCACTAGTCAAGAGTGCGGTGGGTAAGAGTGGATACCCATTCAATCTCCATTTTATAGGCAATTTCCTTAAACACCCCTTATAGACCAGCTTTGTGAATGAGGCCTACTAACGGTAAGACTTGACACTTTACTCATTCATATATAATATTGGACTTTTAATGATATATATAGTATAGGGTGTATTTTACACTTTTAAAATACTAGGTGTTCTAATTTAATAATTATACTTTTAATTTAATTAAATTGTAAACCAAAACTTTATGGATTTACTAAATCTCTTTTAATTATACACTTTAATTAATTAATAAAACCATAAGGGTGTGATTTGAACCTTTCAAAACTATACTAGGGTTTTAGAATTTAGCATTTTTAAATTAAACTTTAAATCAACTTTTAAATTCCAAAACTTGAGGGCAAGTTTTGAAACATTTCAAAACATTAGGGTTTTAACTATTTAAATTTCAAAACAAAACTTTTAAGTTTTAATTTAAACTATAAAACTTACATGGGAATAATTGAAACTTTTTCACAACACAAGGATCAAATAACAAATAATAGAAATTAAACAATTAATTTTGTCATTATCTATATTTGACATAATTTCAATTTCTTACAAGATAAGTTACCTAATTAATAAAAATAATCAATCTTTAATCATATAAGGAAGTTATTATCTAATCAATTGGTTAATACCTTTTTTTAATCAATGATATACTCAAAAATATGTTTAAAATCTAATTTTAATGACCCAAAATAGTTAGGGCAAGTATCCTTAAGCAAAACAGCAAGAAATCCCGAAATCCCCTCTTTCTGACGCTCGAACTTGCCGAGTTCCTCTATGGACTCGCCAAGTAGGAGCAACTCGCCGAGTCCACATTGGAACTCGCCGAGTTCATCAGTCAGGGAGCCAACAAATCGATTTTGAAGCTTGAACAAATAACCAAAGCATCAATACAATAGAAACCAATCTAGGCTCTGATACCACTGATGGGTTTTAGCCATGAGAACATCCTATGTGCTCATGCAAACCCTAATGCTTGGATCTAGGTTTCTCTATTGTACATGCTATTCATCCAAGACTTTAAACCCTAAATCTAGCATATGATAATCAATATTAACATAATAATGGGTTTAAGATATTCCCTTGATTGTTATGTAGCAATAACAATCTCAAATCCTCCGTGTAATGACTTTAGAAAGCTTAGAGTCACAAATGTCACTCCTATAATGGTTCACAAACACCAAGAGCAAGAGGATGAAGAATAAGGAGAGAGGTGGCTGCCCAAAACATGTGGAAACCCTAGAGAACAAGTTCACCACGTTTTTGGGGCTTAAGGGTCCTATAAATAGTGAGGCAATTAGGGTTATCTAACAAGGAAACCCTAATTTGGATGCTTAGGCCCTAAGCAACCCATGGGCTCCTTCCTTAAAGGCCTAGGACGATTTCTAATGGGTTTCCCCATAGAATTCGTCCACCCCTCTTATATGGAGTTCATTAGCTCAATATTCAACTATCATACAATTGACAGTTCTAGTCCCTTATGTTTAATTAATGTCTTTTAGCCACAAAATTAATTCCTAATTAATTATTGACTAATATTAATTAAACAATATGATTTCTCCTTTAATATATTATTCTCATAATATATTAATAAATCATAATTAATCCTTTCTCTCCATAAATCATCCTATCAAGTTGCTTTGATGAAGGCAACCCAAAAGGACCATGCACCATCGGGTCAAGTACATACCAAAATAGTTATGGACTTAGACACTAATCCAACAACAACAACCTCTATAGACTTTATCAGAAGGTAATGATACACTTGCTGCTGTGTCTACATGAAACGGTTGAGCGAGTGCATAGCAAGCAATTTGAAAAGAACGCGCAAATTCATCAGACACAAAAGAATCTGAGGCACCGGAATCAAATAAGATGTGATCAGGTCTAGAGTTGACGAGAAATGCACCGGTCACAACATTCGGTTCTTCGCGTGCCTCCTATGTGGTAATCTGAAATGCACGGCCTTTAGCTTTTGGCACTTCCTCCTTTTTTGTTGAAGTGTTTACTGGTTGTTAAACAGAAGCTTGACTTCCCGCCATTTGACTAGTAAGAGTAGGGAAAAATGCTTCGTATGGCCAGTAACACCACAAGCAAAGCATGCAACATTATTCATTAGGCAAACGGGCTCCATGTGGCCCATTTATCCACATCCATAATAGATCACCGATTCTTATTATGTTCTACATTAGCCCTAGTGATTCTTTCCACATTTTCGACACGATGGTGGCTGAAGAGAAAAAATTGTGACCTTCCGCGATCACGAGAGGTATTATGAGATTGTACTTGTTTTCCAGGATCATATCGAACGAATTGAGCTGATGGAATAGAGGAAACAGGAACATTTCGATCAACATGTGGATGCTTCGGAACATAAATAATGGCACCATGTATCTCTAAGTCATGGTCGCGCTTTCGGGTATACTCAACAACTTTATCAAATGACAGCACATTCTGATTAACCACAAAATCACAGATTTCATACCATAATCCTTCCATGAATAATTGAATTTTATCATCTTTAATTGGAATATACTTTGCAGCAAACCGTACTTTTTGATTGAATTGAGTTTCATAATCATTCACAGTCATTCCTCCCTGTTTAAGCTCGAGGAATTCTTTCTCCAATCTTCTCCTCATGTCTAGAGGACAATACTTTCCTAGCAAATGAGTTTCGAACATTTCCCAAGATAAATTATCCTGGTCATATTCATTGGGAGCTTCAAATGTTGCTTCCCACCAGACCAAGGCTTCTCCGATGAGCATTGCAGAAGTATAACTAGCCTTGGCTTCGTTAATCACATGTGAAATACAGAATACTTTTTCTGTGTTCTAAATCCAGTTAAGAACAACAATGGGATTAAGAACACCTGAAAACTCTATAGCACCATTACTCTTGAAAGTTTTGAATGAGGGATGTTTCGCCTCCCCTTTTGAAGATTTTCCGATGGCTTTCTCTTTACCTTTGTCGCTATCCTTTTTGTGTTCTCCGTGAGTCTTCCGAATAACACTAGTAAGTTTATCCACAAGTCCATCCTCATGAGGGGATACTGGAGTATTTGCTTCATCAGGATAAGGATCTCCACCCACATCTGGTGTATGGCTACTCACCTGTTCAACCATTGTTCTGAAAATTTGGAGTAATATAGTATTTTAGAATATTAGGATTTATTATTACCTAATACTTTACTTAAGTCTTTCCTATGGTTTGTATCCATATACTTACAATGAATCCGTTCATTTATTGAACTTCCAATAGTTTAAGTCTAAATACCAATCCGTAGAATTTAGTTTGCTTAAACGACTGCTCTGATACCATGATTGAGAGAACCCCTTCTCTAAACTTTACAATATTATTACTCCAAACATGCTACATGCATATTCATAATATAATTTACAAAAGTCTGGATACAAACCAACTATTAAGATTTTTCAAAGTTTTATATGTTACATAACTTCCCATGAATTTATACACTAAGTACAAAAGTGATAATATTAACTATTCTACATCTTCTTATAGTACATGACTATACTGGATGTATATCACCTGAAATAGTTAAACACTAAGAGGGATAAGTGGGTGATGCTTAGTGAGTTCAACAATAGTAACAATATAACGCTATGCCATATATATAACAATATGACAGAAGCAAAGAGGGATAAGGAACAACAAAAGCATAAGTGTATCATATGAAAGGCTTTTCATATCAACCAATAATTTGATTTAAAGATTTATAATCAATGAGATACAACCATTTCAACATGATATACATCAATAAGACTTCAACCCAAGTGGCTCCGAAAATTAACAATTTCTTATTATCATTTTGCTAGAATATACATGCTTTTAGCCCTACCTAGCCCGATGCCAATATCAATAGTGATATGAGTCATGCTCTACATGGCCAAAGGCACAAAGCCAATACAAGAAGTGATACATACATGCTATACATGACCAAAGGCATAAATCCAATACCGGAATAATACGAGACATGATCTACATGGCTAAAGGCTCAAAGCCAATACCAAAAGTGATATGAGACATGCTCTACATGATCAATGATATAAAACCAGGACAACACATGAAAACATATTGAACATATAACACATAACATACAATTGTCCCTCTATTGAACTCATAGTGAAATAAACGAATGATTTCATTTAAAAAAATGACTTTCTTTGACGAAACCAAGAAGTTTTGTTGAAAACCAGGCTTTGTGCGGGCAGGTTGTCGACTGAAAATATTATTTTCTCGGGGTCTTCGGTGCTCTGGGGCTTGCTTCGGGTGTTGGGATGATTTCCTAGGCTTCGGGGGGTGTTAGGGAAATTTGAGAGAGAGTAAATGGTGAAATAGAGTGAAAATTGTAAACAAAATTCGGGCAGCCTCGCACCCTATTTATAGTATCCGAAGCACCTGATTACGTTGGGCGTAATTTCATGGTACGCTGAGTGTACTTCTTTACCAGCCACTATGCTGGGCGTACAACGAGTACACTGGGCATAGTAAGGGATCATCTCGGACGTGCCATAGCTATGAATACATGTACAACATGCAAAGGAGTAGGAGACGTGGCTAATTCGGATCATGAACACAAGTACGTTGGGAGTACTCCGATTTTTTCAAACTTAAAAAATTCTTAACTTTTGCATACGAACTCTGTTTTTGACATTCTTTATATCCACGCGTAGGTATGACTGTGCTCTACAACTTTTATTTAGACTCCTTCGGCTAAATTTGAATTTATTTTTAAAGTTATATTTTAACAGGCCGGATAACCGGAGAACCACAAGCATCATTTACTACGAACCATGGTACTCATTCCATGACATCTCTTCTCAATATGCTCCGGTGTATGGTACCCGAACCATAAGATCACTCCTCGATCCGCTCCGATGTATGGTACTCGAACCATACATCACTCCTCAATCCGCTGCGATGTATGGTACCCGAACCATAACATCACTCCTCAATCCGCTCCGATGTACGGTACTCGAACCATAACATCACTCCTCAATCTGCTCTGATGTATGGTACTCGAATCATAACATCACTCCTCAATCCGCTCCGATGTATGATACTCGAACCATAACATCACTCCTCAATCCGCTCCGATGTATGGTACTCGAACCATAACATCACTCCTCAATCCGCTCCGATGTATGGTACTCGAACCATAACATCACTCCACAATCCGCTCCTTAGAACCTCCAGAATACTCCCTGTATCAAGTATGGGTCCTCTGCTTTCAGTAGTACGGGCCCATACTACCTGCCACATCTACCCATACTTTCCACACGGACCATCCCGGAGCTCCCAATCCCATCGTGCGTGCTCGCTCTCCATCGAAATTCTCTACCTTGCCAGCGCACTCATCTGGCTAAGGTTACTCCCTAGGCTCTTCCTAGATTCCCACACTTCTCTGCCATCAGCTGCTGAAGAGCTCCTAATGATGCCAGCCATCTACCTCCTGAATATCGTCATATTCACTTAGTAGCTGACTCCCATCATTGAGAGTTCCACAAAGCACGAAGCAAGCAGCATTCGGGCATTGAAGCGTCCCCTTCAGCACGAAAAACCTCCTTAGGTTATTATCCACTCACCTTCCTCATTCGTGATGGATATCACTGAACTCTAACAACTCCGCCCCACGTGGGCATCTGGCTACCCTCTCAGCAAGCTCCTCATATGCTCATATAGATACCTCTTCCATATTACTTCCCTGCATAAATCCCCTAAAAATTTCCTGCTGGACACTCTCGCTCAGCACATGCTCAAAAGCACATCATATATATATCAGCAACCCTAGGCTAAGGCATCACAAATCAGACCACTCTAATCCTAAAATATGAATTGTCTAGCCTGCCTCTAGCATGCACACTATCTCATAAAATATATCACAAATATCTCATAACACAAAATAAGGGTGTTTTGGGGAAATCACCATTCGGGCTCTGGCTGATTGTACACACTGCTCTCTTTTTGCTTTCTCTTTGAAACTCTTATTCTCTTTATAAAAGCACATTTCTTTTTGAAAAATTTTCTTAAATCCTCAGTTTGAGTCCAGATTTACCCGAAGGTGCATCCAAATCCCTCAAACCAAGGCTCTGATACCAACTTGTAACACCGTATGTTTCAAAACAATTTTTCATTTAAAAATAAACATTAATTCTTAAAAACACTTTTATTAAAATTCCAGTCATAATCGAATTACAAAAACATAACTCCATTTTTACTTGCTTAATAAACCAGGATCCTCAAAACATGACTCTTTCTCTGGTGTGTACAATCGAGCCGGTGCCGTCCCGTGATCCTGAGAGAAACCTGAAACACATAACACAAAACACTATAAGCACGAAGCTTAGTGAGTTCCCCAAAATACCACACATAACACATATTAGCCACTCGAGGCTATAACTCTGTGGGTCCGTGGACCTTACTCTATGAACCCTCTGGTTCTAACTTTGTGAACCTTCCGGTTCGAACTCTATAAACATGCACAGCATAAATCACATAGAAATAATGCAGTACAACACATAACATACATAGCATACAAATACTCTGTCAAATAACTCTAGTTACCTAATCAAGGTAAAGTATAGTGAGAAGACTCACCTGGAAAGCAGAAAGCAGATATCCCCACACTTGAATATCGAACTCGCCACCACCTAACACATAAGGCAAATAATCTCATGAATATAACTCTCGAGACTAGAATCAACCCTCTCTTGGCACCCTCTTAAGGGTAAAAGACCATTTTACCCCTCTCTTGGCCCAAAGGCCACATCGCTGACCAAACCCTAAAAGTCTACAAAAGTCAACGGTCAACGTTGACCGGACTCGGCGAGTGCACTAGGGCGACTCGGCGAGTCTACACGTGTCCACTGACTCCCTTGGATCCTCTCTTGACATGTCGAGTATTTCTCTGACTCGACGAGTTTCACTTGTCATAAATCGCGGGGCCACCACGACTCAACTCGCCGAGTCTCAAGAACAACTCGACGAGTTTCGGCTTGACTCAGTCCCCCCTTGACTCTCCCTGACTCACTGAGTCGACCCCTCAACTCGACAAGACCACTCGCTGAGTGGTTACGGGCAAACTTCATGCTACTCGCTGAGTCTGTTCTTCAGACTCGGTGAGTCCATGCCATGCATAACTCAAACTCACTTCTGAGGTCAGATCTGTTCCATACAATCATAGATCTGGCCTCCCCAGGCATGATAATCACGTAAAGTCCAAACCTTAGTGCTCAAACAACAACTATTTTCTCCTAGATGATGTTTTAGCCCTATATCTCATAACTCTAGGTCAAAACTCCCATGAATCCTCATAAAGCTTAAGGAATAAAGCTTCTCTGGACCTCTATGGATCTCATCCCAAGCCTCATCACAAATAGGGACGAAATGGACATCAAATCTAGCCAACAAAGGGGTCAAGAAACCCTAACCCCCATGTTTATCATGACAACAGAAAAGGAAGCCAAAATATACCTCCAAGATGATGCTCTGAGCTCCAAAATCGAAAGATGTCCACCTCCCTTGCCTCCTCTTAGCTAGAATCTCCTTTGCTTTGCCAAACAAAGCTTCAAAGGTCAACAATGGCCTCTTCTCTCTCCCAAAACGCTCAAAATCTCTTTAGGGTCTCTCTGGGGTTGGTGGCCGCAAATGACGGCCATAAGCCCCTTTAAATAGGTCTCAAACCCTGGAAATTAGGGTTTCATTAAACAGCGTGGACTCGCCGAGTCCAGACGCGAACCCGCGGACAAAACCGCGATCCTACTCGGCGAGTTTGGACTCCAACTCGCGAGTATCCTCACACTCACCCAAAAATAAAAGAATAAAATAATACTTGGGAATCCGGGGTGTTACAATCCTCCCCCACTAGAATTAGACTTCGCCCTCGAAGTCTCGCTCCGCAAATAACTCCGGATGCTGCTCATGCATCTCACGCTCCGGCTCCCAAGTTAACTCTGACCCTTTCCGATGCTGCCACTGGATCTGCACCAGTGGCACCTCTTTATTCCTCAGAACCTTAGTCCTTCGATCTCTGACCGCCGCTGGTCTCTCAGCATAATTCAGGCTCGCATCCACATGAATATCCTCTAGTGGCACTACTGCTGACTCGTCGGCTACGCACTTTCGCAACCGCGACACGTGGAAAGTGTCGTGAATCTGACCCAACTCTGCTGGCAACTCCAAACGATAGGCTACCCTGCCTACCCTCGCGACCACCCCGAATGGACCAATATATTGGGGCCCCAACTTGCCCCTATTCCTGAATCGAATCACTCCTTTCCAAGGAGAGACCTTCAGGAGCACAAGGTCGCCGATCTGGAACTCGAGCTCGGACCGGCGCCTGTCCGCATAACTCTTCTGACGACTCTGAGCGGTCAATAACCTCCGCCTGACCTGCTGAATCTGCACAGTCGTCTGCAGCCCAATCTCCGTACTACCCATAACACACTGCCCGACCTCTCCCCAGCAAATGGGGGTCCGACACCTCCTCCCATACAACAGCTCAAAGGGTGGCATACCAATGTTCGAATGATAGTTGTCGATATGGGAAAATTCAACCAAGGGTAAATATTGTTGGGTTTTGAGCAATCTAACACTTCCTAAGTGTGCATGCAACCCTAATAAACCCTGGATCTATGTTTGTCTAAATACATGCAAAATAATAATTTTCCAAGGTTCATAACCTATCTAACATGGCATGGGGAACATTTAAACATAAAGAGTTAGATGAGATTACATACCTTTTGATGAGATTGATTCTTTGGAGTTTGAGAGCCAAGCACCAATAATGTGAATGCCTCAAATGGAATCACAAATCACCACAAACACTTGGAAAACTTTGAGAGAGTGTACACACACTTATATTTTCGGCCACACACAAGCACATACACACTAGTGGCTATTTCATGCAACATAAGCATGCTTATATAGTGTATATAGTTAGGGTGAAACCCTAATAACCCATGACCTTTCCTTTTCCAAGGATCCATGGGTTAAAAGCTCCATGGATCATCCATGGACTTCCATACAAGCCTAGCCCATTAACAAATGAGTGTTAGCCCACACTATATAAAACCAATAGCCCACAATCTAATTAGTCTTCCTTTTAATCTCTAAATTAATTCATAATTAATTTAAGACTAAGACTAACTAAATAACATAACTACATATTAATATATTATAACTTATAATATATTAATAAACATATGTGTATAACTCTCATAAAATTATCCATAAATTGTTCGGGTGAAGTGCAACCCAAATGGACCATGCCGGGTCGGGTCAAGTATATACCAAATAAGTTATGGACTTAGACACCTTATCCAACAGACTCCCACTTGGATAAGTCTAATAACTGTATTTGCCTATATAACTTCAGGAACCAACCAGCAATCATAGCTCTCGAAAACTCTGTTGAACTATGAAGCGCCATTTTGAGACAAGTGATCATACAATCCTCTGTTCTCATGATATCAGCCGGACAAACACATGGAACTATGTCTTGCATATTGTCTGGCAGTTGTTTCTTGATTTCCGATTTGTTTGACAAAGAACTTTACTGAACACATCAGTTTAGTTCTGACCGGGCCCGGTACATGGGTCAACACAAAATCATCGAGGGGCCCAGATATTGCTTCTATTTCTAGAAGGAACAGATAAACTTTGACTCATATGCTTGTTCTACTACTTGTTGAATTGTACACAAAGGCACATTTTATGACATCAAGTTACTGATGCGTTTACGTGCAATCAATGCACAACCAACTCATAGGTAACAACTCATATCTCTAGGTTTGAAGATTTATACGATATTATCGTCTCACGATCACTCGAGATAAATTCCATGAAGTGATACAAGTGAGCGTGGGTTTATACCAATACTCATAACTTATGAGTACTCATGAACGTTGCAGCAACCATTTCCATTTCTAAACACCTTTAGACATCTACAAACCCAATTCATGACAATCTTGATTCATACCTACTTCCGACGTATGACCAATTGCGGAGGTTTGAATAAATTAATTATTCTGGAAGTCCAAACATGAAAAATTGAAACAATAGTAAATAATTGACAATGACAGTAACACTTTACTCATAAATAAATCACGAATTTTATTCATCATCAAACGTCGATTACATTTTACAAGTTTCAGGAAAACTATCTAATCTGTAAAACTAATATCGTCCCTTAGCCCGATGCGCCTCGCATGCTGAAAATGCTTAACCCTCGTCAGTCCCTTCATAAGCGGATCTGCAGGATTCTCATCTAACGATACCCTCTTTGCCACAAGGAGTCCTTCTTCAATCTTGTGTCTTATGAAGTGATATTTTCTGTCAATGTGTCACGATCTGCCATCATCTCTTGGTTCCTTGGCTAAGGCAACCGCACTATTGCTGTCACAGAAAATCTCTATAGGCTCCTTAATAGCTGGTACAACTCCAAGGTCTCCGATGAAGTTCTTCAGCCATATCGCCTCCTTCGCTGCTTCACTCGCTGCTATATACTCTGACTCACAAGTCGAATCAGCCACCGTCTCCTGCTTGGAACTCTTCCAAGAAATTGCCCCTCCATTTAAGGTAAAGACCCAACCCGACTGAGAGCGGAAGTTATCCCTATCAGTCTGAAAACTAGCATCACTATACCCTAATACTCTCAAGTCATCACTCCCACCAAGGGTAAGGATCCAATCCTTAGTCCTCCGCAGGTACTTGAGAATGTTCTTTACCACGGTCCAATGAGCCTTACCAGGGTTCCCCTGATACCTGCTGACCATACTCAAAGCAAAGGCCACATCAGGGCGGGTACAAGTCATAGCATACATGATCGAGCCAACAGCGGAAGCATACGGTAATTGGCTCATCTCAGCTATCTCTTCCTCTGTACTCGGACTCTGAGTCTTACTCAGTTTGGCATTGCTTTGGATCGGTAAATCTCCTTTCTTGGAATTCTGCATGTTGAACCTTTTCAACACCTTATCCATATAGGTACTCTGACTAAGTCCAATTAGTCTTTTACTCCTTTCTCTTAATATCCTTATCCCTAGGATATAGGCAGCCTCCCCTAGGTCCTTCATAGCAAAGCACTTCCCAAGCCAAGACTTAACCTCCTGCAAGGTTGGGATGTCATTTCCTATAAGTAGTATGTCATCCACATACAGTACCAAGAAGCTAACTATACTCCCACTAGCTCTGACATACACGCAAGACTCATCTTCACTTCTCGAGAAGCCAAACTCTTTGACCTTCTCGTCGAAACAAAGATTCCAGCTACGAGATGCTTGTTTTAATCCATAAATGGATTTCTCAAGCTTGCATACTCTATTAGGGTACTCTGCACTGATAAAACCCTCTGGCTGATTCATGTACACATCTTCAGCCAACTTTCCATTAAGAAAAGCGGTTTTGACATCCATTTGCCATATTTCATAATCATGAAATGTAGCAATGGCTAGCATAACCCTAATAGACTTAATCTTTGCTACCAGCGAGAAGGTTTCATCATAATCAATACCCTGAGTCTGAGTAAAACCCTTCGCAACCAGTCGAGCCTTATAAGTATGCACTTTTCCTTCCATGTCGGTCTTCTTCTTGAAGATCCATTTGCACCCGACTGTTTTACGGCCTGGTACATTGTCAACCAAGTTCCAAACTTGATTGTCATACATGGACTGTATCTCGCTGTCCATAGCCTCCTTCCATTTAGCAGACTCCGGGCCTGCCATGGCTTCCTTAACACTTCTAGGTTCATCCAGATTTACCAGTGTACTATCACTGATAAACGTATCACCTTCCGTAGTAATATGAAAGCCATAATAAAACGAAGGTGTGTTCCTAACCCGTGTGGAACGCCTCGGAGGTACAGACATGTCAGCTTGCTCAACAGGAGTTTTCTCCTCAGGTTGATTGCTAGTGTCTGAGGTTCCTTCACCAATTGCTTCTTGAATTTCTTCAAGATCAATTTGCCTCCCACTGTCTCCTTGGCTTATAAATTCTCTCTCACAAAAGACCCCTCTTCTTGCTACAAAGACCACATTCTCACTGGGTCTATAGAAGAGGTAACCGAAGGATTTCTGTGGGTAGCCGATGAAAATAAACCTTTCACTTCGGGGTTCGAGCTTATCATGATTTTCAGGCCTCACGAAAGCCTCGCAACCCCAAATCTTGATGTGGTCTAAATTGGGAACCTTCCCAGTCCACATCTCATGAGGTGTTTTGGTAACCTTCTTTGTAGGGACTAGATTAAGGATATGGGGGGCAGTCTCTAAGGCATACCCCCAAAAAGAGATTGGTAGCGAAGCTCGACTCATCATAGAGTGAACCATGTCCAACAAGGTTCGATTACGCCTCTCAGCTACACCATTCAGCTGTGGTGTCCTGGGAGGAGTCAATTGTGAGACAATCCCACACTCCTTAAGATAGTCAAGGAACTCGGTACTAAGATACTCACCACCTCGATCGGATCGAAGAATCTTAATGTTCCTGCCCAATTGATTTTCTACTTCCTGTTTGAATTCCTTAAACCTTTCAAAGGTTTCTGACTTATGTTTGATTAAGTAGACATAACCATATCTACTAAAATCATCAATAAAAGTCACATAATACCGATTAGCATCCCTTGTGGCGGTTTTGAATGGCCCACATACATCAGTGCATATTAGGTCCAACAAACCCTCACCCCTTTCACAAGTTCCAGTAAAGGGTGATTTTGTCATCTTTCCAAGTAGACAAGATTCACAACTATCATCCGATTTAAGGTCGAATGACTCCAAGACTCCATTCTTTTGGAGTTAGCCTATGTGTTTCTTGTTTACATGTCCAAGACGACAATGCCATAATGATGCCTTATCTAGGCTAGTAGAAGAATCAATATACAACACATTATTTCCTAAGTTGTCTACAATCGACACAGTTTCATACACACCATCACAAGGTAATGCTTTAAAGTAAAACACATTATTAAAGAAAGCATTAATACCACCACATTCATTATCAAACGAAAGGTAAAACCTTGTTAGTACAAACCATGAAAGGAAATAATATTCCTCTCCATTTCAGATGAGTACACACATTTATTCAAATCTATTTTTAACCCATTATTCAGCAACAAAGTATAAACTCCAATCTTGGAAACAGGTGAAGCCTTCCTATTCCCCATGATCAAGTTTATCTTCCCGTGCTCCACATCCTCACTTCTTCTTAGGCCCTGCAAATCAGAACATATGTGAATACCACATCCTGTATCAAGCACCCAAGAGTTAGAATATGTTGAGTAATTAGACAATATTGTGTAAATACCTGCATGGGTGGGTTTCACTTTCCCATCCTTTAGATCCTGCAAGTACTTAGGGCAGTTTTGCTTCCAGTACCCCTTGTCCAGGCAATAGTAGCAATCAGCATCCTTGGGAATGGCAGAAGGAGTGACAGAACCGCTCTTGGTCTTCGATGAGGAGCCTTCAAGAGACTTTCCCTTGGTACCCTTCGAAGGGTGCTTCCTCTTTTTCCCTTTGCCTTGCCCGATAGCCAAAACAGGGGTAGATGTTGGAGTAGGAGTAGTAGAGGTAACAACCGCCTTGCCCTTAAGACCGGTTTCAGCGGTCTTCAAGAGTCCTTGAAGCTTGCTGAGGGTAACTTCTTCCTTGTTCATATGATATGTCATACGAAAGTGGTCATAACAAGAAGGTAAGGAGTGCAAAATGATGTCAATTTCCAACTCCTCAGGGAAGTTTACATTCAGCTTCAGCAGACGGTCCACATACCTTTGCATCTTTTTCATGTGGGACATGACGGATTCACCGTCCTTCATGTGGGTAGTTATTATGGAGGAGATAATTTCATACCGCTCCTGACGAGCACTCTGATGGTACCTCTCCATCAGGTCTTGGTGCATCTCAAAAGGGTAGAAATCTTCATATGACTTTTAGAGCTCGGCTGTCATCGTGGCCATCATGATACATGCCACCTTAGTAGCATCTCTCTCATGTGTCCTGAATCCAGCGATCTCCTCAGGAGTAGCAGTAGACTCATCAAGCTCTTTTAACTCCTTATCGAGGACATATTCCTTGTCCTCATAACGAGTAACCATCCTGATGTTCCTAATCCAATCCATGAAGTTGGAACCATCAAAGATGACCCTCCCACAAAGATTCATGAGAGAGAAAGAACCAGTTGGGTTAGAGCCTGAAGCATTAGAGTTGGAAGACATCTGAAAGAAGAAAGCAAGTTTAGATTAGATATATAGAGTCCTTAATAAGACACCCAAATGTAATATTAAGGCTAGGATCCAATCACAATATATTATACTTAGAAGAGGGATGCCGTAATCTAAGTAATAATATATTTGAAAGGTAGGTGAATGACGATTCACCAATTTCCACCATGAAAAACAAAATAAATTATTAGGTTTTAATTGGATTTAAAATTCCTAGATTCTTTTGAGATTCATTGAACTTTTCAATGGCATGTTTCAATCTCGATTGTGCCCTTCAAGTTTTGTGACTGGGATGCCGAGGATCACAAAACAAGGTGTGAATAACCATGCTAATTCACTTGGTACCCTTAATATTATCACCTAATCAATGTGCCGGTTAACCACACACACTCCATTGATCTATGACAAACACTAAGTCACCCTTCGTGATCCTTACTAGTCCAAGTTAGTGTGCCGGTTAACCACACACGCTCCACCAACGACTTGGTAAGGTACAAAGTGTGAAATCCATGGACTAGCACCATGTTCACATTTTTCCTAAAATAACTAAGATTGGGAACTAAAGAGGTTTAGTTACTTTATAATAATCATTATACTTTTAATGAGGATTTAAAGTCATTGTCCTACCCGTTCGGCTAACGACCCTCCACCAGTCAAGCAAGCGGTGGGTGAGAGTAGACACCCATTAAGTTGCCATTTTATAGGCAACAACCTTATACCCACCTTATACACCTGCTTCGTGAATGAGGCCTACTAACGATATAACGACTTATTCTTATACATATATATATATATATATATATATATATATATATATATATATATATATATATATATATAACGATATAACGATATAACATTAACTATTAATGTTATAAATAGTATAAGGGTTGAATTTTAACTATTAAAACTCTAAGGCTTGGAATTAAAGTTTATTAAAGTGTGTGAAACTTTACAAATTCCAAAACTTGAGGGCAAGTTTTGTAACTATCCAAAACTTTTCATTTCATAACTTATGAATTAAAGGTTCATAAAAAAAGAAGACTCTTCATTTTCGTGTAACTTATGTGTTTAAATGTGTGTGTTAAAGAAAAGTGACCTTTGGATATCCATAACTTGAGGACAAATTATGGACTCCATTAAAACACATAAATGATCAAGAATTAATTCTAAACAATTCAGCAAATAATTCCTATCATCTTCTAAATTCATAAGAACATGAACATGATCATCAAAATTTCAAGAATTATATGAACACATAAAACATGAAATTTTGATATATGCTATTGTAAATGGATTAGAACAACCATTACACCAACTAAAACAAGTTTAAAACACCAAAACAGTTTAGGGTAATGTTTCTAGTCCATTTCCAGCAGCAAAAGTCGAAATTCTGCACTCTGATCATTCTACTCGCCGAGTGCACGAACCTACTCGGCGAGTCCCCCCATGGACTCGGCGAGTACATCAGTCAGACAGCAACAATTTCAACTTTTTTCACTGTTTTGCATCAAGTATCAAACAAGCAAGCCTAGGCTCTGATACCACTGTTGGGTTTTAAGCAATCTAACACTTCCTAAGTGTGCATGCAACCCTAATAAACCTTGGATCTATGTTTGTCTAAATACATGCAAAATAATAATTTTCCAAGGTTCATAACCTATCTAACATGGCATGGGGAACATTTAAACATAAAGAGTTAGATGAGATTACATACCTTTTGATGAAATTGATTCTTTGGAGTTTGAGAGCCAAGCACCAATAATGTGAATGCCTCAAATGGAATCACAAATCACCACAAACACTTGGAGAACTTTGAGAGAGTGTACACACACTTATATTTTCGGCCACACACAAGCACACACACACTAGTGGCTATTTCATGCAACATAAGCATGCTTATATAGTGTACATAGTTAGGGTGAAACCCTAATAACCCATGACCTTTCCTTTTCCAAGGATCCATGGGTTAAAAACTCCATGGATCATCCATGGACTTCCATACAAGCCTAGCCCATTAACAAATGAGTGTTAGCCCACACTATATAAAACCAATAGCCCACAATCTAATTAGTCTTCCTTTTAATCTCTAAATTAATTCATAATTAATTTAAGACTAACACTAATTAAATAACATAACTACATATTAATATATTATAACTTATAATATATTAATAAACATATGTGTATAACTCTCATAAAATTATCCATAAATTGTTCGGGTGAAGTGCAACCCAAATGGACCATGCCGGGTCGGGTCAAGTATATACCAAATAAGTTATGGAATTAGACACCTTATCCAACAAATACGTGCTGCAACTCCCTCCGAAATCTAATACACATGCCCGAAGCATGTCTTCGAGCGTCTGAATCGTTCGCTCGCTCTGAAGTGTCCTCAGATATCACCATGATAAGCTCTAGCTCATTTCTCATATCCCTCTTCGAGACTGAGCACCAGGTCAGCTTTTGACTCCACAACTGTGCCTCTAAAGGTCACCCATATCATGATGTAAATATCCCACTAACTTCCTCCCCGTGACCACTATCCCGGCCCAGTGACACGCAAGTCACAAAATTCTCTTTTCCTTATGCGAGAAAAATACAATCCAACCGAGGATCGTCTCAACTCTGATCTCTGGTTTCTACTACGCATATCCCTTGCGCATCTCGCCGCATCTCCCGACAGAGACGGAGGCCCCAGTCTCACCCCCGGTTAAACACCCAGGCTCCAAAAACTCAATACTAGGGCTACTCAAGCCCAAAACTCTTCCACATCATATACTGATCGGAGAACACTCCATCATCACATTCTTTTGCCGTCTAGTGAGTACTATGGCTCCCCTCAACATCATGATGACCTCTCAATGACTAGCGAGTACTACGGCTCCCCGCAGTATCACAACACTCTCTGATTAGTGAGTACTACGGCTCCTCGCAGTATCACAACACCCTCTGACTAGTGAGTACTACGGCTCCCCATAGTATCACAACACTCTCTGACTAGTGAGTACTATGGCTCCCCGCAGTATCACAACACTCTCTACCTCCACTAACTCATGCTCCGCAGACTATCATAGGTAGCTACCTGTAACGCCTGTGTTTCCGAGCTTGCCATTTTTAGCAATATAATGGTCTAGGTTAACCTTTGTAACCCGTTTTGAAATAATAAGATTGTATTATTTGAGTATTACGTGTTTTGTGCTTAATTGCTTAATTATGTGGTTTGATTAATTAAGAATAAAAATAAGCGTCAAAATTTAAGTGTAAAATAAACTTAATATCTTTGGTTAATGTTGTAGTAATTGAAACGAGGTTTCCGAATATATATAGAACGCCCAAATCTGACTTCGTATGAGGAAGTTATGATTTATCGAAGTTCCGGCTTAGCGGTATGCAGCCTGAAATACTCGATTTGAGATCGAGCGGTTTTTAGCCGAAGCAATCTAAATGAGAATCGAAGATCTCATTGTTGGTATCGAAGCGATAAAAAGTTAGGCGAGAACGGACGTCAAACGAAGAAGTTATGAATTTATAACGAAAGTTTCTGTCCCGGCCTATTAAAAATAATTAATAAAAATAAAGTCAAAATTAGCCGACGGAGTCTAAACGAAAGTCGTAGAGCGTGGTCTCACCTTTCTGTGGATATAAAGAACGTCGAAAACGGAGTTCGTATGAGGAAGTTATGAATTTCCGAAGTTTATTAATCATTTTGTATTTAAATTTAAATCAAAATCGGAAGCCTTATCTGAAGACGAGTCACTGGTGTGATCCAGAGTACGCCCCGCGTACGAGGGTACGCTACCGCGTACTCAGCATAGTGTCGACACTTCGGATGACGCATGCAGTGACGATTTCGGAAGCAGTACGCGTTGCGTACTGCAGTACGCCCCGCGTACTCCGAGGCTCCAGCCTCTATAAAAGGGATCCAAAGGCAGCCGAGAGTTTTGTTCATTTCTTCTCTTCTCTCTCCCGTTTTGCATCATTTTGCGTGCCAGAAATATCCCGAAGCCCCGGTATTGTTCCTGAGTCCCGAAGCAAGTCCCGAGATCCCGAAGATCCCGAGAAGTGCGGTTCCCGAGTCGAAGCTCTGCCCGCGAGAAGTTCGATTTTCGAGGAGATCTTCCAGATCTGCTGAGGATTACTACTTCTATAAGCCGTAGTGCTGTCGGATCATCTTCTGATCAAGTGAGTGTGTAGTTATTTTCTTCTAATACAATAATACGAAGTATTTTATATAAAATACGTGCTATGTGTATATATTTGGTTGTGTTATGTGTGAATGTGTATTCACTCTCTTCTATCTTATAGATCTGATTATTTCTCTATGAGATATGTGTTATGTGTGTGTGTGCCTCATCTGTTATGTGATATATGTGTTGACTAAAGCATGCTATACAGGTTTTTAAACTATGTATGCAAATGTATAGTTTTATCTACTAATATGTTGGGTAGAACATGGGTAGACAGTTGGTGTGTAATAAACAGATGAGAGGCCTCGTTGTTGTTTGATTGAGTCATCTAGCGGAGTTTAGATGACGACCACTGGCTATTCTAGACAGTCTTGTGGAAACATTAGCAGGTTCGCCACCTGTAGGTGTTAATGAACTTGGGTGTTCATTTGCTGTACTCCATCCCCCTCATGGTTGCCTTATTTGACTTATATTGCTGAGGTACCCCCGAAGCATGTGTTGTCGCCCCGATGAAATATTCTTAGACTAGGTCCCTTATGTTAGTTGTTTTAGGGACATTAAAGTGAGAATAACGGGAATGGGTAATTGGGTTATTGTTGGTTGGTGAAAATTAAATATGATATTTATTGTGGGTTGAAAACTCTATATGCTCACCAGGCTCCCAAGCCTGACCCACTCAATTTTAAATTGTATTACAGGAAGTGGCGGAAGGGCATGAGATGGATGAACCATCAAGTTGTTTTGTGTACAAGTCTGCATATGTTTATATTTGTTATATGACTTGTAATGTATTCGTTTATGCTTATTGGTCTGTATCGGAACATGACACCCCGAGTTTTGATTATAATGAAAATACATTTCTTTTATGAAATGCTTTGGTAAACATTGTTTTATCATGCTTTGTTTTTGGGAACAAATTCCGCAACTCTTTCAAATCAAAAAGATTTACTCTGAAAATATTTAAAAGCATAAATGAAAATCGGTCTTTTATGGCCGAGATTTTGGGGATGTCACACTACCCATACTCGACTCGAATATGCATCACAGACTCTGGAGGCAATCGACATAACAAAATGCCTACCCTTGCGGAGATCCACTCTCTTAAATAATCCCTCTGGATGCCAATACTCGAAGGGCTCCCACTAGATCCATAGATACTTGATATACCACAAGTCGTCTCAACTCAAGATTCAAGAATAACTCCGAAATAAAGATATCATACCCGGATACCTCGGAACACCCCAACAGAACATCACAAGATCCTGCCACAACCACTGATCTCCTGCCCCAAGCATCATATAGATACAATAATACATTTCCTCTGAACCCCATAATTAGATCTTCATTTTTCCCAAATTGCAACTTCGGTGTATCCAATTACTCAATTGGAATACGAGAAAACGCTAACGCTACGAAATACGCTGATAATTCTCCGAAACCCTTTTTCCTACCGCTCAAAATCCAAGCAAGAATACGCCTACCGACCCGGGAGTTGGCTGCCCAATCATTCTCTACCTACTTGCAACAACACTGACCACTACCAGGTTCCTGACCATTAACCACCTGCCGTGGAGACATTCATCCTTCTCAAACAAGTACTTCCCGCATTAACTCACTCTGACCCCTTTCCTCGATCACCAACATCTCTGGTCTCATGAATTCTTACCGCAGATCTCTATAGTGCACTTATAACTGCTCTTGACAAATCTCTGCTTTCTTCCATACGGTACCCGGTTCTCCCCCACTCAGGGTTCGAACCATCACCAATTAGCACACAACCATCCCACAAACTATTTTCACCAGCAAATCGCACCTGCCCCTGGAAAGTGCTACACAACGCCCGATAATCCCCTTTAAGGAAATCAATCGACCTCATATACTCTGAACCTCAGATGAAATCCACAAGAACTTCTCGTCACGACTGCCTCTAGTCGCTCCAAGTCTCGTACCAATCCAATACCAAACAACTCAACTGCCCAATAACATCACTGGCTCATAGACTGAACCACAAAATCATCGTACCCCCCACCTCAACTCATCAACCAACGTTCCAACACATGGATCATCCTAAGAACAGGGACCCACTCCCATATTTAATACCCAACATAGATAGAAAACCCACTGCACTGCTAAACTCGACTGAACTCCCCACTGATACCACTACAATACACCCTACTATACTCAAATAGGTGTAATGTGGTCCTCGACTATCTCAGTCCCAACTAACTATCTGTTCATGATAAATCACTGCCTCGCGGCGCACATGCTACCTGATACTCTGGTGGAAAATCATCATCAATGACAACCTGTAGGGTTTACCCCCAAACCCAAAACTTAAACATCATGCTTCTCATGTTTTGCAAACTAACATAATTAGTACCACCCAGATCATAGAAGGTGACATCTCCTCTATTGACTGATTGCTCAACTCAGACCAAAATTCTCCCCTCTCTCTGACTCCTTACAAAAATACTCTGAGAGCTCTCGATCTCCCTCTCAAAGGACGCCTCTTCGAACTCAATCATGACCGGATAACCGGAGAACCACAAGCATCATTCACTACGAACCATGGTACTCATTCCATGACATCTCTTCTCAATATGCTCCGGTGTATGGTACCCGAACCATAACATCACTCCTCGATCCGGTGTATGGTAGGTAGAGGTGGGAGTAGGGATGTGTTTATATTTTAGAAAAATTTTGAAATTAGAAAATTTTGGAAAACAATGATTATTGGTTTTCCAGAAAATTTCAACTTCTTTGTAATTTTAGGAAACGGAAAATTTTCTTTTTCCATGAAAAATCTGATGGGTTTTGGTCATAAGACATCCTATGTGCTCATACAAACCCTAATGCTTGGATCTAGGTTTCTCTATTGTACATGCTTTGAATCCAAGACTATAAACCCTAATTCTAGCATATGGAAATCAATATTAACATATAAATGGGTTTAAGAACATACCTTGATTGTTATATAGCAATAACAATCCTAATCCTCCTTGAATTGACTTTGGAAGGCTTAGAGTCACAAGTGTCACTCCTCTAATGGCTTACAAACACCATAAGCAAGTGGAGAAGGTATAAAGAGAGAGGAGAGAGGTAGGAATTCATCTCTATGACCTCTTGGGAAGAAGTACACGAATTCTAAGGCCTTAGGGGTCTTTATATAGGGTTGGGATTAGGGTTTCAGTCCTTATCCTTATCTAGTTACTTGCCCATCAAGCAATTATAAGATAAGTCTTAGAAAATCCCTATCTCTTGGAACTTGGACGATTTTAAGGATATCCTTATCCTTGAATTCGTCCATCCTTTAACAAGGATAACCATTGCCCTATTTTGCAACTATCACAAATTCAGCCCCTTCTAGTTTAATTAATTACACTTGATCACAAAATTAATTCTTAATTAATTATTGACCAATATTAATTAAACAAATATGATTTCTCCTTTAATATATTATTCTTATAACATATTAATAAATCATAATAACCTCTCTCTATTTATTTCTCCAATCAAGTTGCTTTGGTGAAGGCAACCCAAAAGGACCATGCACCATCGGGTCAAGTACATACCAAAATAGTTATGGACTTAGACACTAATCCAACAGTCTCCCACTTGGATAAGTCTAATAACTATTCTGCGTATGACTTCGGATCCCGATCTGCAATCGTAGCTTTCCAAAGCCGCTGTCAAATCTGATCATATCAAATACGCGTGTCCTTAGATAAGGGATCATATACTCCTCCATTCTAGATATCATATGAGATATGATTTCAAATCATTCTCTTTGTACTACATCTCGATTTCCGATTTATGACGACAGACTAATTGAAAAAATCAAATTAGCCCTAGCCCGGCCGAGCATTTATGTTTGTCATCATTAAACCATCGAGGGGCCTAAAGATATCGCTTTTATTCTACTTTGAATAAAAGGAACGGATAAACTTTGATACAATGCTTGCTTGCACTCACCCACCGAATTACACACAAGAATATGTTTTATAACACCAAGTTACTGGTGCGTTTACATATTATCAATGTGCAACCGATTTGCAAGATACAACTCACACATCTCGGTTTCAAGAATATAAGATGTTATCGTCTCACCAATCACTCGTAATACAATTCATGGAGTGATCCAAGTGAGCGTGGGTTTAATCCAATGCTCAAATCATATTCATAAGCACTCATGAACGTTGCAGCAAACATTTGCTTATGTCTAATACTCTTCTAGACAATCCACACACCAATTCACGATAGTCTTCATTCATATCTACTTCCAACATATGAATGACTATGGCCCGTTCGAATAATTCGATTATTCTTAATAAACTCAATTATTCTGGAAGTCAAAACATGCAAATGTGAAACACAATAATAATACTAATCCCATATGGCCTCAAACCTTTGAGTATAAATAAAACGCCTTTTATTTATCACCATATTGATTACTCATTATTTGTCGTTTCGGGTAATCAACTTCTTACTTGAATTATTACACTTGTCCCATGCACCTCGCATGCACACAATGTTTACCTATGGTTCTTACTTTTGTGAAATAGACAAATTGAACACATTTCCAATCATTCTCATTTTACAACTCCAAATCCTTTTTCATATGTGTAAGAATATCAAATTCTTGCTCCTTATAGAATATGCTAGATTCTAACACTTTACGCAACGAACCTTTCGTAATGTCACTGCACCAAAGTCACAAAGACTATTGTCAATGATATTACAAAGTCCTCTATCGGAGATTGTTACAAGACAATTCCTTAGATATGATGTCTCTCTCTCAAAGTACATTCCTTTGAACATCCTTTTGCATAAAAGTTTCTAATCTAGTCATAGATTTTTTAATATTCAATTCCCAATATGGACACGCTTCCATATTTTCCATATGACAACTCATTCTTAATAGAATCTTATCTATTCGTAATGATGTCGATATGGCCCATCCAATATGAGAACATTTCCATATCTTCCAATACTATACTTCCAACTGCTCACAAGCGACCAATCCTCGTCGAACTTTGGATTGTCCTTTGATAGTTGTTTAATTATTTTAGTCAAAACCAATTCTAGTCCCTTTTTCCTCTAAATGCGCTAGACATTTGGAAAATTTTAGAATGGTCAAACATTAAAACATTTGCAATTGATCCTATACCCGAAGCGTATGGGACACGACGCATAATGTTTTATTTGCTATGTTCTCAAAATTCGAATTGTGAAGAGGAATGCCATAATCATAATCGAAATTTTAAGAACACACTATATACCTTTGACTAAATCTATTAACATTCCACAACCTAAGACTTTAGATTTGAAATGAAGCATAATATTCTCTCCCTTAATTATAGCAAAACAACCTTTCAACTCTTACAACTTTGCAAAGTATGACTCTTGTTTTCTATAATTAATATTGCCAACTTTGCAATACTTTCCATAATAATCATACAATCATAACTTTTATGCTCCCACTATCATTATGATTACTATAAAACATAACACTTATGCTCCCACTAGCTTCGACTTGTATTCAAAACATCTTAACTTCTAGAAAGACAACACCTATTGAATTTCTTAAGTCCATGTTTCTAATACTTAGTGCTTTGATAATCTTTTATCAAGGCTTCTTGAACTTATACACCTTAGACTTCGATAGTTCATATGTGTGTCTAAACACTTAAGACTAATTGCCAAACCTCACAATTCAAATTATGGAAAGGGATATCGTAACCATAATTGAATTCGAGAATGCAATTTTACAATCACTATCTTCTTAAAATCTTTCTTAGTGAAAGCATTTCCTCACAATCATTTTCATGAAGGAGGAAATCTTATGACACTTAGATTTGAGCGGTGTATGTGTTCCTATCCATGTGAATTTGTTAAAACAAAGTTTACGAAAAATTCAAACTCATATGGACCGAACTTTCTTAATCTTGATTTCTTGCCTTTATGTTAGCGCAGCTGCCCACCATGTCTTCCAAGTAGTTAAGCAGCTCACCCTTTCCTATCAATGTACCTTTCATTGATTAAGGTGCTTTGCCTTTTATGCGTTCAAAATGAGAACTCATAGAACTCACATGCATAATTAACTTAATTGGAACAGCACAGAATCAAAATATTGTCAACACGATAGGTTGTAAACCTCAACTCGTGTGCTAGTGATGATCGTTAAGGTTTATTTGATTTGTTCTTGAAACCTTACAAGACCATTAAGACTCCCACTGACTCCTTGACATATAAGATTCTCTTGTCATTAACCATTTCTTGACAAACAAATATTCAAGAGTTAGTGTAGCTTTTATCAAAACACTTCATAAATTGGTCCTAGTTCGTCTTTGTCTTATCCAAGACATCACAACTTACCACATTTAATGAATGTTATAGACCTTCTTAATACTTTTTTTACTCAATGTCAGAATCTTAACTTTAAGACTTGTTTTGGAACGAAGTATGATTGACTTATTGATTTAACCATTTCTTCAATTCTTGATTCCTCTTCTTAGACATACAATTGTAGTAAGACTCACTTAGAGGATCAATTGAGATATGGTTCTTAATCATTAAGACCTATCATAAAGCATAAAAGGTACTCTCCCTTCTTCTTAGAATGGAGAAACTTTTATCTTTCTGCCTACTTGATTCTTCTTATTCGTTCTGCTATTGATTTAAACATTTTCAATCAATTTAGAATTACACTTAATCTTATAAGCATAATCATATTTACTAAACCTTTAGTAAATCATGACGAATGTCTTTGTTACTCTTATGGTGGACTTGATCAACACGCAACTTTGTGTATTCGATCTCCAAGTCCTTCACTTGACACTTTGTCAATGAATTAGTCTAATTTCCAAATATGAAATTTCTCATTCATCGTGCAACCAGGATGCATGATTCCAAGTTTTTGTCCAATTGAAACTTGGGCGATGAGAAACTCTCCCTATTTGGTAAATTCTCGTCTTTCCATAAATAACATAATAAGAACCAAATTCATTATTGCTAATAATAGAAACATTTTAACATCAATTTTTCATACACGCCATTGTAAGGATAAATAAATAAAATTTAAAATCAAAATTTATTTTATTGCGGAAAAATTTGTCCTTACAATGCAACTCATTGAAAAACTTATGCTAATACATCTTTCTTAGCAATGTAATTCTAACTCTAAGTAGTAGCTCAAGAATCTAATCTTCGAGAAACGCGATCGAAATCCATTCCTTCACGGTTAGATTCTACTCACTTCTTCCCTTAAGCTTCCTTTCTTTTCTTTGATCCTACAAAACATCAATTGTAATCTCATCACATTATGTATTAAGAATCTAGAATAGAAGCTTAAAAGAGTTAGTCAATGGATTTTACCTAGATTAGAGCCATACGTTTCGACTCTCCCATCTCTTAGATCTCTTAGGTAAATATGGCAACTTCGTCTCCAATGCCCCTTCTCTTGGCAATAAAAGCAGATCGACTCTTTTGGAACAGCACATGGAACTACTTCAGACATTTCCTTTCTCTTATGATCAAACTTTTCGATCATAGCATGCCTTTCGTTGCCATTGTCTATATCCATAGAGGTCTCGAAGGCAGATCCACCAATCAACTTTGCTTTTCTATTGCGCCAAATCATTGCTGATTCAGCAGCAATAAGCATATAGGTGAGATCTATAAGGGTCACGTCGTAGTTCATCATATAGTACTCTCTTACGAACTCACTATATGAGTTGGAAAGTCACTGAAGATCCCAATCAACAGCCATTTCCTCATAGACAACGGATCCCGACATTCTTAACCTATCAATGTGTGACTTCATCCCTAGGACGTGTGCACCCACGGACTTTCCTTCTTTATGTTTACTTGCCAAAAGGGATTGAGTGAGCTTGAACTTTTCAAGCCTTCGAACTTGTGGGTTAGGGAGAATAATAGGAGGAGGAGGAGGAAGTGAAGCATGATTTCTTGTTCCTCGATTGAATCGTGGAATACCATCTTCATGTGGAATGCTTGTTCCACGGGATTTGGGAAAACCATAGTTACAAAACGGGAGAAAAACGAATTCAAGTTAGTTGATTGATTGAGTCCTTAGTAAATCACCCAAATGAAATACTAAGGCTTGGACCCAACACAATATTCTACAACTCGGGAGAGGGATGCCGTAACCCTAATTGCAGAACATTTGAAGGTAAGTGAATGACGATTCACTAATTTCCACCACGAAAAATGAAAAAGAAATTTAAGTTTTAAATCTATGAAAACTCCTAGATCCTTTGAGATTCATTGAACTTTCAGTGGCATGTTTAAATCTCGATATGCCCCTCTCGTTTGTGACTGGGATACTGAGGATCACAAAGCGGCTGTGAATAACCATGCAAACTTACATGGTGCCCTCACATGTTACAGTCACCTATTCGATGTGTCGGTAAACCACACACGCTCCACCGAACTATGACAAACATTGAGTCACCCTTTGCTACCTTTGCTTAGAACCAATTAGTGTGTCGGTAAACCACACACGCTCCACTAACGTCTTCACAAGGGCACAAAGTGTAATTTCATGGAATTGCATTAATTCACTTTTGCCTAAGTAACTAAGATTGGGAATTTTATGAAAACATTTAGTTACTTTTATACTTTATTATACTTATAATGGAAGGTTTCGTCATATCCTACCCGTTCGGCTAACGACCCTCCACTAGTCAAGAGTGCGGTGGGTAAGAGTGGATACCCATTCAATCGCCATTTTATAGGCAATTTCCTTAAACACCCCTTATAGACTAGCTTCGTGAATGAGGCCTACTAACGGTAAGACTGACTTTTACTCATACATATATATAATGTTAGACTTTTAATGTTATATATAGTATAGGGTGTATTTTATACTTTCAAAATACTAGGTGGTCTAATTTAACAATTTTACTTTTAATTCAATTAAATTGTAAACCTAAACTTTTATGGATTTATTAAACCTCTTTTAATTATACACCTTAATTAATTAACAAAACCATAAGGGTGTGATTTGAACTTTTTCAAAACTATACTAGAGTTTTAGAATTTAACATTCCTAATTAAACTTTTAATCGACTTTTAAATTTCAAAACTTGAGGGCAAGTTTTGAAACCTTTTTTCAAAACATAGGGTTTCAACTATTTAAATTTCAAAACTACAAAACTATTGGGTTCAAATTTAAACTATAAAACCTAAAGGGCAAAATATGAAACTTTTTATAACAAGGATCAAATAACAAATAATCTAAACTAACATTTAATTACATAATTATCCATATTTGATTTGTTTAATAATTTCTTGCAAAACAATTTATCAATTTACTCAAAATAATTAATCAATTATCTTATAAGGAAACAATTATCTTATTAATTGATAAATATCTTCAATTAGATCAAAAATATAGTCAAATATATCATATAATCAGATTAATATCGATCTAACATGATAAGGTAACTATCCCAATGCAAAAATAGCAAGAAATCCCGAGATAAGCTCTATCTGACGAGTTGACTCGTCGAGTCAAGCCTGGACTCGTCGAGTCACCTTGGACTCGGCGAGTTCAGCTATGGACTCGGCGAGTCCAGCCTCCAAAACACCAAAAAACGAATTTTTTAGATATACAATGCATCAATACAATTGAAACCAGGCTAGGCTCTGATACCACTGATGGGTTTTGGTCATAAGACATCCTATGTGCTCATACAAACCCTAATGCTTGGATCTAGGTTTCTCTATTGTACATGCTTTGAATCCAAGACTATAAACCCTAATTCTAGCATATGGAAATCAATATTAACATATAAATGGGTTTAAGAACATACCTTGATTGTTATATAGCAATAACAATCCTAATCCTCCTTGAATTGACTTTGGAAGGCTTAGAGTCACAAGTGTCACTCCTCTAATGGCTTACAAACACCATAACCAAGTGGAGAAGGTATAAATAGAGAGGAGAGAGGTAGGAATTCGTCTCTAGGACCTCTTGGGAAGAAGTACACGAATTCTAAGGCCTTAGGGGTCTTTATATAGGGTTGGATTAGGGTTTCAGTCCTTATCCTTATCTAGTTACTTGCCCATCAAGCAATTATAAGATAAGTCTTAGAAAATCCCTATCTCTTGGACCTTGGATGATTTTAAGGATATCCTTATCCTTGAATTCGTCCATCCTTTAACAAGGATAACCATTGCCCTATTTTGCAACTATCACATAATTACAATTCAGCCCCTTCTAGTTTAATTAATTACACTTGATCACAAAATTAATTCTTAATTAATTATTGACCAATATTAATTAAACAAATATGATTTCTCGTTTAATATATTATTCTTATAACATATTAATAAATCATAATAACCTCTCTCTCTATTTATTTCTCCAATCAAGTTGCTTTGGTGAAGGCAACCCAAAAGGACCATGCACCATCGGGTCAAGTACATACCAAAATAGTTATGGACTTAGACACTAATCCAACAAAATCTAGAAAAACAGACGAACTAAACATGTTTTCAAAACTCTCATTTTTCTTGGAAATTTTTTCTGGAAACGGCCAATTTTTCCACTATTAAACACAACCTAAGATTTTCAAAAATCAAAAAATCTAACCAAAGCAAGGTGGATCTAATACCAATTGTTAGGTTTTTATTCAAAATTAGTTTCAAAAACATGATTTAGGCAATAGAAGACATGATAATTTGAATAACATAAAACAAGTTTATACCCACCAAGGATCATCTTGCAAGTTGTAGAAAGATTTAAACACCACCAAACAATAGATGAAGAAATAACAACCTTTGTAGTTCTTTGGGTCCTGTCGGGAGGCTTGAAAGTTGATGAAGAATGATGAACTCCAAAAATGACTCAACTTGATGTAAAATGCTAGTTCTTTTGTATAAAACTCTTAAGACTCTTAAACTTTATGTTCTTATAAAAATAAGAACATAAAGAGAGCATCAAGAAGCAAGTAATCTTCATGCATGAACAAGAGATGGAGAGAATAATACGTCCTTAAGGACTTATGGTTTTGACTTCATGAAGTGTGAGCAATAAAAGCCTTTTTCTCATGTATATAGCATACACAATACTCATGGGTCTTTAACCATTAAGCACCCATGCACCTACCACATAGATGGCTCCACATTCTTCTTCATACTTTACATTAAATAAGTCAAAAGACCATCACTCCTTTCTCAAACTTAATTTTCGGCCCATGCTTTTGAAAAAAGATTTGATTAAATTTTATAAACTTAAAGTTTATAAAATAGAAACTTTGTCTTTTTGTAAAAGACAAAAAGTCCTTATAGTCCAAAATGCGGTACATGACTTACGAATTCATACCATATAAAATAAGTAATGTTACTTGCTATTGAAAATTATTATTTCCTTGAAATAAATAATTTCAAATTAATTATAAGAGTTTATTAAATATTTATTAAAATCAATTTCTAATAAATAATCAATTATATCAAGTTGTTAGTGTAACTCATTAGTAGCATATGTTAATTAGCGATATCACTTTAATATGATTAGTGAGCATACAAGGCCTTTCAGAAACGATGTGCTTCTTAATTATGGTCTTGTAAATATTTTGTGTTTAAGTCCTTTTCTATCCAACAAAATGGTATCAAACCCATTCAAATTCAATGACATCTAACATCAACAACGGTTTATAATCCTAATATGAATCATAATATCACAAAGAAGTGGGTAAATAGATTTCATAGTTTATCTAGTGGTTTAGAGCTATAATGATTCTTCCAATAACAATAACAAGGTTTGAAGAGGTGATATCGCAAATGGGTTCAAAGATGTATGATCACTTGAAAGCTGTTATTGTAGAAAAATACGGTGTGTAGGGTTGCATTGTTGCTAAAGATGGCAACTTTGGCCCTTACATCTCCAACTTTATAGAAGGTTTAGATCATGTAAAGGAATGGATTGACAGAATAAGGTCAACGCAAAACATCAAGTCTGAAGAACATATGGTATTATATTAAACAACACTAAATTTTATTACAATCACATAACTATTGGTCTATTTACAATTAGAAATTGAGTAATATAACCATAACGTTATGTGTATTAAAAGAAAATAACCAACTATATTTGTTAGGGAAATCTGTATAAAAGTCCCTGTATTTTGGTTGTATTTTGGCTCTATTGACAAAAAAAAATCGGTCATGATTTTTTTTTAAATCATTGATGATTTTTTCGTTAATAAGGTTAAAGTTTAAGGACTTTTCGGGAAATTTTTTATATATACTAAAGTTATTTGAAACAAACTTATATTTATTTATTAAAACACATATAATAAAGATACCATCTACATCCCTTTCACTAAAAAACTCATATTTCTTTATTTAAACACACAATAATGATATTATATATATATATATATATATATATATATATATATATATATATATATATATATACACACACACACACACACACACATATATATATATATATATATATATCATTTTTGGAATTTTTAGTAATTACCTTTTTGACAAATTACTAGAATCATAAAGATATCATCTATATGCTATATAATTTAAGAAGACTTTGTTGATTTTTGCAAGAAGTTCATTTCTAGGCCAAATTCTATTTTATTGTTGAATTTTTAGGTCTTGAGTATAAAATGTTTACCATAAAACTACAACTTATCGAAGATTCTTTCACAATCGAACAACACCTTAGAAAATAATGGCTTATCAGAGGTTGTTAATCAAAAAGGCTTATCGGAGACTGTTAACATTTTATCGGGTTTTACACACTCTTAGTCGGTCACCATTTCCATAAAGGCTCTCATATTTACACATCATCACCACCACCACCCTTTGCTACCAACAACACCTTGTATTACTACTAGCCTCTACCACATCACCACACTTCATCACCACCATCTGTCACCACAACCACCACCAATAAAGAAATTGTCATCTTCACCATCTCAACATCACCCTTATTTAGAAGATCGTCATCGCTCAGATCTCCAAGCCCCAAATCATCACAGTTATTCTTAAGTTAAAAACGTATGAGTGTAGCATTTAGCCACCAAAGTTACCCTTATATTTACATATAAGACCTCAGGCGACCAACAACTTGTTCATAACCTCATAAAAAGCCCCAAATGACAAAACTTACCTAAATATGAGGTATTAATGAATATAAACTTGGACTTAGGATATAACCATACATTTCATGTAAATATGAGGGCTTTTAGGGCAATAACCCTAATATAAGAGCTACAATAGTTATAAAAACACATGTTAAATACAATTAATATGATTTTTGTTGATTTATCGTAAGAAATGTGTTTCTAGGCTACATATATCATGAAGCTCTATTTAAGAATTATATTTAGATGATATCTTTATGATTGTAGTAATGATATTTATTAAAGAGAATCATAAAAAAAATTCCAAAAATGATATATAAATAATCATTGTTGTGGTTTTTAATAAAAAAAATATATGAGTTTTTTAGTGAAATACGTAGATGGTATCTTTATTTTATGTTTTTTAAGAAATAAATATAAGTTTTCTTTAAATAACTTCACTATATATAAAAAAATCTCCAGAAAAGTCCCCAAACTTTAACAATATTAACGAAAAAGTCATTCATGATTTTTATTGTTTATTTATTTATTTATTTTTTATTTTTTCTTCAATTTAATCCTTAAAACCGGCACTAACCGGGTTCTTGTGCAAGTGTTTACCGGTTTCAATGATTAATCTGTATTATAAAAACAAAATAAAAAACAGGGGTGATTGTTTTGTCAATAGAACCAAAATATAGACACTTTTAAGAAGATTTATCATATTTATTTTTGGCAAAATAATGATCAAGTTCGGAATTGAGGACTCCTGAGAAAAAACAAACTTTTTTTGACAAAAAAAATATATTTCAACCTGGAACAAATTACTGAATCAACCTTATTGTTTACCAAAATTTCATGTTTGGTTCATATCTTTTATTTTGCATTCAGACCATCCCTAACTATTGTTTTTGTTATGTTGTAAGTCCCTGTCTAATAGAAAATGAATATAATGCCCTTAATGTTTTTTTGAGTTTTTTATTATATTTTTAATTAAATAAAATAATTTAACTGATTTATTAACAAATGGGACCACTTGCACTCTTACTTATCCGGCTCAAACTTTCACCATCAGTCACTAGCCACCATCAACCATCGCCAACCGCTATCGACCACCATCAGCCACCGATAACAACCACCAGCTACCGTCATCAGACATGACAACCCCAACAACCACCACCAGGCACCGTAAAACCCCACTAAATACCGACAACCACCACTCAGAAGCAAGATTTTGGCGAGACTTACAATTCAGAACCAAGATTTCGGCGAGACTTACAACTCGGCACCGAAATTCCAACGAAACCTACAATTCAGAACTAAGATTCAGCTTGAATCTGGGTTTTAGTAGGGATTTAGCATGAATTAATTTTGAAATGTACCAAGCCTCCTTTCTCTTAAATCCCACCACCAACATGGCCCATCAACTACCAATATAGACGAAACCCAGATGCAACCCAAATGCACAAAGCAAACACAACCCAAATCTTATGAACCTAAACGAAAAGTAGAAGCAAAAAATGAACCACTATTTGGGTCGATGTAACAACCCGTTGTTCTCAAGTCAATAAATGTAAAACCCATTTAAATAAAATTTCGAGTTTTATTTATTTCTTTGAGTTCATAAGGGTTAGAATATTATGTAAATTATATAAATGATGTTTATTTTATATATATAAGTATTTTATTTTAAAAGAAATAAAATGAATTTAAAAATCAAATCCTTTTCCTTTTGGAACCGAGAACCTTGCACCGAATCCCCCCCCCCCCCTGAAAACAGATCTCGGACCGCAAACCCTTTTAGGCCGAGAACTCCCTTCCGACCGAGAACCCACTCTGTGTGTGTGTGTGTGTGTGTGTGTGTGTATATATATATATATATATATATATATATATATATATATATATATATATATATACTCGAAAACATGAGCCATTTCTCACTTTTCCAACCAAAAACACACTCATTTTGCTCTCAAGTATCATCCAAGAATCTTCCAATCTTCAAGAAAAATCCTTCAAATCTTCATAGTTACCAAGAACACCAAGAAAAAATCTTCAAGCTGACCAAAAACTGCTTGGACCGAAAACTCATTCTAGCCGAAAACCCTCTTTAGACCGTGGACTTGGTTCTCAGTTGAGGTTTTAAGACCGAAATCAAGAGATTTTGGTGAAGGCTAGACCGAAAACACTTATCAACACTTCAAATAATTCTCAGTAAATTTTTGTAAGTAATCCTTACATAAATTAAGTGTTGTTTAACAGTTTAATTTATTTATATTGCTAATTTAAATACGACTACGTGTTTAAATAATTATAGGATACCGTTCTTTCCACGTACACTAGCCCGAGGATCATCTCTTCAGTTTCGCTATCCAACCACCAACACGTACTAGAGATGAGTTCATACCCCCTACGTTTTCACTATTTTCAATGTTTTTAGGGGGGAATACAAGTAAAAAACAAGGACTCTTGTGTCAATATTCAACGATTTCAAACCATTTGCAATTGATTCAAACCGAATTATCGCTACATTTTATAAAAATATATATACTTATATACTTTAACCCTTTTGTAACATGTCGAGCAAAAGAGTATTTTTTACGAACCTCTTATTACCATTTTATACACTCAGTTAAATTGCAAAGGTTTTTCAGTACATTACAAAACATACATTTAACCTATAATAGGTATAGTTTGGGAAACACTACACTATTTTACAAGTTTGAGAACACTATATAGCAAACAAGTATATAAACTATAGTTGGGATAATGTATAGAACACTACACTATTACAATTATTCATGGATACACTACTAAATAATTATTTAATTATAATTATTTTACATTACAAAGTACACTACTACAAGGTTATACATACAGTTTCAAGTACAAGAGAACACTATAACACTACACGTAAACTAGTTAATACAGGGTTGTGAGGCACTACTTCATTGTACCCATCAGGGTACAAGTTCAAGTTCTATAAATTATAGTTAGAGTCTTCTGCAGGGAGAGCGTGACTTTGTGTATAGATCTATATGGGACTGACAATCCCACACCTAAACTGTTAACTACAGTTAGGCCAGCAGGCCTGCAGTGACAAACGTGATAACATTCCGACGCCTGAAGAACGTCGTAGAGGCCACTAGTCAGATTAACATGGTTATATGAGACTCACAATAGTATTAACTAAAACATTGTTTACGGGATTAACGCTACTTCAAAGGTTTTATTTTAAATAATAAAACTACAGTACACTATTTTACACTACAACTGGTGGGATCCAAGCATTCATACAAAGGTTTTCATACAAATACAGTTACAGTACACTACTTTTCTAGTACAGAGTACACTAATATAACATACAGTTACAAGAAACATACATGATATAGTTTTATTTATTAATAAGACTACAATTTACTACTTCAGAATACAGTAACTACGTACATTTTGGTCTTAAGGGCTAAGACTACATTTCATTCACTAAAGAAAATATTGGATTAACTTGAAGTACTATATAACAATTTCAAGGAACAAAGACAAGCTTTCCATCTCAAAGAGATACTTATGAACTCAACAACTTAAATGTTGATACACTTGAAAAATCACTTGTTTTCTCATGGAACCAGTAGACAAGTACACCCACATGTTTTGAGAAGACGGAGCTTTGTAGAGTCGTGTGTTTTATACTTTTTCTATACACTTTTGATGTCATACAAACTATGTATTGAACAGATATAAATACTTAAATTTATCAATGTAATTGTTGTGTTTGCTTTGATTACTATGATGAAATTGTTGTGATATTGTACATAACGTCCTTCACCCCTGAACGTTTCCGCCGTTCCGGTTTGGGGGTGTGACAGATTGGTATCAGAGCATTGTTTATAGTGAACTAAGTATATCAAACCTTACAGGATATACAACTATAAATACTATGCGGCCGAAGCGCTCTAAGCTAAAAGTATACTTTTAAAATCTAAGTATTTTATAAGAAGTATGCAAGCATACATACATACCAGGAACAGTATCACAATAAGAAACTACATAAAAGTATTTAGACGAGTTGGACACTATTGTTAAACCTGGATAGTTATGTAATCATATCTGGGATAAATATAGCCTGATCAACCATATTGATTTCAGATATGACCAACATGTGTTTGGGAGTGATAGTGGTGTTGCAATAAGTGTAGAACTTACCAACACTATATACAAGAGAAACTCTAGAACCAAACATAAAGCTAAAATACTATAGGAGTATTTTATAACACTATAACACTAGAGCCAAACACGTGAAAACAAAAGAACCCTTGCTGATAGATCTATAATTGCTAAGTGTATACATTTAAGTTATAAATAAGTAAGGTTTATAGACCTAGAATAGGTGATTTAGCTTTACTTCCTGTTCCTTGTTTGGCTGTGG
Source organism: Lactuca serriola (assembly GCF_051521515.1). Lineage (NCBI taxonomy): Eukaryota > Viridiplantae > Streptophyta > Magnoliopsida > Asterales > Asteraceae > Lactuca > Lactuca serriola. Next base: position 91,673,285 of record NC_136413.1, on the reverse strand, counting down.
ACTTAGAGTATGATCACTTATTCAAAGTCCTATTTTGTTTTAGTTATATATAATTTGTATACACTATGCGATTATAGGGGGATCAGTCACGAATCACACTATACAAATTCATTTCATGTGTTGCTATAAATTTCATGGCGAGTGCTTACTTATATTAGTAGATTTCCGCTGTAAATCGCTTAATAAAACACTATAACTGTCATGATAAAATATACCTTGTTCAATATCACCTGATTCATGACCACTGTAGAGGACTTATCATCATTTCCTCTTAAACCATTATAGAGAAATATTCCTCCAAAGAAGTCCAATAGAAAGAAAAACAACCCACCGACGAATCCACCACCGTCGCCACCTCCTCAGTATGACCCTGCTGTGTTCCAAGCAGCAGTAACCACCGTCGTGGCAGTAGTCATGACGTAGATCAATGCCAATGGCACTAGTGGGGCGGGTAGTGGTGCCCACCCTTCTAATCATGGAGATAGTCATGGACACCCGAGAGAGTGTTCCTATAGAGACTTCACTAACGCTAAACCCATATCCTTCTATGGCACCAGAGGTGTCATTGCTTTAACACACTGGTTCAACAAGACCGAATCAATATTCAAAATTTGGTGTGCCCCGAAACTAACAAAGTGAAATTTACAGCATGCACTTTCACAGACAGAGCTCTCTCTTGGTGCAACATTCAAGTCAAGTCGTTGACTCTCCAATAGCTAATGTCATGAGCTGGGACGACTTGAAAGAACTAATGCTAACAAAATACTGCCCGAGGGGCGAGGTGCATAAGCTAGAGCAGGAGCTCTGGGGTATGACGATGAAGGACTTCGATATTGCTACATACACTGCCAAATTTAGTGACCTGGCTACTCTGTGCCCCGGGATGGTCACACCGAAGAGCAAGAAAGTAGAAATATACATATGGGGACTCTCTCCTCAGATCCAATGGAATGTAATCGCTACAAACCCACTTACTTTCGATAGCGCAAAAAGTCTGGCGCAGACCCTCGTAGATCATGGGGTTCGTCAAGGATTCATGACAGCTGCTCCCGAGCAACCGAAAGAAAGTGGTGGAAAGAATAAATTCTGGAACAAAAGAAAGGGGCAGTCATCTCAAGAGCCCTCAAAGAAACAACAAACTGTGGTAGTCCATGCTGCTACTGTTTCTACTACCCAAGCACCTCCCAGTCGATACATTGGGAACCTCCCGAGGTGCGACAAATGCAATTTCCATCACCACAGACCATTTCGTGAGATGCAATGCAACAACTACAATAGGAAGGGCACACTACACGTTTCACTAACGTACTGGAGCAATCAAACACCCAGACCACCAGAACTGGAGTAAGCCAAGCCTGATATAGGTGTGGTGAAACAGGGAACTACAAGAGGGATTCCCGAAGACAAAGAACGTTGGCGGTGCGGGAAGAGTGTTGGCCATGGGACAGGAGGAAGCAATAGCGGATCCTACAGTGGTCACGGGTACGTTTCTCGTCAATCACTCTTATGCATGCAAACTATTTGATAGTGGTGTGGAGAGGAGTTTTGTAAGCCACAATTTTAAACACCGCCTCAAACAAAAACCACAATCTCTAAATGAAACATTCACCGTTGAGATTGCTATCGGGAAAACCGAGAGCAAAATGACATAGACATAAGCTGCACACTCACACTAAACGATAACTCTTTCCCAATCAACCTTATGCATGTCCCAATAAAAAGTTTCGATGTTATCATCGGCATGGATTGATTAAGTCCTCACCGTGCCGATATTCTATGCGATGAGAAGGTCGTTTGCCTTAATCTGCCAAACGACAAAACCCTTGTCATATATGGCGACAAACCCAATGCGAGCCTTCGTATCATCTCTTGCGTGAAAGCCCAAAAATACTTACATAAGGAGTACCACGCGTTCTTAGCCCATGTCGTGGATAAAAAACAAGAAGTAAAAGACCTCGAGAGCATTCCCGAAGTCTATAATTTTCCTGACATCTTTCCCAAGGATCTCCCAGGAGTTCCTCCCGAATGCCAAGTCGAGTTTCGAATCGACTTGATTCCTGGAGCTACCCTCGTAGCTAAATCCCTGTATCGTCTAGCACCAGAAGAGATGCATGAATTATCCAGCCAGCTCAATGAACTGTTCAGTAAGGGATTCATCAGACCGAGCTACTCACCCTAGGGAGCATCGGTATTGTTCGTGAAGAAGAATGATGGATCTTTCTGAATGTGCATAGACTACTACGAACTAAACAAGCTCACCATTAGGAACCGTTACCCTCTACCATGAATAGAAGACTTGTTCGACCAACTCCAAGGAGAGAGCTAATTTTCAAAGATCGACCTGAGATCAGGGTACTACCAATTATGAGTCCATGAGAATGATGTTCCCAAGACAGCATTTTGAACTTGTTATGGTCACTACGAGTTTGTAGTGATTCCCTTTGGTCTGCAAAATGCACCCGTTGTGTTCATAGACTTAATGAATCGAGTGTGCCGTCCTTTCCTAGAAATATTTTTGATAGTATTCATAGATTATACACTTATCTATTCACGAAGCACGGAATAACATAATCAGCACTTAAGACAAGTTCTAGAAACATTAAGGGCGGAGAAGCTATACACGAAATTCTCAAAGTGCGAGTTTTGGATTAGGAAAGTAAATTTCCTTGGTTACATGGTCAGCAAAGAAGGAATACACATGGACCCATAAAATAAAGGCAATCGAGAACTCGTCAGCACCAAGAACGTCCACAGAGATTACTATCGCAGATTCATACAAACTTCTCTAGAATCGCTAAACCGCTTACTCACCTAACTCAGAAGGGTATAACTTTTAGTTGGGTATAACTAAGAACGTCCACAGAGATTACTATCGCAGATTCATACAAACTTCTCTATAATCGCTAAACCGCTTACTCACCTAACTCAGAAGGGTATAACTTTTAGTTGGGGAGAAAAAGAAGACACTGCATTCCAAACACTAAAGCGAGGCCTGTGCAGCGCTGTAATGCCCTATTCTAAAATATTCATTTATGGAATTTCAGAGGCTAAGGCCAGTGGCGTTTTAGTCCTTTATTAAATTTAGAGGTATTATTCGAGAAGTTTTCAGGCCGGAGTGTGTTGTTATAAGCGTAGGACTTCTTGCCACCTTTCTTTGGATATAAATTTCATCAGAAATGGATCTAGAATGAAGGAGTTATGAAACTTTGAAGATTTGGCAAGAATGGCCCTTATAGAGAAAAGTTTGCATGGAAGGCCATCCATGCATGTTGGGCACGCGTGGGTATGCCTAGCGTAAGCTGGGTTATGCCCAGCATAATGGGGCAATTTGGTCGCGGGTGTTCAAGGCATACGCCTAACGTACGTGGAGGTACGCCCAACATACGCTAAAGATCATAAAACCCTATTTTTGGGTTAAACACTATATAAAGGACATTATGGTTTCAACCCTAGCCCCCATATCAGCCTCCCCAACCTCAGAAGAAACCCTAGAACATCCCTACCTTCATTTTATGAGATCTTGACCTTGGAGAACCCATTTTGTTGGTTTAAAGCTTGGAAGTGAAGAGAAGAAGGTTGGCAAGGAGGAACCTTGGAAGCTAGAGTTTGTAGATATGGGATAAGTGCTTCATTTCGGAACTCTACAAGGTAAAAAGTCTTGAGCTTGATGATTAACCTCTTAGATCTCCTTTACTACAAGTTTATGGACCTTCTGGTCCCAAGATTGGGACTTTATGACTTAAGCTCGTTTCTAAGACTAGGGTTGCCTCCCTTAGAGTCATATGAGTCCCATAAGCAGTAAAGTTCCAACCTTTATGGTTCTATTAAGCCCATGCATGAGATCTAGTCCCCTTTTATAGAAGTAGAAAAATATTTTTGGAGTTTGAGTTGGTTTGGTCCATATAAATCACCAAGTCAGTGACCTTATGGCTTAAGACATGGAATAAGGTTTGGACCTGAGTTTGTAGCTTTTGAATCGAGGTATTAAGCACTTAAAAGAAAGTTGACTTAACAAGGTATTACGATGAGCGTACGTGTAGGTACGCCCAGCGTACTCGTCACCAAGCCTGTACGCTAAGCGTACATTAGAGTACGCCCCGCGTAAAGCAGCCAGTTGGGCTTTGTGCATTTTAGGCCTCGGTGTGGGCTGTGGTTTGGATTTTGGGCCTTTGAGCCATAGTGGGCCATCAGAAGTCAGTTAGATTATGGGCCAAGGACATTTTTGGGGTTAAGTAGGGCCCTTATGAGGAGTTAGGCCTAATTTACAAAGTTGGGCCAGTAATAGGCCTTTAGTGGGCTATTGATGGACTTAGAAGAATTAAAGGGTTTGGGCCTTGGTTATGACCCACACCATAGCAGGGGTAAAATAGTCATTTTACCCATAGAAGGATCCTTATTTTGATTTAGTGTTTTTAACTGGTCATGATAGCCGGGGAGCAGTCGGAACAGCAGTCAGGGTATCCTTACTCAGGCTTTTAGCAGTCAGTTCTTCAAGGTGAGTTTCCTTCCAGTAGGAACGGGTCTACAGCCACAATGCCGACCCGTTTAGTTAGCAGTAGTTCCGGACGATAGTCCGATGTAGTAGTTCAGTGTGCTTGACGTCTTTGTGATTCAAGCATGTCTTTGTATTATGTGTTCTGGACTTCGGTCCGATGCAGTATGCAGTATATGTGTTCATGCTAGTTGATATGCTATGATATTTTATGTTCAGTCAGTTCCAGGCTTCGGTCCGATGCAGTTAGTTCCGGACTTTGGTCCGATGCAGGGGACAAGGTCCCAGTCAGTTCTGGACTTCGGCCCAATGCAGTTTCCAGACTTTGGTCTGATGCAGTTTCCGGACTTCGGTCCGATGCAGAGGGCAAGGCCTTGGTCAGTTTCAGAGTTCGGTCCAATGCAGAGGGCAAGGCCCTGGTCAGTTTCTGGACTTCGGTCCGATGCAGTGGGCAAGGCCTAGTATCTGCTTTATATGTTATTGTATGGTATGTGGTAGTTTGGGAGAGCTCACTAAGCTTCGTGCTTACAGTTTCAATTTTTGGTTTCAGGTACTCAGTTTTTAAAAGAGGAGATCGAAGAGGTTGCAGTGCACCCCCCATAGTTAGTTAGCCTGGGATGTTTTACTCTGATAACGAGATTATGTTTTGAATTAATACTCAAAAATTATGTTATGACTTATGATACGGTTTTTATAAATATCGTTTTAGTAATGTTTTAAAGAAAATTTTTAGTCGTGATTTTTGGGTCGTTACAAGTTGGTATCAGAGCCTTGGTTTGAGGGATTCGGGCACACTTTCGGGTGTGTCTGAACTCAAACTAAGGAATTGGTATAGAAATTTTCAAAAGGAAAATCAGTTTTTGTAAAAAGAGAGTTTTGAGAAAAGAAAAGAGTTTTAGAAAAAATGAAAAGAATTTTTAAAAAGAAAAGAACTTTGAAAAGAGAAAAAGGGTGTGGTGCATGCAATTAGCCGAGCTCAAGTAAGTACTCCCAAATTACCCATACAAGTTTATGATTATCAGTTTCAGTTCTAGTTTCAGTTTCAGTTTCAGTAGAACAGCGTGCTAGAATAGGACTAAGGATCTAGGAGGATGCCTTATGTGCCTACTATATGTGTTCCAGCATTATGAGAATTGCATGCTAGTATTGAGTAGACAGTAGTAGGATAGCCTGTTTAGGTTATGCCTGATAGTATGAGCTTAACATGGTATGCTAGTACAGTTTCTTGTCATAAGGATAGATTTGCCTGAGTAGTTTCCTGTGTCTGAATGCTGCTTGCTTTCTGCTTTGTGGGACTCTAGGTGATAGGAGTTAGTCATTTGGTGAATACGTCATGTCACATGTAATCAGGGTTGAATAATCTCAGAGTGCTGGATTTGGCCCTATTGCGCAGCTCTTGTCTGAGTCTAACCGTTTTAGGGACGAGTCTTTTACTCGAAGGATTATCTGAGCCTCGTCACATGTGATGGTATTCAGGTGATGGCTAATTGGCATTACAAGGAGGCCTTTAGTAGCTGAGGACTGGTTTGGGTGGAGTCAGAGATTTCCCTAGGGAAAGCCTAGGATGAGAGTAGCAGAGATCGGTAGCAATAGAAGGGACTTGGTAGAGTCAAGGCAGTTCTTGAAGAAAGTATGGATAGATGTGGAAGGTAGTATGGGCCCTTACTACTGAAAGCAGAAGATCTGTACTCGATTCAAGAGGGGCCAGGACGAAACCAGGGAATGATGGAGTATGTGTGAGATCCCTCAGTAGCAATGACTATTCTGACAGTTATTGTAATATGTTTTCATCATGGTGACATTACGCGAGATACCAGTTGGCAATTCAGGTACTAGAGAGGGATCTGGCTCAGGCTCTAGAGCCGGACAGCTTGATAATTAGACGAGGGATTTCATTTCCGTAGAAATTACGTGCAACATCATTGATCAGAATCCAATGATTTTCGGTTCGGTTAGAGAGGCCATTGTGGAGCTTATGGACAGTCATCTTGAGGCCTTTAGGGCCGGGATAGTTTTAGGACAGTTAGGGGCTCGCCTGGAGCCCAATACTTATGGATCCCTGGGATACATCGAGAAGGGGGAATCCATTGTTAGCTCTTTTCATTTGGAATTGGAAGGGGGTGCCGCACCTCGTCCTCAGGAGACCCCCTACATGATTGGATTGATGTGGAGGTTTCTCGAGCTGTACATGAGGAGTTACCCGACATTATTGAGCGAGTCACTGAACGGTTGACCGGTAAGTTCCTGGATCAGCCGGTTGCTGTTCATACGGTTGATGGGGGTAGTTGGGGTCACTCGGGAGCAGGAGATTGGTTTGGAAGGGCAGCTCGGAAAAAGGAACCGGGCACGAATGTCAGGACAATTGGGAAGAAGTAGGGAGTCATACTCAGTTGATTTGGGTGCTGGAAGTCAGGAGGACCTAGAGGTGTGTGGTAAGTGTGGAGGGACTCATGGGTTTGCTTTTCACAAGTTCAGGTGCTTTAAGTGCGGGGAAAGGAGGCATGTGCATCGGGATTGTAAGAAGGATCAGGTATGTTTTCATGGTCACCAGCCACATCATTTAAAGTCTCGTTGCCCTGTTATGGAGGTGGAGAGGGTTCAGGTCCTGACGCCCAACGTCTCGCAGGAAGTTAAGATCGAGTTGCAATAGATTTTTGGTATTGTTATGGTATTGCATCGGTATTGGTAAAAGTATTTCAAAATTTTGTAATCTGCTTGTGATTGAGTTATATGCCATCTGCATGCCTTGGAATTAGAATGGTAAATTGGAGGTCGTCCCCTCTAGAGCAAGATACTTCGGATGCAGTAACTATAGCATGTATGTGTAAGATTCAGTGGTGCCTCACTACTTTCGGAAGGTGTCATTCGGGTATTGATCAGTTAGTGACAATGTAGAGCTTCTAGTGGGGTTGCTAGTGGATGGTAGGGAAGTGGGTTGGAAATGTTCACCCTAAGTACAGGTTCTCAGGATGCGGTTGCTAAAGCAAATGCAGTTAAGGATTGAGGGGTGCTCGACTAGTTAGCAAGGATGGTTCAGATCTAGTAAAGGTTAGTGGAAGTGCCAGCAGAGATGAACGTTGGTGGTCAGCAGATCGCCTTTTTGATGATTGGAAGGATGGGGAATCCTTTTCAATAAGTGAATAGTAAAGAGCTAGTCAGATCAAAGTGGGGGAGAACCCTTCAAGTATTCAGAATTGGTAGCATGCTAGTTTTAGAAAGGGTTGGTAATCTTCAAATAGTAAGGAAAAGCAGCCAAAGGGTTGAGTGGGTTCAGGAGTTGGGGGTTTGGGAACTTCCCAACGATGGTTTCATGTATCTGGATTAGTAGACGGTTGGTTTGGGAACCAAGCCGAAGAATTCCTCATCGGAACGCTAGTGTATCAAGGATATAGACGACGAGGTAGATGTAGCATTTGATGACTGAGGGCTGGTTTTGGGGAAATCAGGGTGAGGAGTCGCTAGCAGAACTAGGGGTAGTCAGAATGTCCTCGGAATAGTAGTTAGTAAAGCAGTCAGATAGTTGTAGAGTGTTGGAAGTCTATAGGGGTAGTCGTAGCATTCACTAGCAGTCAGATAGTAGTAGAGTGTTGTAAGTCTACGGGGGTAGCCGTAGCATTCACTAACAATTAGATAGTAGTAGAGTGTTGTAAGTCTAAGGGGGTAGCCTTAGCATTAACTAGCAGTCAGATAGTAGTAGAGTGTTGTAAGTCTGCGGAGGTAGCCATAGCATTCACTAGCAGTCAGATAGTAGTAGAGTGTTGTAAGTCTGCGGGGGTAGCCATAGCATTCACTAGCAGTCAGATAGTAGTAGAGTGTTGTAAGTTTGCGGGCGTAGCTGTAGCATTCACTAGCAGTCAGATAGTAGTAGAGTGTTGTAAGTCTACGGGGGTAGCCATAACATTCACTAGCAGTCAGATAGTAGTAGAGTGTTGTAAGTCTGTGGGGGTAGCCGTAGCACTCACTGGCAGCCAGATAGTATTTGAGAGTTGTAAGTCTGCGGGTGTAGCCGTATCATTCATCAGGTTGGTAGGTAGCATGAGCATGTTGTTTAGACGCTGGGGAAGCAGTAGTACCCACTAGTTCGGGTGCAGCAGTGAGGATATGGAGATCCCCTGGTTAGATTTTGGATTTTCCCAAATGGTTTAGCTATGGATGAAACAACGAATCAATAGTTGGATCGTCACCCCAGTTATGAGATCAGGGAAGCAGTGGACCGCTTAGGTTCGTGTATGTCAAGGGCTACCGTTGGTTTTGGAACCATCGCTTTTAGTCTTGGATTTGATGATGTCAGGATTCGATGTATGGACCCGGTCGGTTGGATCGGGAGGTTGTTAGGGTCACAGTGATAGGATGACTAGTGGGAAACTAGTTCCACAAAAGGATTTCGTTCAGAAGTTGTGTGAGAGGTTAAGTAAGGAGTCCTTGGGGCTCCACAGTTGAGTTGGAACTCGGTGTTGCAGATAACCGACGAATGGTTGGGAACCAGGAAGGTCTCAAGATATTTTGGGAGACAGTTCAGTGTTTAAGGCAGTTCAGTGTCTCAGAAAGTCAGTGTTTCAGGCAGTTCAGTGTTTCAGGTAGTTCAATGTTTCAGTCAGTTCAGTGTTTCGGATAGTTTCAGTGGTATAGTCAGTATTAGTTTTGTGATGGGTATGCACGTGGAAACGACCATGTTGTTCAAGTTGTCGGGTGATTCTAAGTGGCTCATCGCGGAATCAGGTAATCTCGGAGCAGTTGCATTGTCTATGTTGTGTAGTTCTTGTAGAGTCTTGACAATAGCAGAGTGAGATCTGCTTCTCGTCAGATTATCTGACGTCTCGCACAGAGTGGAGGTTTCAGTACTGGATCATCGTATGCGGAATTATTTTGAGTAGTGGTGTGATGGACGACATTGGGAGTGGCCGGAATTGCAGCTCAGCAGAGAATTGAAGGATATTGGAAAGGTTTGTTGCTTGGGGACAGTTGCCTTGGAAAGGCCAGTGGTGGTGCAGGGTAAAGGGGTCAACCCCTTGTCTACTAGCTGTAAGTATACTTGGAGTACCGGTGGGATTTCCGGTTAGGTAAAAGTGTTGTACTGGAGGATGGTAATGATCAGAATATTCGGGAAAAGAAATTTTGAAGAATTCGATCGGATAGGCAAAGTGCATAGTCAGTGGCAAGCTGCAAGGTGTTGTGAGATAGTTGGTCGTAGCGGACTTTGAGGATGAAGTCTAGTTTAAGTGGGGGAGAGTTGAAACACCCTGTTCTAAAATATTCTTTTATGGAATTTCAGAGGCCAAGGCCAGGGGCGTTTTAGTCCTTTATTAAATTTAGAGGTATTAATCGAGAAGTTTTCAGGCCATAGTGTGTTGTTAGAAGCGTAGGTCTTCTCGCCACCTTTCCGTGGATATAAAGTTCATCAGAAACGGATCTAGAATGAAGGAGTTATGACACTTTGAAGATTTGGCAAGAATAGCCCTTATAGAGAAAAGTTTGCATGGAAGGCCATGCATGCATGCTGGGGCACGCATGGGTACGCCTAGCGTAAGCTGGGTTATGCCCAGTGTAATGGGGCAATTTGGTTGCGGGTGTTCAAGGCGTACGCCCAGCGTACGCTAAAGATCATAAAACCCTATTTTTGGGTTAAGCACTATATAAAGGACATTATGGTTTCAACCCTAGCCCCCATATCAGCCTCCCCAACCTCAGAAGAAACCCTAGAACGTCCCTACCTTCATTTTATGAGATCTTGACGTTAAAGAACCCATTTTAGTGGTTTAAATCTTGGAATTGAAGAGAAGAAGGTTGGCAAGGAGGAACCTTGGAAGCTAGAGCTTGTAGATATGGGATAAGTGCTTCATTTTGGACCTCTACAAGGTAAAAGGTCTTGAGCTTGATGATTAACCTCTTGGATCTCCTTTAGTACAAGTTTATGGACCTTTTGGTCCCAATATTGGGAATTTATGACTTAAGCTCGTTTCTAAGACCAGGGTTGCCTCCATTAGAGTCATATGAGTCCCATAAGCAGTAAAGTTCCAACCTTTATGGTTCTATTAAGTCCATGCATGAGATCTAGTCCCCTTTTATGGAAGTAGAAGATTATTTTGGGAGTTTGAGTTGGTTTGGGCCATATAAATCACCAAGTTAGTGACTTTACGGCTTAAGACATGGAATAAGGTTTGGTTCTGAGTTTGTAGCTTCTGAATCGAGGTATTAAGCACTTAAAAGAAAGTTGACTTAACAAGGTATTATGCTGAGCGTACGTGTAGGTACGCCCAACGTACTCGTCACCAAGCATGTACGCTAAGCGTACATTAGAGTACGCCCCGCGTAAAGTAGCCAGTTGGGCTTTGTGCATTTTGGGCCTCGATGTGGGCTGTGGTTTGGATTTTGGGCCTTTGAGCCATAGTGGGCCATCGTAAGTGAGTTAGATTATGGGCCAAGGACATTTTTGGGGTTAAGTAGGGCCCTTATGATTAGTGGGCCTTTAGTGGGCCATTGATGGACTTAGAAGAATTAAAGGGTTTGGGCCTTGGCTATGACCCACACCATAGCAGGGGTAAAATAGTCATTTTACCCATAGAAGGATCCTTATTTTGATTTAGTGTTTTTAATTGATCATGATAGCCAGGGAGCAGTCGGAATAGCAGTCAGGGTATCCTTACTCAGGATTTTAGCAGTCAGTTCTTCGAGGTGAGTTTCCTTCCAGTAGGAATGGGTCTACGACCACAATGTCGACCCGTTTAGTTAGCAGTAGTTCCGGACGACAGTCCGATGTAGTAGTTCAGTGTGCTTGACGTCTTTGTGATTCAAGCATGTCTTTGTGTTATGTGTTCTGGACTTCGGTCCGATGCAGTATGCAGTATATGTGTTCATGCTAGTTGATATGCTATGCTATGTTATGTTCAGTTAGTTCCGGGCTTCGGTCCGATGCAGTTAGTTCCAGACTTCGGTCCGACGCAGGGGACAAGGTCCCAGTCAGTTCCGGACTTCGGTCCGATGCAATTTCTGAACTTCGGTCCGATGCAGAGGGTAAGGCCTTGGTCAGTTCCAGACTTCGGTCCGATGCAGTTTCCAGGCTTCGATCCGATGCAGAGGGCAAGGCCCTGGTCAATTTCCGGACTTCGGTCCGATGCAGTTTTTGAAATTCGGTCCGATGCAGTGGGCAAGGCCCAGTATGTGCTTTAGATGTTATTATATGGTATGTGGTAGTTTGGGGGAGCTCACTAAGCTTTGTGCTTACAATTTTAGTTTTTGGTTTTAGGTACTCAGTTTTCAAAAGAGGAGCTCGGAGAGGTTGCAGTGCACCCACCATAGTCAGTTAGCCTGGGATGTTTTACTCTGATAACGAGATTATGTTTTGAATTAATACTCGGACGTTATGTTATGACTTATGATACGGTTTTTATAAATATGGTTTTAGTAATGTTTTAAAGAAAATTTTTAGTCGTGATTTTTAGGTCGTTACAAGCGCACCTATCTTGTCACTTCCAGAAGGGACAAAGTATTTCATTATATACTGCGATGCATCCAATCAAAGGCTAGTCTATGTGCTTATGCAGCGATGAAAGGTTATTGCCTATGTCTCAAGACAGTCAAAGGCACACGAGGTCAACTACACCACTCATGATCTTGAGTTGGGAGCAATAGTATTTTCTCTGAAGATCTGTAGACACTACCTTTACGGTACAAAGTGCATCATATTCACCGACCACAAAAGTCTTCAACATATTCTCAACCAAAAGGAGCTTAACATGAGACAGAGACAATGGGTGGAACTAATTAATGACTACGAATGTGAGATTTGTTACTATCACACCCCCGAACCAGACGGTGGAAACGTCGGAGGCGGGTGACTTCATTGTGCAGTATCATAACAATTGAATATAAATGAAACATAGCAATCAAAACATCATACATTGAGATAACAAGCTTACATTGTTTACATATTGTATTTGTTCTTCAAATTACACAAAAGAGACATAAGCAAATAAGTTCCAAACTACAGGGAAATAGGCCTGAATCCACGTCCCTTTAACCTGCTTACTAATTTCCTAAGAATACAAGTCGTTTTGAAAAACGTCAACTACAAAGTTGGTGAGTTCGTAAGCATTTTGTATAAAAATAGTTTTACACTTGTTTAGAATTGATCTTGGTGTACTTTCAGAAAATCCGATATTTTCTATAAAAATGTTTGAAGTCTTGCTTTGAAATCATGGATATATGCATGCATGTTATTACTTTTTATTCATCCTTATAAGGAGTGATTTTTGAAAAGTAATATAATTTATAAAGGTGAGTTATATTTGTGAGTAGTTCGTTTGAGTAGTAATAACAAATAGTTTTCAGAATATCCCCCGTTTTCTAAAAAGAAAATAGGTTTAAATTCTTGTTTTCTTACCAAGTACATTTGAGTATGCGCTTTAGTTTATCGTTTTCAAAATCGTTTAAAATCGTTTACTACATAAAATCTTATATTTTCTTGTATGAAATAATCGTAAGTTCTGTCTCCAACTGAGTATCCGTGCATACGTATGTTTTAGTTTATAGTTTTCAAAATTGTATACAATCATTTTCCCTAGAAAATCCTATATTTTCTTATTTGTAAAATAGTAGTATTAAGACTCTAATACTTGTTAGGTGAAAGAAATCAACATGGTGATCATGGACACCCCGCGCAAGTTGAGTGGACGGTCAACACAACAAATGCGGACCATCACTACCATGCATAGGGTAGTCAACACAATGTGCCAAAATTTATTTAAGAAGTCTTTCCTTACATAAATTTCTAAACATATTCTAGTGAGCCTATATAACCATACTAATATGAAAGAGACCTGTCTTCGTGTTTCTCAGGTGCTTAGATCGAATAAAGACATTTGTCACCCTAGACTGATCGGTCTAGCTGTAGCGAACAGCGAAGGTGCGGGGTGTCAACCCCGTATAAATCTATACACAAATTCTCGCAGAGACTCTGGTTATAACTCCTTACAGGAATTTAGACGTACACTAATATATTTATATTTAGGTACTTTTTGAGACTCATCTTCACTAGAATAACAACTGGTTTTTAAGCAATCGATAAAATCCATTATTTAGTAAATAACGTTACTTGTGCTACGTCACACCCCAAAACCGGAACGGCGGAAACGTTCTGGGGTGGATGACGTCAAGCCAAGTATCACAACATATGCAGTATAGTAATCAAAGTACAACAACCATTGCATTAATAGTAATAGTTTTACATAAGTTACATTTCATAGCAACATCGAAGTAATACAAGTAATAATATAGATGCAGCTGGGTACGAGGCTGTCTCCACAAAAGCTCCTGGGATGTACCTGTCTATTGCTGACCTGAGAATACAAATTATTTTGAAAGCGAGTATCAACATTTTTATAAATGCTGGTGAGTTCATAAGTATTTAGTGTCATTTGTGTAAGTAAGTATTTTATTCAAAATAACTTTATAAAAAGTAGTAGTTTAGAATCTACGGTGTATTAGTGTCTTTTCTAGAAAATCCTATATTTTCTAATTAAAAGCAGTCTTCTACCAAGACTTGACAGTGTTATGTTTTAAAGAGAATCTTTCCCTGAAATATTATCATTACCAAAATACGGTATTTGACTTTAAAGGAGTAGGAGAATATCACTAGTAAAAACATTAGGGAAAATAACATATGCCTCAGCAGAAAATACTGCTGACTAAGGCAAAAGAAATCATAGACTCCAGGAGAGTACCGAATGAATGATACGCCTGGCTCAGTCTAACAAAAGGAAACACAGACCCCAGACGGTATCAATTGAAAGATACAGCTAGCAAGGTCTAAAATAAAGAAGCACAGACCCCAGACAGTATCAAATGAAAGATACAACTATCAAGGTTCAAAACAAAGGGAAATCCTAAGTGGGTGGTTTCAAGAATACAGTGTTAAATTCTCGTTACCTTAAGCCCATGAATTATAAGGTAAACATGGAGATACTCATAACCATACTGATTGACACTAGAGTACTTGACACCCTGCAAGCGTCGGAATAAATATGACATTTGTCACCCCTTGGCTTGGTAGGCCGTGGACTGTAGCTAGCAGTCAGGGTGCGGGAGCATCAGTCCCGTATAGATCTATACACACAATGCCCGCTCTCCCTACAGGAGACTCTAGTACCAACTCGACAACGGGGAGATCCGTGTCTTGAAGATGCATCTCGTATTCTGAATTTTATTAGAGGCGCTGGAGAAATGATATAGACTCGCGTATGAACTGACTCCTGTGGAAATTCTCGTACTAGAAAGAGTGAATAGAACCTCCTAACTATTCCTATAATAGTTACTAGTGTCTCTGATCTATGAATGATGAATGGAAGGATGTCCTTGCTACCCAAGGGAAATGAACTGGCCGATGTAAACCTTTATGTCTATACGTGTATACATGATATATAACTAATGTTTAAACGAGGAAAAGGAAATAGGGCGAACTAGCCTTCCTAAGTCTTTTAAACATTATTTATATAACTATACAAGTACAGACATGCATTTAATGAAGCAGAAGTATAGAAGTATAGAAGAAAACTTTGGTAAAACTTTTGGAAAACCTTTAAAAATAAGAATTCACGACTTGATATAGTTATGTAAAACAAGCTTTGAAAAACCGTTCATAAACACGTTTTGAATATAATTTGATAACACAATTTAAGTAAAGAAAACCTTTGTTTAAAACACTGTTGTAACTGGTTTAGAAGTAAAACATACAGCACGAGAGATAATTTGAGAAAAGATTTAAACAAGTAAAGATGTTTTGGAAGACCATCTATAGTATTATACTCAATAAACAACTGAAAGTGTAATAAATCCTTGTGCATGCGGGTTATTAATCACATATGATTGATATTATAACTAGCATGTTTTAACTTGTATCCCCACCATAAAAGCATGTAAAAACATTTAAAAGGTTAATTCAGGGGTATGAACTCACCTATTGTAAGTGGATCGAACGAAAGTGTCGGTTGGGTGCTCGGTGTCAAGTAAAGACTTGAACACACTTAGTGACCTATTAACATATGATGACATATGTTTACATACAATTAGTAAATATAATACTAATTAAACACGTATACACATCCTAAAGTGCGGAAAACACTTTGGTTAAGTGCTAGGGGTGTCCCAGGTAGTATCTAAGGGTGTGTATGGCCTAGTTAGGGAGTTTACACTTCAAGAGTAAACTCTTTATAGAGTTTACGGCCCTAAGTCCATATCCCCATGAGTTTACAGCCGTAAACTCATGGGTGATGTGTTCTAGGATGCTTCAAGGTCTTATATCACTCATAGAATTAGGCTAGGTCCAAATATAAGGCATATGAAGGGTTTAAGGATCCAAATGGACCATTTAAGGAGTTTACGACCCTAAACAAGGAGTTTACGACAGTAAGCTCTTGTATGTTCCTTCCTTTGGTGTATTAAGGTCTTAAATGGTAGATAATAAAGTTCTATGCATTTTTCCAAGTCAAATGAGGAAGTTAGGGCATCATTTGGCCTCCTTTTGGGAGTTTACGACCCATGGACCAATCGTAGGGGGGTTTACGGCCGTAAACTATTAAATCCTTGGTTTAATTGATGTTTAATGCCTTTACTTCCATGGGGGTTTCTTCTAGACATTTTCCCAGGCCATAGGAGGTGTTTGAGGGCAATTCTAACACCCTAAAGGGTGTTCACGGCCTATGAAGAGGGGTTTACGGTCCAAGAGTGTTCTTGTGCCGTAAACTCATGTTTACTCTCCAAAATGCAAGGTTTTGGTGTTCTTAGCTCGGAGGTGTAAGTCCACAAGTCATATCTAAGCCCTAGGGGTAGTTTAGAGGGGTTTTGGGGCTTCAAAACCCCACTTATGGGTGTTCACGGTCCAAGAGTGTTCTTGGGCCGTAAACATATGAATTTGCCCCTATTTGATGTCTTAAACACGAATTTGCATGTTAACTAAGCTACACAACAAGTTAGGATAGATTACTTACTAGCTTGGGGCTCGTATGGGCGTTTTTGGATCGAAAACAAGTTGTAGAGAGAGTGGAAAGTCTCAAATGGACTCCACTCACCCTTATATAGGGGTTTGAGTTGGGGCTCAGTGGAAATCTACCCGATACTACCGTTAAACGAGACTTTTGGTCGCACCCAATTAAATGGTTGTATTTTCACTTGGTTGAAACTAAAACTTTTCAAGGGATTATTGAGGGTGTTTCTAATTTGTTTCAACTCTTACTAAGTCATTATAAAAATCCCAAATTAATTAACCAATCCAAAAGGTTAACGCACAGTTTAATAAAACGAGGCTTATTAACGGAAGGAGGGGTTAAAAATGACGGAATAAATTTCGGGTTGTCACATGCTAGTTGACTAGGTTGATCATTTACGTATATTGAGGATAATCCACTTGGAATCATATTTATCAAAATGACCCAAAATTATCAGCATTTGCAAAAATGGCCCTTCTTTTTATAAATTATCAAGTAAGACCCATATTTGCCAAAAGGTGTCAAAAGTAGCCAGAACTTGGTTAAATGTGTGAAAATGGCCCATTTCTTCTAAAATGTTCATTTTAGACTTACATTTGAGAAAAATGTTTAAAAGGCCCTTGTTTATCCAAAAATTTCATTTTTGGTCCCTTAAAAATTGAGACGTTCAATAATTTATCAAATTTATCCCATGATTCCAAATAGTCCTTATATATTTATATGACCGAAAATGGTCCCCAAAAATATCATTAATATACCAATTTAACCATTTCCAAAATATTATGTTCAACAACTTGTCTAAACACATTTTTGAAGCAAAACCGTATAATTCTTGATATAACCATTAATGATTTATATTTCATAAACATACTAGTTTTTGTTTCTAACATATAAATTGTGATATATGGTTCAAGTTCTTGAAACTTGTTCAAAATCTCGAGTTCTTGAGCCATTCATATGGGATTTCATAACCTTAGGCACATAAATCATAACATGAAAATATAGACAAGCAATTATAATATCATCTCACAAGACTCTTGACTTGTATCCTCCCCCAAAACCATGAAAACATCAAAAAGAGGGGTATGAAGCTCACCTTGGTTTGATTTGGTAGGTGATTTGGCTAGATGATGAGTAGTTTCCAAGTTCTAAACCTTGAAGAGTTTGATAAACTCTTTGAACTTGAGTATGTCCTAATAATATTAACACATACCGCATGTGTAAATATGGTGAACTAAACAATATAATGTATAGAATCACCAATTAATAGTTAAAATACTTACTAGGATCCAAAGAATGCTTAGAAGAATTAAGGCTTGAAGCTTAGAACACGTTGAGAGGAGTTTGAGAGTTCATAGAATTTAGAATGATTTTGAGAAATGGGAAGGAGGGGTTTATGGTCCTTTATAAGGGATAAGGAAATAATAAGATGTTTACTTTGGTTACTGTTGGATAATGCATGAATTACTGAGTTTTCTCTTGGAATTAGCCACTTACAGCTCACAATCCGTAAACATCTTTGAAAAGGGGAAGGATTCACGATCCAAATGGACCATAAACTATGTTTTACGGTCTAAATGAAATCCCCTAAGGGGTTTACAGTCAAAAAGGAATCATGAGGAAGTCTTTATGGCCTAAAGTGGCTCATGGGGAGGAGTTTGTGCTTCATGTGATGCCTAGGAATGTGTTTATGGTCAAGTTTTGGATTAGCCATGTAGTTCACGGCCTAGATTCCCTCTTTTTAGGTGTTCACGGCTAAAGTGTGTTTCTAGGAAAGATTTCATGGTCTAGGATGCTTATAATACTCTAATGTATTTGTTTTATGTAATATGACTAATATCATGATGTAACTTTCATTTCTTATTGTTCACATTTACTTAGGAGGCTTTAGGGTAGTATGATTCTCAAAAACATTATATTACCAAAGCATAGTAATAGCATAGTTACCATTATTGCATATACGAGACTCCTTTGGTTTGGTTTCTAGACTTGAAAATTTTTGGTTGTGACATCATCCCCCCGTTAGAGGGAATTTCGTCCCGAAATTATTTTAGGAGTTATTTTTGCAAACTAGTGAAAAGATGAGGGTACTTTTGCATCATTCGATTCTCGCGTTCCCTTGTGAATTCAGGTCCACGCTGGCCATTTCGTCTAGCCTTCACAATGGGGATGCGGCTTTGTTTCGTGCGCTTAACTTCTCTATCCATAATTTCGATAAGTTGATCAATGAATAGAAGGTTTTTAGTCACTTCAATCTCATATAGGGAACTGTGAGGGTTTCGTCGGGTACACAGCTCTTTGGGTTTGACATATGGAATACAGGGTGTACATTACTGAGTTTTGCCGGTAGTTGGGGTTTGTAAACCACCGGATCGATTTAGGCAAGGATCTCGAATGGTCCGTTGTATCGGGGATTTAGTTTGCCTCTCCTTCGAAATTGTACCATCCCTTTTCAAGGGAAGACTTTTAATAATACCCTATCTCCTACTTGGAACTCCAAAGGCTTTAGCCTGCTGTCTGCATATCTCTTCTGTCGATTTCCGCAATGCTTGGAGTCGTGTTCTGATTTGGATTATCTTTTCCATTGTTTCTTGAATAACCTTGGGTCTAGTAAGTGTGCTATTGGTATTTTTTCCTCTTGCCACCTGGGCGTCTCCCACTTCAACCCAACAGAGAATGATATGCACCTTTGGCCACACATGGAATCAAAGGGGTGCAATTCCTATGTTCGGGTGGTAGTCGTTGTTATGTGAGTGCTCGATTAGAGGCAGGTGGGTATCCCAAGCTGTTTCTATGTCTATTACACATACTTCTCTTTAAGGTATGGGTTCTTGTTTACCTTGATCTCATTGAGGGGAATTTCTAGAGATTCGGTGGTCAGACAACTATGAGTGTTGAATACATGGAATGTGAAATGTTCAAAACTGAGTTCTTATGGTAACCAAAAGCAATAGGTTAGCGGACCTATCTTGGCAAGGACTTTCAAATGGTCTACTAGGAATCGTGCTCCTGTTGTTTTAGAAGTAGAGTTTTCTGGGCCTTAAGAGTTGGCACCATTGTCGCAAAAGTTGAGCTCACGTGTGGGGTAGTTGGTCCTATGAGTTTTAGGTTACCTTGGAAGGTTTCTTCCTATGGTGTTCTGAGCTAAAGATGGGTCGGCCTATGCCAGTTCCTTGTTGTTGGTTGAACAAGTCTCTAATTTGGGGTAGGGAGTATCGATCCTTGAGGTTCGGTTTGTTTGACTTATTAGTATTTAGTGGCGCTATGAGCAATTCGCCCTTCCCCCTCATGAGTCAGATAGGCGCTTCTTGTGGTTAGGGACTGGGTCTGATGTTTTCCTTTATCTATTATACCATTCTTATGATCAGAAACTATTTGTTTTTGTGACGGTGCTAAGTGGTATCGGGGAGAGGGGGGTTGGTTATTGGGATGGTTCAAAGAGTCGAGTCGATTCCAAATCATTTTAGCACATGGTTGAGGTTTCCAAATGGATTTAGGGAATATCTAGGGGAGGTTGTAAACCTTTTGGATTCCCTTGATTCCTTTCGTTTCTTGCTCCTAATCTTTATTGGGGCTAGAGAGGAGCGTGGTGTTCTTACATAAGGGCTTATGTGTCTGGATGCTAGATATTTGGCGTTATAGGTTGGAAAAGTTTTTCTATTCGGTTGAGTAAGACGGGAGCCTCTTTGCAGTGCTTGAAGTTTGTAAGGTGAGAATCAAGCCATTCGGTGCCAATGGATGACATTGGGGCCCTTATATAACAAATGTTACTTCAAATGGGTGGTAATGGTTGTTCGGGATGACAGGGTGTTCTATGTTCATGTTCTTATCACTACTAGTTTCGCTTTTGTTGTTACTATTGCGTCTATTTTGTTCTGGCTTGCTAGGTGCTTTAGAAATACGAGATCTCCGATATAAAAAACGATGGAATTCAAAATCTGAATTCTGCTTCGTTAATCCGATTATAGATGGGTGTGACCTAACCACACATACTTAGGATTTGAAAGATAATCAACTGTGTGGTTCTGTCCTAATCAACATTCAGACCAGGAATAGGAAAATAAGGCGGGATCACACACCCTTAGTTTGTAGAATCCCAACTATATATGATACTAACGTGCATATGGAACCATCAGGGTCCATGCGCAAGGATCTCTAGTTTCTCAGTCATTTACAGGATTTACTCGATTAGGGAAATAGTTTTTTTTATCTTTTTAATTAACAAACCTTTTTGTGAAAATTTGATTCATAAAGTTTATCGTGGGAATGTACCATACACCTTGGTAGGGTTCCTTGTCGCCTCTTCCTGTCTAGTTATCAACTCCTCCATCACTCATCTCTGTTGGACAATCTTTCTTGAAATGTCCTACTGCACCGCATTTGTGACATACTGGACTTACTTCTGCGTAGAGAGTCGGAGTGATGCATGGGGTCGGGGCCCTACAATAGCGGGAGATGTGCCCTATCTTGTTGCATCTTTTGCAACGAAATTCCCGACAGGCTCCCCAATGATGGTATTTCCACTTGTTGCAGTGTGGAAAGCCCCCAAGATATGATTTTCTTGATGTGAGAGGAGTAGGGCTAGTATGGGTAAGGACTGCTCCTGCTTGTTTCCTTTTGGTAAGCCTCTGAGTCGAACTGCCTCCTTCTTCATTCCTGAACTTTCATTTCATGACCTTGGGTTTGGAGTTTTGGGTGTCTCGGTAAGTCATCGTTCGTTGGTTTCCTTGGTTATTATTACGATTGAAATTATCGACACCGCTTCCATTTTTTTTTGTGTTGTTGGCATGGAGGTATGCCATGACAGCTACCACGGCAGCCGTTACAGTGGTTTGGAAAGTGGCGGAATCTATTCGTAGGACTGATGCTTCGTCGGGGTGTTGGTTGTTTTTATGAGAGGACATGATTCTGTTTCATGATGGGAAACAGGTTTGTGAGTATCTATAGTGATTTCTAGTCATGTCTTATCTAGGATTGTAGATATGAACTTATGCATGTACGCATATAATTCACATGTTTTGTTATACGTTTCTCGTTGTTTCGACCTACATCCCTATGATGTATTTACGATTGAGAGTAGAACTAAGCATCGCATGAATGTTATGTTTTATCGGGATATGGTATGACCACCTATACAATGACTGGATTTATATCACATACGTTCTTGGAGGGCGTACCTCTCTTGGGTTGCTATTACTGGTTGCGGTTTACAACATTATAAGCCTCAGGCGAATATTGTGGGGAGTCTCCTATGCCGAAATAGCGCACAAAGTGCTCAATCATTTTACTCATTTCATGAGCGGCCCCTTTCTGCTCTTTGTTTTGCTAAAGTTGTCCTAGTCTCAGTTGTACTCGGATGTCGTTTCAGGGTGGTCACTTCCTCCTTTATGGAGTGTATTCGGTTCATGCGGTTCTCTAGTTCTATTCGTTGGTCCCATAAAGCTTTGAAATGGTGTTCTTGTTATTCGTTAGGATTCGGATTTACATTGTCGTATATCGGGATTTGCCTCCAGTCTCCGTTACCCCATGACAGCGAGTAGGAAATTGGGAGGTAAATCGGGTTACTTGTTGTCCATATGGGGGTGCTGCTTGGTTTGTTGGGTATCGGAGCACGGTGCATTTCGATTGTGGATCGGATTGACTTTTTTGGGAATGCATCCCGAACCAAGTAGGTGTCAGTCACTAAGCTTGTCTTTGTGTGGGTATTGTTTTGTTACTAGGTACGTCTACTTTAGGAGTACTTATATTGGGTGTTTACGTTTCTAGGAAGAGAGACGTGAAAGGGTCTCTTGCCTACTACCAATAGTAAGGCTCGCTAAGGGTTTCCTTGGCGCTTTCATCCTTGCTTGGCTCTGATTCGGAATCCTCCCTTTCATAATTTATCTCTTGGAATTATTTAGGATTCACCTCTGGGTTTTCCTCATCGACCTCTTTTGGTCCCTCCTTGGCCCATCCGCAAGGCACCACGACAGGGTAGCAGAGGTCTTTGCGAGGAATTTTAGCTATGTTGTTTGTGCGAGAAGAGAGGTATAAGGAATACGAGGAAGGTTTAGGAGTGGGGGGGGGGGGGTCATGGTATCCTAAAATACCCCTATAGTATTTTAAACTTGATGTTCTCTTGTATTTATAATTGGTAGGTTTTAGGTTTGTTGCAACACCACCATCACTCCCAAGCACATGTTGGTCATATCTCAAATAAATATAGTTGACCATGCTATATTTAACCCATATATGATTACATAACTACCCAGGCTTGACTGCAGTGTTCAACCTTTGAGTTCTTTTGTTTTGTTCTTGTTATGATACGTTTCTAGCAAGTATGTCTACTTTAATCAGAGTGTGTTTTAGTCCCATTGTATTTATAGTTGCATATCTTGTATGGCTAGATATACTAGTTCACTATAAACAATGGTCTGATACCAATCTGTCACACCCATGGACCAGACGGCAGAAACGTCTGGAGGCAGGTGACTTCATTGTGCAGTATCATAACAATTGAATATAAATGAAACACAGCAATCCAAACATCATACATTGAGATAACAAGCTTACATTGTTTACATATTGTATTTGTTCTTCAAATTACACAAAAGAGACATAAGCAAATAAGTTCCAAACTACAACGAAATAGTCCTGAATCTGCATCCCTTTAACCTACTTACTTATTTCCTTAGAATACAAGTCGTTTTGAAAAGCGTCAACTAAAAAGTTGGTGAGTTCATAAGCATTTTGTATAAAAATAGTTTTACACTTGTTTAGAATTGATCTCAGTGTACTTTCAGAAAATCTGATATTTTCTATAAAATCGTTTGAAGTCTTACTTTGAAATCATGGATATATGCATGCATGTCATTACTTTTTATTCATCCTTATAAGGATTGATTTTTGAAAAGTAATATAATTTATAAAGGAGAGTTGTATTTGAGAGTAGTTCGTTTGAGTAGTAATAACAAATAGTTTTCAGAAAATCCCCTGTTTTCTAAAAAGAAAATAGTTGTAAATTATTGTTTTCTTACCAAATACATTTGAGTGTTCGCTTTAGTTTGTCGTTTTTGAAATCGTATAAAATCGTTTACTCCAGAAAATCCTATATTTTCTTGTATGAGATAATCGTAAGTTCTGTCTCCAATTGAGTATCCGTGCATACATATGTGTTAGTTTATAGTTTTCAAAATTGTATACAATCGTTTTCCCCAGAAAATCCTATATTTTCTGATTTTTAAAATAGTAGTATTAAGACTCTAATACTTGTTAGGTGAAAGAAATCAACATGGCGAGCGTGGACATCCCGCGCAAGTTGGGTGGACGGTCAACACAACAAATGCGGACCATCACTACCATACATAGGGTAGTCAACACAATGTGCCAAAATTTATTTATGAAGTATTTCCTTACATAAATTTCTAAACATATTCTAGTGAGCCTCTATAACCATACTAATATGAAAGAGACATGTCTTGGCGTTTCTCAGGGGTTCAAATCGAATAAAAACATTTGTCACCCTAGACTGACCGGTCTAGCTGTAGCTAACAGCGAAGGTGCGGGGTGTCAACCCCGTATAGATCTATACACAAATTCTCGCTCTCCCTCCAAGAGACTCTGGTTATAACTCCTTACAGGAATTTAGACGTACACTAATATATTTATATTTAGGTACTTTTTGAGACTTATCTTCACTAGAATACCAACCGGTTTTTGAGTAATCGATAAAATCCGTTATTTAATAAATAATGTTACTTGTGCTAGTTGACTAGGTTTATCGTTTACGTATATTGAGGATAATCCACTTGGAATCATATTTATCAAAATGACCCAAAATTATCGGCATTGGCAAAAATGGCCCTTCTTTTTATAAATTATCAAGTAAGACCCATATTTGCCAAAAGATGTCAAAAGTAGCCAAAACTTGGTGAAATGTGTGAAAATGGCCCATTTCTTCTAAAATGTTCATTTTAGACTTACATTTGAGAAAAATATTCACAAGGCCCTTGTTTATCCAAAAATTTCCTTTTTGGTCCCTTAAAAATTGAGATGTTCAATAATTTCTCAAATTTATCCCATGATTTAAAATAGTCCATATGTATTTATATGGCCGAAAATGGTCCACAAAAATATCATTAATATTCCAATTTAACCATTTCCAAAATATTATATTCAACAACTTGTTTAAACACATTTTTGAAGCAAAGCCTTATGATTCTTGATATAACCATTTATGATTCATATTTCATAAACATACTAGTTTTTGTTTCTAACATATAAGTTGTGAT
This sequence comes from Lactuca serriola, assembly GCF_051521515.1. Taxonomy (NCBI): domain Eukaryota; kingdom Viridiplantae; phylum Streptophyta; class Magnoliopsida; order Asterales; family Asteraceae; genus Lactuca; species Lactuca serriola. Next base: position 91,648,545 of record NC_136413.1, on the reverse strand, counting down.
ATATGGTTCAAGTTCTTGAGACTTGTTCAAAACCCCGAGTTCTTGATCCATTCATACTGAATTTCATAACTTTAGGCACATAAATCATAACATGCAAATATAGACAAGCAATTATACTATGATCTCACATGACTCTTGACTTGTATCCTCCCCAAAACCATGAAAACATCAAAAATAGGGGTATGGATGTCCTAAGAATATTTTACACATATCCTCATGTGTAAATATGGTGAACTAAACAATATAATGTATAGAATCACCAATCAAGAGTTGAAATACTTACTAGGATCCAAAGAATGCTTAGAAGAATTAAGGATTGAAGCTTAGAACATGTTGAGAGCAGTTTGAGAGTTGATAGAATCTAGAATGAGTTTGTAAAATGGGAAGGAGGGATTTACGGTCCTTTATAAGGGATAAGGAAAAGATAAGATGTTTACTTTGGTTACTGTTGGATAATGCATTACTTACTGAGTTTTCTCTTGGAATTAGCCACTTACAGCACATAATCCATAAACATCTTTGAAATGGTGAAGGGTTCATGGTCCAAATGGACCATAAACTATGTTTTACGGTCTAAATGAAATCCCTAAGGGGTTTACGGCCAAAAAGGAATCATGGGGAAGGTTTTACGGCCTAAAGTGGCTCATGGGGAGGAGTTTTCGCTTCATGTGATGCCTAGGAAAGTGTTTATGGTCAAGTTTTGGATTAGCCATGTAGTTCACGGCCTAGATTCCCTCTTTTTAAGTGTTCATGGCCAAAGCGTGTTTCTAGGAAAGAGTTCATGGTCTAGGATGCATATAATACTCTAATGTATTTGTTTTATGTAATATGACTAATATCATGATGTAACTTTCATTTCTTATTGTTCACATTTGCTTAGGAGGCTTTAGGGTAGTATAATTCTCAAAAATATTATATTACCAAAGAATAGTAATTGCATAGTTACCACTATTGCATATACGGGATTCCTTTAGTTTGGTTTCTAGACTTGAAATTTTTTGGTTGTGACAGCTACCATCCTAGCACAGCCAATGTAGTTGCAGACACCCTCAGTCAAAAGGAATACACAAGTAGCAGAGTAAAAGAACTAACCATGACCATCCATTCACATCTGTCCACACAAATCAAAGAGGATCAGCTGGAAGCCTTAAAGCCGGAAAATGTGGCGGGTGTAGCCTTAAGAGGAATGGAGAAGAACTTTGATCAAGAGAGACGGATTTTGGTATTTCATGAACCAGATCTGGACCCGAAAGTTCGGTGGTTTCAAGGACGTGGTCATGAATGAAGCATACAAGACTCGATACTCTGTTCACCCAGGTTCAGAAAAGATGTATCTGGACCTCAAGAAACTTTATTGGTGGCCAAACATGAAAAGCGAAGATTGCTACCTACATGGGCAAGTGCCTAACTTGTGCCAAAGTCAAGGTAGAATATCAAAAGCCATCAGGTTTACTACAACAACCAAAAATACCTGAGTGGAAGTGGGAGTAGATTACAATGGATTTCATAACGAATTTACCCAAGATAACGGGTGGTGTCGATTCTGGGTGATTGTAGACAGGTTAACCAAGTTCACACACTTCCTACCAATCAATGAAACAGACACGATAGAGAAACTGACCAAAACTTACATCAAAGAGAAAGTACGACTACATGGTGTGCCCATATCTATTATCTCGGATAGAGACAATAGATTCACCTCGCGATTCTGGAAGTCATTACAGAAAGCTCTATGAACTAGGTTGTATATGAGTATAGCTTATCACTAACAAACTTATGGGCAGAGTGAGAGAATCATTCAAACACTAGAAGATATGTTGAGAGCCTGTGTGATCGACTTTTGTAAATCATGGGATACCCATTTGCCACTCATCGAGTTTTCATATAACAACAGCTAGCACTCTAGCATCAAGGTTGCTCCATTCGAAGCCCTCTATGGACGTAAGTGTAGATCCCCTCTGTGTTGGGCTGAAGTGGGTGACTCGCAGCTAGCTAAAGGGCAAGTCCCTGATAGTACTCTTACTAGTCTAGAGATCATTCGAGAAACCATAGAAAAGATTGTTCAAATTCGAGAATGATTGAAAGCCTCCATAGATAGACAAAAGAGCTACATAGACAAGAGACGAAAACCCTTGGAATTTCAGGTTGGTGACCACGTTCTGTCGAAGGTCTTACCCTGGAAGGGAATGATACACTTCAGAAATCGTGGAAAACTAAATCCAAGGTACATTGGGCCATTCAAGATTCTCACTAGAATCGGCCCAGTAGCTTACGAACTCTGCCTACCACAAGAACTTAACTACGTACACCCTGTCTTCCAAGTGTCAAATCTAAAGAAGTGTTTATCCGAAGAGACTCTTGTGATTCCACTCGACGAAAAAGAAGTAAACGAGAGTCTTAACTTTGTGGAAGAACCAGTAGAAATCATGGAAAAGGAAGTCAAACGAACGAAACAAAGTCGCATACCAATAGTGAAGGTTCGCTGGAATGCCAAGCGGGGACCTGAATTCACTTGGGAGAGAGAAGATCAGATGCAACAAAAGTACCCGCATCTTTTCCCTAGTTCATGATATATTCACTATAGAAAAAAATTCGGGACGAAATTCCCCTAACGGGGGGATAATGTAACAACCCGTTTTTCTCAAGTCAATAAAAGTCAAACCCTTTTAAATAAAATTTCGAGTTTTATTTATTTCGTTGGGTTAATAAGGGTTAGAATATTATTTAAATTATATAAATGATGTTTATTATATATATATATATATATATATATATATATATATATATAAGTATTTTATTTTAAAAGAAATAAAATACATTTAAAAATCAAATCTTTTTCCTTTTGGAACTGAGAACCTTGCACCGAACCCCCCCCCCCCCCACCCCCAACCGAAAACAGATCTCGGACTACAAACCCTTTTCGGCTAATAACTCTATTCCGACCGAGAACCCACTCGATATATATATATATATATATATATATATATATATATATATATATATATATATTCATATGTGCATATTTAGCCTTATATTTAGTGTAGATTTTTCTTATTTATTAACTAATTATTTTCACATTATGGACAAAAGGTACTTAATAGTGTTTGAATTATATTTTTAGTCCAAAAGATATGCTCGGAAGTAAAAGGAAGCAGGAGAAACGGTTGGAAGTTCGGAGGCTGAAACAAAGAAGAAAAATGCCAAAAACAAGAAGGACTCGGCGAGTCAACTCCTGACTCGACGAGTCGGATCGAAGATTCGCGAAGCTCTAGAAGTCCTTGCCGCACACGGATTTTTAATGAGGGACTCGACGAGTAGGGATCTTGACTCGACGAATCACCTCTGTTTCCAGAAAATTATAAATAGGGACTTTGGGATCGAGATGAGGACTTCTCTGGAACCCTAGGAGGCAGAAACTGCGATTCAAGGTGTTGCTAGATCGGGAGAAGCTGAGGATTCAACCCAAAGTTCAATTTCGAAGAGAATTAAGGCAAATTTTGTTTATTCTTATTAAATCTTTTGTTTGAATCATGTTGTAACTATTTAAATTCGTTTTAGCATCTGCTTTTACTGGAATCATGAGCTAAAAACTCGTAACTTCTCTTTAGGGTAGATGAATTTGTAAACATCGTTTGATTTTATGGTTAGGGTTAAATTTAGTTGGTGATATTATTTTGTTAAGCTTGTTAAAGAACCTCATATGTTAATAACAACTATTCTATATTAATAAATCAGTAATTAAGTTGTATGAACATCTCTTAGCTATCAATTTCATATGATTTATGTGACGACATAGTTATATGTCTAGGAATAATGAATGTGAAACTAGAATTAATTAGAAGATAGGTAAGTTAATGTGTGAGCTTCTGTGATACACCATCAAAAAGAAGTTAATTGGATCACCAATTTGATTAGCTAATTACAAGTCTTACTTAACCCGAACCAATAAACTAGGAAATTCATTAATTTAGACAACTGGTTATTGCTTGAATTAATCTGTTTTCTAAGGGTTAGCTATAGCGAATGTGAACCTAATCACTTTAATTGGTAACCAATGAAGAATTAATCCAATACGTTTACCATTAAATCATCCATGGAAACAAATGATTCGAACATGAACAGAAGTCCTTTTAACTATTGAATTTAGTGATATTTACTTACTTTAGCTGTTAGTTAGTTAAATTGTACGTTAGTTAGTTTATTTAAGTTTCTAGTCTTGAAAAACTAGAGAAAACCCTATTTTCTATCAAGCTCACACCCGCCATAATTGCTGTCTGCAAAAGCATAGAGATCAAATTCGGGATTTTTCGGATACCAAAGACCCAGTTGTGGGCACCCTTTGAGATACCGAAAAATCCTTTTAACAGCAATTAAATGAGAGAGTTTAGGATTAGCCTGGTAGCGAGCACATTGACAGACCGCAAACATGACGTCTGGGCGACTAGCAGTAAGATACATGAGTGATTCGATCATTGATCGATAGTGAGTTTGATCTACGGATTCACCCTCAAGATCAGGAGTCGGAAGAGCCCGTTCCGCCATGGGCATAAGAGCAGGTTTTGCGTCCCGAAACCCAAACTTCTCCAGTACATCTTCCACATATTTTGCTTGATGAATAAGGATTATGGTTGAAGATTGTTTGACCTGAAGCCCCAAAAACGTGGTCATTTCCCCAAGTGAACTCATCTCAAAGCGCTTCTTCATCACCGCTTCAAACTCCTTGCAAAGTTGTTGGCTTGTCGACCCGAAAATAATGTCGTCCACATAAATTTGAACGAGAATTTGATCTGGACCGACATGCTTGAGAAATAAGGTTTGATCAATGGTACCTCGGGAATAGCCGTGATTGAGCAAATGCTGAGTAAGAGTAGCATACCAAGCACGAGGAGCTTGATGCAATCCATACAAAGCTTTGTCTAACTTGTAAACATGGTTTGGAAGAGATGATTTAACAAAACCAAGTGGTTGGTCAACGTAAATCTCCTCCTTGACCTTGCCGTACAAGAAAGCCATCTTAACGTCCATTTGGTATACAGTAAAGTTCATGTAGGAAGCATAAGCAAGGAAGATGCGAATAGCTTCCAAACGAGCAACTGGAGCATAAACTTCTGTATAATCAAGACCCTCAATTTGCCGAAACCCTCGAACCACCAATCTTGCCTTGTTGCGCACAATGACACCTAAATCGTCTTGTTTATTTCGAAATACCCAACGAGTATCAAGAGATTTCTTTCCTTTTGGTAGCTCCACCAATTTACAGACTCCGAGTTTCTCAAATTGATTTAATTCATCATGCATGGCTTCAACCCAGCTGGGCTCATTCAGAGCCATTTCGACAGATTTAGGTTCTATTTGAGAGATGAAGCAAGAGTACAGACATGTATTAACATCCCCACTTTTACTTCTCGTTTGAACACCGTCGCCCAACTAGCCAATGACGTTCTCTATCGGATGATCTCGCTGAATACGTGTAGGGATCTGATAACTAATATCATTGACAGAAACAGGAAGATTATGAATATTAACCGCTCCATCATTTGATGTATGATCTGTAGAGGATGAACAAGGTTCGTTTGAAGAATCAGCTACAAACTCTTCTGCAATACTTTCTTGAAAGAGAGGTTCCATCAGATTTGAAGTTACAGCGGAAGTCTCGTGGTTCATGAACTCTCTTTCCATCGAAGTTAAAGGAGTAACAATAGCATCAGGAGAGGGTTGTTGAGGAGACTCAGAAGATTCAAAATGAGCAGAGGGTACCAATGGAGGATCAGAGGAAATCAATGGTGGTCGATAGACAACTTCATCTTCTTCGTCTTCACTAGGAATCTTCGAATTGGAAGTAGATCCTTCTTGATTATCTGAAGACACATTGAATGATTTGAAAAGAGATGTGTAGTCAAATAACCAATCAGGACCCACTCATGCATCTATCTCATTTTCCTCAAGCCAACGAACATCAAATGATTCTACAATCTGTTTAGTCTTCTTATTATAAACCCTGTACGCAGTTCGAGCAGCATATCCAACAAAGTAACAGTCATCGGCTTTGGCATTGAATTTGGGATTGGATTCCAAGTGAAGAAGGTTGCAAGGGTAGCCAAATACTCGGAAATGACTGACAGATGGCTTGTGTCCAAATAAAATCTCATACGATATCTTCATTCTGGCTTTGTTGATTAGCACACAATTTTGAACATAACACGCGGTGTTAATCGCCTCTGCCCAGAAGAATACAGGAAGCTTGGAATCACAGAGCATCGTCCTTGCGGCATCTTTTGGAGTTCGATTTCGACGTTCGGCAACCCCGTTTTGTTGAGGTGTTCGAACAGAACTGAATTGACGCACAATCCCTTTCTCAGCGCAAAAATGATCAAGAACAGCGTTCTTGAACTCTGTTCCATTATCGGTACGCAACGCTTTCACTCGATTTTTAGTCTGATTTTCGATCATCACAATGAATCTTTTAATAAGGTCAGCAATTTCAGCTTTGTTAGACAGAAAGAAAACCCAAGTGAATCGAGAGTAATCATCTATCACAACAAGGCAGAAAGAGTTTCGATTGATGCTTAGAACATTAACCGAACCAAATAAATCCATATGCAATAACTCGAGCACTTGACTTATGGAGTTTATATGCTTTGGAAAGTGTGCTTTCCGATGATATTTTCCCTGAGCGCATGAAACACATTTTTCAAAAGTAATGAAATCTTTGATGGGTAACCCACGGACCAATTTGTTCTTCTCAAGCCGATTCAAGTTCTTTGCATTCGCATGACCGAGACGACGATGCCACAACATCGCATTTTGTTCAGAAGCTTTGGAGAAGAGACAAGTGACATCTTCAGGGAAATTGCTATTCATGTCTATAATGTAGGCATTTCCATCCCGCTTAGATCTTATAAGAATCCAATCTTCAGGGATAACAATGCCAGGCTTTAAGATCAGACATTCCTTATCTGTGAAATGAGTAGAGTAGCCCTTATCACATATCTGGGATACACTCAGCAAGCTGTGCTTCAGTTCCGGAGCAAAGTTAACATTCTCAAAATTCAGCACTCCATTGGAAACAGTTCCTCTTTGAGTAATTTTTCCACCCTCTCCGCCCGCAAAAGAAACATATCCCCCATTGAAAGTTTGAATGTCGTGCAATTGGGATATGTCTCCAGTCATGTGCCGGGAGCAGCCGCTGTCGACATACCAGGGTCTGGCGACATTCCTCCGCAACACGATGAATGGAATTATTTAGTTTTGGGAACCCAGTTCATCACAATCCTGGGTTGACTCTTTCCTTTTACAAGTTTTCATTTGATTCTTTCTTTGCTTTTGAATTAGAGAGTAATGGAGATTCATCTAAAAAAGATTTTGGAATCCACTGAAGGTTAGGTTTCAAAAATTTGTTAGTTTGCTTTGAACCGGTGGATTTTCTACTTGAAAAGTTGGAAGATCCTATCCTGCTCTTTGACAAATTCGACTTAGGCTTGGCCTGAGTTGATTTTGGCAAACTTCTGTTGTTTTTACGAAAAACCTATTTATTCTTTTGAAATCTTTCGAATTTTTTGTTTAATCTTGTATTCAAATCTCCATTTCTAGAACGAGTTTTTGGAATTTTTCTAGTTAAAGATCGTCCCCGAAATTCATTCTCCCCTCTTTTTGTTGTATGAGATACAAACATCCGGTTCATGCAATTTCTTGCAATGTGTCCAGCAGTGCCACAGTTAAAACAAATTTCCACAGTTAAAACAAATTTGTTTGTTATCAGTAGCTATGGCACTGCTGTTGACAGTGTTATTCTTTGCTTTTCCATTTCTAACACATTTACACTTGCAAGATCCATCATAGAATTTGGTAACATATGTGTTAGATGCAGAGACATGTAAATCAGGTTTAGCAGTTTGATCAGAAACAACACTATTAGAAACAACATTGTCAGACTGAAATAAAATACCATCCGACACAAAAACATTTGTGTTTGATTTTGACACAGACTCATTACTGTAATTAACACCAGACTCACTCACAACATTATTTGACTCAAAAGTTTCAGCTGCATGCTCCCCCTGAACTATTGATATATCTGCACTTGAAGTAAAAACGTTAGTATGCAAAGTCTCATAACTAGACTGTATTTCCTGCTCAGAAGCTGACTTTCCATACACCATGCAAGGTTCTCTGTCAATTTCTTCTTGAGACAGGGGAATAGCAGTATAATTGTGATTGAAAGGAGGAGGGACACTCTCAAAACCTAATCCGACTTTTATTTGATTACCATGAGTGATATCTCTCCAGTGTGATTGACCTTCGATTAATTTTGCAATCTTTTCACTTGACCCATCGTATTTTTTGAAATTAAATTCAGCTTTTTCAAAATAATTTTTCAATGTGTCAAGTTCCATGGTTACAGCAACAAGTTTTCTTTTGAGATGATCATAGTTCTCGCATTTGTTGCTGTAATCCTCTTGCAATTTTTTAAAGTCTATTGTTTTATTTTCTAATTGAGTTTTTAAGGGCTTTTGGTTTTTCTAAGAGTATATCCCTCATATTTCAAGTCCTCGTTCTCTCTTTTGATTATCTCAATTTGATCTCTCAAAAACTTAACAGTTTTAATACAAGATTGAGAACAACCGAATTCACTAACCTCAGATTTGACTGGTTCAGGAGTAGTCTGAACCATGAATACAAATTGCAAATTCATCATCTCCTCCTCTGGATCTGCTTCCATTTCTTTACTTGCATCCTTGACTTGAGCAAGATTTGCCTTTTCAGGTCCCGAAATGTTTAGGGCCTGAACTTGATCTTCCCAGTTAAACGATTGAGCTACCATTGCCATGTTTACAGACTGATTGTTTGAAGATGATCCTCTGTTGTTGCTGTGAACGTAAGTTACTGGCACCATGGTTCTATCGGAATTTTCTCGCTGATTGGGTTTTGGACATTCCCTTGCAAAGTGTCCTGGTTTGTGACAATTATAACAACGTAACTTTCCTTTGCTAAAACCCATCTTTTTATCTGAATTTACACCCCAGTTGTTCTTTCCAGTCTTTTTTGAGAATTGTTTAGCCCTGAATATTGCCATTGCCATTTGCCAAGTAATATCCATCTCTTCCACATCTTCAGGATGAATTTGATCAAGATCAGTGAATGAGAGTTATGGAGAGAGATCTCCAGAAACAAAGGCATTATAGCAGTTCACTAACCCAGTAGCTAGAGCCATATTTTCCTCCTTTTCCTTTGAAAGTAAATCTTGGGAACCAATTCCATGAGATTGAACTGAAAAATCTATGGATGGAAAAACACTAGAACCAACTTGAGATATGGTTTGAGGGATTTGAGTTTGTTGCATTTTAGGTATGATGTATGGTGTGTTTTGATGGATTGCATGAGGTTGAACTTGGGGAACCAGGTTTTGAGTATTTTGATGAGTGGTGAAGCTTGAAAAAGCTGTGTTGTTGTTTTGAATTCCAAGATTGGCTGAAGAGTACGAATTGACATGATTTATTTCTCTTTGTTTATCATCAAGATCGCAAGCTTTGATGATTGCCATTGTTTTAGACAAGCTTAAACGGTTCAGGTCTTTTGTCTTTTTAATCACAGAGATATTCATGTCCCATGATTTTGGAAGAGAATTTAGTAACTTCTTGTTGATTTCGGATCTAGTAACCATCACACCTGCGGAGCTCATTTCAGTGGTTAGTGTGATAAATCTTTGAAATTGATTTTCCAATGTTTCTCCCAATACATAATTGAATATGTTGAATTTCTGTCGGAGCATGTCTTGTCGACTTTGCTTCATGTCTTCATTTCCTTCATAGACTTCTATGAGCGCTTCCCATAATGCTTTTGCTGATGTATACTCACGAAATCCTTGTGCAATTTCAGGAGACAATGCCATAGTCAGTGTGGCAAGAGCCTTTTTTTTCTTCAACTCGTTCAAAATCGTCATCAGTGTAGTTTTCAATTTGTTTGTCAATTACCGTTCCATCTTCGAGAGTAGAAGTAATTCGAATTGGTCCTCTCAAAATGCTTCTCCAAATTTTGAAATCCTTCATTTTGATGTATTTTTCAATTCGGTATTTCCATTCAGGAAATCCTTCAGCTGATAGCAATCTAGGAATACGAGTAGTTGTTCCCATAATTGCATCCAAATCTTGATGAGCAGTCATTTTATGAGATTCCATTTGAGCAATTTTCAACCGCACACTAACACTCTTAAACACACACTTCTTAACCGCACACACTAAGCCAGCCGCACACTAAACCAACTGCACACCGAATTGAGCCACACACACTAAGCTGACCGCACACTGAATTGAACTGCACACACCAAGCTGACCGCACACTAAATTTAACAGCACCCGCTTTAACCGTACACAATTATAAAACCTTAACCGCACACAGCACAAGCTTTTAACTGCACACAACAAACAGCAGAAGTTTAAACCAGCAAACACTTTAACCGCACACACTATTGGCAGCAAACCTTCAACAGTTGGCAGCAAACCTTCAACAGTACTTTAATCAAAATTTTCAAAAAAAAAACAGTGAAATTTTGCACTCTCACACTCAAAAAGTAACTTCAATTGATACCAAATTGGCTCTGATACCAATTGTTAGTCCCAAAACTGAGGATTCAATTTAGTAATCAATGATGTTAATTGCAATTAAATTGAGATTGAGATGAAGAAGAAGTAGAATCAAGCATGCACACATCTATATTCAGTAAATGTCAAGTACATCTTGAGAAAAGTACAACTACTGCAGAGTTCTAACACCAAGCCAAAGTACAAACTGACACAACTCAGTTGCTATAAATAGTACTCCTCCTACCAGCACAAGAGTGTGCAGCCAAACACATGTGTTCGGCCACACACACATGTGTGGCAGCACACATTACATGACAACACACAATCACTGCAAAATAACACGATCATCTATACAAAATGATGCCTGGCTCAAACCACAAAATTATGTTCTTTCATTTGAGTTTTTACATTCAAAGTTGGTGAATTATTCGTTAATTTTCTAACATTTTGAAACTTACGATCATTCACAAAATTTTGTGAAGTCTCAAATTTTCTAATGTTGTCAAATTTTCGAACAGGTTCATCTTTATTTTTCATTGAAATTTTGTCAACAAAATATATTGGTTTGTGAAAACTTGTATCCTTTTGTTTGTTTGTTCTCTGAAATTTTGATGGTTTTCTTCTTGGAATTTGTGTTTTCGCAACTTTAGGTTTATCATTAAACACAATTTGCCAAAATATTGCTTTTCTTGCTTTTCTTTTTGAAACATTGTTTTCTTTTGAATACTTTCCAAGCATCAACTTAAATTCATGAGAATTCAATTTAACTTCCATCTTTTTCAAAAACTTTGTTTTCTTTTTCACTTTTAACCATCCAATTTTGTGATGATTTTTGATGTTGTAAAACATAAGAGTTTTGAGTTAAATTGTTTTCTACCGTATTTTGATTTGCAAAGAAACCTGCGGTAGTTGACCTTTTGTTGTCATTTTCAACCATTTTGTTGAATTCAGGCTTGATTTTCTCAACATTTCCAGCTGTGACGAAGACTTTATTTGGAAAAACTGTGTTATCAATGCATGTAAAATTCGGATAGATCACAGTATTGGTTTCCAAATAATGTGCACCTTTGTCATTAAGAACTTTGTCGAATTCTTTTGTATCACCAAACACTTGATTAACAACAACACGTTGAGGTGATTCATGCGAATCTTTCACTTCTTCTTCGTCTTCATCAGTGTCATCTGACTTACAGCTTTCAACTTCCACATTGTCAAAGTCACAATTTTGCGAAGTAGAGGGTTTATCATTTTCGTCCTTCACTATCGAATCAACTATAATTTCATTACCTTTGACCTTAGATGTTATATTAATGATAGATAGTTGTGAACAATCAACCTCTTCTTCCTCTTCGATCTCACTGATTTCACTCACATTCTCTGAATTGTCATCGACATCAGCATAATTGTGTTGAGAATCAAGAGTTGAAGTTTCAGTTTTCTTTAGTATTTTCACTTGTTCATTCATTTTCAAACTTTCATTAACAATATTAACCAATTCATTCGCATTCAAAAATTCATCAATTTTGACAATACCATATGCGAATCTATCATCAGGTATTTTGTCAAATTGAGCAATAGTATTCTCACAGTCATAAGAAACAACATCAACTTTTTCGCATTCAAATTCAAGAAAAGGTAGTAGTTTCATATGTTGTTCTTTGCTTATCTCAGATGAATGATGTAAAGCTGTTAACTTCGCATATAAACGTTTAGCAGAGCTACAATAAATGTTTCGTTGTGCTAGTAACAACCTAACTTCTTTATCAAGATTGTCCCTATCACAATTTACATTTGTCATTTGTAATTCTAGTTTATCTACTCTGCTTCGTTTTATTTCTAATAGTCTTCTTGTCTCAGCTAGTTACGAATTTAGATTTTGTGCTTCAGTACTAGCAGACACAATAACAGCATCAAAATAAGCAACAGTATCATCAAATGAAGTTATTTCAGAATCATAAGCAGATAAAGGAATATTAAAGGATTCAAGAATAGCATGTACCTTAGTGGTCATTGGAGATTTATCGGTGGACTTGGACACAAAGCATCGTCCAGAAACATTCTCTTCGCAATTTTCTTCATAACTTGCGAACATTGCACCATAAGTTGGGTGTCGCATCTCTTCATCATCAGATCCTGAAGACCAGATCTGATAAGTTCCACTTTCTTCTTCTTTAGACTCTCCTTTCACAACCAAAGACAATCCTTTCGCCTTCGCACGCACCTCCTCAAGCTTCTCTGAGTATGTATCAACCCGTTATTTCCGGGCATTATAAATCGAGTCTTGTAACCTCTTTGGAATGTAATAGGAATATCATTGATAAATGAATTATTCAAAAGCTCTGATTGGAGTACACTATGTAGTAGATATCGTCTTAAGGTTTCCAAATATATAAAGAACACTAAAATCCGAGTTATGACGAAGAAGTTATGACCATTCTAAGATTTCCGACAAAACCGACAACACCGATTAAACGGAAAACGCAAAGTTTCAATACGATAGCATTTAGCCTTAGGTATCTAAATGAAAGTTATAGATAACATTAAACCGTGAGCGTACACAAAAAGAACGTCCAAATCTGACTTCGTATGAGGAAGTTATGATTATTCCAAGATCCAAATATAGCAGTAGACAGCTAAAAACTCGAATCGGAGATCGAGCGACTTTTGGCCGGAATGACCTAAATGAGAATCGAAGGTCTCGACAATGGTATTTCAGCGGTAAAAAGTTTGGCAAAAACCGACATCAGATAAAGAAGTTATGAAATTTCAAAGAAATTCCTTAAACACGATGAGTTTAATATAAATAATAAAAATAATAATTTCGGAATCTGCCGACGGAGTCTAAACGAAAGTTGTAGAGCGTAGTCTCACCTACGCGTGGATATAAAGACCATCGAAAACGGAGTTCGTATGAAGAAGATATGAATTTTTGAAGTTTATTAAATAAATTATATATTTATTTAAATCAAAATTCGGACCTTATCCGAAGAGTCATCGTCCTCATCCGAGGTACGCGCTGCGTACCCCTGTACGCCCTGCATACCCGAGAGACTTGGCCTCGGAACGTCCACGTCGCCCTATCCGAGGCTTCCGACCCGTCCGACCCGCCCGTCCGACCGACCCGTCCGACCTGCTGTCCCATCTGACCCGCCGTCCCATCCGACCCGCCTCCCCACCGACCCGTCCCATCCGAAGCCGTGGCAGTCGAGGCTTCGGTCATGCATGACGTACGCGTACGCGCTGCGTACGAGCGTACGCCCCGTGTACCGAGGCGGTTCAGCCTTCCTATAAATAGAATGCGAGGGCTTCCGAGAAAAATGCTCATTTCTCTCCTCTCTCTCACAATCTTGCCTCGTTTTCCGTGCCCGTTCAAACCCGAAGCTCTAGTCTTTTTGCTCAAGTCCCGAGGGTCGATTTTACTCCCGAGATTCCCGAGAATCCCGAGGAAAATCCGTTTCCCGAGACGAAACTCTGTCCGGTTTTCCATCTCGCTATCTTCAAACTATCAAGTGAGTTCATATCCCCTTCGAACACTCTTTAAATACATTTTAAATGCTTTTATACTCTTTTAAGGGGAGGAATACAAGTAAACATACCGTTATTATCGTGTATTTCGTAAAAATCTCATTTACTCGTTTCTATCAAATGATTCACTTGTGATTTAGTTCTATTATGCGAAAACTCTTGCTATACTTTGCATGCAATAGATTTATACAAAGTATTTAGTAACACCAAAATATCTTTCGTTGTTAAACCGTTTCATATATTCTAAAAACTTGTGATTTATGTTGGTCAAACATTGTGAAAAACGATAAACTTTGCATACAAAACTATCACTTTAATACAGACTTAGTTGAGAATCCATGAGACGTGTATATCTTCAAACACTGCCTTTTAGATAAAAGGTATCGCTATAAGTCCTGTCTATAACCAGAGTTTCCCATTCGGAGAACGTGCCAAATGTGTATAGATCTATACGGGAAGTCATGATCCCGCACCCTGGCTGTTAGCTACAGTCCGTCTTTTGGGGTGACAGTTTGTCATAACGCTACGACGCCTGAAGAACGTCGCTACAGGCATATTATGTTCAGTATGGTTATAAAACTCATCGGATATACAACTACTATAGTACTTTTGAATAATGAATAAGTAGTTACTACGGTTATTCATTATCTAACAAGCTGAAAACTTCTAATAGGTTTTTTATATAAATCTATGTTTAAAACTTTTCTAAAGCATGTGGATTGCTTCAAAATGTTAGCCTTGAACATTAAACAAACAACTATTAAGAAAATAAGGGATTTTCTTGTTTCAACTATCTACGTTTTTTTTTAATACCAATATTCTCATGCATTTCACACTTTTATAAGGAAATATGGGATTTTCTTGGAAGATATACACTCGCTTTTGGAATGGCATTCAATGTTTCTAAATCACTTATGAACTCACCAACTTAATTGTTGACACTTTTTCTTTGAAATAACTTGTATTCTCAGGGAATCGTTAAGCAGGTTTGGAAAGCAACTTTTGGTGAATAACGCGCTGGCATTATTTACTTCTTTCGAAAGATGTTTATGCATTTATCTTTTGAACGTGTAATGAATACAACGATGTATACATTTCTTTTAAAAAACCTTTATATATGGTGGTGTGTACTTTCCTTTCTATAAATTGTTATGATATTGAATATGACGTCCTCCGCCCCTGAACGTTTCCGCCGTTCTGGTTTGGGGCTGTGACAGAGTAGTAGGCTTCGTCTTTGATTTTACTCTTCTTCTTCTCTTTCTTCCTCAACAAGCAATCAGCAGTGAAATGATTCGCACCATTGCAATAATGACAATCAGTTCCAGAGTCACCTTTTAGTTTCTTCTCTGCTTTCGCATCTTTCTGCTTTTCTTCAACCTTCTCAAATTTCTTCTTCTCCTCACCTCCAGCTTTTATGAAACCACTCTTCGCTTCAGTTTGCTTTCCTTTTGGATTGAAAGGCTTTTTGAAAAATTTCTTAACACTGTTGTTCGAATAAAATGCAACTGCTTCATCATCTGAATTCATTAAGAAACCTTCATTGTCTGATTCTTCCTTCTCACCAGCATCAATTTTAGTAACCTTCAAAACTAAAGCCAATGGTCCTCCTAGACTCTATTTCGACTCTTCAAACATTTCAGTAACTTCACTTTCATGTGTTTTCAGTTGGTTGTAGAGATCATTCAAGTTGGAAGTATCAAAACTTTGTTGGTTCTTTATCATCATACTTACACTACGCCACTCCTTGCGAAGACCCATGATGAATGTCAGATTGAATTCCATGAGAGATCTTGTGATTCCATACCTGCTGCAACGATAAATTCCTTAAGCTCAACAAGACATTGCTAAATTCCTTAAGCTCAACAAGACATTACTTAACGGAATTGATCTTTGTCTTCTCACTACCTTGATACTTCTCTTTCAGTGTGATCCAAATCTCCTTGGCTGTTTTACAACTATGAATGTAATTGTAAACCACAGGAGGCAGTGAACCTCTTAGCTCCCTCATACATCTTTTCTCATTCTTCTTCAGGCGATTCTATTGTTCAGTAACATCGTTTGAAGAAGCAGATGCTCCAATTGATTGAACATTTACAGGAGGTAGAACTGTTTCATTGATACAATTCCAAAGCTCTTCATCCTATCAGCCCACTGATCATAGTACTCAGGGATTAACATTGGAATTTTGGTTGAAGAACCAAGCAAGTGAGAGAAAGAAGTCATGGTATTCATGTTGAAGTTCGCCATTGATGGACACGAAAATTTTTCAGAAAAACTTGAAAAACTTGATGAATTTGTGAATTGATCACCGATCAACTAAACAATTCAAATGCAGAATCGATTCAAATCTGAAGATCAAGAGAGATTTTCAGAACCAAAATGCACGGAAAATTTTTGAGTAAAATCACTCCTCAAAAAGCAAATGATTCTAAAACGAAAATCGGATCAATGCAGTTTGAATCCTGTTCTGATACCAATTGAAGAGAATTGTAATCGAGATTTAGAAAGAAATCATGATTATATGAATGAAAATTATGAACACAAGGAGTAAATATTAATCAGATCTTATATTGATGAAGAAACTGATTATAGACTTAAGCAGAGAAACATGCGAATGACTAGTGAATCACTCGTTGAATCAATCATATCTCTACTTCTAACCTCAGTCCCTATTTATAGGAAACATGAGTGTACAAAAAATATACTAAGTCCTTAACAATACAATTCGCACAAATGAAGACTTAGTAAAATAATTAACATGCGAAACTAAGAACAGACACTTCGACTTTTACAATTTCTAGACTCTACAACGGGATGACCAAGTATTCTTCGAGGAATTTCATCTAACATGTGGCAGAACCTAGAAGAAGGTGTATACAAAATAAGAGAAATGATTTGTAATTTGGTACCCAGCAACAAGTGATTGTAATAGGCTTTGAATGCAGTACACAGTATTATAAGAATTTAACGGTCAATCATTTTATGAAAATAGGAAGCTTTAATAACAAAATTAATCAAGTTATATAGTTATTTATCCCACAAATTTATACTATGTAAATCCTGAGAAGACAAATGAATTACCTTTAGTTATGGAATAATCTCCATGCCAAGAACATCTGGTTGGGAAAGTCTTTCAATAGCATTCACGTTCACGCACCTATAAGTAACAAACACACACACTGTCAGTTTCGTCTATTCCACAAAAAGTTTCCGATTCAAGTGTAAAAAGTCTATTGAAATATGAACCCTAATTAATAGTCCATATGAATGGGAGGAGGCTTATCAGAATCAAACAAAGGACTGAGTTGAAAACACTTGATAAACTTACTAATATTTTACCCTAGAAATGTGGAGTCGTTGTGATTCTCCTTTCGTCCATCACTCTAAATCGACACCCTTTCTTTCATCTCTCCCGTACAGGAAGAAGACGATGTTATGGGCGGTCTTGATTGATCTATTTGAGGCTTGGGAAGGAGAAATAAAGAACTCACAAACATAAGATCAGAAAGCATTACCTGAAGCGTATTCATCCGACGATGTCAGTTGTTCTAGAGAAAGGGTGTTGTTTTTTTTGTACTGATGATTGGGAAGAGTTGTTTCAAAATTTCAGAACCTGGTAGCCATGGTGGAGGTGTAAAGAACATAGATGGGTGTTTCAATATCAATATGAGAATAAACAAGGAAGAGAGGCAGTGGTTAGGAGATCAAGATAGAGGTATTTAGGGATTTTTTTGAGCAAGTGACGGAGAGGGAGTTGCAATGTTGTTGGTTATTAATCTTACAGAGAGATAGTCGACGCTAAGTGGATCGATATGTAGTATTGACGCCCGGTGAAGAGAGACTACGTTGATGCTTAGGCTTTTTTGACTGAGAGAGGAAGAAGAAGAATGGGATCGATGCTTGGAGTGGGAAGGAAGATGACTTGGTATTAAGCAATGGTGATATACCTTTTTGGAAGAGAGCCGCTAACTAAGAGGAAGGAACTTGGGGATATTTACCGAGATCTCAGCATTGAATGTAGACTTGATAAATAATTTTAATTTTAGAGGGAACTCGGTAAAAGGGAATCTACGCATTAAATAATTGCATTTAGTGTTTAATGTTTTGTACTTTTTGTATCACCGTTTAAACAATTGAAAATTATATTATTATTTTATTGATGGTTACTTGTACTATTAGCTTAATGATTTGGACGTCTTAAAAAAATAATATTATTATATTCAATCTATTTATATAAATAGTGAGATTTCTTTTATAAGATAGTATATATATATATATATATATATATATATATATATATATATATATATATATATATATATATATATATGGAAAAGTTCAATAAAGAACCATTATTAATCAAGGAGCAAAGAACCAATCCAAAACGTCGGAATTTAATGCGATCAACGGCAAAAAGAAGGGTTGTAAACTTTTATAATTGACGCACATGTATCGGATTATAACAAAACTCACTTCCTTTTTTTCATTTAAAATTTTTTTTAGGCCATGTTTTTTATCGAAAAAAAAACGAATATACCGTTGTTCACGATTTTTCGTCCTCTTTCCATAGAAATCCATGATAATATATAAAAAACGAACTTTTTTTTTCGAAAAAAAAAACCCACTTAATTTTCTTTGTTTTTTCAATATTTAAGTTTATTTTTATCAAAAAAAAAAAAAACTAATTATACCAAAAATATTAATTTTTTGTACTCTATTAACAAACATCAACACCGATTAAAAAAAAAAAAAAAAAAAACTTCGAACAGTGTAGATTCACACTGTGAATCTAAACTGTAAATATTTCAATTTTTAACATTCACAATATGAAAAGTCTTTAACAGTTCAGATTCACATTGTCAATCTGAATTACTATTATGCACACTGTGAATCTAAAAAGGTTGACAAAAAAAAAAACTTCAATCAGTGTAGATTCACACTGTGAATCTAAACTGTAAATATTTTAAATTTTAACATTCACAATGTGAAAAAGCTCTGATCAGTTCAGATTCACACAGTGAATCTGACTTATTATTATGCACACTGTGATTCTAAGGAGGTTCACAGTGTGAATCTAAACATGTTTACAATTTGAAACTCAACAGGTTCACAATGTGAATCTAAACTGAAATATCGTTTTTTTTAACATTAATAGGAATCTATGTTTAAAAAGTACAAAAAATATGAATTTTGATATATTTATTAATTTTTTTCTATAAAAAAATAGACCTTAATTTTTTTTCATTAAAGAAAATGATGTGGGTTTTTTTGAAAAACAAAAGTTTGTTTTTTATATATCATCATGGATCTCTATGGAAAGATGACGAAAATCGTGAATAACAGTATATTCGGTTTTTTTCAATAAAAAAACATGGTCTAAAAAAAATTTAAACGAAAAAAAAGTGGTGGACTTTTTTGTAAAGGGTGGATTTTTTGGTATTATCTGGTGTATGTGCATCCAATGTAAAAGTGTACATCTATTTCCTTGGCCGTTGATTGTTATGATTTTCGACGCTCACGATTGGTTCCTTGATTAACTATGGTTCTCTATTTAACCTCACTATATATATATATATATATATATATATATATATATATATATATATATATATATATATAATACCATTTAATTATTATTTATGGCATTTTATTGTCATATATTATCTAAAATTCTTTCAATCCAGATGTTACACTTCATAATATTGATGATGTTAATGTACGCCTTCTAGGTGGACAAGGTATATATTGTCATTAATGGGTCAAAAGATCAAGCCAAGAAATATGAAATTAAAGACAAACATAATTAAGGTAAAATTCGCCAAATTTCAAAAAATAACAACTTATTTTACTCATTTTATCAATATAATACTTATTTTTTAACCAATAATAAGAACAACTTATTTTTGTTAGACAATAATAGCAACACACGTATATTTTGAACCGAAAATGACAATGTACTTATTTTTTTTAACCATTAATAACAACGCACTTATCTTTTTAAACGGTAATAGCAACTTACTGATTTTTTTAACCATTAATAGAAACTCACTTATCTTTTCAACCAACTACTTATTTTACTCATTTTATCAATATAATACTTATTTTTTAACCAATAATAAGAACAACTTATTTTTGTTAGACAATAATAGAAACACACGTATATTTTGAACCGAAAATGACAATGTACTTAGTTTTTTTAACCATTAATAACAACGCACTTATCTTTTTAAACGGTAATAGCAACTTACTGATTTTTTTTAACCATTAATAGAAACTCACTTATCTTTTCAACCAACTAAAAGCAACATGCTTATTTTTTAACCATTAATAGGAATACACTTGTATTTTAGTCAATAATAATTACATACTTATTTTTTAACCATAATCACAATGCACTTATCTTTTTAACCAATAAGAAACACAAATTAATTTTGTAACCATTAATAACAACACATTTATATTTTTATCTAGTAATAGCTACGTACTTATCATTTTCACCAATAATAACAACATACTTATCTTTTAACCTATAAAAGCAACATACTTATTTTTTTAACCAATACTAGCAACTTAATTATCTTTTATCAACCTACCGATTATACCATTTCTCTTTCTTAAAAAACAATTATAGCACTGCAAATAAAAGTAGGGTTCTATAAAATAATGTAAAATCAATATTTTTTTACATCGGCTAACCCGACCACCGGATGGGTATAACATTAGTTTTATATAGTTATTAAGTTTATTTTTATGATCGATTTATCCTTAACGTACTTAAATTGTTTAAAAAACTTATGATCGGTTATTGTATATTTTTTGTATATATTGAGTCATTAAAAAATTATATACATTCACTTGTTTTTTTTTTACAAATTTAATCATTCATATTTTTTTCTTATATATTCTACTATTAATCTTACATAATTTGTTCAAAGAATACCATTTCAAAAAATACATATATTTATATAATTTGCTCAATGAATAAACATATATCTTTATCCTATATAAATTAAGCAGACTTTTACTAAGTTGTTGGAAGCTCTACATTTCAAGGCCACATGACATTTTTAATGTAGAGCTATTTGTGAAACACAACTTCTACTAAGGGTCGTTTCTCGATGTGTCAATCTATTAGGAGTGACTGTTCCGTGGGATGTGCTTATGGGTTGTTGTGGGTGTCATTTTGAGCTTTTCATATGTCTTTCAATTTGTTGTGCCTTGAGACTATATTGTATCAGGTTGGGATGTTTAGTTGCTCAGGAGTTAATATTGATGTTTGTTGTCTGTATAAATGATGCATGGGGTGTATAAATTGTGAGTATAATTGTTAGAACTATTTTAGTGTTTAATATTGGCTCACAAGATTAGTTTATTAGTAATTTGAATAATAATATTGATTGTTTGAAGTTCAAGGGACGTGTTGTTCATTTATAGAAGTAACATGTTTACTTGAAGTCGTCTGAATTGAGCAGTATTGATTTGGTATTAATGGAAGAGAAGGTATTCATTTGTCATGGATAAATTGTCTCTGTTTTGTTTGCTTTAGTATAGTTTTTCATCTTTTTTTATATGTATGATAATTTTAGGGGAACCGTATCTCAACTACCATCAATAAGACTTTAGTTATCAAGATTCAAGGATTGCTGTGGGAGGGGAGTGCGTATCTTTTTTCCTAATTTCATTGTTGATGATAATCTTGCCCATTTGAAAATGGTGGATCATATATATAAATTAAATTTTCACAAAAACGCGTCTGATAAGGCTATGACATCTAGCTTCTCCCGTGGTGTCAACTCTTGTTGTGTTGCTAAGTTTGGAGACATTATTTCAGGTCATGTGTAACGTCCCGATTTTCAGAATAAATTTTTCATTTTCAATATAGAATAAACACCCATTTTCATAAATATATTTTCAAGGAAAAAACATTTATTCATAAACCATAAATCAAAATTGGAGTTATAAAGAAAATCAATGTGAATATCGAATCAGAAATTTGTTGATGTGTGTGCACAATCCCTCCTTCAAATTCCCACGAACCGATAAGTACTTGAAAAACACTTAATCCACATTTGTCAGCACA
The DNA here is from genome assembly GCF_051521515.1 of Lactuca serriola. Classification (NCBI taxonomy): domain Eukaryota; kingdom Viridiplantae; phylum Streptophyta; class Magnoliopsida; order Asterales; family Asteraceae; genus Lactuca; species Lactuca serriola. The sequence goes on along the minus strand of NC_136413.1, from coordinate 91,626,360 downwards.
AAGCTTATTAATTTTCCCAAAATACCACATACAATGTAGATAACAATATATTACAGCAAAGGGTTCGTATCAACCCCTAGTTCGTGCTGACTCAAACAATGTATTTCAACCAAGCGAGCCTGTATAAAATATTGGCCTGTTCAACCCAACGTCGGGTTTGTTTCAACCCAACATGTATATAACATACAAGCATACCATCATACCAACAAAAGTCAAGAACCTAGTATCTTACGATATAGTGAGAAGACTCACCTGAACTAAATAACAGAAACTCAACAGCAATCTCAATAATGAAACCAGCTAACACCAACTACCTAATACCAAACCAAGACCAAGTTCATAATCAATTACTTAAATCCATCAAGGTTTGACCCAAAAGTCAAACTGGTCAAAAGTCATTGGTCAAAGTCAAACATTAATAATCTGCTCAACAGGCGCTCTTTGTCCCATTAGGCGCCCTGTGCCCACAAGAAGACATAATATACGAGATCCAACTCAAAATCATACACATTTCAAGACAAATTGAAAAGTGCGTCACACCCCACTTGACTTGATCCATTAATTCATGCCTCTTACTTTTCAGATCTGGTACTTAATAGCTTCATAATGGTTAAAGCTTCCAACTTTATCCATAATGATGGTCCAATCAACCAAGATCTAAACTTTAACACTCCAAAATGACTTAAAGGACCAAATAACTTGAATAGAAAAAAGGACATGCACAAAGCATAAAATTTCTAAGTCCTATAGGTCCATTGAGCATTCCTAGGTGCTCAAAAGAAGCTAGAGTAATCTCAACTCCAAATTCATAAACAAAGTGGACCAAAAAGAAAAAAAATATAACCAAAAACAATATCTAGTAATCTAAAGAGCAAGTTAGGAAGTTTATACTCACATAGGTCCAGAACTGAAGTAAATTTGATGGATCTATACTTGCTTCTTCCTTTGATGACACTATGAGAACTTCAAGATCTTCAAGCTTCATTCAAAATGGAAAAATAACTCACAAATCAACCACAAGTTGAAGAATGAGATAGATAGATAGCTAGAAACATAGATAAAGAGAAACAGAGAGAAAGAGAGAGAGAGAGAGAGAGAGAGAGAGAGTTATGGTTTCTGAAAAATCACCCAAATGGTCATGGAGGCTGAGAATGATCAAAAACTAGGGGTTAATGGCCTTTAATAAACCCCAAACCCTAAATTAAATGTTCATCCTAGTAGGTCGGACACGCCTATCCACTTAAAGTCGTCGTGCCTTTGGAAAAAATCCATGATTTCATAGTTTTTAAATTTCGCAGTTAATGGCTTCCTGCTTCGCCCCGTCCTTCTACTTTATTTTGGGCCATAAAACCCCAATCAAAGAGTGAAAATCGTCATCAAAATTAGGGTGTTACAATTATCCCCCACTTGAAATAGATTTAAAAGGGTGACATCACCCTTGGTAGAAGAGTACAATTGTCACACCCCCGGACCAGACGGCGGAAACGTCCGGAGGCGGGTGACTTCATTGTGCAGTATCATAACAATTGATTATAAATAAATCAGAGCAATCCAAACATCATACATTGAGACAACAAACTTACATTGTTTACATATTATATTTTTTCTTCGAGTTACACAAAAGATACATAAATAGAAAACTTCAAACTACAGCTAAATGTCTTGCATCAGCGTCCCTTCTTACCTGCTTACTAGATCCCTGAGAATACAAGTCGTTTTGAAAAGCGTCAACTAAAAAGTTGGTGAGTTCATAAGAATTTTTGTATAAAATCGTTTACACTTATTTAGAATCGTTCTCATTGTACTTTCAAAAAATCCGATATTTTCTATGAAATCTTTTGAAGTCTTGCCTTGAAAATCATGGGTATATGTGTGCATGACATTACTTTTGTTCATCCTTATAAGGAGTGATTTTGAAAAGTAGTGTGATTTGTAAAAGCGAGCTGTGTCCGAGAATAGTTCTTTTGAATAGTAACAATCAACCGTTTCAAGAAAAATCCCTTATTTTCAAAAAGGAAATATGGTTGAAAATCTTGTTCCTCTTATCGAGTAAAATTGAGTGTGTGCATTCTAGTTTATCGTTATCGAAATCGTAGAAAAATCGTTTTCTCCAGAAAATCCTATATTTTCTGCTATAAAATATTCGTAAGTTCTAGTTTATTGTTATCGAAATTGTAGAAAAATTGTTTTCCCCGGAAAATCCTATATATTCTGCTATAAAATATTCGTAAGTTCTAGTTTATCATTATCGAAATCGTAGAAAAATTGTTTTCCCCAGAAAATCCTATATTTTCTGTTATAAAATCATCGTAAGTTCTAGTTTCCAACTATGTATATGTGTGGGTTAGTTTATCGTTATCAAAATCGTTTACAAACATTTTCCATTGAGTCATATGCTTTTTAATTTGTAAAAATAGCAGTATTACGACTCTATACTTGTAGGAGAAAGAATCAACATGGCTATTGTGGACATTCTACGCGATGAAGGACAGTCAACACAACAAATGCGGACCATCACCTATCATGTGTAGGAAAGTCAACACAACGTGCCAAAATTTATTTATGAGGTTTTCCTTACATAAATTTCTAGTTAATATAACATATTCTAGTGAGCCGTTATTACCATACTAATCTGACAGAGTGCCTGTTTTCGCGTTTCTCAGGCGCCCTCGGTTTGGAAAAGACATTTGTCTCCCTAGGCTGGCCAGTCTAGCTGTAGCGAACAGCGAAGGTGCGGGGTGTGAACCCCGTATAGATCCATACACAAATTCCCGCTCTTCCTCCTGGAGTCTCTGGCTATAACTCCTTACAGGACTTAGACGTACACTAATATTTTTATATTTAGGTACTTTTGAGATTTGTCTGACTAGAATATTAACAATCTTTTGAGCAATCGTTAGAGATCCATTAACTATTAGATAAATAATGAAATTCGTACTCTTTGAATAGAAATATCGTTATGGTTCCATATCGTTGATTGTGCTCGTTAACTGGGTGTTCGTGTTCATTCCGTTTCGTTTATTGAAAAACAAGTCATTTTAGTCAAGAGAAAAGTGTCAAGTTATAATTTGTATAAATTTATAACTGCCGGTTATGACACGCATTTTTTGTTTTATGACAGATAGAACACTACTTATGTTGTTGGAGGTTTTACGACAACGGTTTATGACATGCAAATATTTCTGTCATAAAGGCTCTATTTGTGTAATTCCTTGACGCAAACTTTTATGTTGAATATTTATAAAATACTCCTTGATTGTTTGCAAAATAGTCACAAAGTTTCTATTTTTGAAAAATCACTAGAAATGTTGTCCGCTTAGTAAGGTCTCTTTTTATAACTTTTATCTTTAGACATGAAAGCATAGATAAAGGGGTTAAGTTGGACACACTCAATAGTTGGGGGGGCTCTTTTGCACAAAGTATCCTCTGTTCTTTACGAAATTGAGAAATCATACGTTCATGAGTATATTACTAAAAATTACTTTAATAATATTTTACACACACATACAAACATACGTATATATGCAATCATTTAAGACTTTAGGCAAGATTTGACTTGTACTCTCTCCCAAAAACAATAAAACATTGAAAAAGGTGGGGTATGAAGCTCACCTTGAGTTAGTTGATGAGTTGTCTGGAGTTATGGAGTGAAGATCTCAAGCTTAAACTCTTGCTGAGATGATGAACTTCCCTGGGAGGGATGCTTTCCTAAGGATGATCACATATTATTATGAATAAAATAATATGGATTTATCTTGAAATATTATAAAATATTAGATGAGTGGAGGAGTTTACCTTACAACTCCAGGGAGAAATTGAGAATTTTGTTTTCAGCAAGATCTTGTTCTTGCTCTTGAAATGAATCTTTGAGAGAAAATGAGAGGAGTGAGAGAAAATGTGAAGTCTAAACTCCTCACTGACGTTGCTTTGGAGTATAAGAAAAGGGAGGAACCTTTGGTGCATGGGGATCTGGTGGTCCATGCATGGATATTTGGTGGGTAAAGCATAAAATACTGTGATTTGCATGGGAAATGAGGATTTCATCAAATCACAAAGTCAACTTCCGTGTCCTTTTCTTGATTTAGGATCAGGTTTTTCTAAATCCTAATATTTTATTTTTATGTAATTATAATTTAAATAATTAAATTTGTCATAAAATAAAGGTTTTAGGGGTCTTAGTTAAGAAAAATACGAGTTTGGTGGGATTCCAGAAACTCAAAATACCCCAAAATAAAGAAAAGGTCCGAAATACTCCAAAATTCGGAGCTAGAAGGTGAAATCCGGAGCCCTTATACGAGTTCCGAAGCTCTTCTTAGCATTCCGGAGCTATATCCCAATTTCCGAAGGGGAGGATTACGGCTGTGAGGGTCCGAAGTGGGTGGCAGGGAGGTTCCGTAGCGCTGGACAGGTTCTGAAGCAAACAGTACTTTCCGGAGGGCTGTTCTCGGATTTCAAAGTCAGGAGGCGATCGATGGTCTGAATCGAGGCATTCTGAGATGCGAAGGTGTCCGATGCAAGGTCCTTCCAGAGTCAGAAGCAAGTTCCGAAGATGCTTCTTCCTGGCCCTTAAAAGGCATTCCGAAATAAGAGGTTCCGGACCAGGATGGTTCCGGACCAAGAGGGTTTCGGCCAAGAGATTCAGGACTAAGAGGGTTCCGGACCAAGCGGGTCCTTTTGGAGTTCCTCTTCCGGTTTTAAGCTATTTTCGACTAAAGAAGGTGCTTAGAGAGATTTGGGAGAGATTGAGATACATGGAGAGATTTGGGAGAGATTTCATATACTTGGAGAGATTTGGGAGAGATTCATCATACTTGGAGAGATTTGGGAGAGATTCACCATACTTGGGGAGATTTCGCTTACTTAGGGAGATTTGGGAGAGATTCACTATAATTGGAGAGATTTGCATTCGAACACTATATGGCTCCTTAGGAACTCATATTCAACACTTAGGTGTGTTAGCACAAGTCTCACAATAGTCCTTGCTTACTCAAGGATGAAATTTCCTAGCCAAAAAGGATAGTTGTGACATCATCCCCCCGTTAGAGGGAATTTCGTCCCGAAATTCTTTCGAAAGATAGGGTCATGAAAGCGGAAATAGGTGACAGTACTTTCGAGTTATTTTGTCTTTACGTTCCCAGGTGAATACCAGCTCACGCCTAGCATTCCCTTGAACCCTCACCATCGGGATGTGGTGTTGTTTAGTGTCCTTAACCTTCCTATCCATAGTCTCAATAGGTTGATAAACTTTCAGGAGGTTTTAGTCCACTAAACCTTGTCTAGTAGGACTGGAAGGGTTTTGTCTGACAGACCCTTTCTAGGTTTGACACATGGAACGCAGGATGTACTCCACTAAGATTGGAGGGTAGTTTGAGTTTGTAGGCTACCGAACCGATTCGTGCGAGGATCACGAATGGTCTGGTGTATCAGGGATTTAGCTTACCTTACCTTTCAACTCGATTCATCCTTCCCTGAGGAAAGATCTTTAAGAATACTTTGAGCCCTTACTTGAGATTTCAAGGCTTTAATCTTCTATCTACATAGCTCTCTTGTTGACTTATACGATGTTTGGGGTCGAGTTCGGGTTTTGACTATCCTTTTTGTGGTTTCTCGGATAATCTTGGTTCTAGGGAGTGTGCTATTGAGTGTTTGTCATCTTGTCAATTGGGTGTCTCTCACCTCAGCTCAACAGAGGATGATCTGCATTTCCAGCCACGCGGGGCCTCGAAGGATCTAACTCCTATGCTCGGGTGGTAGTTGTTGTTATATGAGTACTTGATTAGAGGCAGGTGGGTATCCCAACTCTTTCAAAGTCCATTACACATGTTTCTCTTCGGGGTGCAGATTCTTGTTTACCCCGTTCTTGTTAAGTGGGATTTCTAGGGCTTCGGTGGTTCAACACTTATGAGTGTTGAATTCATGGGATGTAAAATGTCTAAATCGAGCTCTTAGGTTAATCGGAGACTATGGGTCATCGGTCCTTTTCTTGGCGAGGCTCTTTGAATGGTCTTCTAGGGATCGGGATCCTGGTGTCTTAGAAGTAGAGTTTTCGGGGGCCTTAAGAGTTGGTGTTATGGTTACCAAGGTTGAGTTTGTGTGTGATGTAGTTAACTTTATGAGTCTTAGATTATCTTCGGGGTTTTCTCCCTAGGGTTTTTCCAAGCTAATGGTAGGTTAGGCTTTGCCAGTTCCTTGCTGGTGGTTGAACATGTCACCGATTCGGGGTAGGGAGTATCGATCCTTTCAGATGGGTTTTGTTTGGCTTGATCGTAGCTAGTGGTGCCTATGGCAATTTCGTCTTTCTCCCCTTATGAGTTAGACAGGTGCTTCCTGTGTTTAGGGATTGGGTCTAATGTTTCCTTTACATAATATGCTGATCTTATGATAAGACACTATTCGTTCTTGTGGCCGTGCTAAGTGGTGTTGGGTGTTTGGTCATTGAGGTGATTCCAGGAGTCGGGGTGATTCTATATCTGCTTAGCACATTGTTGAGGTTTTCTAAGAGATTTTGGGAACCTCTGGAGGAATGTTGGAAGCCTTTCGGATTCCTTTTTATGCCCTTTGCTCCTTGATTTTCAATCTTTACTGGGGCTAGGGAAGGGCGTGGTATTTCTTACACCATAACTTAGGTGTCTGGTTGAAAGGAATTTCATCGTTATCGACTAAACGAGTTTTATTATTCGGTTGCGCAAGACAAAAGTCTATTTGTGGAGCTCGAGGTTTGTAAGGTGAGAATCAAGCCTATCCATGTCAACTGATGACATTGGACTCCTTGTTATTACATCGATTTGAGGAGTAGTGGTAGTTAGGAATGACAGGGTGTTTTATGTTTCAAACTCCTATCATTACTAGTTTTGTTTTCGTTGTTACCATTGGGTCTATCTTGTTTCTGCTTGTTAGGTGTTCTGGTGTTCGTGTTCTTATCGTTGCTAGTCTCGTTTTCGTTGTTACCTTTGGGTCTATCTCGTTTCTACTTGTTAGGCATTCTAGTGTTCATGTTCTTATCATTGCTAGTCTCGTTTTCGTTGTTACCTTTGGGTCTATCTCGTTTCTACTCTTTAGGCATTCTAGTGTTCGTGTTCTTATCGTTGCTAGTCTCGTTTTCGTTGTTACCTTTGGGTCTATCTCGTTTCTACTTGTTAGGCGTTCTAGTATTCATGTTCTTATCGTTTCTAGTCTTGTTTTCGTTGTTACCTTTGAGTCTATCTCGTTTCTAATTGTTAGGCATTCTAGTGTTCGTGATCTTATCGTTGCTAGTCTCGTTTTCATTGTTACCTTTGGGTCTATCTCGTTTCTACTTGTTAGGCGTTCTAGTATTCGTGTTCTTATCGTTGCGAGTCTCGTTTCGTTGTTACCTTTGGGTCTATCTCGTTTCTACTTGTTTGGCGTTCTAGTGTTCGTGTTCTTATCGTTGCTAGTTTCGTTTTTGTTGTTACCATTGGATCTATGGTGTTTCTACTTGTTAGGTGTTTTGGGGATACAAAGGTGCTACTATAAGTCAAGCGAATTCGTAATCCGACTTCCGCCAGGTTTTTCCACTGTAGATGGATGTGACCCGACCGCACATCCTTAGGATCTCAAAAGGTAATTGACTGTGGGGCTCTATTCTAATCAGCATTCAGACTAGGGACAGGAAAATGATGTGGGATCACATGTTATTAGTTTACAGAATCCTGACTATATATGATACTAACGTTTATATGGAACCATTCATGGTCCATTAGTGAGGATTCGCTAGCTTCTCTGTGTTTTACAGATTTGCTCGACTGGAGAAATAGGCTTTGATTATGTTTTCAATTTTTAAGACCTTTCTATGAAAATTCGTTACATAAATTTTATCGTTCGAAACGTACCAAAAATCTCGGTTGGGTTTGCTTGTCGTCTCTTCCTGTCTAGTTGTCAACTCCCTCGTCAATTATCTCTGTTGGACAATTTCTCTTGAAATGCCCGGTTGTATTGCACTTGTGACAAACTGGACTTATTTCTAGTTTCAGGGGTTGGGGTGTCGCATGGGGTCGGGGCCCTATAGTAGCGGGAGGTGTGCCCCCATCTTGTTGCACCTCCTGCAACTAAATGTCTTCCAGGATCCCCTATGATGGTATTTTCAATTGTTGCAAGGTGGATGGTTCCCAAGGTATGATTTTCTTGGTGTGGGAGGAGTAGGGTTAATAAGGGTATAGATTGGTCCCGCTTGTTGCCTTTTAGTAAGCCTCTGAGTCGAACTACCTCATTTTTCGTTTCCGAACTTTCGTTTCTTGTGCTTAGGTTTTGGTTTTTGAGTGCATGGGTGGGTTGTCCTTCGTTGGTTCCCTTGGTTGTTGTTACGGTTGGATTTACCGACACTACTTCCAACTTCTCTTGTGTCGTTGGCATTGAAGTATGCCATGACGGCTGCCACGACCGCTATTACAGTGGCTTGCAAAGTGGCGGAGTCTATTCGTAGGACCGACGCATGATCGGGGTACTGGTTACCTTCATGAGAAGACATATCTCTGTTGCACACAAAAAGTGAGCTTGTGAGTACTCGTAGTTAGTTCCAAGTGAGTATACTCATGTAATCTTAACGTACTGGTGTTATTCGGTTCAACCTACATCCCCATGATGCAGTTATAGTGGAGTGTGGGAACATGTATTATATGACGTAAGGTCCGTCAAAATAGCACATAGCTAGCAATATGATTAACGGATTCGGTTGCATGGATCCTTGGAGGATGTACTCCTCTTGATTTACTACTACTGGTTGCGATTAAGGGCATTACGGACCTGAGGCGAGTAGTGTGGTGATCCTCTTTTGGCGCACTAAGTACTTGGCCATTCCACTTATATTAAGGGTTCCCTTTTTGTGTTCCTTACGCTGCAAAGGTTGTCCTAGCCTTGATTGCTATGAGTTGTGGTCTCCAAATGACCATTTCCTCTTTTAAGGAGTATACATGGTCTACATAGTTTTCTGGACCTACTTGTGGGTTTCATAAGGCATTTGGAATGGCGTTCTGGTTACTTGTGGGGGATCGGATTTACACTGTTGCACACTAGGCTTTGCTTATGGTCTCCATTACTCCATGACGGAGGGTTGAAAACCGGGATTCAATTCGGGTTACTTGTGGCAATGACAGAGGCGATGCTTGATTCGTGAGGTTGTTGGCTATTGGAGTTCGGTGCACATCGATTTTGGATCGGATTTTCTTTTGTGGAGGTACGCCCTAAATTGGATAGGAGCCAATTTATCAACTTGTTTTTGTGTAACATCCCAAAATTCAAGGCCAAAAATTTCATTTTGATTAAGTTATAATATAAAACCATCAGTAATAAAACATTCATATTCATATATCATGTCAAAACCAAAGTGTTAATAATCAAAGCATTTTATCGTAAAACCATATCATAGTGTAATCCCAAAGATCTCATGTGCGGAAAACATAGTGTGATGCGTTGCGATCCAGCCGGCTCCTTTCCTTTAAAAACGAGTACCTGAAACCAAAACTGTAAACCGTAAGCACGAAGCTTAGTGAGTTCCCCCATCATACCACATACCATACAATCATATAATGAACAACTAGGAGATACGGGCCTCGCCCACACTCATGGAGATACGGGCCTCACCCACACTCCTCTAGCTGGGAGATATGGGCCTCGCCCACACTCCACTATCTCTAAGATACGGGCCTCGCCCACACTCAGCTACTAAACCATAAAATACAAGTACATACAATCATATAATGAACAACTAGGAGATACGGGCCTCGCCCACACTCATGGAGATACGGGCCTCGCCCACACTCCGCTTGCTGGGAGATACGGGCCTCGCCCACACTCATGGAGATACAGGCCTCGCCCACACTCTGCTAGCTAGGAGATACGGGCCTCGCCCACACTCCACTATCTCTAAGATACGGGCCTCGCCCACACTCAGCTACTATCACATATATCATAACACAAACATACTATCAGACATACCTGGGGTGTGCGAACTACCCTTCGGTCCTAACAACCGAATTTGGGGACTATTCCACTTTTACTACCACTATCACATATAACATATCATGCCAGCATATAAACATATCATCACATACTGTCAGACATATCTAGGGTGTCTGACCTACCCTTCGGTGCTAACAACCGAACTCTACTACTATTACATATAACATATCATGCCAGCATATAACGTATCAGGTAGTAGCAAACCTATATGATATCACAAAGACAATCATCTAACATACAACTCCTACTGGTGGGCCGACATTGTGACCGTAGACCCACCGCTACTAGAAGGTAACTCACCTCACACTGCTGAAGTCCCGAAGACACAATCCCCTACTTGCTGAAGTCCCGCAGACTCGACCCCAGCTGCTGGCTGACAGATTCCCGAACTGTCAACACCAAAATAACACCCAATTAATAATTGGGTCCCAATACATAACCATAAGTACATTCTTTGGGTAATTACTATATTACCCCTAGCTTGGCTTATTCAAGCCCCAAGGCCCAATCCGTAGGCCCAAAGTCAACTAGGAATCAAAGCCCAATACATGGCCCAATTTTCCAAATTGGGCCTAGGCCTATACATGGTCTCATTCTAAGGCCCAACATCATATAATCATTAAGGCCCAAACTATGGCCCATCCATGGCCCAATTTTCCAAATTAGGCCCAAGTCCCTTACATGGGCCTTACCCTAGGCCCATTAAATTACTCTAGACCATTTGCTTGATCTTGGATAGCCCATTTAATAACCCAATCATCAAGGCTTGATAGAAAGGCCCAACAATAAACCCAGATGAAACTAGGGTTTCACATAAAAAGATGATTAGGGTTAAGTTTCCTACTTAACCCATTAAGGACTTAATCCATTAAGTCCAATATTGCTTAGATTAATTTTTGCCAATGATTATTATTTAATATTCCAAGTTATTAAATAATTCCCGAGTGTCCCGATTAATTTCCCAAAATTAGGGTTTTGATTGCATTAGGGTTTCCAACCCCAAATACTAGCCCATTTATTAATTTGTTGGACTTTTAGGTTATTTAGGGCTTTATTGGGCCAATTAGAGTCCATTAGAGTCATTAGGGATTTCACTAACCCCATTTGGCTTCATTGGGCCCATTAGGCTAACAAGGCCCATTAGGGTTTCAAGCATCCCCAACCGAGTCAACTCACAAGACAAGCATACCGCCACCCGACTCGGCGGCAGGTGGCGGTAGGAGGCGGCAGCCACCATCTCACGGTGGTGGTTATCGGTTTTCTTTTTATTATTCCATTTCCAATTACATCTTACAAGGCTAAAACTCAATTAAAAACACACCAACTCACAAAGATAAACACACACATGGCGGCACATGGTGGCAGCCACCACCTCACGGTGGTGGTGATGCATTTTCCGACCAAATAAACACCCACACCTCTCCATTGAATTAAACCCCACATCCATGCTTCTAATCTGCGAGATACACCCCAGCCACCCTCCCGATGGCCCACGACGGCGACATCAAAAGTTTTGGGACGACAGCCTATTGGATAAGGTGTCTAAGTCCATAACTTATTTGGTATATACTTGACCCGACCCGGCATGGTCCATTTGGGTTGCACTTCACCCGAACAATTTATGGATAATTTTATGAGAGTTATACACATATGTTTATTAATATATTATAAGTTATAATATATTAATATGAAGTCATGTTATTTAATTAGTCTTAGTCTTAAATTAATTATGAATTAATTTAGAGATTAAAAGGAAGACTAATTAGATTGTGGGCTATTGGTTTTATATAGTGCGGGCTAACACTCATTTGTTAATGGGCTAGGCTTGTATGGAAGTCCATGGATGATCCATGGAGCTTTTAACCCATGGATCCTTGGAAAAGGAAAGGTCATGGGTTATTAGGGTTTCACCCTAATCATGTACACTATATAAGCATGCTTATGTTGCATGAAATAGCCACTAGAGTGTGTGTGTGTGCTTGTGTGTGGCCGAAAATTACAAGTGTGTATACTCTCTCAAAGTTTTCCAAGTGTTTGTGGTGAATTGTGATTCCACTTGAGGCATTCACATTATTGGTGCTTGGCTCTCAAACTCCAAAGAATCAATCTCATCAAAAGGTATGTAATCTCATCTAACTCTTTATGTTTAAATATTCCCCATGCCATGTTAAATAGGTTATGAACCTTGGAAAATTATTATTTTGCATGTATTTAGACAAACATAGATCCAAGGTTTATTAGGGTTGCATGCACACTTAGGAAGTGTTAGATTGCTCAAAACCCAACAGTGGTATCAGAGCCTAGGCTTGCTTGTTTGATACTTGATGCAAAATAGTGAAAAAAGTTGAAATTGTTGCTGTCTGACTGATGTACTCGCCGAGTCCATGGGGGGACTCGCCGAGTACAAGGCAAAATTCATCCTACTCGCCGAGTAGGTTCGTGCACTCGGCGAGTAGAATGATCAGAGTGCAGAATTTCGACTTTTGCTGCTGGAAATGGACTAGAAACATTACCCTAAATTGTTTTGGTATTTTAAAACTTGTTTTAGTTGGTGTAATGGTTGTTCTAATCCATTTACAATAGCATATATCAAAATTCCATGTTTTTTATGTGTTCATATAATTCTTGAAATTTTGATAATCATGTTCATGTTCTTATGAATTTAGAAGATGATAGGAATTATTTGCTGAATTGTTTAGGATTAATTCTTGATCCTTTATGTTTTTTAATGGAGTCCATAATTTGTCCTCAAGTTATGGATATCCAAAGGTCCCTTGTTTTAAACACACATTTAAAACACATAAGTTACATGAAAATGAAGAGTCTTCATTTTATGAACCTTTAATTCATAAGTTATGAAATGAAAAGTTTTGGATAGTTATAAAACTTGCCCTCAAGTTTTAGAATTTTTAAAGTTTCACACACTTTAATAAACTTTAATTCCAACCCTTAGAGTTTTTATAGTTAAAATTCAACACTTATACTATTTATAACATTAATGGTTAATTATTATATATATGTATAAGAATAAGTCGTTCTACCGTTAGTAGGCCTCATTCACGAGGTTGGTCTATAAGGGGGGTATAAGGTTGTTGCCTATAAAATGGCAGCTTAATGGGTGTCCACTCTCACCCATCGCTTCCTTGATCGGTGGAGGGTCGTTAGCCGTACGGGTAGGACAATGACTTTAAATTCTCATTAAAAGTATAATGATTATTATAAAGTAACTAAACCTCTTTAATTCCCAAATCTTAGTTATTTTAGGAAAAATGTGAACATGGTGCTAGTCCATGGAATTCGCACTTTGTACCTTACCAAGTCGTTGGTGGAGCATGTGTGGTTAACCGGCACACTAACTTGGACTAGTAAGGATCACGAAGGGTGACTTAATGTTTGTCATAGATCAATGGAGCGTGTGTGGTTAACCGGCACATTGATTAGGTGATAATATTAAGGGTACCAAGTGAATTAGCATGGTTATTCACACCTTGTTTTGTGATCCTCGGCATCCCAGTCACAAAACTTGAAGGGCACAATCGAGATAGAAACATGCCATTGAAAAGTTCAATGAATCTCAAAAGAATCTAGGAATTTCAAATCCAATTAAAACCTAATAATTCATTTTGTTTTTCATGGTGGAAATTGGTGAATCGTCATTCACCTACCTTTCAAATATATTATTACTTAGATTACGGCATCCCTCTTCAAAGTATGATATATTGTGATTGGGTCCTAGCCTTAATATTACATTTGGGTGTCTTATTAAGGATTCTATATATCTAATCTAAACTTGCTTTCTTCTTTCAGATGTCTTCCAACACTAATGCTTCGGGCTCTAACCCAACTGGTTCTTTCTCTCTCATGAATCTTTGTGGGAGAGTCATCTTTGATGGTTCCAACTTCATGGATTGGATTAGGAACATCAGGATGGTTACTCGTTATGAGGACAAGGAATATGTCCTCGATAAGGAGTTAAAAGAGCTTGATGAGTCTACTGCTACTCCTGAGGAGATCGTTGAATTCAGGACACATGAGAGAGATGCTACTAAGGTGGCATGCATCATGATGACCACGATGACAGCCGAGCTCCAAAAGTCCTATGAAGACTTCTACCCTTTTGAGATGCACCAAGATCTGATGGAAAGGTACCATCAGAGTGCTCGTCAGGAGCGGTATGAAATCATCTCCTCCATAATAACTACCCGCATGAAGGACGGTGAATCCGTCACGGCCCACATGCAAAAGATGCAAAGGTATGTGGACTGTCTGCTGAAGCTGAATGTAAACTTCCCTGAGGAGTTGGCAATTGACATCATTTTGCACTCCTTATCTTCTTGTTATGACCACTTTCGTATGACATATCATATGAACAAGGAGGAAGTTACCCTCAACAAGCTTCAAGGACTCTTGAAGACCGCTGAAACCAGTCTTAAGGGCAAGGCGGTTGTTACCTCTACTACTCCTACTCCAACATCTACCCATGTTTTGGCTATCGGGCAAGGAAAAGGGAAAAAGAGGAAGCACCCTTCGAAGGGTACCAAGAGAAAGTATCTTGAAGGCTCCTCATCGAAGACCAAGAGCGGTTCTGTCACTCCTTCTGCCATTCCCAAGGATGTTGATTGCTACTATTGCGTGGACAAGGGGCACTGGAAGCGAAGCTGCCCTAAGTACTTGCAGGATTTCAAGGATGGGAAAGTGAAACCCACCCATGCAGGTATTTACACAATATTGTCTAACTACTCAACATATTCTAACTCTTGGGTGCTTGATACAGGATGTGGTATTCACATATGTTCTGATTTGCAGGGCCTAAGAAGAAGTGAGGATGTGGAGCACGGGAAGATAAACTTGATCATGGGGAATAGGAAGCCTTCACCTGTTTCCAAGATTGGAGTTTATACTTTGTTGCTTAATAATGGGTTAAAATTAGATTTGAATAAATGTGTGTACTCGTCTGAAATGGCGAGGAATATTATTTCTTTTCATGCTTTGTACAAACAAGGTTTTACCTTTTCGTTTGATAATGAATGTGGTGGTATTAATGCTTTCTTTAATAATGTGTTTTATTTTAAAGCATTACCTTGTGATGGTTTGTATGAAACTGTGTCGATTGTAGACAACTTAGGAAATAATGTGTTGTATATTGATTCTTCTACCAGCCTAGATAAAGCATCATTGTGGCATTGTCGTCTTGGACATGTAAACAAGAAACGCATAGGCCAACTCCAAAAGAGTGGAGTCTTGGAGTCATTCGACCTTAAATCGGATGATAGTTGTGAATCTTGTCTACTTGGAAAGATGACAAAATCACCCTTCACTGGAACTTGTGAAAGGGGTGAGGGTTTGTTGGACCTAATACATACTGATGTATGTGGGCCATTCAAAACCGCCACAAGGGATGCTAATCGGTATTATGTGACTTTTATTGATGATTTTAGTAGATATGGTTATGTCTACTTAATCAAACATAAGTCAGAAACCTTTGAAAGGTTTAAGGAATTCAAACAGGAAGTAGAAAATCAATTGGGCAGGAACATTAAGATGCTTCGATCCGATCGAGGTGGTGAGTATCTTAGTACCGAGTTCCTTGACTATCTTAAGGAGTGTGGGATTGTCTCACAATTGACTCCTCCCAGGACACCACAACTGAATGGTGTAGCTGAGAGGCGTAATCGAACCTTGTTGGACATGGTTCGCTCTATGATGAGTCGAGCTTCGCTACCAATCTCTTTTTGGGGGTATGCCTTAGAGACTGCCGCCCATATCCTTAATCTAGTCCCTACAAAGAAGGTTGCCAAAACAACTCATGAGATGTGGACTGGGAAGGTTCCCAATTTAGACCACATCAAGATTTGGGGTTGCGAGGCTTTCGTGAGGTGTGAAACTCATGATAAGCTCGAACCCCGAAGCGAAAGGTGTATTTTCATCGGCTACCCACAGAAATCTTTCGGTTACCTCTTCTATAGACCCAGTGAGAATGTGGTCTTTGTAGCAAGAAGAGGGATCTTTCGTGAGAGAGAATTTATAAGCCAAGGAGACGGTGGGAGGCAAATTGATCTTGAAGAAATTCAAGAAGCAATTGGTGAAGGAACCTCAGACACTAACAATCAACCTGAGGAGGAAACTCCTGTTGAGCAAGCTGACATGTCTGTACCTCCGAGGCGTTCCACACGGGTTAGGAACACACCTTCGTTTTATTATGGCTTTCATATTACTACGGAAGGTGATACATTTATCAGTGATAGTACACAGGTAAATTTGGATGAACCTAGCAGTGTTAAGGAAGCCATGGCAGGCCCGGAGTCTGCCAAATGGAAGGAGGCTATGGACAGCGAGATACAGTCCATGTATGACAATCAAGTTTGGAACTTGGTTGACAATGTACCTGGCCGTAAAACAGTCAGGTGCAAATGGATCTTCAAGAAGAAGACCGACATGGAAGGTAAAGTGCATACTTATAAGGCTCGACTGGTTGCGAAGGGTTTTACTCAGACTCAGGGTATTGATTATGATGAAACCTTCTCGCTGGTAGCAAAGATTAAGTCTATTAGGGTTATGCTAGCCATTGCTGCATTTCATGATTATGAAATATGGCAAATGGATGTCAAAATCGCTTTTCTTAATGGAAAGTTGGCTGAAGATGTGTACATGAATCAGCCAGAGGGTTTTATCAGTGCAGAGTACCCTGATAGAGTATGCAAGCTTGAGAAATCCATTTATGGATTAAAACAAGCATCTCGTAGCTGGAATCTTTGTTTCGACGAGAAGGTCAAAGAGTTTGGCTTCTCGAGAAGTGAAGATGAGTCTTGTGTGTATGTCAGAGCTAGTGGGAGTATAGTTAGCTTCTTGGTACTGTATGTGGATGACATACTACTTATAGGAAATGACATCCCAACCTTGCAGGAGGTTAAGTCCTGGCTTGGGAAGTGCTTTGCTATGAAGGACCAACGGGAGGCTGCCTATATCCTAGGGATAAGGATATTAAGAGAAAGGAGTAAGAGACTAATTGGACTTAGTCAGAGTACCTACTTGGATAAGGTGTTGAAAAGGTTCAACATGTAGAATTCCAAGAAAGGAGATTTACCGATCCAAAGCAATGCCAAACTGAGTAAGACTCAGAGTCTGAGTACAGAGGCAGAGATAGCTGAGATGAGCGAATTACCGTATGCTTCCGCTGTTGGATCGATCATGTATGCTATGACTTGTACCCGCCCTGATGTGGCCTTTGCTTTGAGCATGGTCAGCAGGTATCAGGGGAACCCTGGCAAGGCTCATTGGACCGCGGTAAAGAACATTCTCAAGTACCTGCGGAGGACTAAGGATTGGATCCTTACCCTTGGTGGGAGTGATGACTTGAGAGTATTAGGGTATAGTGATGCTAGTTTTCAGACTGATAGGGATAACTTCCACTCTCAGTCGGGCTAGGTCTTTACCTTAAATGGAGGGGCAATTTCTTGGAAGAGTTCAAAGCAGGAGACGGTGGCTGATTCGACTTGTGAATCAGAGTATATAGCAGCGAGTGAAGCAGCGAAGGAGGCGATATGGCTGAAGAACTTCATCGGAGACCTTGGAGTTGTGCCAGCTATTAAGGAGCCTATAGAGATTTTCTGTGACAGCAATAGTGCGGTTGCCTTAGCCAAGGAACCAAGAGATCATGGCAGATCCCGACACATTGACAGAAAATATCACTTCATAAGACACAAGATTGAAGAAGGACTCCTCATGGCAAAGAGGGTATCGTCGGATGAGAATCCTGCAGATCCGCTTACGAAGGGACTGACGAGGGTTAAGCATTTTCAGCATGCGAGGCGCATCAGGCTCAGGGACGATATTAGTTTTACAAATTAGATAGTTTTCCTGAAACTTGTAAAATGTAATCGACGTTTGATGATGAATAAAATTTGTGATTTATTTATGAGTAAAGTGTTACTATCATTGTCAATTATTTACTATTGTTTCAGTTTTGCATGTTTTGACTTCCAGAATAATTAATTTATTCAAACCTCCACAATCGGTCATACGTCGGAAGTAGGTATGAATCAAGATTGTCATGAATTGGGTTTGTAGATGTCTAAAGGTGTTTAGACATGGCAATGGTTGCTGCAACGTTCATGAGTACTCATAAGTTATGAGTATTGGTATAAACCCACGCTCACTTGTATCACTTCATGGAATTTATCTCGAGTGATCGTGAGACGATAATATCATATAAATCTTCAAACCTAGAGATATGAGTTGTTACCTATGAGTTGGTTGTGCATTGATTGCACGTAAACGCATCAGTAACTTGATGTTATAAAACGTGCCTTTGTGTACAATTCAACAAGTAGTAGAACAAGCATATGAGTCGAAGTTTATATGTTCCTTCTAGAAATAGAAGCGATATTTGGGCCCCTCGATGATTTTGTGTTGACCCATGTACTGGGCCCGGTCAGAACTAAACTGATGTGTTCAATAAAGTTCTTTGTCAAACAAATCGGAAATCGAGAAACAACTGCCAGACAATAAGCAAGACATAGTTCCATGTGTTTGTCCGGTTGATATCATGAGAACAGAGGATTGTATGATCACTTGTCTTAAAATGGCGCTTCATAGTTCAACAGAGTTTTCTAGAGCTACGATTGCTGGTTGGTTCCTGAAGTTATATAGGCAAATACAGTTATTAGACTTATCCAAGTGGGAGTCTATTGGATAAGGTGTCTAAGTCCATAACTTATTTGGTATATACTTGACCCGACCCAGCATGGTCCATTTGGGTTGCACTTCACCCGAACAATTTATGGATAATTTTATGAGAGTTATACACATATGTTTATTAATATATTATAAGTTATAATATATTAATATGAAGTCATGTTATTTAATTAGTCTTAGTCTTATATTAATTATGAATTAATTTAGAGATTAAAAGGAAGACTAATTAGATTGTGGGCTATTGGTTTTATATAGTGTGGGCTAACACTCATTTGTTAATGGGCTAGGCTTGTATGGAAGTCCATGGATGATCCATGGAGCTTTTAACCTATGGATCCTTGGAAAAGGAAAGGTCATGGGTTATTAGGGTTTCACCCTAATCATGTACACTATATAAGCATGCTTATGTTGCATGAAATAGCCACTAGAGTGTGTGTGCTTGTGTGTGGCCGAAAATTACAAGTGTGTATACTCTCTCAAAGTTTTCCAAGTGTTTGTGGTGATTTGTGATTCCATTTGAGGCATTCACATTATTGGTGCTTGGCTCTCAAACTCCAAAGAATCAATCTCATCAAAAGGTATGTAATCTCATCTAACTCTTTATGTTTAAATGTTCCCCATGCCATGTTAGATAGGTTATGAACCTTGGAAAATTATTATTTTGCATGTATTTAGACAAACATAGATCCAAGGTTTATTAGGGTTGCATGCACACTTAGGAAGTGTTAGATTGCTCAAAACACAACACAGCCACCACCTCAACGGCGGTGGCGGTGGTTTCTCTCAATTCCCCGTCAAGCAGCAAAGCCCACCACGCGAATCTTGAAGCAGAAATCAGACACACCTACACGAACTCACAGAAAGCACACACATGCGCGTTTCCTTGCTTGCAAGTGGCGGCATACGGTGGCGGTTGTGACACGGAAAGGTGGCAGCAGCACACCCGGCTTGCTAGAAATGAGCCCAACCACCTCTTATGGTGGCATCCGACGGCTGGAGAGTAACCAGAGCGTCGAATCGCCTGGAGCTACGGCGACAAAAGAAGGAGGAGCCGTACAAGCCCCCGATGGCGACTGAAATGGCAACAACTCCGGACAGCAGCATGGACGTTGGCTGTCGTCCAAAACCTCACCATATCGGAGAAAGAGAGGGGAGGGGTCAGGCGGTAACGGCGCCGGAGACGAAGAACGAGGATAGTGGCGCTTGGAGAACTCCGACGATGGCAGCTGTCTTCAACGTTTAGGTTTAGGGTTTGAAACGAGAGTTTATGATGCATATATACTCGGCTTAAGCAAGGGTGATGGGAGTTGTCCCGTGTTCATGTAATCCAAATTTTACCCTTTCTACCCTAACTTTGGAAATCTTCTTCAAATTAAATCTGATAATTACCATTTAAACCCTCCACATTAAATCCTTTACATCTTAGGTACAAAATTTACCAGACAACACCCAATATCTTAGTTATGACATATTCAGGCCTTCCACATCATTTTGTTTTAAATTAATTCCAAATTATGACAAATAGCTCCTCGTAACCAACACCCTGCTACAAAATAATTGATTTTAGGGCTACTATATCTTCATAAATTTATTTATTTATTTAATAAATAAAAAAGGTGTTACAACTCTCCCCCACTTAAATTAGATTTCGTCCTCGAAATCATTTCTTACCATTCCTTGCTCGCCCAACCACTCTAGTAGCATGGTCACCAACCTGGGCACACCCTAGCCTTCCCAGGGTAGCCATGACCAATCCTCGCAAAGCCCTAATATCCTTATATGAACGAATTCCTCGCAACAACATCACATCTACTTCGTCTGAATCTACTATCTCGAGGTGGTCTGATTCCCTGATAGACCACTCATATTGATTCATCACCGACGAATCCAGTCCGTTTATCCCACGACCAACTACTCAACTTTTAATAGCTCGAAGCTCCCACTATAAAACAGGTTCACATACCTAATTATCCCTGCAGATCACTTATTCTTGGTCGAGGATCAGCTAATCCCGCTGGGAGTGACTTGTCACTCCCCAAATCAACCAACTATTCCATCCGCATATGCAACTAAAACACACATACTATCACAGACCAAACTTGAAACTACCCGAACACTGAACTGCCTGAAGCAGTATACGCTGTTACATAGCTTCTTACCAAAAGCTACTAAGACCTCCCGAGTCTCAATTCGCTTGCCAATCCTCTAAAACACTGGGTTCCCATCCGACTGCGGAGCCAAAGGACTCCCTACTTAGTCGCCTCACACGACTTCTGAACGGAATCCTTCTCTGGAACTAGTTGCCAGTAGTTATCATGTCACTGTGACTCTACTACTTTCTGATCTAACCGATTGGGCCCATGCATCGAATCCTGTCATCATCCAATCTGAGACTAAAAGTGATTGCTTATTAACCAAAGGTAGCCTTACATCACAAACGCCCTTAAGCAGTCCATTACTTCCCTGATCTTATAACTATAGTGGCGTTCCTACAGTCTTATCACTGGCTCAACCAGAGCTAATCCATCTGGATAATACCGAAATCCAATAGGTGGATTTCCATATCCTCACTGCTACACCCGAACTGGTGGGTACTACTGTTCCTTCCGCGTTCTAACAACGCGCTCACATTATCTACTAACCTAGTGAATGTTGTGGCTACGCCCGCAGTCTTACAACACTTCCCATGCTAACTTACCACTAGTGAATGCTACGGCTACCCCCGCAGTCTTACAACACTTTCCATACCATCTGACCACTAGTGTATGCTACGGCTACCCCCGTAGTCTTACAACACTTTCCATACCATCTGACTACTAGTGAATGCTATGGCTACCCTTGTAGTCTTACAACACTTTCCCTACCGGGTCGGACACGCACTCGACCTAACACATCACTGAACTAGAGTCCTAACCGAAACTCTGACATGGTTCCTGAAACCTGCTATCATGTGACCCCACTGTATCAGTACCGTACCCATGCCCATGATCAAAGCGTCACAGTAAACAATGAAATCATCTACACCCTCTTGCAGGGTGAGAATCAATGCCTCGCACAACCGCTGTCTGAGAGCCTCGAAGGCTGCCTGTTGCCCGGGCCCCCAGCGAAGGGCCATCGACTTCTTGGTCAATTGGGTCAAAGGACCCACAATCTTGGAGAAGTCCCGTAAAAATCTCTGGTAATAACCCGCTACACCCAGGGAATTCCGAATCTCAAATGGAGACCTCAGAATCTCCCACTATATCACGGCCTCTATCTTGGCCGAATCAACTAGAATACCCTTCTGGTTGACAAGGTAGCCAAGAGATTGCACCTTGCGCAACCAGAACTCATAGTTGGAGAACTTTATAAAAGTATCTGCCCCACTTAGATTCGACTAAGTCTTCACATTACTTGAGAATTGAAGGATTCCCGATCCTTCTCGCTTTCTAATATCCCACTGATGACAACCTGTTCCTGCCAATGCTAGCGTTTAATCGCCGATTAAACCTTGAGATCTCCCATCCTAGGAAATCTTGATGAGCACTCTTGAAATCTGATCCAGTCTGACACCTCAATCCATCTAACATGCTGTAGATTGAAGACCTTAAACTTCACTCTAGCTGTTGAGTCCTCATTTCCACTTCCAATCTCATAGTACCACTAAACACTAACTCCACTAGAGAACTATCGCTCTAACCCTGACCAGGGATCTTCCAACAATACTCCTGCACGGATCTCGAAAAAGATCCGGAATGATAACGGTACACACGGAACCCACTCCACAAGGTGCATCCCTCTGTGGGTTCATCAAGGACCTTTCGGCATGCTGGATGGCATATATGATCCTTGGTAACCCAAACACTAGCAGAAAAACCAACCCGAGGTCTGACTTATCCAAACTTGCTCACAATTCCAAAGCGGTACGTATTCCAAACATCCACCTAATATCATAGAAGATGACATACCCGCAACATCTAGAGGAATACTGACCCCCTTCTGCTGATATGACCAATCCTGTTACCTTGCAGCAGCCTAAACCCTTGGAGTGACAAACTCCCTCGTGTACTTTCTCGTACGTGCTGCACTGACTCAAGCCCTGCTGGCCTTTCACCTGATGATTAGAAGTCATGGGTCTCTTCCCGGGACCCTCTACTATACGCACCTGGAACGCACCTCTCTTTCCAGGGTGCTCCCAAATCGATCCTGCATCTGTAACTCTTGGAAATCATATACTTCAGGGTCTGACACCCTGTCACGCTCACTAGCTCGCTTGCCAATGGCTAAGCTGCAACAACTGGAACATCCTCTGTCCCCAAACTGAGTCACAAACTCTTCCCTAAAGCTTCTTAGATTCTCCAAGACTTTCACTGATTCAAGTATGGATCCTGTGCTTTCAGTAGTATGGGCCCAATACTACCTTCCACACCTATCCATACTTTCCTCAGCAATCCTCCCGAATCCTCCAAGTCACTTCCTTAAACTGGTACTCCCAAGTCTCACTGAACCCCACTGCTAACTCACTGAAATATATCCTAGGCTTCCCTAGGTTCCCGAACTCACCCAGTCCTCAGCTGCTGAAAGATTCCCAGTAATGTCAAATAGCTACCTCATGAATATAGCCACATGCAACAGAGATCAGATAATCCTTTGAGTAAAATAACCATCCCTAGAACGCTTAGACTCAAACGAGAGCTGCGCAATAGGGTCAAATCTATCACTCTAAGATTATCCATCCTGTGCCACATGTGACTTAGCATATTCACTTAATAGCTAGCTCACATTAATAAGAGGCTCACAAAGCACAAAGCAAACAGCATTCAGACAATGGAAAATCTAACCATCATATTTCAATCAACCCATTTTATCCTCTAATCAGGAATTTGTACATGCAATTCAAAGGATCACACAATCAGGCACAACCTAAACAGGCTATCCTATCACTGACTGATCAGTACTAGCATGCAAGTCTACAAGCACATACAGTACGCATATAAGGCATCCTCCTAGATCCTTAGCCCTAATCTAGCATGCAGTTCTCATAATCATATCATATCATATCATGTATGGGTATCTTGGGGAAAACTTACTTGAGCTCGGCTGATTACACGCATCACACACTTTGTTCTTCTCAAAGTTCTCTTCTCCTTTAAGATACTTTTCAAACTCCTTTTTATAAAATGGTTTTACTTTTGAAAATTTTCATACCTAGCCCTTAGTTTGAGTTCAGACACACCCGAGAGTATGTCTGAATCCCTCAAACCAAGGCCCTGATACCAACTTGTAACATCCCAAAATTCAAGGCCAAAAATTTTGTTTTGACTAAGTTATAATATAAAACCATCAGTAATAAAACATTCATATTCATATCTCATGTCAAAACCAAAGTGTTAGTAATCAAAGCATTTTATCGTAAAACCATATCAGAGTGTAATCCCAAAGATCTCATGTGCAGAAAACATAGTGTGATGCGTTGCGATCCAACGGCTCTTTTCCTTTGAAAACGAGTACCTGAAACTAAAACTGTAAACCGTAAGCACGAAGCTTAGTGAGTTCCCCCATCATACCACATACCATACAATCATATAATGAACAGCTAGGAGATACGGGCCTCGCCCACACTCCGCTAGCTGGGTGATATGGGCCTCGCCCACACTCCACTATCTCTGAGATACGAGCCTCACCCACGCTCAGCTACTAAACCATAACATACAAGTATATACAATCATATAATGAACCAGGTAGGAGATATAGGCCTCGCCCACACTCATGGAGATACGGGCCTCGCCCACACTCCGCTAGCTGGGAGATACAGGCCTCGCCCACACTCATGGAGATACGGGCCTTGCCCACACTCCACTATCTCTGAGATACGGGCCTCGCCCACACTCAGCTACTATCACATATATCATAACACAAACATACTATCAGACATACCTGGGGTGTCCGAATACCCTTCGGTCCTAACAACCAAATTTGGGGACTATTCCCCTCCTACTACCACTATCACATATAATATATCATGCCAGCATATAAACATATCATCACATACTGTCAGACATATCTAGGGTGTCTGACCTACCCTTCGGTCCTAACAACCAAACTCTACTACTATCACATATAACATATCATGCCAACATATAACGTATCAGGTAGTAGCAAACCTATATGATATCACAAAGACAATCATCTAACATACAACTCCTACTGGTGGGCCGACATTGTGGCCGTAGACCCACCGCTACTAGAAGGTAACTCACCTCACACTGCTGAAGTCCCGAAGACACAATCCCCCACTTGCTGAAGTCCCGCAGACTCGACCCCAGCTGCTGGCTGACAGATTCCCGAACTGTCAACACCAAAATAACACCCAATTAATAATTGGGTCCCAATACATAACCATAAGTACATTCTTTGGGTAATTACTACATTACCCTTAGCTTGGCTTATTCAAGCCCCAAGGCCCAATCCGTAGGCCCAAAGTCAACTAGGAATCAAAGCCCAACACATGGCCCAATTTTCCAAATTGGGCCTAGGCCTATACATGGTCTCATTCTAAGGCCCAACATCATATAATCATTTAGGCCCAAACTATAGCCCATCCATGGCCCAATTTTCCATATTGGGCCCAAGTCCCTTACATGGGCCTTACCCTAGGCCTATTAAATTACTCTAGACCATTTGCTTGATCTTGGATAGCCCATTTAATAACCCAATCATCAAGGCCCGATAGAAAGGCCCAACAATAAACCCAGATGAAACTAGGGTTTCACATAAAATGATGATTAGGGTTAAGTTTCCTACTTAACCCATTAAGGACTTAATCCATTAAGTCCAATATTGCTTAGATTAATTTCTACCAATGATTATTATTTAATATTCCAAGTTATCAAATAATTCCCGAGTGTCCCGATTAATTTCCCAAAATTAGGGTTTTGATTGCATTAGGGTTTCCAACCCCAAATACTAGCCCATTTATTAATTTGTTGGACTTTTAGGTTATTTAGGGCTTTATTGGGCCAATTAGAGTCCATTAGAGTCATTAGGGATTTCACTAACCCCATTTGGCTTCATTGGGCCCATTAGGCTAACAAGGCCCATTAGGGTTTCAAGCATCCCCAACCGAGTCAACTCACACGACAAGCATACCGCCACCCGACTCGGCGGCCGGTGGCGGCAGCCACCACCTCACGGTGGTGGTTATCGGTTTTCTTTTTATTATTCCATTTCCAATTACATCTTACAAGGCTAAAACTCAAGTAAAAACACACCAACTCACTAAGATAAACACACACATGGCGGCAGCGACCACCTCACGGTGGTGGTGATGCCTTTTCCGACCAAATAAACACCCACACCTCTCCATTAAATTAAACCCCACATCCATGCTTCTAATCTACGAGATACACCCCAACCACCCTCCCAGTGGCCCACGACGGCGACATCAAAAATTTTGGGACGACAGCCACCACCTCACGGTGGTGGCGGTGGTTTCTCTCAATTCACCGTCAAGCAGCAAAGCCCACCATGCGAATCTTGAAGCAGAAATCACACACACCTACACGAACTCACAGAAAGCACACATACGCGTTTCCTTGCTTGCAAGTGGCGGCGTACGGTGGCGGTGGTGACACGGAAAGGTGGCAGCAGCACACCCGGCTTGCTAGAAATGAACCCAACCACCCCTTATGGTGGCATCCGACGGCTGGAGAGTAACCAGGGCATCGAATCGCTGGGAGCTATGGTGACAGAAGAAGGAGGCATCGCACGAGCCCCTGACGACGACTGAAATAGCAACAACTCCGGACAGCAGCATGGACGTTGGCTGTCGTCCAAAACCTCACCATATCGGAGAAAGAGAGGGGAGGGGTCAGGTGGTAACGGCGCCGGAGACAAAGAACGAGGATAGTGGCAGTTAGAGAACTCCGGCGATGGCGGCTGTCTTCAACGTTTAGGTTTAGGGTTTGAAACGGGAGTTTATGATGCATATATACTCGGCTTAAGCAAGGGTGACGGGAGTTGTCCCGTGTTCATATTTAACTTTGCCCTTTAAACCATTCTAGTCCCTCCCCATAAGATCTTATCAAACGTAATCCGAATTTTACCCTTTCTACCCTGACTTTGGAAATCTTCTTCAAATTAAATCCGATAATTACCATTTAAACCCTCCGCATTAAATCCTTTACATCTTAGGTACAAAATTTACCAGATAGCACCCAATATCTTAGTTATGACATATTCAGCCCTTCCACATCATTTCGTTTTAAATTAATTCCAAATTATGACAAAGAGCTCCTCGTAACCAACACCCTGCTACAAAATTATTGATTTTATGGCTACTATATCTTCATAAATTTATTTATTTATTTAATAAATAAACAAGGCGTTACATTTTGCGTGGGTATCGTTTTGTTTCTAGGTATGTCTATTCCAGGAGTACCTATATAGGGTGTTTATGTATCTGGGAAGAGAGAGGTGAAAGGGTCTCGGGTCTACTCTCAGTTAGGTAGAGCTTCGCCAAGGGTTTCCTCGGCGCTTTTATCCTTGCTGGGCTCTTTGTCGGAATTCTCCCTTTCACGATTCATCTCTTGGTATTCCTTGGGATCCACTTTTGGGTTTTTCCTCATGGACTTCTTCTGGTCTCTACTTGCCCCATCCGTAATTTACCGTGACAGGGTAGCAAAAGTCTTGGCGAGGAATCTCAACTACTTGTTTGTGTGAGAATCAAGGTACGATATATACGGGGAGGGTTTAAGTGTGGGAGGGGTTTATAGTATCCTAAAATACTCCTTTAGTATTTTAAACTTGATGTTCGAATCCTAGTCTTCTCTTGTGCGCATAGTTGTTAGGTTTTAGGTTTGTTGCAACACCACCATCACTCCCAAGCACATGTTGGTCATATCTCAAATAATTATAGTTGATCAGGCTATATTTATCCCAAATATGATTACATAACTTCCCAGGTTTGACTGTAGTGTTCAACCTTTTAGTTACTTTTGTTTTCTTCTCGTTATGATACTATGTTAGTAGTTACGTATACTTTTATAGAACACTTGTCTTTTTAAAGTATACTTTTAGGTAGAGTTTGTTTTAGTCCCATTGTATTTATGGTTGTATATCTCGTATGGCTAGATATACCAGTTCACTATAAATAATGCTCCGATACCAATCTGTCACACCCCCCGGACCAGACGGCGGAAACGTCCGGAGGCGGGTGACTTCATTGTGCAGTATCATAACAATTGATTATAAATGAAACAGATCAATCAAAACATCATACATTGAGATAACAAACTTACATTGCTTACATATTGTATTTGTTCTTCGAGTTACACAAGAGATACATAAATAGAAAACTTCAAACTATAGCTAAATGGTCTTGCATCAGCATCCCTTGTTACCTGCTTACTAGATCCCTGAGAATACAAGTCGTTTTGAAAAGTGTCAACTAAAAAGTTGGTGAGTTCATAAGCATATTTGTATAAAATTGTTTACACTTGTTTAGAATCGTTCTCATTGTACTTTCAGAAAATCCAATATTTTCTATGAAATCATTTGCAGTCTTGCCTTGAAAATCATGGGTATATGTGTGCATGACATTACTTTTGTTCATCCTTATAAGGAGTGATTTTGAAAAGTAGTGTGATTTGTAAAAGTGAGCCGTGTCCGAGAATAATTCTTTTGAATAGTAACAATCAATCGTTTCAAGAAAAATCCCTTATTTTAGAAAAGGAAATATGGCTGAAAATCTTGTTCCTCTTATCGAGTAAAATTAAGTGTGTGCGTTCTAGTTTATCGTTATCGAAATCGTAGAATAACTATTTTCTCCAGAAAATCCTATATTTTCTGCTATAAAATTTCGTAAGTTCTAGTTTATCGTTATCAAAATCGTAGAAAAATCGTTTTCTCCAGAAAATCCAATATTTTCTGCTATAAAATATTCGTAAGTTCTAGTTTGTCTTTATTGAAATCGTAGAAAAAACGTTTTCCCCATAAAATCCTATATTTTCTGTTATAAAATCATCGTAAGTTCTAGTTTCCAACTATGTATATGTGTGGGTTAGTTTATCGTTATCAAAATCTTTTACAAACGTTTTCCATAGAGTCCTACGCTTTTTAATTTGTAAAACTAGCAATATTATGACTCTATACTTGTAGGAGAAAGAATCAACATGGCTATTGGGGACATTCTACACGATGAAGAATGATAGTCAACACAACAAATGCGGACCATCGCCTATCACGTGTAGGACAGTCAACACAACGTGCCAAAATTTATTTATGAGGTTTTCCTTACATAAATTTCTAGTTAATATAACATATTCTAGTGAGCCGTTATAACCATACTAATCTGACGGAGTACCTGTTTTGGCGTTTCTCAGGCGCCCTCGGTTTGGAAAAGACATTTGTCTCCCTAGGTTGGCCAGTCTAGCTATAGCGAACAGCGAAGGTGCGGGGTGTGAACCCCGTATAGATCCATACACAAATTCCCGCTCTTCCTCCTGGAGTCTCTGGCTATAACTCCTTACAGGACTTAGATGTACACTAATATTTTTATATTTAGGTACTTTTGAGATTTGTCTGACTAGAATATTAACAACCTTTTGAGCAATCGTTAGAGATCCATTAACTGTTAGATAAATAATGAAATCCGTACTCTTTAAATAGAAATATCGTTCTGGTTCCATATCGTTGATTGTGCTCGTTAACTGGGTGTTCGTGTTCGTTCCGTTTCGTTTATTGAAAAACAAGTCATTTTAGTCAAGAGAAAAGTGTCAAGTTATAATTTGTATAAATTTATAACTGCCGGTTACGACACACATTTTCTGTTTTATGACATATAGAACACTACTTATGTTGTTGGAGGTTTTACGACAGCGGTTTATGACATGAAAATATTTCTGTCATAAAGGCTCTATTTGTGTAATTCCTTGACGCAAACTTTTATGTTGAATATTTATAAAATACTCCCTGATTGTTTTCAGAATAGTCACAAAGTTTCTATTTTTGAAAAATCACTAGAAATGGTGTTCGCTTAGTAAGGTCTCTTTTTATAACTTTTATCCTTAGACATGAAAGCATAGATAAAGGGGTTAAGTTGGACACACTCAATAGTTGGGAGGCTCTTTTGCACAAGGTATCATCTGTTCTTTATGAAATTGAGAAATCATACGTTCATGAGTATATTACTAAAAATTACTTTAATAATATTTCACACACACATACAAACATACGTATATATGCAATCATTTAAGAGTTTAGGCAAGATTTGACTTGTACTCTCCCCCAAAAACAATAAAACATTGAAAAAGGTGGGGTATGAAGCTCACCTTGAGTTAGTTGAGAAGTTGTCTGGAGTTATGGAGTGAAGATCTCAAGCTTAAACTCTTGCTGAGATGATGAACTTCCCTGGGAGGGATGCTTTCCTAAGGATGATCATCACATATTATTATGAATAAAATAATATGGATTTATCTTGAAATATTATAAAATATTAGATGAGTGGAGGAGTTTACCTTACAACTCCAGGGAGAAATTGAGAATTTTGTTTTCAGCAAGATCTTGTTCTTGCTCTTGAAATGAATCTTTGAGAGAAAATGAGAGGAGTGAGAGAAAATGAGAAGTCTAAACTCCTCACTGACGTTGCTTTGGAGTATAAGAAAAGGGAGGAACCTTTGGTGCATGGGGATCTGGTGGTCCATGCATGGATATTTGGTGGGTAAAGCATGGAATATTGTGGTTTGCATGGGAAATGAGGATTTCATCAAATCACAAAGTCAACTTCCTTGTCCTTTTCTTGATTTAGGATAAGGTTTTCCTAAATCCTAAACTTTTATTTTTAGGTAATTATAATTTAAATAATTAAATTTGGCATAAAATAAAGGTTTTAGGGGTCTTAGTTAAGAAAAACAC
The DNA here is from genome assembly GCF_051521515.1 of Lactuca serriola. Lineage (NCBI taxonomy): Eukaryota > Viridiplantae > Streptophyta > Magnoliopsida > Asterales > Asteraceae > Lactuca > Lactuca serriola. The sequence continues at coordinate 91,595,799 of NC_136413.1, read as the reverse complement.
GAGTTTGGTGGGATTCCCGAACTCAAAATACCCCAAAATGAAGAAAAGGTCCGGAATAGTCCAAAAACCGGAGCTAAAAGGTGAAATCCGGAGCCCTTATGCGAATTCCGAAGCTCTTCTTAGCATTCCGAAGCTATATCCCAATTTCCAAAGGGGAGGATTAAGGCTGCGAGGGTCCGAAGTGGCTGGCAGGGGGGTTCCGTAGGCGCTGAACAGGTTCCGAAGCAAACAGTACTTTCCAGAGGGCTGTTCTCGGATTCCAAAGTTAGGAGGCGATCAGTGGTCCTGACCGAGGCATTCCGAGATGCGAAGGTGTCCGATGCAAGGTCCTTCCGGAGTCAGAAGCAAGTTCCGAAGATGCTTCCTCTTGGCCCTTAGAAGGGATTCCGGAATAAGAGGTTCCAGACCAGGAGCGTTCCGGACCACGAGGGTTCCGGCCAAGAGATTTAGGACTAAGAGGGTTCCGGACCAAGAGGGTCCTTTTGGGGTTCCTCTTCCGGTTTTAAGCTGTTTTCGACTAAGGAAGGTGCTTAGAGAGATTTAGGAGAGATTTGAGATACATACAGAGATTTGGGAGACATTTCATATACTTGGAGAGATTTAGGAAAGATTTAACATACTTGGAGAGATTTAGGAGAGATTCCTCATACTTGGAGATATTTCGCATACTTAGGGAGATTTGGGAGAGATTCACTATTCTTGGAGAGATTTCGGAGAGATTCACTATAATTGGAGAGATTTGCATTCTAACACTATATGGCTCCTTAGGAAATCATATTGAACACTTAGGTGTGTTAGCATAAGTCTCACAATAGTCCTTGCTTACTTAAGGATAAAATTTCCTAGCCAAAAAGGCTACTTGTGACATCATCCCCCCGTTAGAGGGAATTTCTTCCTGAAATTCTTTCGAAAGATAGGGTCATGAAAGCGGAAATAGGTGAGAGTACTTTCGAGTTATTTTGTCTTTGCGTTCCCAGGTGAATACCGGCTCACGCCTAGCGTTCGTGTAACGCTCTAAGAATTTCAACCAATTTAAACTTTTCAAAAACAATCCACATTCATAAAGTTATTACAAAAAGGTTTTCGACACTTTTATTATCAGAGTACTCCCCAGAACCATATCATAAAACATAAACATGAGGAGCGATACGATCACGCCTTTGCCTTGCAACGGTCTCCTGAACCTGAAACATTAAACCACAACTGCAAGCCCGAAAGCTTAGTGAGATACCCCCAAAATACCAACCACATATACCATACACACAACATAACTTAACATAGAACAGCCATGCACTTCGGGTTTACTATGTGACTGGTCCGCCGCACCGGCCTACAGTCCACCTGGTCCACCCTCCGAGTCTAGCCATATACATCGAGTCTACAGTGTGATTGGTCTGCCTGCACCGGGCCTTCAATCCACCTGGTCCACTCTCTGAGTCTACAGCATGACTGGTCCGCCCGCAACGGGCCTTCAGTCGGCCAGGTCCACTCTCCGAGCCTCGGCACGTCTGGTCCGCCCTCTCGGGGCCTTCAGCTATCCGGACCGCTCGATGGGCCTTCGGGACAACCGGTCCGCCCTGGGTATGTTGGCCTACATCACAAAGCAGGACCCGCCTCAACCCAACCCCAGTCCAACAACCATGCGCACATAAACATACAATCATATATATCAATTCGTAACTAATCAAACCGATCTTAGCAGATCACATACATAGTATATCCCTACCAGGATTCCGACCTAACCGGTCACTAGCATAGCATCATCCTATAAACCAGGATACCGACCCTAACCAGGTCTCTAACATATACCATCCTAACTACCGGGATGCAAACATAACAAAGCAATGACATAACAACTACCCGGATTTCCATCCGATAAAGGGTCGGCCTTGGTGCCTTAGACCCTTTTGATATAGTGAGGATAACTCACCTCGCAACCGCCGACTGAAAGGATAAGATCACGCTGCTCCAAGCTCCAACACGAACACCACCACTCCAATGCCAAAAGACTGAACTCAATAAATACCAATAATTACCAAAATACCCCTGGAAGTCAACTGGCCAACTCTTGGTCAAATTCAAAGTCCTCAGTCAAAGTCAACCCTCCTGATTGACTCTACTCGCCGAGTCAACCCGCTGAATCGTCGAGTCCCTACACTCAAAAACTCCCAATCCACGACTCAACTCGCCGAGTCACCCCAAGACTCGCCGAGTCCAACTCTGAGTCACTTCCTGCTCAACTCATCGAGTCGTCCCTCGACTCACCGATTCACAGCTCAACCAAAAAGGTTAGGACTTTACGACCAGACTCGCCGAGTCCAAGAACAGACTTGCCGAGTCCAAGGCAATCATCAACAGACTCACCGATTTGTTCTTCCAACTCGTTGAGTTCCTGCCTACCTTCATCCAACTCGCCGAGTACACCCACGTGACTCGTCGAGTACCTCTAGCTCTTAACCCATACAGAGGCTTTCCAAGCCATGCAGGGTCTCCAATCCATAGATCTACTCTTATACAAGCCATCCATCATGTAAAGTGGAAAATTTACGTGAATCCAAGGAGATCTAAGCATAATACACTCTAGGGTTAGGGTTTGGGACTAAAAGGCTTCATCAACAACTCTTGAACAGGGACGTTATGCTCTTTTGGATCATCACTACTCTAGATCTGAGGTAGCAACCTCAGATCCAACCTCCAAACTCAAGATAGCACTAGATATACTCCCAAAAATCCCACAAATGATAAATCTAGATGGATAACAGCTCAAGCAACGAATCATTACCTCAAGGGAAGACTCCAACAGAAGAACAAGCCAAAACCTTGTAAAGCCCCTTGCTCCAAGCCTCTTAATCTTCAAAGATCTCTTCAACAAACACTCCTTCAAGTTCCAAATGCTCTCTAATTCTCTCACAAATGAATATTAGGGTTTCTAGACTTCAAGGGAGAGTAAAGAGGCTAGGGAGAGGGTATTATGTTCTTTATATAAGGCTCAACCCCTAGGATTAGGGTTTTCTCCACACAACACCAACTCACCGAGTCCAGCCACCGACTCGCCGAGTTGGCCACTTAACACGCGACCAGAATCGCGACCCTACTCGTCGAGTCTACCCATGGAGTCGCCGAGTTGACCATTCGCATTTTCACTTTGAACCCTGAACTTTGCACCCCTAAACTTGGGATGTTACAGTTCCCTTGAACCCTCACCATTGGGATGTGGTTTTGTTTAGTGTGCTTAACCTTCCTATCCATAGTCTCGATAGGTTGATAAATTTTCAGGAGGTTTTAGTCCACTAAACCTTGTCTAGTGGAACTGGAAGGGTTTTGTCTGACAGACCCATTCTAGGTTAGACAAATGGAACGCAGGATGTACGCCACTAAGATTGGAGGGTAGTTTGAGTTTGTAGGCTACCGAACCGATTCGTGCGAGGATCACGAATGGTCTGGTGAATCAGGGATTTAGCTTACCTTACCTTTCAAATCGAGTCATCCTTCCCTGAGGAAAGATCTTTAAGAATACTTTGATCCCTTACTTGAGATTTCAAGGCTTTAATATGCTATCTGCATAGCTCTCTTGTTGACTTACAATATGTTTGGGGTCGTGTTCGGGTTTTGACTATCCTTTTTGTGGTTTCTCGAATAATCTTGGGTCTAGGGTGTGAGCTATTGAGTGTTTGTCATCTTCTCAATTAGTTGTCTCTCATCTCAGCCCAACAGAGGATGATCTGCATTTCCAGCCATGTGGGGCCTCAAAGGATCTAACTCCTATGCTCGGGTGGTAGTTATTGTTATATGAGTACTTAATTAGAGGCAGGTGGGTATCCCAACTCTTTCAATGTCCATTACACATGTTTCTCTTCGGGGTGCAGATTCTTGTTTACCCCGTTCTTATTAAGTGGGATTTCTAGGGCTTCGGTGGTTTGACACTTATGAGTGTTGAATACATGGGATGTAAAATGTCTAAATTGAGCTCTTAGGTTAATCGGAGACTATGGGTCATCGGTCATTTTCTTGGCGAGGCCTTTTGAATGGTCTTCTAGGGATCGGGATCCTGGTGTCTTAGAAGTAGAGTTTTCGAGGCCTTAATAGTTGGTGCTATGGTTACCAAGGTTGAGTTCGTGTGTGATGTAGTTAACTTTATGAGTCTTAGATTATATTCGGGGTTTTCTCCCTAGGTTTTTTCCAAGTTAATGGTAGGTTGGGCTTTACCAGTTCCTTGCTGGTGGTTGAGCATGTCTCCGATTCGGGGTAGGGATTATCGATCCTTTCAGATGGGTTTTGTTTGGCTTGATCGTAGCCGGTGGTGCCTATCGCAATTTCTTCTTTCTCCCCTTATGAGTTAGACAGGTGCTTCCTGTGTTTAGGGATTGGGTCTGATGTTTCCTTTACATAATATGCCGATCTTATGATCAGACACTATTCGTTCTTGTGACCGTGCTAAGTGGTGTTGGGTGTTTGGTCATTGAGGTGATTCCAGGAGTCAGGGTGATTCTATCTCCGCTTAGCACATGGTTGAGGTTTTCTAAGAGATTTTGGGAACCTCTGGAGGAATGTTGGAAGCCTTTCGGATTCCTTTTTATGCCCTTTGCTCCTTGATTTTCAATCTTTACTGGGGCTAGGGAAGGGCGTGGTATTTCTTACACCATAACTTAGGCGTCTGGTTGAAAGGAATTTCATCGTTATCGACTAAATGAGTTTTGTTATTCGGTTGCACAAGACAAAAGTCTATTTGCAGAGCTCGAGGTTTGTAAGGTGAGAATAAAGCCTATCCATGTCAACTGATGACATTGGACTCCTTGTTATTACATCGATTTGAGGAGTATTGGTAGTTAGGAATGACAGGGTGTTTTATGTTTCAAACTCCTATCATTACTAGTTTTGTTTTCGTTGTTACCATTGGGTCTATCTCGTTTCTGCTTGTTAGGTGTTCTAGTGTTCGTGTTCTTATCGTTGCTAGTCTCGTTTTCGTTGTTACCTTTGGGTCTATCTCGTTTCTACTTGTTAGGCATTCTAGTGTTCATGTTCTTATCGTTGCTAGTCTCGTTTTCGTTGTTACCTTTAGGTCTATCTCGTTTCTACTCTTTAGGCATTCTAGTGTTCGTGTTCTTATCGTTGCTAGTCTCGTTTTCGTTGTTACCTTTGGGTCTATCTCGTTTCTACTTGTTAGGCATTCTAGTATTCATGTTCTTATCGTTTCTAGTCTCGTTTTCGTTGTTACCTTTGAGTCTATCTCGTTTCTAATTGTTAGGCATTCTAGTGTTCGTGATCTTATCATTGCTAGTCTCGTTTTCATTGTTACCTTTGGGTCTATCTCGTTTCTACTTGTTAGGCGTTCTAGTATTCGTGTTCTTATCGTTGCTAGTCTCGTTTCGTTGTTACCTTTGGGTCTATCTCGTTTCTACTTGTTAGGCGTTCTAGTGTTCGTGTTCTTATCGTTGCTAGTTTCGTTTTTGTTGTTACCATTGGATCTATGGTGTTTCTGCTTGTTAGGTGTTTTAGGGATACAAAGGTGCTACTATAAGTCAAGCGAATTCGTAATCCGACTTCCGCCAGGTTTTTCCACTGTAGATGGATGTGACCCGACCACACATCCTTAGGATCTCAAAAGGTAATTGACTGTGGGGCTCTATTCTAATCAGCATTCAGACTAGGGACAGGAAAATGATGTGGGATCACACGTTATTAGTTTACAGAATCCTGACTATATATGATACTAACGTTCATATGGAACCATTCATGGTCCATTAGTGAGGATTCGCTAGCTTCTCTGTGTTTTACGGATTTGCTCGACTGGAGAAATAGTCTTTGATTATGTTTTCAATTTGCAAGACCTTTCTATGAAAATTTGTTACATAAATTTTATCGTTCGAAACGTACCAAAAATCTCGATAGATTTTCTTGTCGCCTCTTCATGTCTAGTTGTCAACTCCCTCATCAGTTATCTATGTTGGACAATTTCTCTTGAAATGTCTGGTTGTACCGCATTTGTGACAAACTGGACTTACTTCTGGGTTGAGGGGTTGGGGTGTCGCATGGGGCCGGGGCCCTACAGTAGCGGGAGCTGTGCCCCATATTGTTGCACCTCTTGCAACGAAATGTCTGGCAGGCTCCCCTATGATGGTATTTGCACTTGATGCAAGGTGGATGGTTCCTAAGGTATAATTGTCTTGGTGTGGGAAGAGTAGGGTTAATAGGGGTAGAGACTGGTCCCGCTTGTTGCCTTTTAGTAAGCCTCTGAGTCGAACTACCTCATTTTTCGTTTCCGAACTTTCATTTCTTGTGCTTAGGTTTAGGTTTTTGAGTGCATAGGTGGGTTATCCTTCATTGGTTTCCTTGGTTGTTGTTACGGTTGGAGTTACCGACATTTAGGGAGATTTGGGAGAGATTCACCATACTTGGAGAGATTTCATATACTTGGAGAGATTTCACATACTTGGAGAGATTTGGGAGAGATTCACCATACTTGGAGAGATTCCGTATACTTAGGGAGATTTGGGAGAGATTCACTATTCTTGGAGAGATTTGGGAGAGATTCACTATAATTGGAGAGATTTGCATTCTAACACTATATGGCTCCTTAGGAACTCATATTGAACACTTAGCCTGTGTTAGAACAAGTCTCACAATAGTCTTTGCTTACTTGAGGATGAAATTTCCTAGCCAAAAAGGCTAGTTGTGACAACAATAATACACGTTTGACTTATAAATCCTAGCCATACTCACAGATGAATGCTTACACTCTTCCTCCTTATAACATCAATCATTCACTCTCCCTATCTTATTTTCTTCTTCATTTGTAACCACCAACACCATCAGAGGTGAGTGTTTTTTCGATGATCACGAGGCAGTAGCCACCTCTTCTGTTCCTCTGCCTTCTCTCATTGAAGAAAAGTAGCCATCGGACACCCCTCCACTATTGACTGATGTTGCTGCTTTCTTCTTTCGGTTTCTTTGTTGCCGGCGATGAGAAAGGAACCCAAACGGGCTCGCCGAAGATCGGTTGTCCCCTTCCTCCTTTTATCGATCAACAAAGAAGCCAAACACCCCCTTCATCGTCAGTGTAGTTGCCTCCTTCCTTCCCTATGTGCCTTCTCACGAAACATGAAATAATCAGTTGAGGAAATCGTAAGAGCTACCCCTCGTTGCCACTGTTGACGGCTGCAGCTTTCTGTTGGCTCTTCTTTCCTCAAAATGGATCAGCCACATTTGTGTCACCCACTTGTTTTTACGAGTTGATCAAAATAGTCCTGGTGGTTGTAAAATTAAAAAGGGTGTTTTATAAACCACACAAGTGAAGATCCAAAGCACAGGTTTTCTTTTAGTGCAAAAGCTTCAAGATCAAACTCGGGAAATCATGATCTAAACCCCGATCTTCAAACCAAACATGAAATCACGCAACTAGTATGAGTTTCTACAGGCATTCTTTTATGATTTTTTGAGTTTTAGGGAGAATACAAGTGTGTTTGTAGATGTGTTGATGGTTTAAAAGTTTTTATAATCTACAATGCATCTTATATGGTTATTGTTTAATAACTTATGAAATGGTTAAACAAAAGAGTATCATTTACTAAATAATCATATAAGTATAAGTAGAATGTTATTCTATAACATGCCTATACTATGTGGTACAAATATGATTATACATGACGAAAAAAATTAAAAGATCTAAACTAGGTTGTTATATGGATTCTAAGTATGTTGACAATTTATAAATCGTAACCTTATATATATATATATATATATATATATATATATATATATATATATGTGTGTGTGTGTGTGTGTGTGTGTATGTGTGTGTAGGAAATGTCTAAGAAACATTATATATAACCAAAACGATTATCAAGATAAAGATGTACAAATATATAAGTTTAATGCCTAAAAATGTTGAAAAACAAAGTTTGAGCGTGTGTGTGTGTGTATATACATATATATATATATATATATATATATATATTCAATTTTTGAAAATATCAAAACTGACTCTTATTTATACATTTTATGAAGTTATGTAAAAATAAGCTTAATGACGAACTATTATATTTTTATAATTATTATAAAGATATAAGTCATTTTTACTAAATTACGAATTCTGTTACATATGATAGCATAATTGATTTTTGGGTATGAGAATCGCTTTGTTATGAAATTATGTATCATACTGATTATGTAACTTATTGACTTTATGAAAATTGTTGGTTTCACGTTGGTTGAAACCTGCAAATTGTTATAAAAGCAGTCGTTATGCTGCCCAAATTTCAGATTTTTCTATACTCCTCACTGGGATAGAAGGAATTTACTTGACATAAGTGAAATAAGAGTTGACTGGTATTACTATATCACAGTCCCTAGCTATCTTCCAAAAAGATCTCCGCAATTACAAGACGGTATCCTCTCTTTAGTGTAAAGCACCCCTTACAACAAAAAAAAATAAGATTTGGAAATGTGGTAAGTCTTGTGAATCACAAATGCTAAAAGACTTCCATTGATAATTATTCCTAAACAAAAAAGAGTTATAAGTATTTAACAATCTTATAATGGAAAGTTTAGGGTTAGGATGCCTAGACATGTTAGGATCCAACACACACAGGTTTCCTATATGAGCTTTGTTCGTTTCTAAAAGCCATGGGAGCTATGTTCATTTCCTAACCTACACGGGCTACGTTGTAACTACACTAAGAATGTAAATATTAGTAAATACCCTCAACGTTATAACATTTAATTTGTATGGAATGAGGAACAACATGTATAGATCGATTGTATAGATTTATACAGGTATACATCCCGCCAACCATTGTTTGAAGAGTCAAAATTGGGGCTGACGTTCCTACACTACATTTTCCACGGCGTTGATAAAACGTTGGTGTCGACTTTTAGAACACTCCTTTGTAGTGTTAGTGGGGAGGTCTCGTGTCGTAGTTTGGTTATGTGCTCATTATAGACCCCGTGGTTTGCCTAATTGTTGTACTGAGCTACAATAGGATTTGTACGAGGAATTTTCACCCTTACAAGTTGGAAGTTTAGAATGTAAGTGGTAAGAGGATTTTTCTATACTGATTAGTGTCTATTTCCAAATTAAGTAAAATGATACTCAATAATTATTGCAACATGAACACACAATGTTTATGTGGGAGGAGTTTTTGATGAGTTAAAAACTCTTTAGATCGATAGATCTTTAACAAGTAAATAAGCAAGAACAATAAACACTGAAACACACAATGAATCAATCCGTATGTCGAATGATTAAAATGTAGTCACACCTCAGCAGAGCTCGATTAAGAACTTCCACTGTAGAGGTGCGCTAGGGTTTACATGAAACTTATATACTAAACCCTAAAACAAAACAAACAGCTGGATAGGCCCAAACAGGTGACAAAACTGGACTAACAACTGAGCCCAAGACACAACACAATAAGCCCAACAATCTCCCCCTTTGCGTCAATTGGGGCGAGACTTCACTTCAATGGAGGTTGAGGAGTTCGATTCACAACCTTGAACAACTTTGGAATGATGGCAAGTAGAGTTTGTCTGAAAGCCATATACCACCGAAGCATATCTAAGAACACCTTCTTGTCTGCCTCACTGTTTTGATCACACCCATGGATAAGCTCAAGAATGTGCTCAAAGCAGGAATTGGAGAGTAGGTGTTTATCAGCAAGAGAAAATAGGCACCTTTGACCTTCGCCTCTAAGAAACATAGCAGTGTGAAACTGTGGGTCTATTTTACCCTTCACCATCAGCTTAGTGTCACCCGCCTTCCCGATTGGTTTGATTAAGGGCCTCTTTCGTATAGCAGCGGCAATCTCCTAATCCATCTTTACCACTTCATAAATGTAACACACTAGCATACGCTTAATGTGACCTATGATTGGCTCATACTCCTTCAGGTTGGAAAGTAAGATGTTGTTCAGGAGAATCCAATCGTGTGGATTCAGATTCGGCAAATCAGCAAGCGAGAGCGTATGTACCGAATCGTCTAATCCGCGGGTCACTTTGAGCTTGATATTAATGAACTTCCCTGTTGCAGTAGGTTTCAGTACTTTAACTGTTGTGATCTTCTTGCTACTCCAGGTCAGGTACTGTGGTTGAGAGAATTCATGATAGTACTCAAGCAAGTCTTGATCAACCTTCGGGTCAGGAGAAGGAATTGCCACTGTAGACTCAAAGCAGTGAAAGATGAAAGCCTTACGAGTGATTAGCATATCGAAAAATGCATCAGATATTCGTAGCTTCTTGGGTTTAGCGGGTTATTATCGGAGATTTATTCAGGACTTCTCCAAGATTGTTGTGCCATTGACACGGCTAACCAAGAAGAATGTGACGTTCCGGTGGGGTACGGATCAGCAGTTAGCCTTCGAGACCTTGAGTCGAAGACTGTGTGAGGCTCTGATCCTTGTTTTACCAGAGGGATTAAATGATCTGGTGGTATATTGTGACACATCGATTTCAGGGTTTGGTGCGGTACTGATGCAAAGAGCGCATGTGATAGCATATGTCTCGCGACAGTTAAAGCCCCATGAGGCAAATTACCCTACTCACGATCTGGAACTGGGGGCGGTAGTGTTTGCCCTCAAGATTTGGAGGCATTACTTGTATGGAGTGCGGTGTACCATTTACACCAACCACAAGAGTCTGAAGTATTTGATGGACCAACAGAACCTCAACATGTGCCAGAGAAGGTGGTTAGACGTGCTAAAAGACTATGATTGCAAGATTCTATACCACCCAGGGAAGGCCAACGTAGTGGCCGATGCTTTGAGCCATAAGAAGACAGTTTTCCCAATTAGGGATGTGTGTTTGAGGATGACAGTGATCTCTCCATTGTTGGAGATGATCAAAGAGGCCCAGGTTAAGGGAGTAAAGAAAGAGAATTGGAAGGTAGAAAGGATCCAAGGGTAGTATTCTTTGTTTGTTAAGGATAATCGAGGCCTATTGACGCAGTGTGGTCGGGTGTGGGTACCGACGACTGGGGGAGTGAGACGAAGGTTATTAGAGGAAGCGCATAAGTCCAGTTTCTCGATACATCCAGGAGCTACAAAAATGTATAGGGACTTGAGGCTGAATTATTGGTGGCCATGCATGAAGCGGGAAATTGCTTGGTTTGTAGAGCAGTGCTTGACCTGCAGGAAGGTCAAAGTCGAGCATTAGCGGCCTCATGGTAAGGTACAGCCGGTACCCATTCCCATGTGGAAGTGGGAGGAGATCACGATGGACTTCATTACGAAGTTAACAATGACGTCGATGGGTCTGGATGTCATATGGGTGATTGTGGATAGACTAACGAAGAGTCTCATTTCATTCCGATAACAGAAAGTATATCCGCTGAGAAGTTGGCAGATATTTACGTGCGTGAGGTAATGGCTAGACATGGGATTCCTGTGTCGGTAGTCTCTGATCATGATGCTCGGTTCACATCCAGGTTCTGGAAGAAATTCCACGAGGAGTTGGGCACTCAGCTACATTTTAGCACGGCGTACCACCCCCAGACCGAAGGTCAGAGTGAAAGAATGATCCAGACATTGGAGGATATGCTGCGGGCATGCGTGTTAGATTTTGGAGGGAGTTAGGATACGTATCTCCCACTGGTAGAGTTTTCGTACAATAATAGTTATCATGCCAGTATCGATCGAGCTCCGTTTGAGATGTTATATAGTCGGAGGTGTAGGACCCCGGTTTATTGGGATGAGGTTGGACACCGGGTCATGGGAAGTACTGAAGTAATACTCAAGACTACTGGGTTGATTCAGCAGGTACGTGACCGGTTGCGGGTCACGCAGAGCTGTCAGAAAAGCTATGCCGACTGACGGCGATCAAATCTTGAGTTTCAGGTGGGAGATTTTGTGTTGCTGAAGGTGTCGCCCTGGAAAGGGATCATCGAGTTTCGGAAGAGGGGCAAGCTGGGGCCTCGGTATATAGGCCCGTTCAGGATCATGGCCCGGGTGGGCAAAGTAGCATATCACTTGGATCTGCCGGAGGAGCTTAGCCAGATTCACAACACGTTCCATGTATCACAACTTCGGAGGTGTGTCACGGACGAGGCTACGATTGTCTCATTGGGATATATCCAGGTGGATGAGAGATTGAACTACATTGAGAATCTCGTTGCCATCTTAGATAGGAAGACGAAGGCTCTTCGGAATAAGGAAGTAAGACTGGTGAAAGTGCAATGGCAACATCGAAAGGGCTCCGAATGGACTTAGGAGCCAGAAGAGGAGATGCGAAAACATTATCCATAATTGTTTGGGTCAGCAGACTTCGAGGACGAAGTCTAGTTCAAGTGGGGGAGACTTGTAACACCTGGTTTAAGTTGGAAAGGATTTATCCATGGACTCAATAACTTGGGAGGTCAACTCGTCGAGTAGGGTCGTGATATCATGAAACACGAAACAGGACCAACTCGGTGAGTCGACGTCCAACTCGGCGAGTCCAAGCTGTTTAAAGAAAACCCACCCTAAATTTTAGGTTTGCCCCATATATAAACGTCATTATATGCCCCAGTATCCTCCCTTAGGATCGTAGAAAGACGTTTGCGGCCGCACCCTCTTGTGAGTGAAGTAAGATCAATTGGGAGCTTATCCTTGAGATTTTAGGGAGGATTCCAAGCTTGAAGAAGAAGTATCAAGGGGAAAACACTAGATCTAGCATCTAGTTCGTCTTGGGCATTGATTTGAGGTAAGAATCTGTTACCTTAAGCATAAATTATCTTTGAGAGTTGTGATCAACTTTGAGGAAATGGAAGCAAACTTAGATCTGGACGTATCACAAGGATATGGTTCCAGATCTGGACCTTCATAGGTCCCAAATATCATAAGTTGCATCTTTTATTGAGCTCATTCCCTCTCCATGCATAAGAACCTTGCTTGAGGGTTGGTTTTGGGTGTTATGGCCATGTGAGGATATGCATTTATGTAAAGTTTGCAATGATGGATCTAAATTTTGGGACCTTAAGTCCCATGAGAAAGAACCGTAATCATGACGAACTTTGGGGGACTTGACAAGTCATGCAAGTGACTCAGCGAGTCGAGAGGGTTTTCTCGTGTACGGCCAGGGGTGTTTGGTCAAGGGTTTACGGTCAGAAGTGTACGGCCGTACACACCAAGGAACTCAACAAGTCCCTCGGGTGACTCGGCGAGTCGACGAGTTGAGCAGGGAACCCGACGATTGAATGGTTGTACTCGTCGATTCAGGGTCAACATGGACTGGTAACCTTGACTATAGACTGTGACTTTGACCAGGGTTGACCCTGGGGGTATTTATGGGATTATGCTGAGTTCATTACTCATTGATTATAGGTAGCTGGGAAGAGCACCATAGGACACCTGAATTCAGTTGCCAATTCAGCCTTGTGAGGTGAGTTTTCTCACCATACCAATGGGTCTAGGGCACCAAGGTCGGCCCATCTTGTGATAGTTGGTTACTTGTTATGTAGAGATGTGATATGTATGTGTGCATGATATGTGGTAGAGATAGCCCTTATGGATAACGGCAGAGATAACCTTATGGATAATGGTAGAGATAGCCTGAGGGCTAATGGTAGAGACAGCCTTTATGGCTGATGGTAGAGATAGCCTTTCTGGCTAATGGTAGAGATAGCTTCATGGCTAATTAACATGTGATACGTGGTAGAGTTAGCGTTATAGCTAATGTGACATGTGTGGGGTATGCTCTGAGGAACTCACTAGGCTTTCAGCTTACCATTGTGGATTTGTTTCAGGTACTTCAGAGTCCAAGGGCAAAGGCAAGGCGTGATGATACGGCGTGCACTCTATTTCTCTTTTCCGATCTGGATTGAGGGACACTCTGATGTTTTGAAAATAATAATGTTGTAATGTTAATGGTTTTGAAAACAATTATTGGGATCTTTATGTTTTATGAAAAACGGTTAACTAATTAAAAATGAAAATTTTATTTGTAAAAATTGGGTCGTTACACAGGGTGTTAGTACTTTGAGCCATCTACAAAATTTTAACAAAATTCATTTAGTATTTTCAATATTTATATCTTAAATAATTAATAGCTTTTATGTTTCTAAAATATTAATTATTAAAGTTTAGGTTCCAAATTACAAAACAAATATATGATTAAGTATCTTTTATCCCATTAATTTAATTCAAAGAGGTAGATAACGATAATAAATTATATTCCAATATAATTCCTAATACTATGGGATCCTTAACAACTTTTGTTAATTTGACATGTTTAATTTAATCTATGCATCGAGTCTCTAAAACTTTGGTATCCTTTATCGTAAAAGAATTTTGATTAAATTCAATTTAAAAAACTTGTATAATCGGTCCATAACTAATTATTGGAATACGAATATACTTCGATCATCAAATGATAATACATGCGGTTATATAATATTTATCCCACAAACATTATACAAGTGTCGTGCGAGTGTTTTTCAAAATGACGACATAGATTTACATTTTGAAAACGTGGTTTTATATTTTTTTTTTTATAATTCTATTTTTTAAAACATGTGATATCATGGTTATTGCATGCATCCAATAAGTTTTGGTATCTTTTATTAAAATCGCATTTTATTGTTAGGTTCTTTATAAAATCCAATTTTATATTTTGGTGCGTTTAAATTTTAATATTAATCCTATATTAAAGTTTGACGTTTGAGAACTAAATAACCATTTATATTAATTTTAATAATTTTTTTTTATTTAAGGTTTGATGTTTAGATAAGTCTCTAAAATCACAATTTTATACCTGATGATTTTATTCTTTAAAGCTTTCGTTATATAGTTTTAAATGATAAACCTCGTTTTATTTTAAAACCATTTTATACATCTTCTGTTTACAAGACAATTATGAAAATCAAGCTCCATGTGGTAATTTTTATGCTTAAAATATTATATTCCATTTAAAATTCTATTTATCAATCATGCATAATATCATCATAAAAAAATAATAATAATAAGCACCACAAGCATGTTCATAAGCCAATATATAAACTAGTGATATTTTTTGAGTCATCACAAAAATATCAAGTTCATTCCTAAAAAACATAAATACTAAATCTTCTAAATGATGTTCTTTAAGCTCTCACTTGCTTAAACAACTCCTTGTAGCAAGCTCTTGAAAACTTCTTCAAAACAATGGGTGAGTTACTTGCTTAAACAACTCCTTGTAGCAAGCTCTTGAAAACTTCTTCAAAACAATGGGTGAGTTTGTTTGCATCAAAATGATCTTCATCATCAATCTTGTTATATTCTTATATAAAATAAACTAATCTAATATTAATTTATTGCTTACAAAAATAAACAATATGAAAAAAATATATTTATTTAATTATAATAACCATATGAATAAATAAATATTACAACAATTTTAAAAAATCAACAACCAACATCACAAATGGTACATGACTAATTTATTCAATTTAAATATACATTTACATATAAAACAACAATTGCTTTGTCTAATAAAAATTTTACGACCAAAAATACATGTAAACTTTTGGTTATTTTTTATTATATAAATAACAATTATAAACATTTTAAAGTTGTTATAGAAATTTTTATGATATTTTCTTACAAAAAAATTATCAATGTTTTCCAAAACCATAATTATTCAAATAATCTAATAATCTAACCATGCATGTAAAAATAAATGTTATACCATCTATTGTATTTTATTCAAAAATTTAGTTTCTAAAATGATAAAATTGACAACGAAAGCATTATAAGATTGAATAACATAAAACTATTTATTCCTAAGAATGATCATTTTGCATGTATAAAAAGATTAACACGACAAATAACAACCTTTAAACATAATGAATAACATAAAACTATTTCAACAAAAATTTTATGTCCCGTTGTGGTGGATCTAGGTTTTCTATAATGAATACTCAATACTAAATATGCACAGCTGTAACAAGCTTCCTTATAAATTATAAAATAGTGCATATTATTTTCCGATCATGTACATGTCTCATATGACTTAATATGTTTGTGTAAAATTCTTCAACAAAAATAACTTATAAAGCATGTGCTAAATGATTATATATACGATAAAAACTCATATTTTTTCAAATCTATTTAAGAAAATGTTCTTGTTGACAGAATACTTTAATTTCATTTATGATTATTTTAAGACGAACTGATTATCATATAAACCGAAGTCAATTATGCGATTATTTATACCAAGATTTTTACAATTTTTTGTACCAATGTTTTTCTTGTTTAATAATTAATGTAATAATATTTGTTTAATAATTTATATAAAATTATGCAATCTCATATCAACTGCTTAGAAAAATAATTGTACATAAACTTAAAAATAGAAAAATAAATAATTGTTTTTTTGAACAGCAAATACAAATACATACTAAACTACTTTTAAATTATTTTACTTATGTCCACAGTACGACTTGAACCCTCAACCTCAATAAAGAAGGGCAACACCGATTTTATGTTTTGAATTTTAAACACATTGTTTATGAAAGGGTTCTGATTTTAGAAAATTAATTTTTCAAAATGTTTAAAAGTTGTCAACTGATTTTTGACCCAAATTTTAATTTTGTTTACAAACTTGGTCCAAATTTAAAATTTTGTTACTAATTCTCCTCAAAATTAGTTTTTTCCCTAAATTTATTTGAAGTTTGTGACTTAAAGTTGATAATGAGTGCATACAACAACATATTCAAACTATACGTTAAGGATAATATATTAATGAATTAATAAATATGATTTCAAATAAGGGGAAATAATAAAATAAAGATTAATCATAAAAGAATTTAAATTACATTTTTATTTCATCAAATCCAAGTGTTTGTTAATGTATATGAGGAAATACAAAAGTTAGAAAAAAAAAATTAAGAATTTTTTGTAAAAGTTTTTTATTTAAAGTTGGAAAAACGTTAAGAAGAAAAAAAGTCGTAGGAAAATAATTTTTTGGGAAAAAAACTAAATTCATGGAGAATTAGTAACAAAATTTTCAATTCAAACCAAATTTGTAAAACATTTAAAATTTAGGTCAAAAATATAAATTTTAAGAAAGGGATACCTGAGATTGCAGGTAACCATTCAGAAAACATGAGTTAGTTATCATTTTAAAACATAAAATCGGTTAGTTGGCAACTTTAAAACATTTTAAAAGTTAGTTTCCGAATATAAGTGGTAATCCTTTATGAAATATCAAGTCATAATCACAAGAACAACGGAGACGATATCCACGTATATTTTACACACTAATGAAAAGAACTTATACTTACCCACTAATGAAATACGTAAAAGGTACCCATTAGAGTTATAAAAGTCAACTACAAATCTATGCCAAATATGACACCTAGAATTCCATCTTTCATAAGCATCATTGATTTCAAAAGCCACAATACGTGAAAATAATATGTCATGTTAAATGAAATATTGAAGATCCATTGAATGTTTATCAAAGCAAGTCATTTGCAAAGAACTCGTTTATAATTACTGGACAGATGGTCCAAACATTTAAGTACAAGACAATGATGATGGAGTTAGGTATGCCTCCACGGACAACAACATGTAATATACCATTTTATCCAATTTCATAAAGTGAAGCAGCATCAGGGAAAATGTCTCGTCTAGTCTCTTTCTACATCACCTCCTAAGATGAAATACCAAAAGCTTGACAACAAGGTACAAAAAGATTGATAAATAGCTTGATACATCTTGAAACCAAGTCCATCTATTCAAGGCCCTCTTTGTTAGGCATAGAAAGATGACCACATAAAATTTGTATTATGCTTGATATGCATTGGACTTAGACTAAGTAGAACAGAACTGTAATTTTTTATCATATCTAAAAGAACGTTGAAGGTGAGACATGAGTCACTCTTGATCTTTAGTATGTGCATAAGATGTAAGTTGCTTGTCATTAATGTTATATAATAGAATGCTTCATGGATAATTGATAAATACTAAGGTTAAACCTCATATAAATAGGGATACATAAAAGACCTAATCTAAACACTAATCACTAACATCCCCCCGCGACTTTATTGGGAGGAGACAATTAAACTGGAAAAACAAAAACATAAAACATAACAACCATGGGCGGAGACAATAGGGGGACATGCAGGTTTGTAGCCACCCCCCCCCCCCCCCCCCCCCATCTCTTAATTTTTTTTTTTAAATATAGTATTATCTTATTGTTCATAAAACCACAACTTTTAAGTTCAAAATAAAAACTCTATCATGTAGGCGCAAAATAAAAATGTCCCCGCCAAAGCCCAATTTCCTCAACTTTTTACTCGACAATTATAATTTACACATAATAAATAACACATAAATTGTAAAAAAATAAATAAATAAATAAATAAATAACTATAATAAAAAACACAAAACAGTTAAAAAGATACATCAGCAACTCGGCAACGACAATTACAATCGGCATTCGGTTCATTTTCAAGAAAATATAATTTCAAATTCTTAATAGTTATGATTAATATTTATCTTTTATGTAATTTATGGTTAATATTTTTTTAGCAATATAATTTATAATTAATGATATTATTAATGATTGTTTTCTTAATTTCTTTTAGTTATAAGGTAAATCATGAGCAAAAAAAAAAAACTATCAATTATTTTTTTCCAACCAAAAGGAAATATTATTGACCCACAACCACATCTTGTTAATGATAATATTAGGAATATGTTCATAATACATGTTCACAATGTGATAAGAAATAATATGGAAAAACTAATTAATTTTGAATCCTAAAAAAATCATTTTAAATTTAAGATAGATTCTTGTTAGATGGACTTAACTCCTGTTTTTTCTTTATTAATACCTCTTTCAATTTTAAAGACTATTGTGTTTTTTGATATAGTTTCTTTTCAATATATGTAAGCCCCCTTTATCGACAAATTCTAGCTCCGCCCCTGAACACAACAACATCGACGATGGTAGTGCTTTAACGATGAAAGTTAACAACAACTGCTCGTTAGAGAAGGAGAAAGAAGAAGCGGTGGCCAGCGGCGGTTCTTTTCTATAAGAAGAGAGGAGTGGCAGCGACGAAGATCATCGAATCGGCGACAAAGGAGTCCAGAGAAAAGCAGCGAGAAAGAACGAGGGTTCGAGCTGCGACGGACGAAGCCTATTCCAACCGACTCGGAAAGATCTAAAGAAGAGGCAAGTTGAGGAGAAGACAACAAGCTTAGAGGCAGGAGCCATCTTACGAAGAGACATAAGCAAACGAGGCAGTAGAAGAAACCGATATAAGAGTTCTAGTTTGGTATCGGTGGCTGTTTTATTATTTAGAAGGAGAAAAAAAACAAACAAAGGGAATATGAAACATAATGAAGACACCTCTGACGACTATGAGAGCATGTTGTCGGATGTGGAGGGTGGCGGTAGCGGATTGTGGTCAGCCGTAGAATTTTAACCTAGATCTCTGATACCATGTTATATAATAGAATGTTTCATTCATAAATAACGAGATTAAAGCTCATATAAATAGGAATATATATATATATATATAAGAGACCTAATCTAAACCTAAAGAGATTGGGGTTAAATCCTAATCAATAAATTACCTCATCAAAAATAACCCTGGAAAACATTTGCAATAGGATCTTGTCTCATCCCATAAAGTATTATCCCGTGTAACAACCACAACCTAAATGAACTAGAGAAAGAAGATTATGGAAAGGAGCAAACTGTTGAGCTGGGATATGCAACAATTTCTTTTGAGTTTTTTGAAAATGTCGTTTTATGACATGGATATGTGATCAGAAGAACATAACATCGACTTAAAACTTAAGATACATATGGCATGCCCCCACAGTGTAGCACAGTTTGTTACGAGATGATGTCTTTTTAAAACAAGTGAGGGTTCGAGTCTCATTCTGCAGTAGTGTCGGAGTTTTACTTCTAACAAGGATCGAGGTCATTGTGGATTTTGTGCTATATGGGTCAATAAAGGTTGCTGGAAGAAAAACGTTTTTCTTTTTTCAGAAACTTTTAGTACATAAAGTGAAACAACATCAATATACTTTACTCATTCGCCCATAGATTCCCCGAACCAAGTTCAAGTTGTATCTATTCCCTACGCGTAGGTTGTCTTTCAGATGGACTTCACCTAACCATAAAGATATAAAAGTAAATTTGGTCTCTTTCTCTCTCTTTAGTGTTGATCCAATCTTAATTCCCACTTGGCCATTTCAATAGTTTCTTAAGTGGAGATTTACCTAAGTCCCATCCTCATGATCTCATCTATAAATATCGTTTCTTCACACCCACTTCTAGTATCTGATCACAGACTTTGTCACTTTCTGTGGGAAAAGAAAACTCATAAGACATGGGTTTAACACTAGACAACTGTTTCTCTCTTATGTGTGTCATTTTTATCCTTCTTCTGCCTTCACTTTGCTTCAGTCAAGACTATTATGTCTCCTCTAGGGCAACTTATTACGGTAGTCCTGATTGCTTAGGGACTCCAAGTAAATAAATACTTTCTCCTTTCTCCTTTCTCTTTTTTATTATTTATTAAAACAGTATTTTTTATTCTAACCGAAACAATCATAATGTATCAGCTGGTGCTTGTGGGTATAAAGCTTATGGAAGCACCATCAATGGTGGTGAGGTGAGTGGCGTCTCTAGGCTCTTCAAGAATGGCACTGGTTGTGGAGCATGCTATCAGGTAAGGCAAAAACACTCTCGTTTTTTTGGTTAGACATGTTGCACGACTGCATGCTATGTGAAGCCCCCTTTGATACACAAGTGACAATTCTTGTATTGTGTTTAACATATACATCATGTGTATATGCGAAACTGGAACGGATGTCAATGAGATAAAAAAGAATTCCAATTTGGACAAGGTGGGTCTAGGACTCACCCTTTTCATCACTCGTGTGTGAAAAAGACATAAGAAAAAGACGTAAATGCCCTTCTCATCTTCGTCAAAGAAAAATATCTCCAAAATTTTGTCCCATCCCATCATTGTTGCATAGGACAAAAATCAACACTTTTTGGTCCTAGTCTAATACATTGTATACCTGTCATATGCAATCAAAAAAGCCTTAAAGGCTTTTAAAAAAGACAAACCATGATCTGTAAAGACATGAAAGTGACATCAACAAGCATTAGTGCTCTTCCAAAAGTATATTCTCTATGAGTACCATAGTGGCTTTGGAAAATGCATTTCCCATATATGTGGAGATGAAGAATCTTCAAAACTATCAAACTTATTAAAACTTTGAACCATTTTCCTTTGACAGTTTTAGTTGAAAACAAAAATTTCAAAACCAAGAAAACATCATAGTATGCAAGAACGACCGATTACAGAAACGTAAATTCATTGCCACTTTTTGTTCAAACATGTTCATTTTTACAAAAAGTAGCTAGGGGTTTATTGATATGTTTGAATGAAAAGAAAAGCCATGATACTTTCACTTTTCAGGTTCGATGCAAGTCTCCGAAGCATTGCAGTGAAAACGGGGTGAAAGTGGTGGTGACAGACCATGGTGAAGGAGACAACACGGACTTCATCCTGAGTACCCGTGCCTACAGCAAACTCGCTCTTCCAGGACTAGCAGAAGCATTATTCTCATATGGGGTGGTAGATGTTGAATACAAGAGGATTCCTTGCCAGTATTCAGGCTATAATCTCATGTTCAAAGTTCATGAGCACAGTAGATTCCCTGACTACCTTTCTCTCATCCCTATATATCAAGCAGGTGTCAGTGAAATCACAGCCGTTGAAATATGGCAGGTAAAGACTTTATTTAACCTATGGCGTTGTACTTTGGAAATTCTTCCCAATTATAGCATTGCTATAATTGAGTTATCGTTTTTATGGGTTTCAGGAGGATTGTCAGGAATGGGTGTGTATGAGAAGGGCATATGGAGCAGTGTGGGACATGCCTAACCCACCAAGGGGACAACCAGAGGGAGCTATAAACGTAAGGATCCAAGTGACAGGGAGTTCTGGTTCAAAGTGGGTCCAGCTTAAGAATTTGATTCCTAGCGCGTGGAAGGTTGGGGCTGCTTATGACACTGCTATACAGCTTGATTAAGTCAAGTCAAGTAGTCAACCTCCATCATCATGATTCATGATGCAATATCTATATGTGTATATATATATAGATAAGCTAGCAAATAACACGTGTTTTGCTTTGTTAACTGTGTGGTTAATCTTTTATGTCAGTTTAATAGTGTTGCGATAAGTTATTTCTGATAATTGTCTTGCTTGAATAAATGATACTCGGTTTTTTGTTTCATGATATTGTTGGTTGTTTCATACTCTGCATTTTGTTTCGTATTTAAGGAAGAAATAAGAAAAATATAGATATAATTTAAACGACCGAGATGCTTCGCTTTTAACAACATAAACATATACAAATAATCATTTAATGTAAAAGTAGTATAGAGTTTTTTCTTTTTCTTATTATCATAGCATTATACTTTCAATTTTTCTTATTACAACATTGTATTTTCAAATCTTATTAAGACATTTGGTAAGCTTTCTCTTACTCTCACTTATATATTGATGCTATGAACTCTTTTAATCTAGCTAAATAAAAACAAGAATTGCAACTAAAAAATGTAGAACAGATTGTATCTCACTAAATAGTACTCAAATGATTAAGAAACAAAGAGATAGTTTGGCAAATTCGAGAAGTCACTCTCCAAAACTAACAATGTCTAGATTTCACAAAAGATAAATCATGATAAGCACATACCCTCTACCCTCTTATAAGCACTGTTGCAAGTTGCAACAAACTAATTAACATAATACCCAAAATACCCCTCCTTTATATATTCTTGCTGATCTCCTGTAAAACCCCTTTCTAGAAAATGTGAGACTAAGTAAATGCTTAGCAATTGATAATCCCAATCATTAGCGAGGAAAGGGGCTCTCCAAAACAAAGTTCTTACAAAATGATTAGCTACCTGCATAAAGGTGCCACGTCACTCTAGCCGACCACAAAGGTGGTTCCCCCACTACTAACAACAATATGGGTGGAGCACTAACAAAAAGATTCCCTGTCAATGCTATATAAATATCATAATATTAAATAGAGACCTGGGCCCCATTGGGTTACCTCAATGGGGTTTATCATCAATGGGGTTTATCAACATTGTAGTTTAAAAAATCTTCTCAAACGATGGCAATAGGTAACCTGATACCTTTTAAACCAGTTACCCCATCTCTGAAATTGGTAGATTTTTAATGGAGAATGCCTTAATAACAAATAACTTGACAGTAAAATACTGTGTTACATTTGGAGAACAACTAATGATTGCCATTTGCCATTATTTAGTTTTTTAATAACTATTAAAAGCGGGAAACACGAGAGACTTGGCGGGAAAAAGTACTACTGAAAACAAGGAACGAACATAGCGCGGTTGGAAGCGATTGTTTGGAAGCTAATAGGGAGAAGGCCGGCGACGTCGAGCAGATTGTTGTTTCACTTATCATCCTTAACAGTTAACCCATGGAGTCACAGAAGGAGAGGTTTCAGTCTTGCAGTTAATTTCGCACGCAAATCAGAGGTGTTTTCACTTTTCAGGCGGCATGCAATCGTCATCGTCATCGGAGGAGGCATCTGAACAGGCCACCGGAATAATAATGGTCTCTGTGCCGGAAAGCTCTGATGATTACCAAACTCCTCCAGAACATCAATTTTCTTCTCAGAACTCCAGCAACGACGGTCAGGTGCCGGCGGCAAAGACAAAGACTGCATCTCTTGATGGGGAAGTGGAAAGCAGCGGAGTTCAAGCCGAACAGAGGATGGTGGTCGAAGATACTTATGACAGAAAGAAAAAACAGACGATTGACATAACGAACGACTCGGATAATCTAGAGTTTTTGGAAAACAGATCTAGGACTCTTGAATATAAAGATAACAACATACTGATAGTTGATGTGAATGACACTGGACAGATTGAAGCGGAGGAAAGTAATGCTGCTAAAAATTGGGTTGTGGAAGACGCACCTAAAGTGTTTGTAGAAATGCCCATGAGAGAACAAGAGGTGAGTATGAGCTATACAGAAGTAAACAAAAGCTTAAACAAAATAGACGACCATAATGTGTATCCCAAAGGAAAAGGACGATTGCCATTTTCAATTTCAATTGAGACAGAGAAAAAGAATGACGTATTTATAGATACCCTGAATCGTGCTTGCAAAATACTGAAGCGGGAGGCAAAAGTTGAGGCTGGCGGTGATACTGATAAAGATGATGATTTTCTGGAGACTGCGATGCGGCGGGGCTTGATTTTCCATCGTCCTAGGTGGTGGCCACCGGAAGGTTGTCTTCAAGATTAAACTCAAACCTACATTTCAAAAGATGGTAACGTACGTTTTAATGGTTGATGTTTTTTTGCCTAGTGATGCTTTATGATAGGTTTGTACATCTGGTAATTTGTCAAATGTAAGCTTGAACTTCGTTTTTTTCTGCGAAAATATGAGTATTTGGAAATGTAATTCTATAAATATGGGTATTGTGAAAAATTTGTGTAGAAATAAGGATGTTCGGAGGGGTCCCATATACATTTACATTGTATCCCCTTATATAGTTACAAGCAATGGGTTGCTTTGTAAGTTGTCACGCATTTATTAGAGCATTGGGTGTGGACAACAAGATGCAACACCAAGTTGTACCACCTTATAACACTAAGTAGAAAAATAGGCAACAAGATGCAACATCAAAGAAAAAAAAACAATAAGTTGGTGTTCCCCCATAAAACATTGTCGTTTCAATTCGTCACAATGCCAACGAAGTTCGCCATGACGAGATGGGGTGGGGGGGGGGGGGGGGGGGGGGTGTTCCCCCGGTTATGACGGCGTTGTGGGCATCCATGTCAGCATCTTCCTTTCTCGTTATGACTCATACCGTGTGGTCTTAATCTTTTATTTTCGATATACTTACATCTAGACTATTTTTGTAATTCTATGAAATACATAGCCCATATCTATAAATTTTCTATTGGGAAGGGACCTTTCTATAATTTTGTGTAACACATAGACCATTTATGTTCTTTCGATATTAGTAAGGGACAACTTCTAGAAGTTTGTGAAACACATGGAAGATTTTTGTAATTTTGCTATTAGGTTGGGACTATTTTTGTGAAACACAGACTTTTTTTATAATTTTGTGAAACTCAAGGACTATTTATGCATATTTGCACAATATAGGGATCATTTGGTGAAATATCATGGTATTTCTGTATTCTCAAAGAAAATTTATTGTTTTTTTAAACGGTGGGTAAATATAAGGATAATAGTAATTATAACCTCTTAACTAGCCCTGTCGAAAATATCCGAATTACCCGTCCGGTTTTTTCGGATATCGGATAGATCGGGTAAATTTTTTCGGGTATTCAGGTAATCCGATTTTTTTCAGGTATGGTATAGGGTATGTTTTTTGGGGTTTCGGGTATACCCGAATTACCCGAATTATTTTAAAAATTATTTTCTTTTCGTAGAGCTTGTACTCTGTAGCAGGTATTTGATTACGTTTAAACTAACTATCATTATTGTAAAACATAAATCTCTTTTATTATGGCAGTATGACACTAACAATATTAAAAACGATTGTTTATATATCACTATATTCTTTAAAACTTAACTGTTTTTTAAATTATAGTTTTTATTGTAACTAACAAACTCATTATCATGACGAAACTTCAGAACATTACAAAATGTATGGCTACAATTATCTTAAATAGTTTAGACTTTTAAACTAAGATCTTTAGGTATTTGTTTTTTTAACATCTTACTAGGTGTGAAACTCGCGTATTACACGGGTTGGTTCTAAAATATTAAAAATTAAAATGTAACCCTTTAATATTTTTTAAAATAAATATTCAAAATAAAAAAAGAAAAAACATATTTATTGCAATTTACAATCACATTTATTACAATTAATACTTTATATATATAACTATAAGTATTATATGACTTTTTAATTTTTAATTTTGAAAAAAAAAAATTAACATGTGAATATTATTTATTTCAAAAATACCACAAAATGACATGTGTCGAAACTCATGAGAGATTGACATGTGGCAAAATAGATCTTCATTTATTAGAGTAGATTAGATTAGATTAAGCTATTAAAATATTATTTGATATCTCAATGTTCAAAGCTTGAGTAATTTCATGTATGCATTGTTTGTTTATATAAACAAGACTAAAGCTATGTTTGGCACACTAGCTGAAAAGCTAGTTGTTGGCTGAAAAGCTAGCTGATAGCTAAAAAATTAGTTGTTAAATAAAAAGTTAGCTGATAGCTGAAAAGCTAGTTGATAAAAAATAATGTTTGGTAAAACTAGCTGAAAAGCTAGCTGAAAGATATAAAATTACAGAAAAGGACATTTAAAAATTATTTTCCTATAATTAATTAAAGGGTATATTTGGAAAATTCTAAAAAAGCTCCTAAAAAGCTAGTCTAAGTAGCTTTTTAAAAAGCTAGCTTAAAAGCTACTTTTTGGTTTGCCAAACATGACAACATAAAAAAGCTCGAAAAATAAGCTAGCTTATCAGCTAGCTGTGGCGCGCCAAACATAGCCTAACAAAGCACGGCATATTTATTTCATTAAATTTATTTTCAGGTGCAATTCAAAAAAAATTATATATTTCGGGTAATACCTGAATTACCAAAACCGACCCACTACCCGAATTACCTAAACCCGAATCACCTGAATTTAATTTGGATCGGCTAACGGATATTTTTTTTTAACATGAAAAACTCGAATTACCCGAAATCCGAAAAAATTACCCGAGCAGCATCATTAACTATTATTTTTGGGCAATTTATCTAAAAAAATACCAAGGTTACATAAAATTTCAATTTTGACATGGTGTTTTATTTTTTGTAAATTAAATCACTAAAGTGTAAGGGTGAGCACGGATAGCAGGTACCTGCTTTTGCTTTTGGAACCGGAACCGAGGTCACTGGTTCCGGATTTGGTTCCTAAAAATAGGAACCGCCAAGGACTGGTTCCTACTCTGGTTTCCATTTTGTAGAAACCCTTACCCGCAGGGTAATCGCTGAAACCGGTTCCGAAATACTAAAATTTAAAAATACTTATACTAAAACGAATAAAACAACACGTATTCGAATAAAGCTGGGTTTCTAACTTTTTCATTCTTTCCAGTTTGTACCCCTTACTACATTTCCATTGATTTCTTATTTATTGATTGAACATCAGTCTGATTTCCTTTACTCCTTTATTTGCACATATCTTTTCTTATGTAATTTGGGTTCTAACTTAGGTCTAATGCCAGTTATATTGGTATGTAGAACAAAACATAGTAAAGATATTTCCATTAAACACATTTTTTTTCACAATTCAGTAACATGAATTAAAATAAACAACTTTAACAAGTCAAATAAAACATGATATGTCAAACAAACTTCACAAAAAAAACACATCAGCAAAAAATTCTACAGTTAAAGGCCAATATACAAAAGTACTTCCATTGTTTGAAAGACAGTCTAAAGCCCCCAAAATCCTTCTACACAGACAAATACATAAAACCAAGAAGATGAAGAATCAAACAAAAGGTCAGCCTTACCAGAATCCACAAACAACTACCAAAATATCTTGTTTCAAAGCAAATCTTTTTATTTAGAATGACAGGTTTCAGAGCTAATCTGAAGCACCCAATCTAGTCATACAAAATGTACAATCAAGAAAATAAAGATAGAAACAAAAGATAAGTGTTACCAGAATGCGGAAACAAGTCCAAAAAGTTCAGCATAGTTGCAAGAAATAATTGTCATGCCAAGTGGATAAACTACAACTAACATGAATGTGAAGTCAAGTTATGGGTTGTTTGGTTGTCATTCTAAAGGGATTATGTGATGAGCAGTTGCAAACTATGGAGCAGAAATTGGTGTTTGAATATTTAAGAAAGTAATAGAAAAAATAAAGGGGTGTAAGTGATTTTATTCTACCATTTGATGACCAGAAAAGGCAAGTTTAGATTGATATCAGCCATCATTGTTATTTACAGCTCCTGCTCTAAGGAAAATGGGGGAAACCAGGCTCTCAACAAAGGTAAATGCATCAAGACATTCATTCAACTTCTGAATCTCTGAGAATGAACGATTCCTGGAATCATACACAACCAATTTCAACCCGAATTGCAACAAAAATTTCCCATCATTAGAAATACATAAAGGCACTGAAAATTGATCCCACCCAGGATCAGTGAGATATGGAATAGAAACCAATTTAATCCAAGAATCTTTCACCCCATAAAACTTCAGAACCCATACATCTGCACAAACTTTATAATAATCACAAAGCACACACAACCATTCTCCCACAACCCCCAATGTCAAATCCTTATCACCTTCATCGTACACAGGTTGCAAAATTTCTCCATACGTCTCTTTTGCTAAATCAAGAGAAACTATCATCCATGAATAAGATGACCCAAATTTTCGACTAGCTGCCCAATGAAAAGCTCCATTCAAAAACGTGACAGAACCATCCAAAGGAAAACCATTATGCAAATCATCAGTTTTCTTCCAATTTCCAGTTTTCAAAGAGTATATTTTCACTATGGTATCATACCTGGCTCCATCGCTGTCATCTCTGAAAATACTAGATATTCCAACGACTTTGTAATCATCAGTGGACTCATAGCACCCTAAACCATATTTTTCATGCCACCCAAGTCGTGATTTAACACCATTATTTGGTAACAGGTTTGATCTGCGAGTACTAGGGTTCCAAATAAACAGAGTATAGTCCTCGTTGGTTATTAATAACAATCCATTGCAAGAACCGGCGATCCACACAGATTTGAGAGAATGTTTCAATGGATAATTAAGCTCTAAGGCGTTAACGGATCCATCATACAACACATCATAAAGAGGACAACTTTTTATACTTAATTTTGGCACAGTACTGAAAATTAATCGATGAAGTGCATAGAGATTGTTGCTAGTTGAGAAACTGAGATGAGATTTGATGAACTGCGGATCGGATATTATAGAGCGCCATAACTTGCACACAGACCTACTCCGTAATAGCGATTCAACGGGAAGCCTCAACAGAATTTCGACAATTATCTCAGGCACAAGCGTATGAATCAATTGAGTAACTTCCGACGGTTCGGAAGTGCGCAAAGTCTTCATTGTCTTTGGCTGTCGTTGCTGGTGCTCGTTTTTGAGTGCCATTACAATCCCTGGTGCGCGAAATAGGGTATTCGGTTTTCTAATTAGATGTACTGGGGGCGAACGAGAGTTTGGGGTGTTTGGCTTGCTTTTCACAGCCATTCTTTTTGAAAAAAAAAAAAAAAACAAAAGATTTTGACAAACTAGTTTTAAAAGTGACTTTTGAAGTTTTTTACATAAGGAAAATGAACTTTTTGAAAAAATCAGAAAATTCTGACTTTTTGTAACTTTTCGAAAAATGACTTTTAGGGTTTGAAAAGCTAAGTCAAACACCCCTTTTATTTTAACAATTTAGAAAAGGGAAAATGACATGATATTTTGCATATTTGTTCATTTATATTTTTTGTTTATTAATATTGTTTTTATCCGATCAATTTAGTTATTTGGACAAAACCAAGAGATAATCAGGTTATCCTTTTGCCACGGAGACATTGATCAATTTTCCCTTACCATACCATTGGCTTTGAAAAGTCAAAAAATTCTCCATCCTAATTTTTCTCTCTCAATCAAATTCAGGAATTAAAAATATATAGAGGAATCAAAATTCTATCGAGTAAAGGAATGGTTAGTATCGGTTTCCTTTTTGGGTCGAATGTTACACGCCCCAATTGCATGAGAAGATCTAATTGTAGAAGATGATTCAAATTTTGATTTTTCGTTATTTTTTAATCCTCCTACCGCTTTGGGTTTTACTTCCTTCGTCAATTCAAATCGTAGATGCCGATGGAGACTACGAGACACAACTTTTAAGTGCAACAAAAGTAGATAAAGATCGGTTGATTTCAATCAGAAGGAAGCTCCACGAGTACCCTGAACTCCTTTTCCAAAAACACACACTAGCAGTTCGATGGAGTGACTCATTTCGTTGTAGGATGGCTCTTGATCCCCCAAGTCCACAACAACAGCCTCCACCTTGCAGGTTTATTACAAACTTAAATATAAACTTAAAGTCAACTAGAACATGATTATGGGTTTTTTTTTTGCAGATATATATATATATATATATATATATATATATATATATATATATTGATCGAGTACTAAAAAAGTGACCGAATTAGGGTGTTCATTGTTCAAGTTGATTTCTAAAGCTTCAGGGCTTGATTAAAGATACCTGAAAGACATTGGCTGAGCAGATGGACTCGCCACCATTTGTCATCGCTGTTTGTCGTCTCCACAGTCGAAACTAACAAGTGGGACTCGAAAGCATGCAGACAACAACTTCCTAACCATGCTCCTACAAGACCATATTGGTGGCCTCTAGTTCCTTTACCATAATCAATGGGTTAATGTTCTGTTTGTTCCCAGAGCTATGTTTCTTCCCTCTCACACGTAATAGAGGGGTTGCAAGTGGTGTTATTCACTACTAGAATATCTGCCTTTAATGACATGCAAACCACGACACGCACTAATTTATGTTACGCAAAAAGAGTGACCTTAAAATAGTGTTATCTCTCCAAAAAATTTAAGGATTTAGGTCACGCATTATTGCATGCCCTTTATTAGTGTATAAAGAAAAAAAAATAAAAAACACGAAGGGCGCTTTATCTTCAACCCGCGTTCTCTATAATTGTCGCTTAATAATTTTAATGAAACACGCATCTCTTGTTACAAAAATTGCAGGTACTACTAAAATATTCTAGCGCTTTTCAAACAAAAATTAAAACACTCACTGAGTCAGTACACTCTCTACAATCGATCGGCTATGCGACCTCGCCTCGCCTTGTCTACAACATCTCCTCCTCTGACGTTAGGTTACTTCTCCTTCGGCTGACCTCGCCTCGCTGACAACCTTGGGCTCACCTGACATCGTTGGGGACTGCTCAAATTTATGTGTCCTAGGTCCAATTAAGGTTTTGGAGAAGCCACCTGTTGGTCTTGGTGTTCCTATTGAAACGATTTAGGCAAATTCAACTTCCCCGGTTGGCCAGCGAACCAGACCAGAGAACCAAGTAACAGAAGAGAAAGAGCAGAAGAAAGTCGACACAAGTCGACACAAAGGGGAAGAAGCACCAGGTAGCCATGAATCTGATGTTAATTTGAACACATTCAAGGGTTTCTCACCTTCTGAAGCTTCTCAAGTTGAAAACAAGGTAAAATTTCAAGAAAACCGGATCTTTGTGTTATTCAAACATATGCTCTTAGTTGGGTTTTCTCCTCATCTATATGCTTACACTTAGTTGGGGTTTCTCCTCGGATTGTTAATTATTTCTGCTCTTTTCATGGTTTTGTCTTGTGTAAACTTCCATGGGAGGTACATGAACTCAGTGACTATAAAAATGAAATGATCCTATAAAATAAAAAAGAATCTAACTGATATTAGATGACAGTTATGTATAATAATACATGGAAGGGGTAAAATTGTAAATTATATGACTTGAGTCTCCTTAGGGAGGTTTTCTGCTATATTCCAACATTAAGTCAAACGAATCACCCATATATAGCTTACTTGATTAAGTAATGTCCCAATTAAGTCCATTAAGCCAAAAGAAAGGAAACTGAATAACACTTATTAGATCATGTACCTTGATTTGTCATAAGGCTACACTAAGAGAGAGCTTGAATCTGGAGTGCTGATTTGGGAGATTGTTTTCAAATTGATTGGTGAACCATAATACTCAACCTAAAAGAAGACTAAAATCATAAATCATAACACCAAAACAGTTATAATAAAAATAAAGAGGGAACCAACAAATAATAATCAAAATTGAAATCTAACTTTGTTACAAGTTAGACTTAATAACCAACACTCAAATGGCCTCTCACAAAAAAAAATAATAATTAAAGTTTAGGTGCCACCAATGCCACCTGCTGCCCATACCATATAGGGAAGAAATGGAAGTCCTTTCAATCTGCATAACATGCATATCAACCAGAAAAAAAAAACATGTTCATAGATATGTGAATTATATTATAGAAACATACACAACCAAAATCTGTATCTGAAATATTAGTAAAAAAATAAAAATATTATTATCAACAAGCAAGGCATAAAGATGTGAATTTCTGAAGTTGGGTGATAGCAGGCAACACCACAGCAAGAAGAATAAAGATGTGAATGTGAGTCTGAAACACTTCCAACAAGTAACTTGAGTCACTCAGTCAGAAACCAAACAAATTAGGTCAATAACTAATTAGCATTCATACATACTAAAACACCAACTGCCTATTAGGACCGTCTAAAAAGGTGCAATAGATAAATGCTTTTGATTTATTGTAACACCGTAAATTTCAAAACAATTTTTCGCATTTTATAAAAACATAATTCATTTAATATTCATAAAAACATCAATGTTTGAAACTCAATCCATGCCATATAAAAATCCCAAGATCTCATAACATAAAAATCCCGTGTGTGTGTACTGATCAAGCCGGCGCCTTCCCACGGTCATCACTAGTACCTGAAACAAATAACACCAAACACTGTAAGCACAAAGCTTAGTGAGTTCCCCAAAATACCACACATAGCACATATTAGCCACTCGAGGCTATAACTCTGTGGGTCCGTGGACCCCACTCTGTGAACCCTCTGGTTCTAACTCTGCGAACCTTCCGGTTCCAACTCTATAAGCATGCACAACATAAATCACATAGAAATAATGCAGTACAACACATAACATACATATAGCATACAAATACTCTGTCATATAACTCTGATTACCTACTCAAGGTAAAGTATAGTGAGAAGACTCACCTCGCGTATCTCGATAACTCGCAAATCCCTGAAATCACTCGTGCTCGATCCCCCGAGCTATAATCCTCCTATAATACAATATATCTCAAATTAACACTTTCACAACTAAGGTTGACTAACCCTATCAAGTCAACACTGGTCAACTCTGGTCAACAGTCAACGGTCAACTTTGACCGGACTCGGCGAGTGCACCAGAGCGACTCGGCGAGTCTATACGTGTTCACTGACTCCCTCGGATCCTCTCTTGACACGTCGAGTACTTCCCTAACTCGATGAGTTCCACCTGTGTAACACCATAAATTTTCAAAATAATTTTTCATTTTCAAAATCACATAATGTATCACATCACAAATCAATATCCATAATCAATTCTATTTTCAAAAACAAATTCCAAGATCTCTACATATAATAATCTCCATCAGTGGGTGTGTACGTGTCAAGCCGTCGCCTTCCCACGGTCCTCGCTGATACCTGAGACATCAAACATAACAACTGTAAGCACAAATGCTTAGTGAGTTCCCCAAAATACCACATACCACAAATACGCCACTCGAGGCTAACCCGACCCTCTGGTCAAGATGTCTCAGCGGGACCTTCCAGCCCCGCAGCTCGTCGGACCCTTTGGTCCAGTCATAGCTCATTGGGCCCTTTGGCCCGATCTGAATCGTTGGAACCTCCGGTCCGGTCTATATAGTCGTATAGCATACAAATAACACATAGCATACAATCTCATAAATAGCACATAATCCCATACATAGCACATAAGACCCTCTGGTAAACTCATAATACCACTCAAGGTAACGTATAGTGAGAAGACTCACCTCGCGTGTCTCGGTAACTCGTAAAGCTCTCAACCACTAGTGCTCGATCTCCCGAGCTATCGTACTCCTACAACACAAGTGTATTTTTACTTAATACTACTTGACTCTGGCTGACTAATACTACGAAGTCAAACCAGTCAACACTGGTCAACGGTCAACGGTCAACCCGACTCGCCGAGTCTGGCGTGGACTCGCCGAGTTCCTACGGGAACCCGATCCCTCTGAATCTCTTCCGACTCACCGATTCACTCACCCGACTCGGTTACTCAACCCCTGGTTCATAATCGACGAACAACTCGCACCAACTCGTCGAGTCTGGGAAATGGACTCGGCGAGTGCATTCCATGCATAACCCCAAACGACCTTCTGAGGTCAGATCCGCTTCACTAACTCCTAGATCCAGCCTCCTAAAGCTTATTGACCACGTAAAGTCCAAGTCTTGATGCTCAACAAGCATTGAATAGCTCATGAATGGTGTTTTAGCCTCAAATACATTGATCCCAAGCCAAAACCTCCATGGATGCATATAAAGCTTTGGCAATGAGGTGCTCTGGACCTCTATGGGTCCAGATCTAGGACCTTAACTCACTAAGGGACCATGAGGACACTAGATCTAGCCACAAATGGGTTCAAAAGCCCTAAATCTACATGAACATCACAATAACAGAGAATGATTCTGTTGGATTAATGTCTAAGTCCATAACTATAATTGGTAAGACTTGACCCGACCCGGCATGGTCCATTTGGGTTGCATGGCATCATGCACTTGGATAGACTATAATGAGAGAAATAAGACACTTATGGTTATTAATATATTATAAGTTCTAGTATATTAATAATAAGAATAATAAGATTATTTAATTAGTATTGATCAAGAATTAATCTAGGATTAATTAAGTGATCAAAAGAAGACTAATTAAATATATGGGTTGATTATGTAAATCATCCATACTTATATAGTGGGCTAATGCTCCATGGATAATCAAGTTGGGCTAAAACCCATAGGATGGTCCATGGATGCTCCATGGTGTATTTGTACCCATGGATCATGGAAATGAAAGGCCATGTCAATTAGGGTTTACATGGTGTAACCCTAACTATATAAGCATCTTATTCTTGACCAAAATCGGTCACTAGTGAGAGTAAGAAAGGGCTAGCCGATTTTCATGAAGTGTAGAATTCTCTCAAGTCATTCCATTTGTATTTGGTGTTGTGTGAACCATTTGAGGTGTCACACTTGGGGCACTAGGCACTCAAGCTTCATGAAGACTTTATACATCAAAGAGGTATGTATTCTATCTTGTTACACTCATTGTTTTGTATGCTAGATTAGGATAATACCTTGGAAGTTCTTATTTGCATGTATAATAGAGAAAACATAGATCCAAGGTATTTAGGGTTGCATGTACACTTAGGAGTGTTAGAATGCTCAAAACCCAACAGTGGTATCAGAGACTAGGCTTGTTTTCTTGTTATACTTGCAAAAGGAGCTGAAAAAATCGAGTTTTGATGCTGTCTGCCCAGCAGACTCGCCGAGTCCAAGGCAAAAAGCATCCAACTCGCCGAGTTGGTTCGTGCACTCGACGAGTTGGACCCCCAGATAGCATAAACTCGACTTTTTTGGCTGGAATTGGACTAGGAACATTACCCTAAGATGTTTTTGAACTTATAAACTTGTTTTTGATGTGGTAATGTTCATGCTAATCCAATTTCAAAGATAATTGTCAATAGATTCATGTTTTGTATTAGTTTAAGGTTTAGACTAATTACATGAAAAAGTTTGATTTGAATTATCTTGTTCTTATGAGTTGCTTAGATTAATAGAAAGTTGAGTGAAATAGTTGTTTTCAATCCAAATTAATCTAAGAGGTGATTCTAAAATGTGTTTTTGTAACTTGTCCTCAAGTTATATGAAAAGTCACATTTAAGTTTCATAAAACTCATAAAAGTTGGCAATGGTTACAAAAGATGAAGAGTCTTGTCCTTAAGTTATGGAGGTTCAAGAGTCACTTCATTAATAAATAAATAAATAAAGTGTAACCTTAATTAATTCCACAAGTTATAAAATAAAGAAAAGTAATTCTTTTATTAGTTTAAAGTCTTTCATAACTTGTCCTCAAGTTATGGAACTTGAAGAGTTTTTGGATTAAAACTACTTTAAACACATAAATCATGGAATTAATTAGTTTTGAATAGTTTCAAAACTTGCCTTCAAGTTTTGGAATTTGTAAAGTTTTCTCTTATGAATACTTTAATTCCAAGTTAGCCCTTAGAATTTTAAAAGTTAAAATTCAACCCTTATACTTTATAATATTATAAGTTAAAATATATATGTATAAGAGTAAAGTCAGTCTTACCGCTAGTACGCCTCATTCACGAAGCCGGTCTACAAGGTGGGTATAAGGTTGCTGCCTATAAAATGGCAACTTAATGGGTGTCCACTCTCACCCACCGCTTGCTTGACTGGTGGAGGGTCGTTAGCCGAACGGGTTTGACAAGACTATAATTCTCCCTTCATTAAAAGTATTAATGATAAATACTAAGTAACTAAACTCTTAATAATACCCAATCTTAGTTACTTAGGAAAATGTGAATAAGGTGCTAATCCATGAAATTACACTTTGCACTTTGTTTAAGTCGGTTAGTGGAGCGTGTGTGGTTAACCGGCACACTAACTCGTATTTAACAAGGTAGGCAAAGGGTAACTTAATGTTTATAATAGTATCGATGGAGCGTGTGTGGTTAACCGGCACATCGGTTGAGGGGTAAACACTTAAGGGTACCAAGTAATTTGCATGGTTACTTCACACCTTGTTTTGTGATCCTCGACATCCCAGTCACAAAACCTGAAGGGCACACTCGAGATTGAAACATGCCATTGAACAGTTCAATGAATCTCAAAGATCTAGGAGTTTCAAAACCAATTAAAACCTAATTATACATTTCGTTTATCTTGGTGGAAATTTGTGAATCGTCATTTACCTACCTTCAAATATTTTATAACTTGGATTACGGCATACCTCTTCTAAGTTATAAAATAGTTTGTTGGGTCCTAGCCTTAATATTTCATATTGGGTGTTATATTAAGGACTTAAGATCAACTATCTTGAATGTCTCCCAAAAGATGTCTGGTTTAGACATTTATGATCTTCCCAAATCTCTTGAAACAAGCTTTCCTAATGAAGATGATGTCCCATGGAAATCATACTTCTTTCACCTCCTCCAATTATTCTCCCTAACCCACAAGTTCAAGGTCACTCAAGCCCTATTGGCAAGGCAAGGTCTAGGTGTGATCACATCTTGGAGATGTAGTCACATATTGACAAGCCAGGAGAGTTGGGTGTCAAAGTCTTGAGAAAGTTGGTGGTTCAATCACTTTCTAAGTCACATAGTGAGTTCCTTTGGGACACCTATGAAACAGACTATGACAAGACCCTTAATGATCTTATCTATTTGTTAAGATCAACTTCCTTAAAACTTGATGGACATTGACAATAGTGACACAGGAAATCCAGAAAAACATTCTCTTCCCAATGGAAAGGGATCGGCCATAGTCAACTCGGTTGACCAAATGGTAAAGAGAAAGGCTAAGTCTGTGATAGTCCCGTGTACCATTATCAAAGGGTCCATATGTTTATATTGCCAAAGAAAGGGGCATTGGTTGTGAAGCTGCCAAATTTACCTAAGGATGTTAAAGTCAATAAGTTTGACTCTACTTCAGGTAAAGTCCACTATCTAACTCTGCTAAGTTCCTATTTTGAGATTTTTGATACATGATGTGACTGGATCACATGTTGATGTTTTAAGAATCAAAGAAAAGTAAAGAAACTTAAAGAAAGAATATGTTGAATCTGATTGCGTAGATGGATTTCTATCGCGTAGCTTGAAGATCGGATTCTTGATCTACTTCTTAGGAGTTATGAGATATTGCTTAGAAATAGATAACAACAAGTTTTCATATGGATTGTAAGGATAAGTTTTTCCGTAAAGTTTTAAAATAAAAGAAAATTTTAGATTTTATTTATTTTAAAAAATATCGTTACAATGGCATTTGAGGAAAAATTGTTGCTTATATGATTCCATTAATAGCAAGAGTGGAAATATGAAATTGATTCTTTCATTTGTGGTAATGTCTAAATTTACCAAATAAGGAAAGATTCTCATCACCCAAGTTTCAATTGGACCGGAACTTGGAATGATGCAAGTTGTATAGCATGATGAATGAGAACTTTCAAGTATTGGAAAATTAAGACTAATTACTTGTTCACATGGATGTGTGAGTCAAGTGAAGGACTAAGGGATCGAGTACACATTCTTGTGCACTAGTCAAGTCCACCACAAAAGATCGATAAGACTATTCGTCATGGTTTACTAAAGCTCAGTAAATATGATTATACTTACAAGCTTAAGTGTAACTCTGAGACATTGGAAAAGGTTCCAATGTAAGGCAGAGCGAATAAGAAGAATCAAATTAGGCAGAAGGATAAAAGTTTCTCAAATCTGAAAAGATGGGAGAGTACTTTAGTATCAGTTTTTGTGATCATCTTAATGATTAAGAAACCATAGCACAATTAGTTCTCTAAGGAAATCTTAGTGCATTCTTATGACTAAGAAGAGGAACT
The DNA here is from genome assembly GCF_051521515.1 of Lactuca serriola. Taxonomy (NCBI): domain Eukaryota; kingdom Viridiplantae; phylum Streptophyta; class Magnoliopsida; order Asterales; family Asteraceae; genus Lactuca; species Lactuca serriola. The sequence goes on along the minus strand of NC_136413.1, from coordinate 91,557,530 downwards.
TGAATTGTTGAAGTGGTTAAATCAAGAAGATGAGTCATACTTCGTTCCAATACAAGTCTTAGAGTCATACTCCAAGATTGTAACTTGAGTGACATGTCTTAAAGAAGGTTTAAAACACTTGTCAAATGTAAGAGTAAAAGTTTCCTACTCTTGTACATTTGAAATTGGTAAGTTGTGATGTTTTGGATAAAACAAAGACCAACTTAGGCCAATTTTGTGAAGTGTTTGTCTTGATTAGAATCCGCACTATCTCTTGGATGTTTGACAAGGGAGTTTTATAGGTCAAGAGGACAGTGGGAGTCTTAAAGGTCTTGAAAGTCTCAAGAACTAATCAAGAATAGAACCTGAAGTTCTTCACTAGCACACGACTTGAGGTTTATAACCTATCGTGATGACATATTCTGTGCCCATTCCAGTTAAAGTTGGAGATGCATATGAGTTCTTAGAGTTCTCAATGTGTTGCACAACAACTTGGAAGCAATGGCAGGCCCTTGAGCTGCCAGGTGGCAAGAAGTTAAGATTGAGTTCAGTCCATATGAGTTTGGATTTGTCATTATCCCTGTCTTGTGACTATGGTTTTGACAATTCACATGGGTAAGAACACATACACAGTAAATCTAAGTGTCATAAGGTTTCTCTCCGATTCATAAAAATTATGGTGAGGAAACACTTTCACTAAGTAGATTTTAGCTAGATAGTAATTGTGATATTTGCATTCTCAAAGTCGTTAGTGGAGCGTGTGTGGTTTACCGGCACACTAACCTGGACTTGTGAGAAGTGGAAAAAAGTTCTAACCATTATGATTACGACATCCCTCTTCATAATTGTTTAGACACACAAGTGTGCTATCTAAGGCAAGGAGTATGATTTTGATAAAGTTTTATCAAAACAATCTAGTATCAGAATCTGAACTTTGGTAAGAAAGTCAGATGATTTCTGAGTACATGTCAAAGCTAGTGGGAGCATAAGTGTTATGCGAGTAATCATCATGTTAGTGGGAGCATGATAATTATGATAAAGGTTGCAAGCTAGCAATGTTAATTATAGAAAACAAAAGTTTCAACTGGGAAAGAGTTGTTTTGCTATAATTAAGGGAGAGGAAATTATACTTCATCTCAAATCTATACTTCATCTCAAATCTATAAGCTTAGATCGTGAGGTTTTAATCATTTATTCAAGGATATATATGAATTTCATGTTGGAATGGCTCAACATAAGGAAATTTTATATATGAGTCCATTATTTGCGTTCTAAAATTCGATTATGATTACGGCATCCCTTTTTATAATCTGAATTATGAGAACTTGGCAAATTGAAATGGAAATATTATAGCAAAAGACTGGTTTAGTCTTTATGTGAGACATCATGAATCGTGTCCCATATGATTCGGATATAGGATCGATTACATGTGCTATATTCATCCTTTCTAAAATTTTCCAAATGCCTGGGGCATTAAGAAGGGAAAAGGTTTAGAACTGGATATGACTAAAAGGATTAAACAATTGTCGAGGAAAATCTAAGGTTTACCAAAGATTGGTTGCTCAAGGACAGTTGGAAGTATAGTGATAATTATGGAAGGACCATATTGACATAGTCTGTAAGGAGGCAACTCTTGTTCAGAAGTGATAGTCAAAATGGAATCTGGAAATGTTTCAAAGATTTTTCAATCTGTTTAAGATTAGGAAACTTAATGCAAGAAGGTTGTTTCCAAGGAGCTGATCTCCTTTGGAATACTCTGTAATGATTGTTGTCAAGTCTTTCTGACTTTGTGCATAATCATTACAAGAGGATCAATGCATATAAGTTTAGAATCTAACAGATTTCAGTAAATGACATGAATTTGGAATTCGTGGATTTGGGAGTGTGAAAAGAGAATCATTGAAGTTATGTTCAATTGATCTAGTTCACAAAGTAAATATCATAGACAAACATAGTATGCATACTTGGTGTATGGCATGACTAGTGTTTAGAAAACATAGTGTACATGCTTGGAGCATGGGACAACTATTGTTTTAAATTCAAGAATAAAGTTGATAGCTGAAACAGTATACAATGAATAATGTGTAATCATATGGTGATAAATAAAAGGTGTTTTATTTATGTTCATAGGTTTTGATACCATATTGGATTCAATTATTATTGTGTTTCATTTTGCATGTTTTGACTTCCCGAATAAACTAGGTTATTCTTCCGGAATGACTAAGTTATTCAAACCATCCACAGTCCGTCATATGTTGGAAGTAGATATGAATTAAGACTGTCATGGGTTGGCTTGTAGAGGTCTAAGGTGTTGGACAAAGGGCTACAACACTCATGAGTGCTCATAAGTTCTGAGTATTGGATTCAACCCGCGCTCATTGGAATCACTTCATGGATTTTATCACGAGTGATCATGAGACGATAATATCTTATATTCTTCAAACCTAGAGATATGAGTTGTCACTATGAGTTGATAGTACATTGATTGCACGAAAACGCATTTGGTAACTCGGTGCTATAAAACGTGCCTTTATGTATGATTCAACAAGTAGTAGAACAAGCCATATGAGTCGAAGTTTATCCATTCCTTTTACCTTCGGGATAAAAGCGATATCTGTGGGCCCATCGATGATTTGATAATGACAAATGGAAGTGCTCGGCCGGGCCAGGACTGATTTGATTTGTTCAATTAGTCAGTCGTCATAAATCGGAAATCGGGAAACAACAAATGGACAGAGAGAATGATTATAATCCATGTCTCAGTCCATATGATATCTAGAATGGAGGAATATATGATCCCTTATCTAATGGACAAGTCACTGACAAAGGTCAGAGTTCATCGACAAGGTCAGAGTTCGACAAAAGCTTTTGAGAGCTACGATTGCCAGTTGGTTCCTGAAGTCATACACAATATTAGTTTTAGACTTATCCAAGTGGGAGACTGTTGGATTAATGTCTAAGTCCATAACTATAATTGGTAAGACTTGACCCGACCCGGCATGGTCCATTTGGGTTGCATGGCATCATGCACTTGGATAGACTATAATGAGAGAAATAAGACACTTATGGTTATTAATATATTATAAGTTCTAGTATATTAATAATAAGAATAATAAGATTATTTAATTAGTATTGATCAAGAATTAATCTAGGATTAATTAAGTGATCAAAAGAAGACTAATTAAATATATGGGTTGATTATGTAAATCATCCATACTTATATAGTGGGCTAATGCTCCATGGATAATCAAGTTGGGCTAAAACCTATAGGATGGTCCATGGATGCTCCATGGTGTATTTGTACCCATGGATCATGGAAATGAAAGGCCATGTCAATTAGGGTTTACATGGTGTAACCCTAACTATATAAGCATCTTATTCTTGACCAAAATCGGTCACTAGTGAGAGTAAGAAAGGGCTAGCCGATTTTCATGAAGTGTAGAATTCTCTCAAGTCATTCCATTTGTATTTGGTGTTGTGTGAACCATTTGAGGTGTCACACTTGGGGCACTAGGCACTCAAGCTTCATGAAGACTTTCTACATCAAAGAGGTATGCATTCTATCTTGTTACACTCATTGTTTTGTATGCTAGATTAGGATAATACCTTGGAAGTTCTTATTTGCATGTATAATAGAGAAAACATAGATCCAAGGTATTTAGGGTTGCATGTACACTTAGGAGTGTTAGAATGCTCAAAACCCAACAGATTCGAGATTGTACCTCAGATGTGATGTTCTGGACCTCAAATCTTCAAGAATCCACCCCTCTCTTGCTTCCTCTTGGCTAGATATCCTCTTTCCTTGCTAGACAACAACTCCAAGATCAATAATGGCTCCTTCCCTCACTTGAATCACTCAAACGCTCTAGGGTCTCACTCTGGGGACTGATGAGTGCAAATGACGGCCATAAGGCCCTTTAAATATGCCTCAAACCCGAGAAATTAGAGTTTCATTAAACAGCGTGGACTCGCCGAGTCCACTCTTGGACTCGCCGAGTCCGGACGCGAACCCGCATCCAAATCCGCGATCATACTCGGCAAGTCTAGGCTCCAACTCGCCGAGTCCCCTCACCAAATACCAAAATAATTAAATAAAAAAATACCTGGGAATCCGGGCTATTACAATTCTCCCCCACTAGAACTAGACTTCGCCCTCGAAGTCTCGCTCTGCAAATAACTTCGGATGCTGCTCACACATCTCACGCTCCGGTTCCCAAGTCATCTCGGACCCCTTCCGATGTTGCCACTGAACCAAAACCAAGGGCACCTCCTTGTTCCGTAGAACCTTGATCTTTTGATCCACAGTCGCAACTGGTCTCTCCGTGTAGTTCAGGCTCGCATCCACCTAAATATCCTCTAACGGCACTACCGCCGACTCGTCGGCTATACACTTCCTCAACTGAGACACATGGAAGGTATTATGAATCCGCTCTAATTCCACGGGTAGCTCCAAGCGATATGCTACCCTGCCCACCCTCTCGATCACCCGAAACGGTCCAATATATCGGGGTCCTAGCTTGCCCCTCTTCCTGAATCGGATCACTCCTTTCCAAGGAGATACCTTCAGGAGAACATAATCACCGACCTGGAACTCGAGCTCGGTTCGACATCTATCTGCATAACTCTTCTGGCGACTCTGAGCAGTCAACAACCTCTGCCTGACCTGCTGGATCTGCTCAGTCGTCTGAAGCACTATCTCCGTACTACCCATCACGCGTTGCCCTACCTCACCCCAGCAAATAGGGGTACGACATCTCCTCCCATACAACAGCTCAAAAGGTGGCATACCGATGCTCGAATAATGGTTGTTGTTTTACGAAAACTCTGCCAAGGGTAGATAGGTGTCCCAACTCCCTCCAAAATCCAAAACGCATGCTCGGAGCATATCCTCAAGCGTCTGAATCGTCCGCTCGCTCTGTCCGTCCGTCTGCGGGTGGTATGCGGTACTGAAATGCAGTCTCGAACCTAAGTCGTCATGGAACTTCTTCCAAAATCTGGAAGTAAATCGCACGTCTCGATCCGAAACGAGCGACAATGGAACCCCATGCCGCGATACCACCTCCCTCACATACAACTCTGCCAACCTCTCAGCAGAAGAGCTCTCACTGATAGTAAGAAAATGAACGCTCTTCGTTAACCTGTCCACAATCACCCAAATTGCATCGACTCCTCTCGCAGTCCTTGGCAATTTGGTGATGAAATCCATGGTAATATGTTCCCACTTCCACTCGGGAATCTCCAACGGCTGCAGCTTACCATGCGGACGCTGGTGCTCGGCCTTAACTTGGCGACAAGTTAGGCATCTCTCGACGAACCAAGCAACATCCCTCTTCATACAGGGCCACCAATACTCCTTCTTTAGGTCTAAATACATCTTGGTAGCCCCGGGGTGGATCGAGAACTTCGATCGATGCGCCTCCTCCATCAAAATGGTACGCGTCCCTCCCACAAATGGTACCCAAATCCGTCCCTGGAAGGTCATAAGCCCACGACTATCGGTAACAAACTCCGACACCTGCCCAGTAACTCGCTCTCTCTTACGGTTCTCCGGTCTCACCACCTTGGCCTGGGCCCCTCGGATGGTATCCAATACCGGAGTCATCACCGTCAACCTCATACAGATATCTCGCATCGGGGCACCCTCTGCCCTACGACTCAGGGCGTCAGCTACCACATTAGCCTTGCCCAGGTGGTACATGATCTTGCAATCATAATCCTTTACCACGTCCAGCCATCTCCTCTGCCGCATGTTCAGGTTGGACTGATCCATCAAGTACTTCAAACTCTTGTGGTCCGTGTATATCGTACACCGAACCCCATACAGATAGTGACGCCAAATCTTGAAGGCGAACACCATAGCCCCCAACTCCAGATCGTGGGTGGGATATCTCGTCTCATGAGGCTTCAACTGCCTCGATGCATACACTATCACATGCCCTCTCTGCATCAACACCGCTCCCAACCCCGATATCGATGCGTCACAGTACACCACAAAATCCTCCATCCCTTCCGGTAGTGCGAGCACAGGGGCTTCGCACAACCTCTGGCGAAGGGTCTCAAACGAGGTCTGCTGCTCTAGACCCCATGAGAAAGTAACACCCTTCCGGGTCAACTTGGTAAGTGGCACGACGATCTTGGAGAAATCTCTGATAAATCTCCGATAGTAGCCTGCCAACCCTAAGAAGCTCCTGATCTCCGTAGGTGACCTCGGCACCTCCCAACTCATCACAGCCTCGATCTTGGCCGGGTCAACCAAAATCCCATCCTGGTTAACGAGATGCCCTAAGAACTGGACCTCTCGTAACCAAAAATCGCACTTGGAGAATTTGGCGAAAAGCCTCTCCGCTCTCAGAACTCCGAGGAGCTCCCTCAAATGCTCCTCATGTTGCTCTCTGGTCCTTGAATACACCAGAATATCATCAATGAATATAGTGACTGATCGATCCAACATCGGCCTACACACCCTGTTCATGAGATCCATGAATGCCGCTGGTGCATTGGTGAGCCCGAATGGCATCACCATGAACTCGTAATGCCCGTAACGAGTCCTAAACGCCGTTTTCGGGATATCCTCATCCCGAACTCTCATCTGGTGATATCCCGATCTCAAGTCAATCTTGGAGAACCAAGACGCCCCCTGCAGCTGATCGAATAGATCGTCGATCCTTGGTAATGGATAACGGTTCTTGACCGTCATTTGTTCAACTCCCGGTAATCAATGCACATCCGGTGTGAACCATCCTTTTTCTTGACAAAAAGGATCGGCGCTCCCCAGGGAGAGCTACTGGGACGGATGAACCCTTTCCCCAACAGCTCTTGCAGCTGTGAGGATAACTCCTGCATCTCTGGTGGTGCTAGCCGATATGGCGCCTTGGCGATAGGCGCAACCCCGGGAACCAAATCGATACGAAACTCCACCTGCCTCTCGGGAGGCACACCCGGCAACTCCTCGGGAAACACGTCCGGGAACTCAAACACTATCGGCACTGATATGTGTATTTTTATATATATTTTTATGCACTTTATCTTAATATTTTGGCCTTATTTATTCTATTTTAGAACTAAAAAGTACTCATAATGCTTTGAATTATGTTTTGCAGCTATTCGTTGTCAATAAAGCACAAAAGAAAAGACCGAAGTGGAAACCGGACTTAGGAGCTAAAAGAAATTAAATATGCTGAAGAAGCGGATTACGCCCCGCGTAAAGTGGCAGTACGCACCGCGTAGTGACCACAAGCGACGTACGCCCCGCGTAATTAAAGAGTACGCGCCGCGTACTTGGTTGCCTCGGATATGTTCAATCGCGTGATTATCCTTAGTACGCACCGCGTAATCCTAAGTACGCCCAGCACACTTAGGTCGGCCACAAAGATTATAAAAGTCGATTTTCAGCTAACCAGGAGGGGGGATTCGACTTCTAACCTAATTTAGTCGACAATTAACTTCTGTTAAGCCGTTTTGAGGGTCTAGAAGGCGGCCGGAAGGCCGTTAAGCTAACAGGAGCAGAGATCGGAAGGGTTGGAGAGGGGATACATGTCGGTAATCATATGGGTTGCTAACGTGACCATGTTTAGCATTCCATTGTGGTACTTTTCTGTATTTAGTTTCTGATTTAGGTGTAAGAACCTTTTACTTTGTGTTTATGATTGAATGAAACTTTGATTATTAGACTAATTGCTATATTAAATAGTTTATTTGTGTTTAATTTATCTTGCCAGGCTTGTTAAAAGATCCTCATGTGTTAATGATGATTATTTTCTGTTAATTGTTAAGTGAATTAAGTTGTATGAACATCTGCTTGATTTGCTTGTCTCTTATGATTTTTGATGACCGTCGAGATTATAAGACTAGAAATAACGAATGTGAAACTAGAATTAATTTGAGAATAAGTAAGTTAATGTGTGAGCCTTGTTTGATGACCATCAACAAGAGGTTAATTAAATGTCGAAATTGATTAACTATATTTACAAGTCTTGCTTGATACGAACTGAACACTAGGAAGCATGTTAGTTTAATCAACTGATCACTGTTTGAATTGACTTGTTTGCTAAAGGATTAGTTATAGTGAATGCGAATCTAATCATTTTAGGAATCGGTGAACATGAATAAATGAATTTGTGTATGCAATTGTCTATGTTTTAAAGGTATAATTTGTCTAAACCAAAGTACCTGAAGAGATTTGCTTTCCTGTTAGTTTATCGAGAGTAGTTAATTAATTGTTAATTTGATATTTCTTTATTATTTTCATGTGACTTGTAACCTATAATCAAATATATTAAATTAATCAACCGTTCCATGTGATCGACAACCGACTTACCTAAGCTATACTGTAATCTGACTAGGTACACTGCCTATAAGTGCATAGATAGTCTAAGTTTGTTAGGTTATAAATATTAAAATTAGTGGGTACTTTTGTGCACATCAAGTTTTTGGCGCCGTTGCCGGGGAACGGTTTGTCATTAATTTAGTTTATTTGATTATTCGTTATTTGTTTTTAGTTAGTTTTTATTTTTAGTTTGATTTTCGATGATATCATTTCACTTGTCGGGAAGGTTCTTGTTTTTATTTTGCAGGAATTTGGGATTGTACACATTGCTTGACGTTACTTTTTGCATGGGTTTCGGGAATGAAAGCGATTAGGGAATTCTTGACCTGCTTCCTACTAGTTTGTTGATTTGTCCAACTCAATCCATGAGGCGTAGTATAGCAAGGCGTATTATGGTGGTTAAGTGGAAGACCGAGCTCTTGTTGTTCTTGACTAGTTAGGTCACTTCTTGTTCCGCTTTTAGTTAAAGGTGCAAGGAAAACAAAGGAAATATTCTAACGGGTCCCGAAAGTGGGTGTTTTCGCAAACCAATTCTTGCATGCAAAGGTTTTTGATCAACCATTGTTGTTTGATCTTGACAAAGATAAGTGATTATGACATCTCCGTTTTTTTTTATTATCACTCATCGTGAAGTCATCATTAGCTTAAGAAATTAAAAAGGAAAAAATAAATAAGTTTTAAGTCCCTAGATTAAATAATTAAAAAAGAAAAGGAAGATAAATTAAAGAAAAAGGAAATTTTCAATTAAACTTACGCCCCGCATAAGTTATATTACGCCCAGCGTAATTCAACATCTGATCGCGGATGAACATTTCAGGGGGTTGAGGTATGCCCCGCGTAACCTTGAGTTACGCCCCGGGTAACACGGCGACCAGGTATATCTTTTGACCCTTTGACTTCTTCTTTATTCTTTTCAATCGGAACTGTGACGGCAACTCTCTCCAAGATTTTCTATTTTTTCTTCTTTTCTTGTCAAATTCAACACACAAGTAAGTTTTTCGGTTACTCAATGTTATGTATTTGTGTTTCAATCGATGGAATAAGTTGCATTTAGCCTTTGTTCGAAATCTAGGGTTCATAGTATTCTCGGATTAGGGCCAATTTCGCACATGCATGTGTTGATTAGGGCTTGAATGGACCGATTTCGGTTAATAAACTAAACCCTAGGACCTAATTTGGTCTAATTTCCGTCCCACACCCATCGATTGAAGATTGGGGTCGTACGCAAAGCGTACCCCTGTTGACTTCGATCTTGTTGACCAAGCAATGTTTATTGACTGAGCTGTTGCCCTTGCTGTGTAATTTGGATATGGGTTATGATTTGGGCACAAGAAAAACGAACAGGTCAGTTTTGTGTGCCTGGACGTACGCCCAGCATACGCTGGACGTACGCCCCGCGTAAGTTCAATGTCCAAGGACCAATTTTTTTGGTTTAAAAATTATTAATGCGGTGATATTTTGTTTGGCTTTGTATTTTGTGTTAATATGTGCAGATTATGGCCCGAAGGACACAAAGAACCAACCCACCCGAGGATGTGACCGATCATCGTTTTTTACAATTTCCGCAAACGCTGAACGATGCTACTCGGGCGCGTTATGTTACCAACTTGAGTTTGCTTCTCACAAAGGAGATTGATATTGCACCCTCATTTGATTGGGAATTGGCTACCAGGACTGGACTTGTTGCATTGATCCAGGAATTTTTGCAATACACACACTCGGACACGAGTGGTGTGGAATTGTTTGTGTGTCAGGGATGGGCGCGTTTGTTCAGGATCCAGGAGCCTGTATATCGGGAGTTTTTGTTGGAGTTCTACGCTACAGTTTCCTATGATCCTAGGAAGGCACTCGATGACAGGACAACTTTTGCCTTCAGATTGGGGGGAGTGAGCCGGGAATGCAACATGATAGAGCTTGCGACTCGGGTTGGTATTTACATAGCCGATGAGACGAGGAGTGTCCACTTCCCGACGTTCCTTGCTGACTGTCTCACGGACCGGCCATAAGACTATAACGAGAACACTTTTTGGGCCGAGATTACGGGAGGAGTTTATACACCATCTACCGCTCGAGGGGGGATGATTCGGTCTACTACATACTGAATGTTGCACCGGTTGATTTCTATGTCTCTCACGCATCACAAGAATAGTGAGAGAGTGCCTTCGACGGACCTGTATTTCCTATGGGCACTAGTTACTCCAGGGAGGCACCTGAACCTTCCCGTTGCGTTAGCTGCATATTTGGGACGGAGGGCCAGGGGACTTCGGGGGGATAGCCCGATATGCGGAGGACATTTTATCACGCGGTTAGCTCGGTCATATCAGTTGCTGACGCGTGAGATCACGAGATCGATGGTGTTTCACGACATGAGGCCGGTGAGTCTTCAGCTATTGGAGTCGATGCGTGTATTAGAGCGGGGTGGAGATGGTGTTTTAAGGGTTCGAGCAGATGATGTGGCAGATGAGGAGGGTGTCGCCGAGCCAAAACCGAGACAGGTCCAGCGGCGTCGACCTGCTCCTCGGGGAGCGCAGCAGGGACCTGAGCGGGAGATTGATATGCGCTACCTGGCTCAGGGTATTGACCGTCTTGACATGAGGGTCCAGAACCTTAGCGAGTATGTTGCACATGTGGACAGGCAACAGCAGTGGTATGGGAATGCGTTGAACGCATTCTTTGCCCACCAGGGGTTTCAGTATTCGGTTCCCTTTCCACCACCATTCCAGTCACGATTTGATGGGGCCGGTACTTCTGGGACACAGCCACATGATGATGGAGATGACGAGTGATCCTTTTTATTTTGTTTATTTTTTGTTTTTTGTTTTGTGTTATTTTTAGTTTAGTTTAGTTATTTTTAGTATTTGGTATGTAATTAAACTTTGATTTAGTTTGTTTAATTTCGTTTTCCATGTTGATGCTCTTTGGTTGTTTAGATTTCTGTAGAATTTTCGCCCTTAGGAAGCTGGCAGTAAGTTCAGCAGCTAGGTCCGACTATTGCTAGAGAGAGCCGTGTGTGAGTTGAAGATTATAGTCAAGACCCACAATTTGTCACAAGTGTGGGGTGCATATTTATTTCGTGAGCGATCGTTTTGAAGATTGGCATTTTCACAATGTTTTGACTCTTATGATATGGATGAGCAGTTCCCACACCATAGAGTTTTATTTTGACGCGAGGAAGAAGTATCGTCCCGGCTGCCACGACATGGTTGACACTTTCCTATGTTATGGGGGATTTTTCATCGCGAGAAGAGGATGTCATTCTTGACGAGACGACGTGGTCGACACTTTCCCACGTCATGGTTACTATACATTGCATTTATTTGCAATATTTTGCACCACATTTTCGAAGATGGCGGTCTTGATTTTATTTTTCGGCAAATTCAGAAGCAGCAGTTCCAGTTTTCAGTCTTTCGGCGATATTTGAAGCAACTTGTAACAGCCCCATTCGATCTCGCCACAACTACCCAGGGGAGTCTGTTCATTTTTCTCCTTTTTATGCTCTTAATTCGTTTTAGCATACAATGAGGGCATTGTATGAAATAAGTGTGGGGTAGGGGGTCGGTAAAAGTAAATTAAAATTAAAAGAATAAATGAAATTGCTAGATTTGGAAAATTTAATAATTTAAAATATTTTAAAAAAAACTTGAAATAATAGTTTAATTTAGAAAAATCTAGTGATAATTTAAATTTTTGCTAATATTGTATGAAATAATCCGATGAGAACTCAAATGTTTAGTTGAGCCAATATATGTTATAGTGCATTTGTGGCCTCCCTTATTTTAGTGAAATCATGGAACAAAAACATAACCCCGCTTGGTTTGAGGGATGCAATATGTTTAGCAGCCTAAACCTGAAATGTATCCAGGAAAATTATTATCATTAACCAATAAAGGTTGAGGTTGAGCACCTCTGCTTAAGCATGTAGGGATTTGAGTGAAAAAAAAGTGAGGTACATGTAAAAAAAGAGACAGAGAATTACGAGTAAAGTGTGAAGAATTTTGGAGCAATTAAAGTGAAGATCAAAAGATCAAAATTCCAAGAAATTCAAAAGTTGAAGATACCAGAAATCAAATCAAATAAGGTGGTGAATTCAAAGAGATCAAAGATCAAATGTCAAAGAAATGAAGAATTCAAATAGAGCTCCATAGTGGTATCGATAATTGTAATTCTAGATTATGTATGCTTAGGTTGCTCAACTAAAAATACCTTGAGGTTAGGAGGTTTTCTGCGGATGGATTCGGAGGGTTGCATAAAATGAGCATTGTTCGGAAAAAGTGGGCGAGTGTTTATGAAGATTGTGAGTATTTAAAATATGGGGGGGTACTTTAGGAAAAATTTTAGACACAAATGTATGCGTTGAGGTCTTGGCATAATGGCTGAGTTTTAAATGGATTGTTTAGTGCAATATTGGTAAAATTAAAGTAAATTTGTTTGGGGGCAAGCAAAGGCTAAGTTTGGGGTATTTTGATATGTGTATTATATATATATATATATATATATATATATATATATATATATATATATATATATATATATATATTTATGCACTTTATCTTAATATTTTGGCCTTATTTATTCTATTTTAGAACTAAAAAGTACTAATAATGCTTTGAATTATGTTTTGCAGCTATTCGTTGTCAATAAAGCACAAAAGAAAAGACCGAAGCGGAAACCGGACTTAGGAGCTAAAAGAAATTAAATATGCTGAAGAAGCGGATTACGCACCGCGTAAAGTGGCAGTACGCACCGCGTAGTGACCACAAGCGACGTACGCCCCGCGTAATTAAAGAGTACGCGCTGCGTACTTGGTTGCCTCGGATATGTTCAATCGCGTGATTATCCTTAGTACGCACCGCGTAATCCTAAGTACGCCCATCATACTTAGGTCGGCCACAAAGATTATAAAAGTCGATTTTCAGCTAACCAGGAGGGGGGATTCGACTTCTAACCTAATTTAGTCGACAATTAACTTCTGTTAAGCCGTTTTGAGGGTCTAGAAGGCGGCCGGAAGGCCGTTAAGCTAACGGGAGCAGAGATCGGAAGGGTTGGAGAGCGGATACATGTCGGTAATCATATGGGTTGCTAACGTGACCATGTTTAGCATTCCATTGTGGTACTTTTCTGTATTTAGTTTCTGATTTAGGTGTAAAAACCTTTTACTTTGTGTTTATGATTGAATGAAGCTTTGATTATTAGACTAATTGCTATATTAAATAGTTTATTTGTGTTTAATTTATCTTGCCAAGCTTGTTAAAAGATCCTCATGTGTTAATGATGATTATTTTCTGTTAATTGTTAAGTGAATTAAGTTGTATGAACATCTGCTTGATTTGCTTGTCTCTTATGATTTTTGATGACCATCGAGATTATAAGACTAGAAATAACGAATGTGAAACTAGAATTAATTTGAGAATAAGTAAGTTAATGTGTGAGCCTTGTTTGATGACCATCAACAAGAGGTTAATTAAATGTCGAAATTGATTAACTATATTTACAAGTCTTGCTTGATACGAACTGAACACTAGGAAGCATGTTGGTTTAATCAACTGATCACTGTTTGAATTGACTTGTTTGCTAAATGATTAGTTATAGTGAACGCGAATCTAATCATTTTAGGAATCGGTGAACATATATAAATGAATTTGTGTATGCAATTGTCTATGTTTTAAAGGTATAATTTGTCTAAACCAAAGTACCTGAAGAGATTTGCTTTCCTGTTAGTTTATCGAGAGTAGTTAATTAATTGTTAGTTTGATATTTCTTTATTATTTTCATGTGACTTGTAACCTATAATCAAATATATTAAATTAATCAACCGTTCCCTGTGATCGACACCTGACTTACCTAAGCTATATTGTAATCTGACTAGGTACACTGCCTATAAGTGCATAGATAGTCTAAGTTTGTTAGGTTATAAATATTAAAATTAGTGGGTACTTTTGTGCACATCAGGCACCTCATCCACTGAACTTGGCCTCCCGGCGGCCTCTCGCTCTAGCGGCCGAACAGAAAACCGAACCCCCACGAGTCCCCTCGCCGTAAACCGTCAGCGCTCCCCCACTAGGATCTCGGATCGTCACCAATTGACGCTCGCAATCTATGACAGCCCCAAAACGGCTCAACCAATCCATTCCTACTATGACACAAACATCCCCCATAGCGATCGGAATCAAATCGATCGGGAACTCCACCCCGAAGATCTCCAGCATGCATCCACGCAACACCTCCGTAGCACATACCTCACGCTCATCTGCTATGGAAACCCGCAGAGGTCGACTCAACGCCTCCCTCAGAATACTAATGTGTCGACTAAAAGCCAAAGATATGAAAGACCGACTCGCACTCGAGTCGAATAAAACCAATACAGGTACATAACTCACAAGAAAAGTACCTACGCATAACATATAGCAATTACAATAGCATAAACTCAACATAAAATAGATAAAAATTACATACCCGCCACGACGTCAGGTGCTGCGCGGACCTCCTCCGCAATCAACTGGAAGGCTCTCCCCTAGCCTTCGGTGCTTCGGCCTTCACTGGCCGGGTCTCGGTAGCTCGAACCACAGGTGCAGATCCCTGCGCTGATCTCTGAAGCTGGGGGCACTCGACCTTCCGATGGCCGGTCTAGTTGCAATGGAAGCAAACCGAGAACCCCTTCGGACAGTCCCTCGCAAAATGTCCTTCCTTCCCGCATTTGTAGCATACCCCAGTCTTGCACGGTCCGTCATGGCTCTTGTCGCACTTCCCACAAGTGCGTCCCCTCGAACTGCCTGTCCTCGAATCAGCGGGCTTTGCCCGCTTGGCGGCCGGCTGCGACTGTGCCGGTCGCCGATCACCCCTCTGCAACTCAGTCTCCTCCCTCGCCTGTGTCTCAAGCTCGATTTCCCTCTTCCTAGCATTTTCCTGGAGCTTGGAAAATGTCTGATAAGTCAAGTTCGACATGAACTCACGGATGTCCCTCCTTAAGATGCTCAGATAACTGCTCATGCGAGCCTACTCAGTGGACACCAACTCCGGGCAAAACAGCGTCCGCTCATGAAACATCCTCGTAACCACTGTCACCGACTCGGTCCCCTGCTTGATGGTCAGAAACTCCTGAGCTAAACGTTCCCTCTCCACCTGGGGAACATACTCGTCACAAAACATCGCAGTAAACCTCTCCCAGGTCACTGCAGTCAGCTCAGCTGTAGAATAGCTCGCGGTCACGAATTTCCACCAGTCCTTCGCCCCCAAGCGAAACTGGTTGAGTGCGAATCGCACTCTCAAGTGCTCCGGACACGAGCATGTATAGAAACAGCCCTCCATGTCTGAGATCCACCTCATAGCGGCGATCGGATCCTGTGTACCATCGAACTCCAGTGGTTTCGTGTTGCTGAACTCTCGATACAGCAACGAATCACCACCCTAGGGTCTCGCAGCAGCAACAGCAGCATCAGTCAAAGCAGCGTAACGTTCGTCAAACGTCTTGATCAGTGTGGTCTTAATAGACCCAAACATCTCTGGAATCTCGGCTCTGATGGCAGCAGCCACCTCCTCATGGATGATCCGACGAATCTCCTCATCGCTCACCCCACTGCTCTCGGGGTTATGGCGTGTCCCGACCATGATCAACCTCTGAAATACAACATAAAAAATATCAGGAATACTCTCGAGTATACTCACACTCGATAACTCAAACATCCTCTCTCTTGGTACCCCCAAGGATTCTTACTTGGACTGCGCACCAATCCGGTGTCTCCAATAGTACGGGCCCAATACTATCGTCCACACCGAATCGATATACAACCCAAGTCCTCCTCCTAGGATCCCAAATCGCAAACACTCTACTCTCGCTATGCACTGGCTACCCTCAATAGCCCTCTCCTGAGCTCCTCACTGCTACCTACTCACTCTCTCAAAGTGTCTCCTAGCAGCAGCGATCTCCTAAGCTAAGGCATCACAAATCAGGCCCACTCTAGTCCTAATAGGAATACCTAGCCTCTCTAACATGCACCACATAATATCTCATAACTCATAACATATAATGTAAGGGTATTTTGGGGATTCACCATTCGGGCGCTGGCTGACCGTACATACCTTCCACTCTGCTCGTTTCCCAAAACCTCTTTTTCTTTTTAGAAAATTTTAGTTTTATTTGAAAATTTCTCAAATCCTCGGTTTGAGTTCAAATACGCCCGAAGGTGCATCCGAATCCCTCAAACCTAGGCTCTGATACCAACTTGTAACACTATAAATTTTCAAAATAATTTTTCATTTTCAAAATCACATAATGTATCACATCACAAATCAATATCCATAATCAATTCTGTTTTCAAAAACAAATCCCAAGATCTCTACATATAATAATCTCCATCAGTGGGTGTGTACGTGTCAAGCCGTCGCCTTCCCACGGTCCTCGCTGGTACCTGAGACATCAAACATAACACCTGTAAGCATAAATGCTTAGTGAGTTCCCCAAAATACCACATACCACAAATACGCCACTCGAGCCTAACCCGACCCTCTGGTCAAGATGTCTCAGCGGGACCTTCCAGTCCCGCAGCTCGTCGGACCCTCTGGTCCAATCATAGCTCATTGGGCCCTCTCGCCCGATCTGAATCGTTGGACCCTCCGATCCGGTCTATATAGTCATATAGCATACAAATAACACATAGCATACAATCTCATAAATAGCACATAATCTCATACATAGCACATAAGACCCTATGGTCAACTCATAATACCACTCAAGGTAACGTATAGTGAGAAGACTCACCTCGCGTGTCTCGGTAACTCGTAAAGCTCTCAACCACTAGTGCTCGATCTCCCGAGCTATCGTACTCCTACAACACAAGTGTATTTTTACTTAATACTACTTGACTCTGGCTGACTAATACTACGAAGTCAAACCAGTCAACACTGGTCAACGGTCAACAGTCAACCCGACACGTCGAGTCTGGCGTGGACTCGCCGAGTTCCTACTGGAACCCGATCCCTCTGAATCTCTTCCGACTCACCGATTCACTCACCCGACTCGGTTACTCAACCCCTGGTTCGTAATCGACGAACAACTCGCACCAACTCGCCGAGTCTGGGAAATGGACTCGGTGAGTGCATTCCATGCATAACCCCAAACGACCTTCTGAGGTCAGATCCGCTTCATTAACTCCTAGATCCAGCCTCCTAAAGCTTATTGACCACGTAAAGTCCAAGTCTTGATGCTCAACAAGCATTGAATAGCTCATGAATGGTGTTTTAGCCTCAAATACATTGATCCCAAACCAAAACCTCCATGGATGCATATAAAGCTTTGGCAATGAGGTGCTCTGGACCTCTATGGGTCCAGATCCAGGACCTTAACTCGCTAAGGGACCATGAGGACACTAGATCTAGCCACAAATGGGTTCAAAAGCCCTAAATCTACATGAACATCACAATAACAGAGAATGATTCGAGATTGGACCTTAGATGTGATGTTTTGGACCTCAAATCTTCAAGAATCCACCCCTCTCTTGCTTCGTCTTGGCTAGATCTCCTCTTTCCTTGCTAGACAACAACTCCAAGATCAATAATGGCTCCTTCCCTCACTTGAATCACTCAAATGCTCTAGGGTCTCACTCTGGGGACCGATGAGTGCAAATGACGGCCATAAGGCCCTTTAAATACGCCTCAAACCCGAGAAATTAGGGTTTCATTAAACAGCATGGACTCGCCGAGTCCACTCTTGGACTCGCCGAGTCTGGACGCGACCCCGCGTCCAAATCCGCGATCATACTCGGCGAGTCTAGGCTCCAACTCGCCGAGTCCCGTCACCAAATACCAAAATAATTAAATAAAAAAAATACATGGGAATCTGGGCTGTTACAACCTGGCATAAATCGCGGGGCCACCACGACTCAACTCGTTGAGTCTCAAGAACAACTCGGCGAGTTCCGACTTGACTCAGCCCCCCCTTTGACTCTCCCTGACTCATTGGGTCATCCCCCAACCCGACGTGTCTACTCGCTGAACAATTTACGTGAAACCCAAATCCTACTCGCTGAGTCTCAAGAACAACTTGGCGAGTTCATGCCATGCACAAACTCTATTGACCTCCTGAGGTCAGATCTGTTTCCCCAAACCATAGATCTGGCCTTTCCAAGCATGAATGTCACGTAAAGCTCGAAACTTGATTCTTGTATAACCACAACAAGGCATCAAAAGGAGATTTGGTCCCAAAAATGACAACCTAAGTCCAATAACTCCATACTAACCCAAAAAGCTCCAAGGGTTAAGGTCTCTGGACCTCTTTGAGTCCAGATCCAAGGCACAAACTCGAAGAGGGACCATTTGCTTCACATAATCACTCTCCAAAGGGGTTAGAAAACCCTAACTCTAAAGATCAACCCTAAAACTGAAGGAGATTCGAACTATTACCTCAAAATGAAGCCTCTGGACTCTGGATCTGCTTGAATCTCACCTCCTCCTTGCTCTTGTCACCCTCTTCTTGCTAAACAAAGGATACAAAGATCCAAAAGTGACTTCTTCTCTCTCAAAGCGATTTAGCTCTCTTAGGGTTCTCTCAAGGGACTGGTAGCCGCAATGGGAGGCTATAAGTGCCCTTAAATAGGCTCCAAACCCGGGGAATTAGGGTTTCATTAAACAGTGTGGACTCGCCGAGTCCAGACGCGAACCCGTGCCCAAAACCACGATCCTACTCGGCGAGTTTGGGCTCCAACTCGCCGAGTCTCCTTACAAACCACCAAAAATACAAGAATAAATAATACCTGGGAATCCGAGGTGTTACAATTCTCCCCCACTAGAACTAGACTTCGCCCTCGAAGTCTCGCTCTGCAAATAACTCCGGATGCTGCTCACGCATCTCACGCTCCGGCTCCCAAGTCATCTCGGACCCCTTCCGATGTTGCCACTGAACCAAAACCAAGGGTACCTCCTTGTTCCTCAAAACCTTGATTTTCAGATCTCTTATTGCCACCGGTCTCTCAGCATAATTCAGGCTTGCATCCACCTGAATATCCTCTAATGGTACCACTGCCGACTCATCGGCTATACACTTCCGCAATTGCGACACGTGGAAAGTGTTGTGAATCTGCCCCAACTCTACTGGCAACTCCAAATGATAGGCTAACCTGCCTACCCTCGCGACCACCCAGAATGGACCAATATATCGGGGCCCCAACTTGCCCCTCTTCCTGAATCGAATCACTCCTTTCCAAGGAGAGACCTTCAGGAGCACAAAGTTGTCGACCGGAAACTCAAGCTCGGACCGGCGTCTGTCCGCATAACTCTTTTGACGACTCTGAGCGGTCAACAACCTCTGTCTGACCTGCTAGATCTGCTCTGTTGTCTGAAGCACAATCTTTGTACTGCCCATCACACGTTGTCCGAACTCTCCCCAGCAAATGGGGGTCCGACACCTCCTCCCATACAACAGCTCAAAGGGTGGCATACCAATGCTCGAATGGTGGCTGTTGTTGAAGGAAAACTTTGCCAAGGGCAAATATGTATCCCAACTCCCCCTGAAATCCATCACACATTCCCGGAGCATGTCCTCGAGCGTCTGAATCGTCCGCTCACTCTGTCCGTCTGTCTGGGGGTGATATGCGGTACTAAAATGCAGTCTAGTACCCAACTCCTCGTGAAACTTCTTCCAGAATCTGGAAGTGAAACGTACATCCCGATCTGAAACAATCGAGATCGGCACCCCATGTCGAGATACTACTTCCCTCACGTACATCTCTGCTAACTTCTCTGCAGAGGAGCTCTCACTGATAGCAAGGAAGTGGGTGCTCTTTGTCAATCTGTCCACAATCACTCAAATTGCATCGACTCCCCTAGCAGTCCTTGGCAATTTGGTGATAAAATCCATGGTAATCTATTCCCACTTCCATTCGGGAACCTCCAACGGCTGCAACTTACCATGCGGTCTCTGGTGCTCGGCCTTAACCGTATGGCAGGTTAAGCACCTCTCAACAAACCACGCAACATCCCTCTTCATACAGGGCCACCAATACTCCCTCCTCAGGTCCAAATACATCTTAGTGGCCCCAGGATGGATTGAGAATTTCGACCGATGAGCCTCTTCCATCAAAATGGTACGCGTCCCTCCCACAAATGGTACGCATATATGCCCCTGAAATGTCATAAGCCCCCGACCATCGGTAATGAACTCCGATACCAACCCAACAACTCGCTCTCTCTTTTGGTTCTCCGATCTCACTGCCTCAGCCTGTGCTCCACGAATGGTGTCCAACACCGGAGCCATCATGGTCAATCGCAAACATACATCTCATAACGGGGCGCTCTCTGCCCTGCGACTCAAGGCGTCGGCTACCACATTAGCCTTGCCCGGATGGTACAGGATCTCACAATCATAATCCTTAACCACATCCAACGACCTCCTCTGCCGCATATTTAGGTTGGGATGATCCATCAAATACTTCAGGCTCTTATGGTCCGTGTATATCGTACACCGAACCCCATACAGATAGTGACGCCAAATTTTGAGGGCGACCACCACTGCCCCAACTCTAGATCATGGGTGGGATACCTCGTCTCATGTGGCTTCAACTGCCTCGATGTGTATGCTATCACATGCCCTCTCTGCATCAGCACCGCTCCCAACCCCAAGGTCGATGCATCACAGTATATGTGACAACCCAAGTTGCCCCGTTACATTTCCCCGTTACCGTTAATGGAATATTCCACTATATAAAAGTTCCATTAATTAGAGGGCGTCAATTTAATAAACATTCCAGTTGTTTACATTTATAATGCCGTTAAGTCGTGATAAAAGGAAATAAAAACACAGGACACACATTTCCATTTATTTGGAAAATGTTAAGTTTTATTATTACTACCACTAAATCGGGTGCGACCAAAAGCCCCGTATAACGGCAGTATTGGGTAGAATTCCACTGAGCTCCAACTCCCACCCATATATAAAGGGGAGTAAACTCCATTTGGAACTTTTCCACCCTCTCTCTCTATACTCTCTCTCTAGACTTGTTTTCGCCCCGAATCCGCAACCAAACGCTTCCAAATTGTAAGTCCGCTTACCCTAGTCTATTCTAAACATATTGATTCATGTGTATAGCCCAAAAATCGGACTTAGAAGCAATGGAAAAGGAGTTTACGGCCTAAGCTCTTCCTTAGGCCGTAAACACCTAAAACAAGGCCAAAAGACCCCAAACTTGTCCCTATAGGCTTGGAAATAAATTAAGGGAATTGCCTAGGAGTGTTTTTGTTGGATATAGTGTCTAAGCCCATAACTATATTTGGTATGTACTTGACCCGACCCGGCATGGTCCATTTGGGTTGCACTTCACCCGAACAATTTATGGATAATATTTGAGAATAGTACAAGCTATGATTTATTAATATATTATAAGTTCTAATATATTAATATAAGATCATATTATTTAATTAGTAGTGATCTATAATTAATCTAGGATTAATTTAGTGATCAAAGATATTACTAATTAAATATGGGCTTCTATATTTATATAGTGTGGGCTTATGCTTATTTGGAATGGGCTAGGCTTGCGTGGAGAAGTCCATGGATACTTCATGGAGCTTTAACCCATGGATCTCATGGAAATGAAGAGACATGGGTATTAGGGTTTACATGGATGTAACCCTAATCCACCACACTATATAAAGGAGGTCTTGGTTCTTGGAATGACACTAGTTGACACTTGTTGAGGTGAGGGCAATTTCAAGATAGTAGTGACTATTCTCTCAAAGTTCCAAGTTTGTGGTGATTTGTGACTTTCATTTGAGGCATCCACACTATTGGTGCTAGGCTCTAAAACTCCAAGCAATCAACATCAACTACAAGGTAAGTATGTCTTCTAGCTTTATTTGATTCATGTTCCCCATGCCATGCTAGTTAGGATATAAACCTTGGAAAATAATTATTTGCATGTATCTTAGACAAACACAGATCCAAGGTTTATTAGGGTTGCATGTACACTTAGGAAGTGTTAGAATGCTCAAAACCCATCAGTGGCATCAGAGCCTAGGTTTGTTTGTTTGATACTTGTTGCAATATGCTTGAAAAAGTCGGAAAACTTGTTGTCTGACTGATGGACTCGCCGAGTCCATGGGGGGACTCGCCGAGTTCACTTGTATCTTCAACCTACTCGCCGAGTAGGTTCATGCACTCGGCGAGTAGGGTCGACAGAGTGCAGATTTTCGACTTTAGTTGCTGGAAATGGATTAGAAACATTACCCTAAACTGTTTTGGTACTTGAAAACTTGTTTTAGATGGTGTAATGTCTTTTCTAACTCATTTACAACAACTAGTTATCAAAATTACAAAGAGTAAGTGTGATTTTGATATATGAAAGTGTTCATGTTCATGATCTTGTTCTTATGATGTTTAGATGATTATAGGATTTATTTGTAAGATTAATTCTTGATCATAATGTGATTTAATGGAGTCCATAACTTGTCCTCAAGTTATGGAAAACCAAAAGTCTCTTGGATTGAAAACCATTAAAAGAACACAAGAGTTAGAAAAGTGAAGAGTCTTCATTTTATTACTCTATGAAACTCATAAGTTACAAGAAATGAAAAGTTTTTGAAAGTTTACAAAACTTGTCCTCAAGTTTTGGAACAAGTAAAGTCAAGTTAAAACTTTAGTTCCAACCCTTAGAATTTTAAAAGTTAAAATTCAACCCTTATACTTATATTATTATGATTTAATAATTATATATATATGTATAAGAACAAAGTCGTCTTACCGCTAGTACGCCTCATTCACGAAGCCGATCTATAAGGTGGGTATAAGGTTGTTGCCTATAAAATGGTGACTTAATGGGTGTCCACTCTCACCCACCGCTTGCTTGACTGGTGGAGGGTCGTTAGCCGAACGGGTAAGACAAGGACTTATAAATTCTCATTTAAAGTATGATGAATATTATAAAGTAACTAAATGTTTTATTAAATTCCCGATCTTAGTTACTTTAGGAAAAATGTGAATAAGGTGCTAATCCATGAAATTACACTTTACACTTTGTTTAAGTCGTTGGTGGAGCGTGTGTGGTTAACCGACACACTAACTTGAACTTAACAAGGTAGGTAAAGGGTGACTTAAGGTTTATTATAGTATCGATGGAGCGTGTGTGGTTTACCGGCACATCGATTGAGTGATAAACTTTAAGGGTACCAAGTGATTTGCATGGTTACTTCACACCTCGTTTTGTGATCCTCGGCATCCCAGTCACAAAACTTGGAGGGCACACTCGAGATTGAAACATGCCTTTGAAAAGTTCATTGAATCTCAAAGAATCTAGGAATTTCTAAGAACCAATCAAAAACCTAATATTTAAAATATTTCGGTTTTCGTGGTGGAAATTGGTGAATCGTCATTCACCTACCTTTCAAATATGGTATAGCTTAGATTACGACATACCTCTTCTAAGTTATATTATATTGTGATTGGATCCTAGCCTTAATATTACATTTGGGTGTTTTATTAAGGACTCTCTTATATCTAAACTAATCTTGCTCTCTTCTTTTCAGATGTCTTCAAACAATGTTGCTTCTGGCTCTAACCCTAATAGCTCCTTTACCCTTATGAACTTATGTGGGAAAGTCACCTTTGATGGATCCAACTTCAATGAGTGGATCAGAAACATCAGGATGATTACCCGCTACGAGGACAAAGAATATGTCCTTGACAAGGAGCTTAAGGAGATTGATGAGACCACTGCAACTCCTCAGGAGATCGCTGACTTTCGGGCACATGAAAGGGATGCTATGAAAGTGGCTTGCATCATGATGGCCACGATGACAGCGGAACTCCAAAAGTCTTATGAGGATTTCTACCCTTATGAAATGCACCAAGATTTGATGGAAAGATACCATCAAAGTGCACGACAAGAGAGGTATGAAATCATTTGCTCCATGATAACAACCATGATGAAGGACGGGGAATCCGTCACGAGCCACATGTAGAAAATGCAAAGGTATGTGGATCGTTTGCTGAAGCTTAATGTGAACTTCTCGGAGGATCTTGCAATAGATATCATTTTGCACTCCTTACCATCGTGCTATGATCAATTCCGCATGACATATCACATGAATAAGGAAGAGGTCACACTCAGCAAACTTCAGGGACTTCTCAAGACTGCAGAATCAGGTCTTAAGGGGAAGTCGGTTGCTATCACTCCTACTCCAAACTCAACTCCGGTTTTGGCAATTGGGAAAAGTCGATGGAGGAAGAGAAAGAGATCCTCGAAGGGTACCAAGGCTCGGACCCTTGATGGCTCTTCTTCAAGTGGAACCAAGAAAGGTTTCATCACTCCTTCTTCTGACCCAAAAGAGGCTGAATGCTTCTATTGCCATGAAAAAGCTCATTGGAAGCGGAACTGCCCAAAGTACCAGCAGGATGTAAAGGATGGGAAAGTTAAACCCAACCATGCAGGTATTTACACTATCATTTCTAATAACTCACCCCATTCTAAATCTTGGGTCCTTGATACCGGGTGTGGTATTCATATTTGTTGTGACTTGCAGGGACTAAGAAGAAGTGAGGATGTGGATCAAGGAAGAATAAAATTGATCATGGGGAATAGGAAAGCTTCACCTGTCACCAAGATTGGAGTTTATACTTTATCGCTAAGTAATGGGTTTAGCTTAGATTTGAATAAATGTTGTTACTCGCCAGGAATGGCAAGAAATATTATTTCCTTTCATGCTTTGTACAAACAAGGGTTTACCTTTTCATTTAATAATGAAGTTGGTTCTATTGATGTTTTCTTTAATAATGTTTTTTTATTTTAAAGCATTACCTTGTGATGGTGTGTATGAAGCTGTATCTGTTGTAGATAACTTAGGGAATAATGTTTTGTGTATTGATTCTACTAATCATAATAACTTGGATAAAGCATCATTATGGCATTGTTGCCTTGGACATATAAGCAAGAAACGCATAGGCCAACTCCAAAAGGATGGAGTCTTGGAGTCATTTGACCTAAAGTCAGATGATAGTTGCGAATCATGCTTACTTGGAAAAATGACAAAGTCACCCTTCACAGGCTCGTGTGAGAGGGGTGAAGGTTTGTTGGATCTTGTACACACGGATGTGTGTGGACCATTCAAACATGCCACAAGGGATGCTAATCGTTATTATTTGACTTTTACTGATGATTACAGTAGATATGGTTATGTCTACT
This sequence comes from Lactuca serriola, assembly GCF_051521515.1. Taxonomy (NCBI): domain Eukaryota; kingdom Viridiplantae; phylum Streptophyta; class Magnoliopsida; order Asterales; family Asteraceae; genus Lactuca; species Lactuca serriola. The sequence goes on along the minus strand of NC_136413.1, from coordinate 91,532,063 downwards.
TAATCAAGCATAAGTCAGAGACTTTCGAGAGGTTTAAGGAATTTAAACAGGAAGTCGAGAATCAATTGGGCAGGAACATTAAGATGCTTCGATCCGATCGAGGAGGTGAGTATCTTAGTTCAGAGTTCCTCTACTATCTTAGGGAATGTGGGATTGTCTCACAATTGACACCTCCCAGGACACCACAGTTGAATGGTGTGGCTGAAAGGCGTAATCGAACCTTGTTGGATATGGTTCGTTCCATGATGAGTCAAGCTACGCTACCAATCTCATTATGGGGGTATGCCTTAGAGACTGCCGCCCATATTCTTAATCTAGTCCCTACAAAGAAAGTTGCCAAAACTCCTCACGAGATGTGGACTGGTAAAGTACCTAAGCTAGACCACATCAAGATTTGGGTTTGTGAGGCTTTCGTGAGACGCGAGACTCATGATAAGCTCGAACCTCGAAGCGAGAGGTGTATTTTCATTGGCTACCCACAGCAATCCTTTGGTTACCTCTTCTACAGACCTAGTGATAATGTGGTCTTTGTAGCAAGAAGAGGAGTCTTTCGAGAGAGAATTTATAAGCCAAAGAGACAGTGGGAGGCAAATTGATCTTGAAGAAATTCAAGAGTCAAGTAGTGAAGGAACTTCGAACCCTAGCCCTCAACTTGAGGAGGAAACTCCTGTTGAGCCAGTTGATGTGCCTGTACCTCTGAGGCGTTCCACGAGAGTTAGGAATGCACCTGAGCATTATTATGGCTTCCATATTACTGCGGAAGGTGAGACACGTATTAGTGATGAGACACTAGTAGGCCTGGATGAACCTAACAGCTACACGGAAGCTATGGCAGGCCCTGAGGCTGCTAAATGGAAAGAGGCTATGGATAGCGAGATACAATCCATGCATGACAATCAAGTTTGGAACTTGGTTGAAAATGTACCCGGTCGTAAGACTGTAGGGTGCAAATGGATCTTCAAGAAGAAGACCGACATGGATGGTAATGTACAGACTTATAAGGCACGACTAGTTGCAAAAGGTTATTCTCAAACTCCGGGAGTTGATTATGATGAAACCTTTTCACCAGTGGCCAAGATAAAGTCTATTAGGGTTCTGTTAGCCATTGCTGCATTTCATGATTATGAAATATGGCAAATGGATGTCAAAACCTCTTTCCTTAATGGAAAGTTGGCTGAGGATGTTTACATGGTTCAGCCAAAGGGTTTTGTCAGTACAGAGTACCCCAATAGAGTGTGTAAACTCGAGAAATCCATTTATGGATTGAAACAGGCACCTCGCAGGTGGAATCTTTGCTTTGATGAGAAAGTCAAGGAATTTGGCTTTTCAAGGAGTGAAGATGAATCTTGTGTCTATATCAAGGCTAGTGGGAGCATAGTTAGTTTCTTGGTACTGTATGTGGACGACATACTACTCATAGGAAATGACATCCCAACTCTGTAGGAAGTAAAGTCCGGCTTGGGAAGTGTTTCGCTATGAAGGACCTTGGTGAAGCTGCCTATATCCTAGGGATAAAGATTTTGAGAAACAAGAGTAAAAGACTAATTGGACTTAGTCAAATCACCTATGTGGACAAAGTGTTGAAAAGATTCAACATGCATAACTCCAAGAAAGGTGAGTTACCCATTTAGAGTAATGCCAGATTGAGTAAGACACAAAGCCCTAGTACTGAGGCTGAGATAGCAGAAATGAGTCGACTTCCTTATGCTTCAGCTGTAGGATCGATCATGTATGCTATGACGTGTACTCGACCTGATGTAGGCTTTGCTTTGAGCATGGTTAGCAGGTATCAGGCGAACCCTGGCAAGGAACACTGGACTGCGGTAAAGAATATCCTCAAGTACCTGCGAAGGACTAAGGACTGGGTCCTTACCTTCGGTGGGAGTGATGACTTGAGAGCTGTAGGGTATAGTGATGCTAGCTTCCAGACTGATAGGGATAATTTCCGCTCTCAGTCGGGCTAGGTCTTTACCTTAAACGGAGGAGCAATCACTTGGAAGAGTTCCAAGCAGGAGACAGTGGCTGATTCTACTTGTGAATCAGAGTATATAGCGGCAAGCGAGGCAGCAAAGGAGGCTATATGGCTGAAGAACTTCATCGGAGACCTTGGAGTTGTACCAGCTATAAAAGAACCAATGGAGATTTTCTGTGACAGCAATAGTGCGGTTGCCTTAGCCAAGGAACCAAGAGATCATGGGAGATCCAGACACATTGACAGAAAATATCACTTCATCAGACATCGAATAGAAGAAGGACTTCTCGTGGCAAAGAGGGTATCATCGGATGAGAACCCAGCAGATCCCCTCACGAAGGGACTGAGTAGGGTTAAGCATCTCCAGCATGCTCGGAGCATAGGGCTGAAGGATGATATAAGTTTTAGTAGTTAGATAACCCAGAAATTTGTAAAGTGTAATTGACATTAGATGATGAATAAAAGGTGTTTTATTTATGAGTAAAGTGTTGCTATCTCTTGTCGATCGTTTACTATATTTCTTTTGCATGTTTTGACTTCCAGAATAATTATGTTTGGTATATCATATTATTCAAACCTCCACAGTCGGTCATATGTCGAAAGTAGGTATGAATCAAGACTGTCATGATTGGTTGCAGAGGTCTAAGGTGTTGGACATGGCTACAACAATCATGAGTGCTCATAAGTTCTGAGCATTGGACTCAACCTACGCTCACTGGAATCACTTCATGGAATTTTATCTCGAGTGATCGTGAGACGGTAATATCATATAAGTCTTCAAACCTAGAGATATGATTTGTTACTTACGAGTTGGTTGTGCATTGATTGTACGAAAACGCATTGGTAACTCGATGTTATAAAACGTGCTTTTGTGTGTAATTCAATGAGTGGTAGAACAAACATATGAGTCGAAGTTTATATGTTCCTTCTTGGATTAGAAGCTGATATTTGGGCCCCTCGATGATTTTGTTTTGACCTATGTATCGGGCCCGGTCAGAACTAAATTGATGTGTTCAATTGAGTTCTATGTCAAACAAATCGGAAATCGGGAAACAAATGCTGGACAATAAGCAAGACCATGTTCCATGTATTTGTCCGGCTGATATCTAGAACGGAGGATTATATGATCACTTATCTTAAATGGCACGTTCTAGTTCAACAGAGTTTAAAGAGCTACGATTGCTGATCGGTTCCTGAAGTCATACTTGCAACTATAGTTATTAGACTTATCCAAGTGGGAGACTGTTGGATATAGTGTCTAAGCCCATAACTATATTTGGTATGTACTTGACCCGACCCGACATGGTCCATTTGGGTTGCACTTCACCCGAACAATTTATGGATAATATTTGAGAATAGTACAAGCTATGATTTATTAATATATTATAAGTTCTAATATATTAATATAAGATCATATTATTTAATTAGTAGTGATCTATAATTAATCTAGGATTAATTTAATGATCAAAGATATTACTAATCAAATATGGGCTTCTATATTTATATAGTGTGGGCTTATGCTTATTTGGAATGGGCTAGGCTTGCATGGAGAAGTCCATGGATACTCCATGGAGCTTTAACCCATGGATCTCATGGAAATGTAGAGACATGGGTATTAGGGTTTACATGGATGTAACCCTAATCCACCACACTATATAAAGGAGGTCTTGGTTCTTGGAATGACACTAGTTGACACTTGTTGAGGTGAGGGCAATTTCAAGATAGTAGTGACTATTCTCTCAAAGTTCCAAGTTTGTGGTGATTTGTGACTTTCATTTGAGGCATCCACACTATTGGTGCTAGGCTCTAAAACTCCAAGCAATCAACATCAACTACAAGGTAAGTATGTCTTCTAGCTTTATTTGATTCATGTTCCCCATGCCATGCTAGTTAGGATATAAACCTTGGAAAATAATTATTTGCATGTATCTTAGACAAACATAGATCCAAGGTTTATTAGGGTTGCATGTACACTTAGGAAGTGTTAGAATGCTCAAAACCCATCAGTTTTAACATCAAAACACAATGATTTAGGGCATAAATGAGAGTTTACGGCCCAAGCACATGCTTAGGCAGTAAACCCCTCAAAACCTTGTCAAAATGCCCCAAAAACACTCCCAAATCACCCTTAGGCTTCATACATAATTTAGGGACTTAGTATTTTGGGTTTAGCACCATTAAACACAATGAAATGAAAGGGAAAAAGGAGTTTACGGCCCAGGTGTATACCAAGGCCGTAAACACCCCTAAATGTGCCAAAAGTGTGGTTTTTGCCCCCCCAAATGGCCTTAGACATTTACCATAAAATACTAGGATTGAAACAAGGACTTAAACACAAGAAATGGAGGGATTAAAAGGAGTTTACGGCCCAAGAAAGTGTCTAGGCCGTAAACTCCCCAAAACTCATCCAAATGATAGATTTAATCCCCCAAAATAGCATCACACTTTATTATAAATTACTAGCAAGGCAATAAGGGCTTTACACTTCACAAACTCTAAGGATGAGAGTTTACGGCCGTAAACTCCCTTAGGAGGGTCCCTAGGCCATAAACTCCAAGATAATGCCCTTAGAAGCCTTGAACCCACTCATGCCTTTTAGGAAAAGTGCTTAGAATAATTCCATAAGCAAGTAGAAGCCATAAAACACCCTAGAACCCATCACCATGAGTTTACGGCCGTAAACTCATGGTGAGATGTCCCTGGGCCATAAACTATGTGATAAGGGTTTACTCTCGGATAGCAAGCTCCATTCCTTAGCCATACACACCTTTAGACGCTACCCGGGACACCCAAACACTTAACCAAAGTGTTTTCCGCTCCTGTGAGCGCGTATATTTGTTTAATTAGTATTAAATATACTAATTGTATGTGAACATATGTTATCATATGTTAAATAGGTCATTGTGTGTGTGTTCAAGTCCTTGCATGACACCGAACGCCCAAACGGCACCTTCGTCGGACCTACTTACACCAGGTGAGTTCATACCCCTAAATGAACCTTTTAAATGCTTTTACATGTTTTATAGGGGGGGGGGAATACAAGTTAAACATGCCAGTTATCATATCAATCTCATGTGATTGATAACCCGCATGCACAAGATTTTACCACTGTACACTGTTTTACCGAGTAGGACACTATAATGGTTTTCAATTGTTTCAAAACTCTTACTTATACTGTTTTAACTAGATTCATTCTAAACTGGTTTATGAAATATTTTCTAAGGTTTTCAAACATATTTTACAAAAGAATACAAATTGTGATTTTCTCTGGAAATATAAAGGTTTTTCATCAAAGATTCCCTTTTTCGACGTATACTTTACTTGTTAAATACTGCTGCTTCGCTTATACTTATTTTATACTACTAATCTGTAACGCTTTCACTTATACTTGAAGTCACTTATACCTGATGGACGCTTATACTTATTCACACTCTTACTTGGTGATACGATTCTACATCGCTTATACTTGATATCGACTCTACTTCACTTATACTCGATACGCTCATACTTTACTTATTGTCGCCTCTACTTCGTGATACGCTTATACTTGTTCGACACTCCTACTCCACTTGCGACCACTCCTACTTCACTTGTTAGACACTCCTACTTCACTAAGATCACTTCTACTTGATACACACTCAGTCGTCGTTAGGTGTATGTCTGTGCTTATATAGGTACATATAAGTAATGGTTGAAAGACTTAGGAAGGCTCGTCTGCCCTATTTCCTTTTCTTCGTTGAGATGTAATCTGGTGGGATCGGATGGCCGCCCGAAGGTCGTTTGACTCATTAGTTATATATTATGTATATGAGTATAGACATATAGGAATTCTCTAGTCAGTTCAGTTAAGAGTCTCTACCTATAGTCTACACTTACATTGGAAACCCACTATTGGAAAGTCTCTACCTCTAGTTCAGCACTTTCACACTACCCACTATTTGGAAGTCTCTACCCACTATTTGGGATGCATCTTCAGGACACGACCTTCTCCGTCGTCTAGTTGGTAACCAGAATCTCCTGTAGGGAGAGCGGACATTGTGTGTATAGATCTATACGGGATTGACAACCCCGCACCCAGACTGCTAGCTACAGTCCCGGCCTACCAAGCCAACGGGTGACAAATGTCACATTTTAGACGCTTGTAGGGCGTCTGGTACTCTAGTCAGTACGGTTACGAGTATCCCGGGTTACCTTATAATTCATGGCTTTAAGGTAACGGTATTTCGCCAGCAATTTACACTGTATGCTGGTAATTCATTTTCAGAGTCACACTGTTTTGACCTTACAAGACATATCTTTCATTTGATACTGTCTAGGGTTTGTCTCCACTGTTTTGACCTTACAAGACGTATCTTTCATTTGATACTGTCTGGGGTCTGTCTCCTCTGTTTTGACCTTACAAGACGTATCCTTCATTTGATGCTGTCTGAGGTCTGTATCCACTGTATTCACTATATTCATTGTATTCACTGTGTTCACTGTTTTAGACCTTGCTAGACGTATCTTTCATTTGATATTGTCTACGGTCTGTATTCACTGTTTTAGACCTTACTAGTTGTACCTTTCATTTGGTACCTTCTGGGGTCTGTGTCTCCACTTGTTAGACTGAACCAGGCGTGTCGTTTGTTTGATACTTTCCTGGAGTCTATGGTTCCTTGCCTTAGTCAGCAGTCCTCACTGCTGAGGCATATGATATTCCCTGATGTCGTTTGCTTTCCTTAATAATCAAATTCAGTATTTTGATAATGATAGCAACTTAGGGAAAACTACTTTTTGCCACACAACACTGACCATCCTTGGTAGAAGGTTGCTTTATTAAAAGAAAATATAGGATTTTCTGGAAAGAACTCTAATACACAGTAAACACTTAAACTATTACTTTATTAAGTTATTTGAATGAAACGTCACTAAATGCTTATGAACTCACCAGCATTTGTAAAAATGTTGATACTCGCTTTTCAAATAACTTGTATTCTCAGGTTAGCATTAGAAAGGTACACCTCGGAGCTGTTGATGAAGATAGCTTAGTGCCAGGCCGTACTTACTTATATTTACTTGTATTACTTTGATACCTTGTAATGTAACCATGTAAAATTATTCTATTAATGCAATGTTTTGTTGTACTTTGATTACTATAATGCATATGCTGTGATACTTGACATGACGTCATCCACCCCAGAACGTTTCCGCCGTTCCGGTTTTGGGGTGTGACAGATTGGTATCAGAGCATTGTTTATAGTGAGCTAAGTATATCAATTCATAAAAGATATACAACCTATAAACACAATGGGATAAAACACTCTGACTAAGAATTATACTTTAAAATATAACCATATTTTACCAAAGTATAATAACATCCAGAATCTAAACACTCAAACAAAATTATCACAAGAAGAACAATAATAAAAGTCTTCGGATGTTGAGCACTACAGTCAAACCTGGGCAGTTATGTAATCGTAAACTAGGGTAAATGTAACCTGATCAACTACATTTATCCGAGATGCGATGAACGTGTGCTTAGGAGTGATAGTGGTGTACAACAGGTCTGAAACTTACCAACTAGGATTACTAGAGCCAAACACAAAGTTAAAATACTATAGGAGTATTTTACAATGCTAAAAGATTCACACTAATCTCAGAATGGTACTCAAAAGATAAGAACCAAACAAGAATTAAAATACCATAAGGGTATTTTAGAATCCATAAGCAACCTTGCGTGAATAACTAAAAAGATCCTTATTGATATACCTACAACTACAGAGGGTATACTCCCAAGGTTATATATAATAAGGATCCCATAGGCTGAGAATGTGTGGTTTCGCTCTATTTCCTTTTCCTCGTTGGGATGTGGTTCTAGAGTAGTATCACATATTCGAAGGCCTATCGGATCCAAGCTATATATGATTTGTATACCCTGTGTAATCGTAGCAGGACTCGATATGGATCATACAGTGAAATGTTAATAATCTCTTAGGATTCTTTAGACATTTCCATTCTCACGCGAACCCTGTAGAAAACCCTACCCACTTCAGTGCTTGACAAAAGAGTTGATTCCGACCCCGAGGAGGTTCATTGAGAAGATTTCCTGTTCGGAAATAAATGAACTGGGTCGAGACTATTGAATGCCCCAAGTGCCCATATTCTTTATGGACAGTGGTGAGAGATTCGCCTAAACTTCCGAGATTCCAGTCATCCATCATGAAGCGGTGACACCCAGAGTCGGAATCAGAAGGAAGGCGGAGTAGAAAATCCAATATGTCCATACGAGAAGAGAACCCTAGGAAACTACCCGAAGGAAACCAACGCCGATTCCAGTCAAAGATACGGGGCAGACAGAGGGAGCCAGTACATGGAACCCAGGAATTGTCTTTTCCTCGTATTCTTCACGATAATTCACCCTTAAAATAATACAATTTAGTGAGTTAGTGGTTACACTACTCACGCTATGTGTTAGGTAAATCGTCGTTTCCCGTTGCCAAATACACGATTAGGGCGGATCCCCGCATCTCTATTGAGAGAATTTTAGCCATCTGCCCTTGTGAGCCTCTCTTTCCGCAGTTTCGTTCCGAACTGTTCTCAAATCTCTCCAGGCCGGAGAGTGAAACCTTCTCCAATATAAAGGTAACTTAGTAGGAACGACTCGCATCTTATGGACTTTTTCCGATACTCATACACTCACTTCGATTACCAGGACTACATCATAGGGATGTAGGTCGACACTCAGACGACCAGTACCCAAGGCACGGGAAAAATTTATGCCTAATACGTTCAGGACAGAAATGGCTAGGGTTAACCATCGTCTCTCATTACCTTGTATTCCTTTCCGTGTAGGAAAACCATGCCACCGAAGAAGCGTAACCAATCCACAAGCAAGAAACCTACTCTCCTATTCGATGAAGCTACGTTCCAAGCTGCAGTATCAGTAGTCGTAGCAGCTATCATGGCTCACCTGAATGCTAACACCGCAAATGTTAGCAAGGGCCTTGTCGGGATTTCCAATCCTAGCAATGTACAACAACAACCAACACTTCCATACTCAGCCACCCAAGAACCTCCACTGAACCCACTAAAGAGAAAACTCAAGATAGAGGAGGGAAGTACCTCGGCTCAAGGACCTTCCGAAGGGAAACGGGCTGAGGCAGTCTATACCCCTGTCAATCCTCCCCTCCCGACCTCAAGAAGACCATACCTAGGAGACCTTCCCCACTGCAACAAGTGCAACTACCATCATCATGGGGTCTGCCGAGAGCTCTATTGTGCTAGGTGCCACATGTTGGGGTATACTGCTCGCGTCTGCAGAACCCCGGTTGAGTTCATTACATCAACCACCAATGTGGTGACCCGTACAGTTTGCCACCTATGTGGTAAAATGGGACACTTCAAGAAGGACTGCCCAACCGAAGAGAAAGACAAAGACACAGAAGGAGCCTGACACTACTGCTTAGGGAGAAGCGGCAAGGAAACTTGTTAGATTTTGGTACGTCTCTCGATCTCGGATAACTAAACTAAGAACAATAAAAGACTAATTCAAATGTAAATTCTCCCCAGTAAGGTGAAAGTCGCAGCAATGTTATAAAAATTTAAAATTCATTAGGTAAAACTATAATGGCTAAGTCCCTCCCTGGCCTGAGACTCCGCCTCCTCCCTGGCCTGAGTCTCTAGCTCAATCTCCCTCTTCCGGGAATTTGCCTAAAGCTCGGCAAATGTCCGGTATGAGGAGTTCGCCACGAACTCCCGAATGTCTCGCCTCAAGATACTCAAATATCGGCTCATACGTGCCTGCTCAGTGGACACATGCTCAGGGCAGAACATCGCCCTCTCGTGGAACATCCTGGTAATCACCGTAACAGACTCAGAACCCTGCTTGAGGGTCAGAAACTCCTGGGCCAAACGCTCCCTCTCCACTTGGGGAACGTACTCATCTCGGAACATGGCAGTGAACCTCTCCCAGGTCACTGCCGCAAGCTCAGCAGGCGTAAAGTGCGCTGTCACAAACTTCCACCAGTCCTTCGCTCCCAAGCGAAGCTGGTTCAGCACGAACCAAACTCTCAAATGCTCAGGAGATGAGCAAGTGAAGAAACACCCCTCTATGTCTGAAATTCCTAGGTCCCATCTAACTCCGACGGTTTTGTGTTGCTGAACTCTCGGAACAGCAACGCATCACCACCCTGCAGCTTCGCGGCAGCAATAGCTACGGTGGCCGCTGCAACAGCAGCCTCAGAAAGAGCAGCATAACACTCGTCGAAGGTCTCAATCAACGTGGTCTTAATAGACCCGAACATCTCTGGTATCTCTGCCCTGATGGCCGCAGCCACCTCCTCATGGATGATCCGGCGGATCTCCTCATCACTGGCCCCACTGCTTTCAGGCATAAGACGTGTCCTCACAATGATCTACCTCTGAAATACAACATACGATAAATTAGAATCCATTCAAGCATACTCACACTCGACAACTCATTCCTCCTTGATCCTTGGCATTCCAAAGATTCTTACTTGGGCTGTACACCGCCCTGGTGATTTCAGTAGTACGGGCCCAATACTACTGTCCGCACCGTATCAGAATACACCCCAAGTCCTCCTCTTCGGATCCCAAGTTCCAAGTACTCTTTTAGGCATAAACCACTCTCTAACATATCTCTCATAAGCTCCTCGCTGCTACTTACTCACTCTCAAGCATCTCATAGCAGCTCACTTCTCCCCAGGCTAAGGCATCACAAATCAGGCCACTCTAGTCCTAATAGGAGTACCTAGCCTACTCTAGCATGAGAATACATCATATCAATATCATAACACATAACATGAGGGTATCTTGGGAAATCACCGTTCGGGCGCGGACTGATCGTACACACAACTCTGCTCTGTGTTTTTCCAAAACTCTTTTACTCTTTTTGAAAATATTTCTCAAATCCTCAGTTTGAGTTCAAATACGCCTGAAGGTGTACTCGAATCCCTCAAACCAAGGCTCTGATACCAACTTGTAACACCGTAAATTTCAAAACAATTTTTTCGCATTTTATAAAAACATAATTCATTTAATTTACATAAAAACATCAATGTTTGAAACTCAATCCATGCCATATAAAAATCCCAAGATCTCATAACATAAAAATCCCGTGTGTGTGTACTGATGAAGCTCGCGCCTTCCCACGGTCATCACTAGTACCTGAAACAAATAACACCAAACACTATAAGCACAAAGCTAAGTGAGTTCCTCAAAATACCACACATAGAACATATTAGCCACTCGAGGCTATAACTCTGTGGGTCCGTGGACCCCGCTCTGTGAACCCGCTGGTTCTAACTCTACGAACCTTCCGATTCCAACTCTATAAGCATGCACAGCATAAATCACATAGAAATAATGCAGTACAATACATAACATACATATAGCATACAAATACTTTGTCACATAACTCTGATTACCTACTCAAGGTAAAGTATAGTGAGAAGACGCACCTCGCGTATCTCGATAACTCGCAAATCCCTGAAATCACTCGTGCTCGATCCCCCAAGCTATAAGCCTCCTATAATACAATGTATCTCTAATTAACATCACAACTAAGGTTGACTAACCCTATCAAGTCAACACTGTTCAACTCTGGTCAACGATCAATGGTCAACTTTGACCGGACTCGGCAAGTGCACCAGAGCGACTCGGCGAGTCTATACGTGTTCACTGACTCCCTCGGATCCTCTCTTGACACGTCGAGTACTTCCCTAACTCGACGAGTTCCACCTGGCATGAATCGCGAGGCCACTACGACTCAAGTCGCCGAGTCTCAAGAACAACTCGGCGAGTTCCGACTTGACTCAGCCCCCCCTTTGACTCTCCCTGACTCACTGGGTCATCCCCCAACCCGGCGAGTCTACTCGCTGAACAATTTATGTGAAACCCAAATCCTACTCGCCGAGTCTCAAGAACAACTCGGCGAGTTCATGCCATGCACAAACTCTATTGACCTCCTGAGGTCAGATCTGTTTCCCCAAACCATAGATCTGGCCTTCCCAAGCATGAATGTCACGTAAAGTTCGAAACTTGATGCTTGTATAACTACAACAAGGCATCAAAAGGAGATTTGGTCCCAAAAATGACAACCTAAGTCCAATAACTCCATACTAACCCAAAAAGCTCCAAGGGTTAAGGTGTCTGGACCTCTTTGAATCCATATCAAAGGCACAAACTCAAAGAAGGACCATTTGCTTCACATAATCACTCTCCAAAGGGGTTAGAAAACCCTAACTCTAAAGATCAACCCTAAAACTAAAGGAGATTCGAATTATTACCTCAAAATGAAGCCTCTGGACTCTGGATCTGCTTGAATCTCACCTCCTCCTTGCTCTTGTCACCCTCTTCTTGCTAAACAAAGGATACAAAGATCCAAAAGTGACTTCTTCTCTCTCAAAGCGATTTAGCTCTCTTAGGGTTCTCTCAAGGGACTGGTAGCCACAATGGGAGGCTATAAGTGCCCTTAAATAGGCTCTAAACCCGGGGAATTAGGGTTTCATTAAACAGCATGGACTCGCCGAGTCAACTTTTGGACTCGCCGAGTCCAGACGCGAACCCGTGCCCAAAACCATGATCCTACTCGGCGAGTTTGGGCTCCAACTCACCGAGTCTCCTCACAAACCACCAAAAATACAAGAATAAATAATACCTAGGAATCCGAGGTGTTACATTTATTCCATCATTTTTTTTTGCAAAATACATAAATGCCCTTCTCATCCTAATCATAAAAGAAACACCCTAGAAAGCTTGTTAGGGAAAATAGAAAACCTTCTCATCCTAGTCATAAATTTTTTGCAAAAGACATAAATGCCCTTCTCATCTATTTTTCTTTTCATTTCCAATTTACCATTTCTTGATTCAAAAAGCAAGCCACAAATGCCAAAATTCGGTATTTATGTCATTGCACGTCTTTTACTTTTAAGAAAACTAACAACTCTCGTACAAAGAAAAGCATTACTAACAAATCCATTCTTAAGTCTTAACTTAACTTACAAGAAAAAAGGTCAAATAGCCACATGACTAGCAATAACCCAATAATGAGTTAAAAAAAAACAGTAGCCATTAGGCCAAGACATTGGAAGCTAGGTTAGCCCCACTATAGAATTCAAGAAAGAAACAAGGGAAGGGTATTACTTTATCATCTCGGTATTCTACTTGAAGCCATTTCAGTGTACTTTTAATATTACCTTGCATAGATGAATAGCTTTGTGTATCAACTATCAACCCAGGTTTTTATAAAATGGGATGCTTTTAGGTATCTATCTTCTACCTTTTTCTCAATTGCCTTGATATTAGCCTGCAGAGCAAGTATCAATCATCATGTAGTAATTTTTTGCATCACGGTTTGGGGAACCAAGTTACAAGATTTAGTTTTTGTAGTAGCTTGCATATAACATTAGCTGAAGTAGCAAGTTCAACCAAACTAAAGGGTTGATCGGATTTGGGGTTATATTGTATCTCCAATGGGTCACATTAGGTAAAATTTTACAACTTGGCTAAAATGAAACAAATTGAACGAGTTAAAATCATCCACCATGTATTTAAATAACTATAACCTTCTAAATCGCCATGTTAAAAATGTGGATTACTTCTTGCTTCAACAAATTAGTTTTCTGATATAAAAATTTAGCACTTATGTTATATATGAACCAAATCGCTTTGAGCTGCAATAAAATAAAATATCCTTTTTGACTTGTTACCCAACCAAGCTATTATGCCACTTCTATTAGACATGGGTTTTATACTAGCTAAATTTTTCTACTGTTATATATATATATATATATATATATATATATATATATATATATATATATATATATATATATATATATATATATATATATAGTGTTGTAAAAATCGTTCTACTCGGCCGAGTACTCGGAATCGGCTCTCCACCGAGACGAGTTTTGTGAACTTGGAAAAAAAATCGGATTAAGTCAAACTCAGTCAAAAATCGGTCAAACTGAAATATCTCTCTAACTTGGGCCTACTCGGCCTACTCGGTCTTACTCGGGTCTACTCGGTCAAACTCGGCGAACTCGGTCAAACTTGGTCAAAGGGTCAAAATTGTCATAAAAAGAGAAAAAAATCAAGAATTTCAAGATTAATATGTGAAATACACTTAATGATTTATTATTTAACACACACATATGATTATTATTATTATATATATCTTAAATTTTCAGTAATTATTCACGAATAGAGACAATTATATGTATTTCAGGTTTAATGCATTCACATGTATCTAATTTTGTTATATATTTCAATCAAATTATGATTTTAACTTATTATTTTGACTTATAAAATTTTCTTTAAAATATTTCTACACGAATTACTGAATCCGAGTACTCCCCGAGTACTCGCTACTCGGTAGTTGGCCTAGCAGGTACCAAGTAGCGAGTTCTGCAACCTTGTGTGTGTGTGTATATATATATATATATATATATATATATATATATATATATATATATAGGCTTAGGTTATGATATTCTAACTAATTATTGTGTGAATGTACGAATGATTGCGGCCAATCATTTTACTTATTTTAAGAAAGTGATTAATACATATTATTGAATTAAATATAATTGAAAAATACCATCTAATTTAACTAGAAGGGTATTTTAGTCAACTAATATAGATTTAATAAAGGAATTTTGCATATTTTAAGGGATCATAGATCCTATTAATTTTAAAAATCCGATTTTACGAATTATAAGGTTTTTAATTCGGAGATTCTGACAGAATATGTTCAAAAATAAAAATATTCTTGAACCATAAAATAATAAAAATATTCTTGAACATATTTCTTGATCATGAATTTAAAAATTTCTTGTAGAATAACAAATTCTCGAACCATCAATTGAAGAATTAAAACAAAAATTACATTAATTATTATAAATACATGTAACAATTGCTAAGAATTATATTTATTGTTAAAGAATAAAACTAAAAAACTTTCAAATCGGGAAAAAAACATCAAAATCTAACAAATACACTAATTCATTCTAAAAGAATAATGTTGCTAAGAAACACTTTCAATTTTATTGTCCGTTCTTCAAGCATCAACTTCTGTGAAAACAAATCTAATTGTAGTTTAGAATCCAATAACGTATTAGCAAATGATAAATAAAAAACTATATTCCTTTGGAAAAATATGCGGACTTGTTAATTGTACCCAAACCAATAACCAAAAATTGTAGAACATGTATAATCAATGAGAAAACATCCGTATTCGATTCCAACAGAATTAGAATTCGTGTTTCCATTCCGATAGAATTTGAATTCGTGATTCCATTCCGATAGAATTGTAATTGTATAAAATACACAAACCACTAAGGGATTATTAGAAATCAGGTATAAATAAGTTGAACCGAAATCATCTCATTCATATATGTCCAAATTATTGTTTAGTAATTAAGAAAAAAATGGGTAATTTGATACTTACCTACTAGAAGTGTAGAATATACTTATCAAGAGGTAAGTATTCCAATAAGTTTGTAAACTTTTAATAATCTTTGCATGATATTTGATTATACATTAAAAGATTATGAAATTGGGATTTAGGAGTCAAGAATGCAACAATAGGTTTGGGTCTTTTTTTATCAAACATCAATAAGGAACTGGATTTTAATTAAATGTGCTGGCAAAATTTGAAAAACAAAATTTATTCTTTTTCTGGTACACGGTTTCAAAATCACTCAAAAACAAAATTTCATTCCTTTAAAATGAGATAATCTCATTCTTAAAGAAACTTCATATCACAGTAACTGCAAAATGAAAATTAAATGTTGAAATAAAACACAACAAGAATATAAAAGAAGATTTGGTACCTTGTTGGAATGATGGATTTATGCAACCAATTGAATACTAAATTATTATGGATTTTGTGCAGCGGTGCACTAGTTGCGGACACATTTGGTCGGCGGCTGTTTATGGGTAAAGAGAATGAAAAGCTCTTCTTTCCGAATTGAATGAGGATTCGATGAAGCCATCCCTTTTTGTATATCGATTCGCACACATTCATACATATCGATTCTCACTTATATCTGGAAACGAGATAACATTAAAATCCATTGAATCAATCTGCAGGTATGGATATGTAAACGAGATGAAAAGAAAATAACGAAATAAAAGTTAGAAGAATAGATTTATTAAATTGGTGGTTTCAGAGATATGTTGAAGAACCGGTAAAACTCGAATAAATTCAATTTCACCTGATGGAATCGGTCGGATGTGTGGACATCGGAAGGGGGCGACGAGCAACGGAGTAGACATGGCAGGCAGATGATGTTGATGAGTAATTGTTTATGGCGATCGGAGATGGCGATGACAATCGATTTTTGTAGAACTCAAGATCGATTTTGTAGTCTTTTTCAATTTTGCAGATCGGCCAAGATTTGGTTTTTAGATAAAGATGGGAACGACTCTAGATATAAACCTGGAGAAATTAGGTTAAAAGTCAATACCATGATTATAGGGATTATTTTTGGAAGTTACTAATCAAATTACTAAATTACCCTTATTTATTTATGTTAAATCATAAAAGTGACCCTCTTGAACTCAGCTACCACAACCATCTCTCTGTCTCAACGGGTCAGCACTCGCAGCTTATCCAGCACCGGAGTCATTTCTTCATCAGCAACCGCATTCAGACTTTGCTACCGCAGTCTACTAAGCTAGATTACTTTACTTGTCTTTTATGTAATACACTCTATTATCCAGTATGCCTTGCACGGCTGCTTATAGAGTTGTAGCCTAGTATAATTCAGAACCTCTATAAATAGAGGCTTACTCCATTGTATTTCACTACTCTTACTCACTGATGACTTGCGAATTATTCTGAATATATTTCTCCAAGTTATCTTCTTCGTTTCTCTGTCTCTCTACTCTTCTTACTCTCAATTGTTACTGAAACATATCTGATTATAATCTCTCTCTGGAGCAAGTCTTTAAGGCTTAATCACTAAGCTTGATCTTCCTTATTAACTTAGAGTGATTGCACTCCTAGTTACGAATCAGCTTAAGTGTATTCTTGATATAACAATTGTTGTCATTACTATTTAGTTACTTTTCGCAACTAACTCTCTAACTATCTAACTATATTATTGTTGAGCTTTTAGATCCTTTGAGATTAACTATTCCGCAATATACTTGTTCTAACTTTTGTTCAAGTGTGTCTCCAAGTTTTTTCTCTCAACAATTGGTATCAGAGCCTAAGTGGTTGCTTTTTGGAGATCGGAACTCTATTTGTTCAAAAAGCTTTCTATACCACTAAAAGCTCATTTCTTAAAAATATTTTTTTTTCAAATGGTACAATCGTTATCTCTGAATGTTTCCAACAGTGTTGGTGGTTCTAATCGAGCCCCAATACTGGTAGCAGATGAATATCATCAATGGTCACAAAGAATGGAGAGGTAATTGAGAAGATTGGGAAGAGATGTATGGCGATCCGTAGAAGAAGGACCACATGTCCCAGTTCTTACACCAGTCCAAACTGACGGCACTACAACCAGGCTAGGAGGAGGACAACCAGCCATGAGCCGTCCCACCAAGGATGATCTCGATAAAATGGAAAATGATGTTGTTGCTTTCTATGAAATTTTTGCGGAGTTACTCCTGACAACTTCGATATTATCATAAACTGCAAATCAGCAAAAGAGATCTGGGATGTTCTCAAAAACCTGTACGAAGGCTCAGAACAAGCACAAGACAAGAAGCTCACTACCGCACTCAACGATTTCAACAACTTCAAAGCTCATACTGGAGAAAGTTTGGAAGACTCCTTCAAAAGGTTCAACCTGATAGTCACTAAGTTATCCAATGCGGGCACCATCCGCAGCAACCATGAAACCAACCTCTAGTTTCTTAATGGTTTAGGAAGACATTGGACTACTGCTAAAATGATAGTCCAAGGCGACAAGAAGATTCACTCTTTGTCACTCTACAAGCTCTATGGAGAGCTTCAAGCACAAGAATCCACCATACTCAAAGACTGTGCTGACTTCGGAGGACCACTGGCTCTCATAGCACAAACTCCACCGCAATCACCCTACTCTTCGTCATATGACACTCCACCACAGTCATACGAAGCAAATTCTTAGTATGATGATGAAGAAGAATTTTAGAAGGCTATTGCTCTAGTTAGCCAACAGTTCAACCGTATACCACCTCCTTCCTTCCGCAAGAATCAACAGTTCAACAAGCCTCCATTCAACCGTAACTTCGGTTCTCAGAACAACCATTCTCGATATCCCAAAAGTTCTCATCCACCACCGCAATCTCAAAACAATCAACCAAAGGAAGTAACACAGTCTCCTCAGATCACTGACTCCAGTACTCAATCAGAAGACAAGGTTGATGTTGTGATTTGTCACAAATGCAATAAAGAAAATCACTTCGCAAAAGATTGTAAGGCCAATGTAGTCAAAGACAGACCATTCTACCTTAGAATGGCTCAAGAGCTAGAAGAAAAGGAAAAAGCAAGGGCATATGTGGCCCATGTCAAAAGAGACCATCAAGTTTGGTCATCCGGAGACGAAGAAGAGACCATCAGCAGTGTTAAAGGAAAAGGGAAAATATGCATGCTGGCCACTGCGGATGATGATGGATCTACAATGCTGAACAAGAACTACTGCTACATGGCAAAGGATGGGACTCTAAGCATCGTCGAACAGGTAAAACTCATGATCCAAACTTTAAATTATAGTATGCATGACTGTCAACCCTACATAGATGATCTTAATGACACTTGTGTTGCCGTCCTTACAAACTATAACAAAGCCTTAGATGAGAAGAACATTGCGTCCCAAGAGATGTTCCATGTGAGAGGACGACCGGATAACAAAAGACTTAAGATGGCTATGTTAGAGAAGGATCTAGAGTTAGAAAAGGATGCTAGAATGTTAAGCGAAACCCAATTAGAGATAGCTTTGAATCAGAGAGATTTGGCTCAGAGAGAAATTGTACGCTTAAATCTTTTAATTGAAAATTTGTTTAATGAAAGTGAGGCTATTAAAAACTTGGTAAACAATGGAACTGTGGACAATACATATAATTGGGGTTGGTCAAACGGA
Source organism: Lactuca serriola (assembly GCF_051521515.1). Taxonomy (NCBI): domain Eukaryota; kingdom Viridiplantae; phylum Streptophyta; class Magnoliopsida; order Asterales; family Asteraceae; genus Lactuca; species Lactuca serriola. The sequence continues at coordinate 91,513,010 of NC_136413.1, read as the reverse complement.
TATCCTACCTCAATGGATTCCTCACCCCGGTTCAACAAAGACAGATTTTATGTCCCTCCTGATAGAGAATTTCATTTCCCTGTCAATGACAAGACTTTTCCCAAAGATATCAAAACTTACTTCGGTAGACTGCACAATTTAAGCAATAATTGTGTCATTGAGGAAATTGTGCCTGAGGTCTCGGGTCACACATGTGATCAAATTCCTATTTCTGGCACCACTCATTCTCAAACTTCATCTGTAATTAATGAAGAGATTATCGTTGAAGGCCCCAAAGTCTCAGAAGACTTTCCACCTCTGTCCTCAGACCACGGTGTCACACACCATAGTAAACTGTCCCACAAGTGTCCCACCGAAGTTCCACCTAAGACCTACTCTACGGTAGTCAAGTCATCTCTACCGCAGTCATCAGTTCAAGGAACCACAACTTTTCAGCCTATATTTCATGAGTTACCCATAGAAAATTTTGAAGTAGGTCAATGCTCTCAAATCCCAGAATCCTCAAGTTCTGATGATTCAAGCCCATGCTTTCAAACTCTTTCAAAAAATTCCAGGAAACCGCACAATGACTGCGGTTCACCAAAATCTTTTGCAAAAAGGGCTTTCAAAGAAGAAATTAGATCATGAAGAACAAACAAACAAAGTTTTTCAAAAAATAAGAAACATGTCAGAATTCCAAAATCTAAGAGTCCGGAAAAATTTATTTTCTCACACTACACTTCAAAAAATCTTCTTTCATGAATACAAGTAAAAAGGAAAGTCCAGCTTCAAAAGTCATTCCCACTACTTCTGATACAACCCAAAAAGGTGTCAAGTCTTTTCGAAACTACGTTTTTCAAGTCTATTCCTCAAATGACCCTAATTGGAAAGGAATTTTGCCCACTCCAACACTTTTAAAATCACGTCAAACTTTCAACAAATGGAAGGGTATCTTACCAAATCCTCCTAAAGGAACTCAAAGATTTACACGTGCTAAACCTCTTTCAAAACAAACTTTTCAGAAACCAAACAACATGCATGTCAGAAGTTACCCACCTCGGACCGGTACCAAGCCCAATTCATTCAATAAGCCGCTGACCAAGCAATGTGTCAGATTCAATGACAAAATCTCTTTTTGTAAATGTTAGTGTAGTTGTTAAAAGGTTTTATCTCATGTCAAATCGAACCAAAGTCAGAAACCTCATATTTTTCAAAAAACTCAAAAAAATCCAAATCTGAACAAACACCCAGGACTAGGTCTGAAAATTGACAAGAGACCTGTCCATACTACCTCGGACTATACATCATTCAGTAATACATCAATTGTCCCTGGCTCCAAACTTGTTTGGATGCCTAAACTAACTATTTAATCCTCAGGCTTTGTGAAAGGAGGAACAAGAAGAAGAATTGTTAATTGAAAGTGTCTGCTCCTTGCACATGACCGGAAGGTTAGAGTACCTTCGGGATTTTAGGCCTATATGCAATGGTGGAAATGTCACGTTTGGCAACAATGCAAACGGTGTCATTCGAGGTTATGGTGTTCTTACAATAGGGAACTTTTCCATTCAGAAGGTCGCTTATGTAGAAAGCCTTAAGCACAATCTCATCAGTGTTGGTCAACTATGTAAAGCAGGACATCGTGTTGAATTTGATGATCAGTTTTGTTACGTAATGACAAGTGATAGAAGCTCATGTCTGATCAAATCTCAATCCGAAGGAACCATGTATCCTTTGGATGTCTCTCTAATCATTGGTAGACCGCAGTTGCGTTTCCTGTCCAAAGTTGTATCCGAAGTCAGTTGGATGTCTCTCTAATCATTGGTAGACTGCAGTTGTGGCATCGCAAGCTAGCTCATCTTAATTTCTGGTACATCAACAACCTGGTCAATGGAGAACTAGTCCGCGGTCTCCCTATTCTCAAATTCAGCAACGATACTCTCTGTCCAGCGTGTGAATGCGGCAAACAATCAAAAGCAAGTCACCCTCTTATAATGGACTCTTCTATTTCTGAGCCACTGGACCTGTTACACATTGATCTCTGCGGTCCCTCAACCATAGCCAGTCTCCACCACAAAAAATATATACTGGTTATTGTTGATGACTATACACGCTTCACATGGGTTTTCTTCGTCAGACTCAAATCAGAGACACCGCAGATCTTCATCAACTTCATCAAAGAAATCGAACTTCAGATCAAGCTTCCAGTTAGACGCATCCGCAGTGATAATGGTACCTAGTTCACTAATCATCTTCTCAACAGTTTCTTGGTCTCCAAAGGCATCTCTCACAACTTCTCAGCACCTTATACACCGCAACAAAATGGTGTAGTAGAACGAAGGAACCGCACACTAGTAGAAGCAGCCAGATCCATGCTTAACTTCGCCCAACTTCCTCTCTACTTTTGGGCTGAAGCTGTAGCAACTGCATGCTTTTTCCAAAACCGAAGCATCGTGTGCAAGCATCTCAATAAAACACCATATGAAGGGCTTAACAATCGCAAACCAAATGTTCGCTTCTTTCACATTTTCGGGTGCAGATGTTTCATGATCAACAACAACGACCAACTCAACAAGTTTGCATCAAAGTCTGACGAAGGTATCTTCCTTGGTTATTCCACTAACAAGGTTGCTTATCGAGTGCTCATCAGACGTACAAGGATGATCATTAAAAGCTTTGATGTGAAATTTGATGCTTTTCACATCCGCAACGCCCCACCGTCCAACGAAACCACCGCAATCATGGAATGTGATATTCCTGTCTCTTTAGGTTCCTTAAATCTAGTTGAAGTCAATTATGACGATCTTTTTGATCCTGTTGAAACGGCAAAACTATCCGAAGTTCTTGTGTCACCCGCAGCTCAACAACAACATGCCGATGTTTCTGGACCATCTCCATATGAAGTAGTATCTCTCAATACTTACACATCTCCGGTTGAGGGGGAAAGCTCTACTCCGGATCTAGCTGCAACCGTTGAGGTTCCAGTATTTGATGTTGCTCAAATTCCTGCCCGCAGAGAAACATTACCATCAAACGCATCTTCGGATTCGGATGATGAACTCATAGAGAATATTGACACTAGAACCGATCCAAGGATTGTCACTCTCCCATCTACAGTCTAGGGGGAACCTTCTCAGGTTCCGAAAGAACTCCCGTCCGCAACCCAGGGGGAACCTCTCCCGACAACTCAAGAGAATTCTGCTCCAATAGATCAAAATGATTCAGCAGGTTGTTCTTAAGTCCAGGGTAATTTGCCATCTCCAACCACAGATTCCTCTGACATTCAAGATATCCCCTGTACCGCAGCTGCTGATCATCTACTGCCACATCTTCATGTATGGACGAAAGACCACCCACCAGGTCAAATCATCGGCAACCCATCCGCAGGTATCCAAACTCGATCTTCCAAGGACTTATCTGATCACTGCTACTATGCATCATTTATGTCCTTGGTAGAGCCCAGAACAATCAAAGAAGCACTGCTTGAACCGGACTGGATAGCCGCAATGCAAGAAGAGCTGGAAGAATTTGAAAGAAAGAAAGTGTGTCAACTTGTTCCCATTCTGCAAGGTCATACTATTGTTGGTACAAGATGGGTCTTCAAGAACAAGCTAGATGAATCTGGTGCAATCATTAGAAACAAGGCAAGGCTTGTCGCTAAAGGTTATAGTCAACTGGAAGGCATTGACTACGATGAAACGTATGCTCCGGTAGCACGCATGGAAGCCATCCGGATCTTTCTAGCATACGCAACCCACAAAAACGTCAAGGTACACCAGATGAACGTTAAAAGTGCCTTTCTCAATGGAGAATTAAAAGAAGAGGTTTATCTTCAACAACCTCCAAGATTTGAAAATGTTGAATTTCCAGGCCACTGCTACAAGCTTGGAAAAGTAGTCTACGGTCTAAAGCAAGCCCCAAGAGCATGGTATGAGACACTTTCTGAATTTCTTGTCTCATCTGGATACAAAAGAGGAGTGATTGATCCCACATTATTTAGAAAATCAAATGGTGACCACCTTATGATGGTACAAATTTATGTGGATGATATCATCTTTGGCACAATAGATCAAGGCATGGTAGATGAATTTGCTAAACTCATGACCAACAAGTTCAAGATGAGCATGAATAGAGAGATTAACTTCTTCCTAGGTCTTCAAGTGAAACAGGTACCGCAAGGCATATTTATTCATCAAGAGAAGTACACCACTGAACTATTGAAGAAATATTCAATGGACAATTGTTCATCTGCGAAGGTCCCCATGGCCTTTGGTTATAAGATCTCTGCTAATCCCTTTGGAGAATCTGTAGATCACAAGACCTTTAGAGGCATCATAGGCTCTTTGATGTATCTCACCGCAAGCAGACCAGATATTGTCTTTGCAACTAGTGTATGTGCAAGGTACCAGGCTGACCCAAAGGTCTCTCACATGACCGCAACCAAACAGATTCTTCGGTACCTGAAAGGAAGCAAATTCCTTGGTCTATGGTACCCCGCAGGCAATGACTTCAGCCTGCAAGCTTTCAGAGATACGGATCATGCTGGATGCAAACTCAATCGTAAGAGCACTTCGGGTGGATGTCAATTTCTAGGAGAACGTCTCGTCAACTGGTCTTCAAGAAAACAAAGATGTGTCTCTCTATCAACTGCAGAAGCCGAATATGTGGCTGCAGCCAGCTGTTGCTCTCAAGTCCTTTGGATGAAAACTCAACTAATGGACTACGGGTATAGAATGTTGCGGATACCGATATATTATGACTCTAAAAGCTCTATTGCTATCTCTCACAATCCGATTCAGCACTCAAAGACCAAACATATTGAACTACTATATCATTTCATCAAAGACCACATCTTGAAAGGTAACACTGAACTCATCTTTGTCCCTTCTCATGAAGAGATTGCTGATGTGTTCACAAAAGCGCTCGACTCCACAAAGCTCAACTCCTTCCTGCAAATGCTAGGGATGATGAATCCAGACCCGCAATTCTTTTTGAATTTTTAGCTACCGCAGACCATTCTTGGTCTCTGTTGTAGTTCTAACTGAGAGTTACATATGATAGATGGTTGAGGTACCGCAGTCTAGGTACTGCAACCATATTTCATATGTATCCCTCATGGGCCCTAATCGTCTTGTTTTACTAATTTTGTACAAGTGTTTTCTTCTTAGTTTCTCTCCTTTCATCCGCGACGACGACTCTCAACCGCAATGACGCTTCCATCTGCAACCATCATGATCATTTCTCAAATATTTCATCAACTCTCAAATTTCTTTTTTGTGTTCTATTCAATGATCCTTCATTAAATAAAATAAAACATTCCCTTTAGAAACTGTCACATTCTCTTTCTGAAATATTTTGTCACAACTGGAAATTTTGTGTCCTGTAATCTATACACTCAAGTTAATGTGAATCAAAAACTTAAGAACATGATTAACACCTACTATTATGACATCAAAAACTTCAATCAAATACATCATACAAGTACTACAAATAGTCATCAAACAATTGGAGACCCTAGAAGTCCTTGTTTAAGTCCACTTTGGACTAGGACTTCCTTATTGGATCCAAATGGACCAATAAGCTTCCAATTAGACTATCATGGGCTTAGAACCCTAATTGGGCTCTAATTGGACCCACACTAATTTATTTCAACATTTTGGGCCATGTTGGGCCTAGAATGAAATGAATTAAAAGCTTTGATCCATGAATACCCTAAACTAGTCCAACAAAAATGGAAAAAAAATCATACTATATTCTTTTATGTTGAAACTCACCCAAACTAACTCTAATATTGGGCTTAGGAGCAAAAAGCCCAAATTTTCCTTTTTCCTTCCATGTTTTCGGCCCAAAACAAGCCCAAGAGGAGGGTTTGACTTTCTCATGCCACCTCATTATTAACCAAAAGATATCCATGCATGAAACTCATACTTCCAAGCACCTATCTCATCAAAGATCACTTCTCTTCTCTCCTCTCTCTCACTCTCGGCCATATTCAAACACACACACAAAAATTCACTCATTCTTCTCTCAAAGAAACTCTCTCATTTCTTCTCCATAATTTCGAAATCTAAGAAGCTTTCAAGAGGATCTTTCAAGTTAATCATCATCTTAGGTAAGTTTTTACTTATATCCATGATCTAGCTATTTCATTCCATCAAAAATCTCTTCTAAATCTATTCCAACTTGTGATCATGCACCTTAGAAGTCACCAAACTCGAGATCTACCAAGGAAAGGTGCTAAGGCCGAAAATCACTTCATTTTTCTTCCATCTTCTCTTCAAAACCGAAACCACACCCAAGGTGAGCTTCATACCCCCTATTTTCTGTTTTTATGAGTTTTGTGGGGGGGGGGGGGGTGGGGAATACAAGTGAAAGTGTAGATCTATATGTGTTTTGTATGCCTTGTATGATTTCCATGCTTATATGTGTGTTGTTGTGTGTTATAATGTTGGATCTAGCCATAAAACCCCTCAAAACCGAGATATACTTTATGTTAAATGATTCTAGCATCAAATATATTTCTACATACAAAGTGTTCCTAGAAAAATAGCTAAATGGCTTAGTAACATTTTCTTTGGGTTAAAAACACAATTTTTGTACCTAAAATGTGAAAAATACAAAGTTAAGGGCCCAAATTGACATATCACGAATTCTGATGGATGAGGTGTGTTAAAACAGTTTCAATAAAACAATTTCTGGAAATATACTCATTTGGAGGATTAAAAACATAAATTTCAAGCTTAATGGGCTAAAAATGACATTTTCGGCCCAATGAGGCCCATTATGCGAGATTTTCTGTTTTGGAGGGCCAAAACTGTATTTTTCTGTAAAACAGTGGACTATAAGTGTTCCAAGTCCTTTTCAAAGGTTTAAAATGCTTTTTAAATTTAAAAAGGACCAAAGTTGCAAAAATTTTACAATTTGGGCCAAAATTGTCAAAGTTGCGAAAAAGAAGGGCTATTACCGAGAAAACTGCAATTTCAGGGACTAAAACTGTTTTCATTGAAAAATATGCTGAAAAATATCAATTTCAATAATTTTTGGTGTTAAAATGTCAAGAAAAATGATTTAAGGATCAAACCGGAAAGTTATTTAATTAAAGGGTTGAAAAAGTAATTTTTACAAACAATGAAGGGCTAAAAACAGAAAACTTCCAAGGCTAATTCAATACACGCAATTTGATCAAATGATGGCACCGCGACTATCGACGAAATACAATACACAACAATACCAAAAGTCGTTGTTAAACGAATTGGTTCGGTCTCGAACCAATAAAAATCCGAAACTACTAACACGACGACACTACGATTCATACAAGTAACGTTTGGGAATTCAATATACATGCGAGTGTGCACAGACGTCTACGCACCATCTTTGGGCCCCAAAAGTGTAAAATCTTGTTTGTTGGGCCTAGCTAGCCCAATGACCTGATCTTAAGGCCCGGAGACCTCTATCTTACGAAGTGTTGGGTTTTACCGATCTAACACAACGTAAAAGGACTTTCAATGGCTTGTATACTACTGGTCCCCAAGGGTCCTTTGGTATTGCTAGTAAAGTCGACATTTCATGCGAGGCGGGTCTGGGACCCCTCGTACATTTTTTTTATCCCCCAACCGGTTAATGGAGTCATCGGGGCCTTCGTGGCCTCTTTCTCTTCGGATGTGGGACTACACGTAGTCATGGCGGTTGGATAACGTGATTAGTACGGACGAAGCCTACGGGATCGTTAGTATAGCTATAAACTGGTCGTTTGTGTAATGCGTGTTTGTAGCAATTAATCATGCTCAAAAATAATCCAACGTCGCCTGGGACTGACACTACACGCTATGCAATGGTTTCAATGTGACTTCATGTAATTCAAGGAATTAGGAAAACATCGGGTTTTCCTAGGGTTTTTTCAATACATACAGATTCGAAATGCATACAACTTTAACGAACAATTGTTTTACAAGTATAGAAACAAACAAGCATACCTATGGATCTTCACAAACGTTTTCAAAAGCTTTACTTTTCAGAAAATATCAGATTTTCTGGTGGTTTTCAAACGATATGAAACATTGTTTTTTTTAAAATACCGCTTATGAACTCACCAACATTTCACATGTTGACGTTTTGCAAAATACTTGTATTCTTAAGGAACCAGTGAATCAAAGGAAATCATATTCAGTGATGGCTTGCAGTTTATTTATGTACGAATCGAACAATTTATTTTTGGGAATGTAATGTTTAAACAATATACTTCATGTAAACTCTACTGGTTGTACTATATTAATGCATGGTGATTAATGTTGTTACGTTTCATATATATTCAATGTTATGGTATTCAATTGAGTCACGACAGCCCCCGAACGTTTCCGCCGCCTGGTTCGGGGGTGTGACAGGTTGGTATCAGAGCTTTGTTTATAGTGAACTAGCATGTCGAACCACACATTGATATGCAACTATAAACCAAAAGAGGGACTAACATAACTCTGAACAAAACAAGTAAATAAAACACCCTTACTTGCATTAGGAATAGGAACATAACGCCGAACCAAACACAATAATGCTAGTATCTCGGTTAATTCGGGACTGTTCTTAGGGATACCAAGGAGTGGATGTAGCCTGATCAACTACATTCTCTCCAAAGTAAAACTAACACATGTCTTGAAGAGATCGGGATAGCTAGGGAACCTAAAACTATACCCTTATCACCAAAAAGAGAACGTTCGCTTAGTCTGTACAATAGTCATAGCACCTAGGAATAATGTTAGCATATTTACATACTCGCGCAGACAGCATGGCTGGTTTTCATCACCCTGGAGACCCCTATTTCCCTAATCAGGGAAACAACGGGTGGCTAGAGGAGGAGGAGCCTGAGGAAGAGCAGCAGGGTATCCAGTTCCGTCAGGTCCTAGTAGCTCACGGGATGCTTGAGGATGAACCGGGAGAGAATCCAGGGGAAGCACACGACGTCGGACCCGACGAATACGTAGACACTGACTACGAATTTGGAGAGATCAACGACGACGAGGAAGGTCAAGTCGGGGACCAGGACCCCGTCCCGCCTACAATACATAGACACTTACTTCTCTCACAATGGTGAAATCAGGTGCATCCAAAAAACAATCCAGGGCTTCAGGTTCCGTGAATCCAACTGGTTATGATTCTCCAACAACAGCTTCAAGCAATTTCAGAGCAATATTTGAAGATCACCCCTCTTACAATGCCCCAACCAAGCTTATGATCAAATTTCTCAAAAACCATGGTCCATTCGATGCCTTTACAGACGTCGTTCCAGTTTCAACACTCTTTAAATGTGCTTTTTCTGCATATCGACCATTGGAGAACCACCAAGAAGTGCACCTCAACCTCATCAATGATTCCTTGGTCATCTTGACCAAAGAGAAGTTTTTATCCACCATTAATCTTCTAATTCACCCCTCCATCAAGATCTTCTCTCCATCCATGTCTGGCATCACAAATGCACTCTACCAGATGGGATATCAAAAACCAATCCGAGGGATTGGTGAGTTTCAAAAGAACCAGCTGCCTGTGGTTTGGCAGTTTGTGTGCCATTTTGTCATCCGCTGTCTATCCGGCAGAACCGGAGGCATCGACAACATGGGTTTAAAGCTGCTAGAACTGGTGTGGAGCATCTACACAGGCCATGATGTCAACTATGGGCAGATTCTTTGGGACGATTTCCTCCAATATATCCCCAAAGAGCACCCAAGGGAGAACCCAACCGAGCTCACATTTGCTCGATTCTGGTCTCTATGCATCTCAGACTTACATGCGGATGCTGGCATTGACATGGGCAGTGACATCAACTTTTTTGTCACTAAGGATCTAAAAAGGTACAACCCCTCTTCTGATCAAACTTTATTTGGACCTATCCACAAGCTTCCCACCCATATTCTCACTTTTCTTGGTCTTGAGACTGCTGATGTCTCTGACCACATTGAGGCTACGGAGGGTATTGCCCCATACCTTTCTACCCCGCCTCTTCCATCCGCAGCCATTATCCCTGAGGGTACTGCAGTCCCCTCTGCAACTACACTATCCAACCTTTCTTAAAGAAGAAAGATTGTGGCATCAAAGAAGAAACAAAGCACACCTAAGAAGGATGCTCCAAAACGAATCGCACCCTCAAAGAAACGCAAAACAAGACCTCCTAAAACCATATCTAGCACTGATTCAGATGAGGATAGGCAACCTATCTCTATCCTCAAGAAAAGGAAAACAACCGAAACCACTAGCCATATGCGTGACCGGACCGATGCTGAAGCCTCTCAAAAGGCTCCAGTAGTCCTTGGGGTGGCTGCACACCCATTCGATACCTGTATTGTTTTCGAGTCAGACTCAGCAAGTGAGTCTGATTCCCATCTACGTGGAGACTCCCCCCAGTGCACTCCCAAGAGGATGCCACTGGTTCACGCCCTAAGGTCTCCAGGGCTTCCCGACTACATATCTTTTCCCTAGAGGAGTTGCGCTTCGTCCTTCTTTCTGTTACCCAAACACTTCAAACACCTTCCCACCCGCAGGGCACTTCTTTCGCCCATGCCAGAACTGGGCCGAGGCCAGACTTGACCACGGGTCAAGGAGACCGAGGAAGCCCAATAAATCCTACTCTACTTTCATCTTTCACAGGTGGTTTAGGCATGGTGAGCACAAATGTTCAAGGATCCGTGGACCCGAAGGACACTTCGGTGCGTTTTGAAGGATTTGACGGAGATAACTCGAATGACTCTTGGTTACAGTACAATCCGATAACTGAGTCAGATAAAAAGAAGTATGTTGCTTTCAAACGGGCCTTCCAAGCCCGCAAGGAGCAACAGATCAAACAGCAGCAACAGAAAGACCAGGAGATCCAGTCTGTGGCTAGGTATTGGGCAAATGCCATCAGTAATGCCCATACCGTAGCCTCATTCACGAAGCTAGTCTATAAGGGGTGTTTAAGGAAATTGCCTATAAAATGGCGATCGAATGGGTATCCACTCTTACCCACCGCACTCTTGACTAGTGGAGGGTCGTTAGCCGAACGGGTAGGATAGGACATAAACCTTCCATTATAAGTATAATGAAGTACAAAAGTAACTAAATGCTTTTACAAATTCCCAAATCATAGTTACTTTAGGCAAAATGTGAAATTGTATGCTAATCCATCGAATTACACTTTGTACCCTTGTCAAACGTTAGTGGAGCGTGTGTGGTTAACCGGCACACTAATTTGGGGATGACATTGGTAGCGAAGGGTGGCTCGATGTTTATCATAGATCAATGGAGCATGTGTGGCTAACCAACACATTGATTAGGTGATTGTAGCATTGAGTGCACCACGTAGATTCGTATGGTTATTCACACCTTATTTGTGATCCTCGGCATCCCAGTCACAAATAGAAGGGCATAATCAAGATTAAAAATGCCATTGAAAAGTTAAGCTCTAGGAGTTTCAATTCATTTAAAACTTAAATTTCCTTTTCGTTTTTCATGGTGGAAATTGATAAATCGTCATTTACCTACCTTCAAATATTCTGCAAATAGATTACGGCATCCCTCTTCTAGGTTGTAGAGTATTGTGTTGGATCCTAGCCTTAATGTTTCATTTGGGTGTTACACCAAGGATTCTAATCAACCTAACTTGAATTTTCTCCCGTTTAGTAGATGTCTAGTTCTGACAATCATGGTCTTCCCAAATCCCTTGGAACAAGTTTACCAAATGAAGATGATATTCTGCGATATGATCGAGGAACAAGAAATCATGCTTCACTTCCTCCACCTCCTCTAATTGTTCTCCCTAACCCACAAGTTTGAAGGCTTGAAAAGTTCAAGCTCACTCAAGCCCTTTTGGCAAGTAAACATGAAGATGGGAAACATGTGTGTGTACATGTCTTAGAGATGAAGTCACACAATTATAGGTTAAGGATGTTGGGTGTCGAGATTTCAGGTGAGTTGATTGTTGATTGGGTTCTTCAGTCGCTTCCTGAATCATATAGTGAGTTCGTTAGAGAGTACTATATGATGGATCATGACGTGACCCTCATTGATTTGACCTATCAGCGATGGTTTGGCGAGCTGGTCAAGCAAATTTGTCTGTTGAATCAAACTCCCAAACTTCAATGGACATTGAAAATGGTGACATTGGAGATCCAGAAAAGGTAAATTCTAAGATAGTTCCTTGTGCCATTCCAAAAGAGTCCATTTGCTTTTATTTCCAAGAGAAGGGGCATTGGAGACGAAGCTGCCCTATTTACCTAAGAGATCTAAGAGATGGGAGAGTCAAGACGTATGGCTCTACTTCAGGTAAAATCCATTAACTAACTCTTTTAAGTTCCTATTCTAGATTCTTAATACATGATGTGATAAGATTACATTTTGATGTTTTGTAGGATCGAGGAAAAGAGAGGAAGCTTAAGGGAAGAAGTGAGCTTAATCTAATCGTGAAGAAATGGATTTCGATCGCATTGCTTGAAGATTGGATTCTTGAGCTAGTACTTGGAGTTAGAATAGATTGCTTAGGAATATGTAACAGCATAGTTTTTCAGTTGAATTGCATTGTAAGGACAAATTTTTCTGCAATAAAATAAATTTTGGTTTTATATTATTTATTTATCCTTGTAATGGCATGTATGAAAAAATTGATGTTTGAATGTTTCTATTATTAGCAATAATGGATTTGATTCTTAATTATGTTATTTTTGGAAATATCAAGAATTTACCAAATAGGGAGAGTTTCTCATCGCCCAAGTTTCAGTTGGACAGAAACTTGGAATCATACAACTTGGTTGCGTGATAAATGAGAGACTTCATATTTGGAAATTAGACTAATTCTTTGACAAAGTGTCAAGTGAAGGACTAGGAGATCGGGTACACTAGGTTGTGCGTTGATCAAGTCCACCATAAGAGTGATAAAGATATTCGTCATGATTTACTAAATTTTGGTAAATAAGATTATACTTATAAGATTGAGTATAATTCTGAGTTGATTGAAAAGGTTTCAATAAATATCAGAACGAATAAGAAGAATCGAGTAGGCAGAAAGATAAAAATTTCTCTATTCTAAGAAGAAGGGAGAGTACCTTTTATTGTGTTTTATGATAAGTCTTAATGATTAAGAACCATATATAAATTGATCCTCTAAGTGAGTCTTAGTGCATGTGTATGTCTAAGAAGAGGAATTGAGAATTATGGAAATGGTTAAAATCAAGAAGTCAGTCATACTTCGTTCCAACATCAAGTCTTAGAGTTATACTCCAAGATTGTGAATTGAGTGACAAGTCTCAACAAGGTTTATAACACTCAACAAATGTGGAATTTGGAAAAGTTTTCTTATTCTTGCACATTTGAAATTGGTAAGTTGTGTTGTCTTGGATAAGACAAAGATCAACTAGGACCAATTATGTGGAGTGTTTTGTCTAGATGAAAAACTACACTAACTCTTAAATATTTGTTTTTTCTAGGAAAGTTTCCTGACAAGAGAATCATATATATCAAGAGTTCAGTGGGAGTTTTAATGATCTTGAAAAAGGTATTAAGAACAAATCAAGAATAAACCTTATCAATCATCACTAGCACATGACTTGAGGTTTACAACCTATCGTGTTGACATTATTTTGTTTCTGTGCAATTCCAATTGAGTTAATTATGCATGTGAGTTCTACGAGTTCACATTTGAATGCATAAAGGCAAAGCGCCCTTATCGATGGAAAGTACATTGATATGTAAGGATAAGTTGTTGAACTACTTGGAAGACATGGTGGGCACTCGTGTTACCATAAGGCAAGAAATAAAGATTAAAAAAGTTCAGTCCATATGAGTTTGGATTTGTCGCAAACTTTGGTTTTGGAAAATTCACATGGATAAGTGTCATAAGATTCCCTCCTTCATGAAAATGATTGTGAGGAAATGCTTTCACTAAGAGAGATTTTAAGAAGATAGCAATTGTGAAAATTGTATTCTCAAATTTGATTATGGTTACGGCATCCCTTTCCATAGTTTGAATTGTGAGATTTGGCAATTAGTCTAACATTTGGGACTTAGTAACATAAGTTATGAATTTGTCTAGACACACATGTAAGCTATCTAAGGCAAAGGTGTATAAAGTTAAGAAGCTTAGATAAAGGCTTATCAAAGCATCTAGTATTAGAAATATGAACTTCATAAATTCAATAAGTATTGCTTTCTGGAAGTTCAGCTGTTTTCTGAATACATGTCAAAGCTAGTGGGAGCATAAGTGTTATGCTTATATGATAATAATCATCCTGATAGTGGGAGCATAAATGTTATGCTTGTATGATTATTAAGGCAAGTATTGCAAGTTAGCAATATTAATTATAGAAAACAAGAGTTATACTTTGCAAAGTCGCAAGGGTTGAAAAGTTGTTTTCCTATAATTATGGGAGAGAATATTATACTTCATTTCAAAATCTAAAGCTTAGATTGAAAAATTTTAATAAATTTAGTCAAAGGATACATAGTGTGTTCTTAAATTTCAATTATGATTACGGCATCCCTCTTCATAGTTCGAATTGTAAGAACGTGACACATAAAATATTATGGCAGAAGATTGATAAAGTATCATATCTTTATGTAAGACATTATGCATTGTGTCCCATACGCTTCGGGTATAGGATCGATTGCAAATGCTATAATATTTGACCATTCTAAAATTTTCCAAATGTCTAGCGCATTAAGAGGGAAAAGGATTAGAATCGGTTTTGACTAAAATAATTAAACAACTATCAAAGGACGATCCAAAGTTTGCTGAGGATTGGTCGCTTGTGAGTAGTTAGAAGTATGGTATTGGATGGACCATATCGACGTTATTATGAATAGATAAGATTCTATTAGGAATGAGTTTTCATATGGCAAATATGGAAATGTTTCCATATTGGGAGTTGGATATTGAGAGTCTATGTCTAGATTAGAAACTTTTATGCAAGAAGGATGTTCAAAAGAATGTACTTTGAATGTGAGACTTCGCGTCTATGGAATTGTCTTGTAACAATTCCTAAGAGAGTACTTTGAAATTTTATTGGCCAAGTCTTTGTGACTTTTGTGTTATAACTTTACAAAAGTATCGTTGCATAAAATGTTAGAATCTAACATATTCTAATAGTGGCAAGAACCTCGTACTCTTACACTAACGATGAGGATTGGGAATTATGAAATGAGTTTCAGTGGAAAGGTTTTCGATTGATCCATTTCACAAAGCATGGACCATAGGAAACCAAGTGTGCATGCTTGGAGCACGGGACAATTGTTGTTGTAATTCAAGTAATGAGTTGATTATCCGAAACATTAAATGATAAATAATGAGTAATCAATATGGTGGATAAGTAGAAGTGTTTTATTTACTCTCACAAGTTTGGGGCCATATAGGATTAAGTATTATTGTTATGTTTCAGTTTGCATGTTTTGACTTCCAGAATAATTGGGTTATTCGAACCTCCACAGTCGATCATACGTTGGAAGTAGGTATGAAGGAAGACTATCTCCCCCTACTGTCACTAGCACATAGCATCATATCATACTAGCACATAAACACATCACAAGTAGTAGTAATACCTAGATGAATATCACAGAGACAATCATCTACATACAACTCCTATTGGTGGGCAGGCATTGTGGCCGTAGACCCGCCGCTACTGGAAGGTAGCTCACCTCGAAGTAGCTGCTGATCTGATCGGGAACTGACTGTCTACTGCTGCTGCTGCTGCTCCGGAAATCCTCCGGCTGAAATTCCCACAACATACTCAATCAAACACTGCTAACTGACCTTTGGGTAAAATGACCATTTTACCCCTGATCATGCCCTGAGTCAAAGTCAGAATCGACTTTCAGTTGACCCGACTCACCGAGTTGGCTCTCCAACTCGTCGAGTCCCTACCCAAACGATTGTCCTGAATCCCGTTTCTACTCGTCGAGTTAGGCGATGACTCGACGAGTTCTCCTTCTAAACTGATATTCAAGTCCTTCATCCTACTCGCCGAGTTGTATGAACAACTCGTCGAGTTCATCTTCATCCGATGAATCACTTATGCTAAGACTCGTCGAGTTGTATGAATAGCTCGCCGAGTCCGTTCTTGATCTAAGGAGATTGCCTTGAACTCGCTGAGTCAGGGCATTGACTCGCCGAGTTCCTCCAGAGATGAGTTCAGCTTCCAACTCACTGAGTCACACCCCGTGACTCACTGCTCACTCGACACTACGAAAAGGGGACAAACTCAGAGACTTGCGAACCGACTCTCTGAGTCAGATGAACGACTCGCCGAGTCGTTACCATGCAAACACTAACTACACGGATTTGCTCGATTCCAGTCCATGCCATTCACAGATCTGGGTTCCTAGAGCATGAATCACACGTAAAGTTTCCAACTTTACGTGTAGATATTCACCCATAAGGGTTTTAGGGTTCAAAATACACCCAAAAGGGTAGATCTAGGGTCTTCATGCAATGAGGGTCCATAAAGGCAACAGATCTGAGCTCTTGGAGCTCAACCATGCCTAGATCTAAGGGCCAATCAGCTTATTACGAAATAATTTGCACATGCAAGCTTGGGGATTGGCTCAAGAATGACTTAAATGAAGTAATAAGCATAGAAACAGGGGGGAAACGGGTTATACCTCAAAGGAACTGTTGAGAGAGCACAAAGATGCTTGGATTCCTTCCCTTCCTCTTGATATACTCCCCCTTTTGCCTCAAAACCTTCAAGGACACACAACAATTGCTTCAAACTCTCAATGAACAAGCTTAGAACGAGGGTTGGGAGCTCTGAGGGTGAATGGGGGCTGGCCTGGGGCGGATATGTAACAAACCGAAATTCATATCCCTAATTGTAACCCTTCTTGCGACTCGTTCCGATCATCCAATCGCCGTTTCCGATTTCGTTTTCGATTTCGGCATTTTATTAAGTCATTATTGTATATTTTGTGTTATGACTTAATGAGTGTCCAAATGCCCCTAGAACTCATTCTAACGCCTCATATTAATGATCGGAACATTTCTAGAATCAGCCATATCGGGTTACGGCAAATTGGCCGGGTGCGACAAAAAGCCCCGTTTAACGTTGGTATCGGGTAGGATTCCACCGTGTCCTGAACTTAGGACCTATTTAAACATGTTCAAGCTATCATTTGAAGCTTTTTCTCTCTCTCACTACTCTCTCTCTAACCTCTCTCCTAAATCCAAGTTTAAAGGTCCAAATCTAGAGTTTAAGGTCTCAAATCTTTAAGGTACCTTCCTATACTCATTTTGCATCATATTGAGCCTTCAAATTCGAGTTTAAACCATGGATTAGGACCATTACCATGAGTTTACGGCCCTAGAATAGTCCTAGGCCGTAAACTCATATAAAGGGGGTTTTTGGAGTAACAAAACCCTTCCAAACCTCAATTGGACCTTGAATAATGTTAGATGACTTTATGGAATGAGCTTAGAATGCCTTGGACCATGAATTAAAGCCTTGTATATGATTTTACGGCCCTGGAAGGTGCCTAGGCCATAAACACATATTTAAAGGGGTTTTTAAGCCATTTAACCCTTCCAAGACACAAACAAGACTTAGATATGACTTTTAGAATATTGGAAATGGACCTAGAACACCTTAAACATAAATTTTGAAGGGTTTGTGTGAGTTTACGGCCAAGGCTGGTGCTTGGGCCGTAAACTCCTTAAACATGGGTGTAAACTCACTTCTAAGGTGTTAGAAAGTCATCCAACACCACCAAAAGCCTTGGAATAAATCATAGGACCAACCAAAAATAGTTTAAGGGCTTTAAACACATCAAAACCTCACATATGAGAGTTTACGGCCATAGAACATGCCCCATGGCCGTAAACTCCTAAATGTGTGTCAATTGGTCCCCCAAATTCATTTCTAGGCTTGTGGGAATTTTTAGAATCACATGTGATTAATTTTGGGACCTTAAAAACAATTATTCGAGGAGATATGAGAGTTTACGGCCATAGGCCCCATGCCAAGGCTGTAAACTCCCTTAAGTGTTGTATTTGGTGATTTTAATTCATTCCAAGCCTTAGGTTAAATTATTCCAAACATTTCCAAGTGTCAATAGCCATTTGTGACCCTTTAAGCACCATAAACCACCCCACCATGAGTTTACGGCCGTAAACTCATGGGGAACGGGTGTTTAGGCCGTAAACTTCATTAGGGAGTTTACTCTTGGGGAGTAAACTCAAATCCCAAGTCCCTTGCTTCAATTCTCGTCCGTAGATGTCACCCGGGTCACTCCAAACACCCGTTTTGAGGTGTTTTCGTTCGTTGGAGTGTAATATCGTATCTAATTAGAGTTTATAAATCTAATTAGATATATTTGTATATCGTTTCGTATTACATAGGAACCTCGCGTGTTATCAAACCTTAAATCGACACTTAGCATCCGGAACGTCGCGCTTCTCAACCGGTGAGTTCATACCCCTACCCTTTTTCACTGTTTTCAATGTTTTCAGGGGGGGGAATACAAGCAAAAAGTACAAGTGTATTTTGTACTTAAACTAATTTTCAACTCAATGGTTTTACTTACTAAATGTTTTGATTTCCAAAGATTTGTGATAACTGACGTTTCGAATTGTAGGTTAAACATAAATTTCTTTTAAGAGTGTTATAACTATATTCTCTTTGAATAAGAAATCATACTAATCATATTTAAGATCAATACGAATGAAATCTAGTACGAATTACGAATTACGAATACGAATTACGAATACGAATACGAATACGAATACGAATACGAATACGAATACGAATTACGAATACGAATACGAATACGAATACGAATATGAATACGAACTACGAACTACGAATACGAATACGAATACGAATTAAGAATACGAATACGAATACGAATTACGAATACGAATATGAATTCGACTACGAATACGAATTCGACTACGAATGCGAAATGACGCCTTTGGTTGACACTAAGACTACGAAAATACAGTTAGTGTACTCCTTGAGTGTCACCAGAGTTTCGAATCTAATACTAAAATACGCCTCTGGACCTCTACTGAGTTTCAATTATATCCGCCTCAGAATGTCGACAGAGCTTCGAATACACAACTAATATACTCTTTTGGAACTCAGCGGAACTTCGAAAATACTGTAATGTACGCTTCTGTGTGATTCCAAATATTCGAAAATACAACTAAGTTTGTAGGTTATAGTCATACGAATGTAGTATATCTAGGATTTTAGAATACTTAACTAATACTACACATGTGGTAAGTACTAATACTTTGAAATCAAACCTAAGAACCAAACAACTCAACACATAGGAAAATATGGGATTTTCCTGGGATAACATAACAACTAGTAACGAACTTATAATCAAATAGCCAATTCAACACATAGGAAAATATGGGATTTTCCTGGATAGCATAACAAAACATAAGCGAATAAAGTAACAAACGAATAACTAAAACTATAAGGAAAATATGGGATTTTCCTGGAATAACACAACCAACCGTTTTCGAAATTGTAACAAAGGATAACCAAACCGTTTTCATAAGAAAATATGGGATTTTCTTGATCAACAACTTTTCCAGAAAGTAAAGGAACTCGTTCTTTCCAAAACTAAACCGCTTATGAACTCACCAGCTTTATGCTGATTTTCAAACTGCTTGTATTCTCAGGTCAGCGATAGACAGGTACACCGCAACCTTTTAGAGAAGACGGAGCGTCCCGAAGACTCGTCTTTACTTTTGTTCAAATTACATATGTAAAACACTTGTATAACTTTACTTTCAAACAGATGTAAACAATATTATGTAATGTAATGTTTTGTGATTACTGCTTTACTATGTGCATTGGATTTGATACTCAACGTGAAGTCAACCCCGGAAATGTTTCCGCCTTTGGTTTTTGGGGTGTGACAGGATGTGATGTTTGAATAGGGTGCAAACCCCTGAAACTTAGGGTTTCATCCAACAGCGGTGACTCGCCGAGTCCAGGATATGGACTCGCCGAGTCGCCAACTTAAGCGTGTCCCGGGTCCCGTACCTACTCGGCGAGTCGGACCTATGACTCGCCGAGTCCAAGGCTAAAAAAAAGAGAATACTCAAATAAGATTTACGTACCAGGAACCAGGTGCTACAAATCTCCCCCACTTATTTTAGACTTCGTCCTCGAAGTCTGCTGCTCGATCTTGAAACAGCTCGGGGTAATGCTCCATCATCTCATCCACCGGCTCCCAAGTCCATTCCGAACCCTTGCGGTGCTGCCATTGCACCTTCACTAGCTCCACCTTCTTGTTCCACAAATCCTTCGACTTCCTGTCGAGGATTGCGACTGGGCGCTCAATGTAATTCAGGCTGTCATCAACCTGAATATCCTCTAATGGCACTACCGCTGAATCGTCCACTAGGCACTTCCGCAGCTGAGAAACATGGAAAGTATTATGGATCTGGCTGAGCTCGGATGGCAAATCCAGCCTATACGCCACCTTGCCCACCCGGGCTACAACCCTGAACGGTCCGATGAACCTCGGGCCCAACTTGCCCCGCTTCCTGAATCGAATGACGCCTTTCCAAGGCGACACCTTCAGGAGAACCATATCCCCAACTTGGAACTCCAAGTCGGATCGATGCTTGTCGGCGTAACTCTTCTGTCGACTCTGAGCAGTCTGAAGCCTGCTCCGCACCTGCTGGATCCTCTCGGTCGTCTTGAGCACCACTTCGGTGCTCCCCATGACTCTCTGACCAACTTCACCCCAGCATATCGGGGTCCTGCACCTCCGTCTGTACAACATCTCGAAGGGCGGGCGGTCGATACTCGCGTGGTAGCTGTTGTTGTAGGAGAACTCGGCCAAGGGAAGATAAGTATCCCAGCTACCACCGAAGTCTAGCACGCACGCCCGCAACATATCCTCCAGAGTCTGGATGGTCCGCTCACTCTGACCATCCGTCTGCGGGTGAAAGGCGGTGCTAAAATGCAAACGAGTGCCCAACTCGTCATGAAATCTCTTCCAAAATCTGGAAGTAAAACGCACATCCCTGTCCGAGATAACTGATACTGGCACCCCGTGCCACGCCACGATCTCCCTGATATAGATGTCGGCCAATTTCTCGGCCGATATGCTCTCCTGAATCGGGATAAAGTGAGCACTCTTGGTTAATCGATCCACGATGACCCAAATTGAATACACTCCACGCGCGGTCATGGGTAGCTTCGTGATAAAATCCATCGTGATATCTTCCCATTTCCACAGTGGAATATCCAACAGCTGCATCTTTCCATGCGGTCTCTGATGTTCGGCCTTGACCTTCCTACAGGTCAAGCACCGCTCGACGTACCATGCCACATCCCGCTTCATGCAGGGCCACCAATAATCTAGACGAAGATCCCTATACATCTTCGTTGCCCCGGGATGAATAGAGAACCGGGACTTGTGCGCCTCCTCCATCAAAATCTGGCGCACACCTCCGTGATACGGCACCCACACCCTACGGTGTAGTGTCAATAGTCCTCGCCTGTCATAATCAAAGGAGGAAACCTGACCCACCACACGCTCGCTCTTCCGATGTTCCTCCTTGATAGCCTCCTGTTGGGCCTCCCGAATCTGCTCCAACAAGGGAGTCACTACGGTCATCCTCATGCACATATCCCTGATCGGCGCCGCCTTGCGGCTAAGCGCATTAGCCACCACGTTGGCCTTCCCCGGGTGGTAAAGGATCTCACGATCATAATCCTTCACCACGTCCAACCACCGACGCTTCCTCATGTTCAGATTCTGCTGATCCATGAGGTACCTCAAACTCTTGTGGTCCGTGTAGATGGTACATCGAACCCCGTAGAGGTAATGCCGCCAAATCTTGAGGGCAAAAACCACCGCCCCTAACTCCAAATCATGCATCGGGTAGTTCGCCTCGTGAGGCTTGAGCTACCTCGAAGCGTAGGTATTGACATGTCCCCTCTGCATCAGTACCGCGCCCAACCCTGAAATGGACGCGTCGCAGTATACCACAAAATCCTCTACGCCCTCTGGCAGGGCTAAGATCGGCGCCTCGCACAGTCTCTGTCTCAGTGCCTCAAATGCAGCCTGCTGCTCGGGTCCGCACCGAAAGACCATGGCTTTCTTCGTCAGCCGTGTCAGGGGTACGGCTATCTTGGAGAAATCCTGAATAACCCTCCGATAGTAGCCTGCTAATCCCAGGAAACTCCGAATATCAGATGGAGACTTCGGAACCTCCCATCTCATCACGGCTTCGACCTTGGCTGGATCGACCAGAATCCCGTTCTGGTTGACGAGGTGTCCGAGAAATTGCACCTCGTGCAACCAAAACTCACACTTGGAGAACATGGCATACAAGCTCTCCCTCCTCAGGGTCTCTAACACCTCTCTCAAATGCTCCTCATGCTCCTCCTGGGTATTGGAATAAACCAAGATGTCATCGATAAAGACTATCACAGACCGATCCAGCATCGGTCTACATACACGGTTCATGAGGTCCATAAACGCGGCAGGAGCATTGGTGAGCCCAAACGGCATCACCACGAACTCATAATGGCCATAGCGCGTTCGAAACGCGGTCTTCTACGTATCCTCCTCCCTGACCCTCATCTGATGATAACCCGAACGCAAATCAATTTTGGAGAACCAAGATGCTCCCTGAAGCTGGTCAAAGAGGTCATCAATCCTCGGGAGTGGGTAACGGTTCTTCACCATTACCTTGTTCAGCTCCCGGTAATCTATACACATCCGATGCGACCCGTCCTTCTTTTTCACAAACAGAATCGGGGCTCCCCAGGGTGAACTGCTCGGACGAATAAATCCCTTGTCTAGCAACTCCTGCAGCTGTGTAGACAACTCCTGCATCTCAGGAGGAGCCAACCGATACGGCGCCTTGGCTATCGGAGCCGCACCAGGAACAAGGTCAATCCTGAACTCCACCTGTCGCTCCGGAGGTATCCCAGGAAGCTCCTCCGGGAAAACATCTGCAAAATCTCGAACCACTGGAACCTCGCTCACTGTCGCCTTACCCGCCTCCTGGGTATCCATCACATACGCGACATATCCTGCGCATCCCTGCTGAAGATAGCGCCTAGCCCTCGCTGCTGAACATACAGTGGGTCCGCCATGTGGCCTCTCGCCATGAATCACTAACTCTCCCCCACCTGGGGTCCTGACTCGCACTAGCTGCTGCGCGCAATTTATCACTGCCCCATTAGGGCTCAACCAATCCATACCTATAATCACCTTGTTCCCACGCAGCAGAATGGGAACCAAGTCTACCAAGTAACGCTCCTCAAACAAACGCAGTACGCAATCTCGAAATACCATCGATGCCCGCACCGATCGATCATCAACAATCTCTACCTCTAAAGGGCAATCTAACTCGCCCGAAGACTCCCGAAACTTCTTGCTAAGCACAAGGGAAACAAATGATCGGGACGCACCCGAGTCGAACAACACCTGAACTGGGATGCCGTTCACATGGAACGATCCTAATGCATACATATACATACGGAGCACATATCAATATCATAACATCATGAAAAAATAAAAGAGATGGAAAGAATCATACCCGTCACCACATCGGGTGCGGCGTGTGCCTCCTCGGTAGTCAGCTGAAACGCTCGGCTCCTCACCACTGGAGCCTCTGCCTTGCCCTTCCGGCCATCCGTGATCCACAGGGTCGTTGGAGCTGGCGCCTTCACCGGCGCTGAAACTGTCAACTGGGGGCAATTGGCCTTCTTGTGGCCCCTCTGGTTGAAATGGAAACACAGCAACTCAGACGTCTGAATAACTGCTTCCGGAGCAGTGCAATCCCTGCTAAAGTGCCCAGACTTGCCACACTTGTAGTAGCCTGATGATCCCAACCTGCACGCCCCCTCGTGCATCTTGCCGCATTTCCTGCAGTGTCCCCGTCCTTGTTGGCCTTTCGGCCCCGCATCTGATCCCTTGGGCTTCTTCCCCAAAGCCCCTCCTGACTGACCCTCTTCTGCCTTCCGTTTCTGGATGTGTTCCAAATCTATCTCCCTCTCCCTCGCCCTGGCAATCATGGAGTCCAGGGTAGGGCAAGCCGAAAAGCTAACAT
Source organism: Lactuca serriola (assembly GCF_051521515.1). Taxonomy (NCBI): domain Eukaryota; kingdom Viridiplantae; phylum Streptophyta; class Magnoliopsida; order Asterales; family Asteraceae; genus Lactuca; species Lactuca serriola. Next base: position 91,488,997 of record NC_136413.1, on the reverse strand, counting down.
GCTCCCGGATGTCAGCTTGTAGCATATCATGAACACGGGTCCTCCTCATATCCTCGTCACCAGCATACTGGGGCACCAACAAAGCCCTCTCCCGGAACTTGGCGGTGATCTCCGCCACAGTCTCCGTCGTCTGTCTCATGTCTAGAAACTCCCTGGCCAGCTGCTGAAGCTCGACAGCCGGCGCAAACTCTGCCCTGAACCTGGTCACAAAGTCCGACCAGGTCATAGCCTCGATAGCCGAGGCTCCCAACGAGTCACCCACTGACTCCCACCAATCACGAGCTCGGTCTCGCAAGCACCCTGCTGCATACCTCACCTTTGAACCCTCGGGGCAGAAGCTAGTCAACTGTGCAGACTCGATGTCTGCAATCCATCGCCTGGCAGCAATGGGGTCTTTCACCCCGTGGAAATCCAGCGCACCACTGCCCCTGAAGTCCTTAAAGGACAGGGTGCGAGGATCCGACTGGCCAGATGCCATGTCGCTCCTAAACCCCCTGAGGCGATCCTCCATCAACTCGATGATCCCTTCCTTGATCGACCCGAAGATAATGGGAGTCGACTCAAGGATACCCCTGGTGATCTCTGATGCGATGAACTCGCGTAGTCCCTCATCTACCTGCTCGGAACCTGATCCCAAACCTAACCCCTCTCCTGAACCGCCATCTACCGGCCTCGATCGAAGTACCACCATTCTGCAATACATCACAACAATCATTAGTGATACTGATACTTCCTGAGGGATCATAACTACTTACAAGTTCCCTGGTCTTATCTTGGCCTTCCTTGTTTTGGGTACGGATCCTCGGCTTTCAGTAGTACGGGCCCATACTACCTTCCACATCTACCCGTACCTTCTTCAACGACTACCTCGACTCCACCAGATCCCTTTCACTATGGCTGATCACTACTATACTCATCCTAGGCTTGCCCTAGGGAAATCTCCGACTCTACTCGATCCAGTCCTCAGCTGTTGCAGACCTCCTTGTAATGCCAATTAGCCACTACCCGAGTACCATCACACGTGACGAGGCTCAGATAACCCTTCGAGTACTCGACTCGTCCCTACAACGGTTGGACTGAAACAAGAGCTGCGCAGTAGGATCAAATCCGGTACTCTAAGATTATTCAACCCTGATCACCTGTGACGTGACGTATTCACCTAATGACTAATTCCCATTATTCAGAGTCCCACATAGCACGAAGCAAGCAACATTCAGACAAGGGAAACAACCACAAGCAACTCCGCTCTCATAGAGAGAAATTGAACTAGCACATAGTGCTAAACTTATACTATCAGGCATAACCTAAACAGGCTACCCTACTGCTGTCTACTCGATACTAGCATGCAATTCTCATACAACTGAAACACATAAAGCAGGCACATAAGGCATCACTCCTAGATCCTTAGTCCTATTCTAGCATGCTGTTCTACAAAAGCTGATAAACACAACATAAACTTGTATGGGTACTTTGGGGAATACTTACTTGAGCTCGGCCGGTCGCGCACATCACACACTTTGTTCTTTCTCGATACTCTTTTCTCAATTTTTAGAAAACATTTTCTTTTAGAAAATCCTTTAATCCCTCGATTTGAGTTCAGACACCCCCAAAGGTGTGTCCGAATCCCTCAAACCAGGGCTCTGATACCAACTTGTAACGACCCAATTTTCACGCCCAAAAATTTCGTTATAAAACATTACATAAAAGCATTAATAGTTAAAACATTGTTTGATTAAACCATTTCACATCGAAAACCAAATTGAAAACCACAACATTCGATCAATCAAATATCAGAGTATCAATCCCAGAGTAACTCGTAACTGCGGAAACAAGAGAGTGTGTGTGTGACATGTTGCTACCGCGCCGGCTCCTTTCCCCTAGCTGAGGAGGTACCTGAAACCAAAACTAAAAACCGTAAGCACGAAGCTTAGTGAGGTCCCCCACTGTACCACATACCATATAATCTCATAACATACACATATTTTCAGGCATATCTGGGTGCCCGACCTACCCCTTCGGCCCTCTCGACCGGATATTGCCTAGCATATCTGGGTGCTGGCCTCCCCTTCGGTCCTCTCAACCGGATACTGCCTAGCATATCTGGGTGCCGGCCTCCCCTTCGGTCCTCTCGACCGGATACTGGGGAACGATTTCTCCCCTCTACTACTACTACATAACATGTATCACAATATCAGAATCTATCTAACATGGCTGGGTATGACTACCCCTTCGGCCCTACCGACCGGATATCTCGGGGACTATCTCCCCCTACTGTCACTAGCACATAGCATCATATCATACTAGCACATAAACACATCACAAGTAGTAGTAATCCCTAGATGAATATCACAGAGACAATCATCTACATACAACTCCTATTGGTGGGCCGGCATTGTGGCCGTAGACCCACCGCTACTGGAAGGTAACTCACCTCGAAGTAGCTGCTGATCTGATCGGGAACCGACTGTCTACTGCTGCTGCTGCTGCTCCGGAAATCCTCCGGCTGAAATTCCCACAACATACTCAATCAAACACTGCTAACTGACCTTTGGGTAAAATGACCATTTTACCCCTGACCATGCCCTGAGTCAAAGTCAGAATCGAATTTCAGTTGACCCGAATCGCCGAGTTGGCTCTCCAACTCGCCGAGTCCCTACCCAAAAGATTGTCCTGAATCCCGTTTCTACTCGTCGAGTTAGGCGATGACTCGACGAGTTCTCCTTCTAAACTGATAGTCAAGTCCTTCATCCTACTCGTCGAGTTGTATGAACAACTCGTCGAGTTCATCTTCATCCGATGAATCACTTATGCTAAGACTCGTCGAGTTGTATGAACAGCTCACCGAGTCCGTTCTTGATCTAAGGAGATTTCCTTCAACTCGCCGAGTCAGGGCATTGACTCGCCGAGTTCCTCCATAGATGAGTTCAGCTTCCGACTCACTGAGTCACACCCCGTGACTCACTGCTCACTCGACACTACGAAAAGGGGACAAACTCGGAGACTTGCGAACCGACTCGCTGAGTCAGATGAACGACTCGCCAAGTCGTTACCATGCAAACACTAACTACACGGAATTTGCTCGATTCCAGTCCATGCCATTCACAGATCTGGGTTCCTAGAGCATGAATCACACGTAAAGTTTCCAGCTTTACATGTAGATATTCACCCATAAGGGTTTTAGGGTTCAAAATGCACCCAAAAGGGTAGATCTAGGGTCTTCATGCAATGAGGGTCCATAAAGGCAACAGATCTGAGCTCTTGGAGCTCAACCATGCCTAGATCTAAGGGCCAATCAGCTTATTACGAAATAATTTGCACATACAAGCTTGGGGATTGGCTCAAGAATGACTTAAATGAAGTAATAAGCATAGAAACAGGGGGAAAACGGGTTATACCTCAAAGGAACTGCTGAGAGAGCACAAAGATGCTTGGATTCCTTCCCTTCCTCTTGATCTACTCCCCCTTTTGCCTCAAAACCTTCAAGTACACACAACAATTGCTTCAAACTCTCAATGAACAAGCTTAGAACGAGGGTTGGGAGCTCTGAGGGTGAATGGGGGCTGGCCTGGGGCGGATATGATGTTTAAATAGGGTGCAAACCCCTGAATCTTAGGGTTTCATCCAACAGCGGTGACTCGCCGAGTCCAGGATATGGACTCGCCGAGTCTCCAACTTAAGCGTGTCCCGGGTACCGTACCTACTCGGCGAGTCGGACCTATGACTCGCCGAGTCCAAGGCTAAAAAAAAAAAGAGAATACTCAAATAAGATTTGCGTACCAAGAACCAGGTGCTACAAGTGTATAAGTCCATAACTATTTTGGTATGTACTTGACCCGATTATGAGCATGGTCATTTTGGGTTGCCTTCACCATAGCAATATATAGGATGAATTATGTAGAGAAAGGTTTAATTATGATTTATTAATGTATTATAAGAATAATATATTAAAGGAGAAATCATAATGTTTAATTAATATTAGTTAAGAATTAATTAAGAATTAATTTTGTGGCTAAAAGATATTAATTAAACTTAGGGGACTGGATTTATAATTATAAGATAATTGCAATTGGGCTATGGATTACCTAATAAAATATAGGTTGGACGAATTCTATGGGGAAGCCCATTAGAAATCGTCCAAGGGATACGTTAAAGGAATCTATGGGCTGCTTAGGGCCTAAGCAGTCAAATTAGGGTTTCCTAGTTGAAAACCCTAATATCCTACCTATATAAAGGACCCTTATGGCCCCAAAAACGTGGCTAAGACTTCCTTAGGGTTTATGGACGTTTTTGGGTGCTCCTCCTTCTTCTCTATTCATCCAAGTTGCTTAGTGGTGTTTGTGACTCCATTAGAGGTGCAACACTTGAGGCATTAAGCTTTCTGAAGCTAAGGATTAGATTGTTATTGCTATATAACAATCAAAGGTTAGATCTAAACCCTATTTTATGTTAATATGATTAATTATATGCTAGATCCAGGGTTTATAGCTTTGGATATTCAATTGCATGTTCATTAGATAAACTAGATCCAAAAGCTATTAGGGTTTGCATGTACACCATAGGAATGATGTATTGCTCAAATCCCATCAGTTGCATGTTCGATTCGGCTTCTTAGTCCATATCGAGGTTATGGAAGAATCGATTTAGGGTTTCAAGGATGACGTGAGGCCTGGGAGGCTCACGACGTGAGGTGGGTTAAGACGAATTGTCATGCAGGACTGGTCTCATGACGTGAGACATAGAACTCAAATGTGAGAGTTGTTGCAACCCAATCCCATGATCATTTTAGGGTTTCCTTCATATTTAAGCATCTCTAACCTTATTTGAGGGTTTCCTATCATCCCCAAACCCTCTTTCACCTCAGAAAACACTAGCCTTCACTCCTTGCTTGATCTTTGGTCATTTTGGAGCTTATCTTGGTTTGGAAAAAGAAGAAGAAGGTCATCTTGTGTATAGGCTTGCAAGGAATCATCATCATGATCACCTTACATTGTTTTTGGACCATTGTAAGTGTTAAAGTTTCCACCTTTATTGTTCTATGAAGCTAGACCTAGGTTTTCTCCCACTTTTTCCTCTTGGTTGTGCAAGTTTGATGGATGGAAACCATAAATTTGGCAACTTTATGAGTTATTAGGGTCTTAAGAGTAATATGGAGTTCAGATCTAGTGAATGGTTGAGTTTTTGGAACCTTGCACGAAAGTTGGTTGTCTTTTCTTCAACTTTTGACCCAAATGAGATCTAGACATGTATTGGATATATATGTCTTAAAAGCAATGACTTTCCAGTGCTTTTTGGATTTATAAGACCTTCTGGAAGGTTAGAGTTCAAGGATTAATGGATTAAGGACTTAAAAGTTGAACTTTTGGCTTTAGACTGATCTCACGACGTGAGACATGGGGCTCACGACGTGAGGGTTGAATGACCCCTTTTCTAGTTAGCTTTTTGAAGCTCATGATGTGAGAGGAGGCTCTCACGATGTGAGTTCATCTCCATTGATTTTTCTTGATTGATTTGGTCAGGGAGAGCCCGGATGAGTTTTAATCGAACTGAGTGAGATCTCACGATGTGACCAAGGGATGGTCACGACATGAGGGCAGATAGTTGGCATTGTGGGCTGTTGAGTTTGACTTTGACCGTTGACTTTATGTTTGGGTTGACTTTTAGGTCCAATTCTATTTTAGAATGTAGATTTAGGGTTTACCTTGTGTGGATTGGTAGAAGTGTCGAGCACCCATCGTTTGGCAAGAGAGCTGTTACATATGGTCGGCTTTACGATTCAGCTAAGTCTCATCCCAGTGTTTAGCGGGTCGAAGGCACCAATTTCGGCCCATGGTTTGTGGTTATTGGTTTGCTAGCTATCTATATGACCTTTCATGTGTTATATGTATACCGAGTGGGGCCTGATGAGTGTGTTATAGTATGATACTTGTCATTGTACTTGCGGTTTGAAGGCACCAATATCGGCCTAGTGGAGTATGTTATAGTATGTTAATTGACTTTGTGACTCTTTCATGTCTTGTATGTGTTTGTATGTATACCGGGGGGGGGGGGGGGGGGGAGGCTGATGAGTGTGTTGGGCGGGGCACATCGTATGCTACTAATAGATATTTTCCAAGCGGAGCCCGATGGTTGTGGGACATGTCCCACTCTATGTATGATATGTATGGTATGTGGTATTTTGGGGAACTTGCTAAGCTTTATGCTTACGGTTTTATGATTATGGTTTCAGGTACTTCCAATTCGAAAGGGAAGGGCCCGGCTCGATTGCAGCGCATCCACCCATGTTCCCATAACTTAAGAATTTTGGGATTGTACTCTGATAATTGTTGTACGTTGATTACTTTTGAATGATTGAAAAAGGGAAATCGGTGTGTTTTTGGTTGAATTAAAAATGAAAATTTTACCTTATGATTCTTAGGATGTTACAAATTTAGAAACTCCAACCAAAAAAGTTAGCAGCCTATTGTTGAAGCTTTTGAAAGGATAAAAAAGGTATTCACTATTCATATTAGTTGTAGAACCCGACCTGAACATTCTTTCTTTACTTTATTATATAAATTCATTCTTTTTATAAAAGTTGACTACTATAGCCTTCCGGGACAGACTTTGGGTCGATGATTAGCTATCATGCAAAGAAAGGGAAAAGGCATCAAGCAAGAGAAATGTTTGGGGCAGAGGTATGTACCACTGCCACCATTTATGTTAAATCTTATTACTTTCTTTATATGGTCTTGGCTACTCATTTTCTAATTTTCTTGATAGTGTGACCACTTTCACTTGATATCCAAATACAGATGGAAATAGTTATTTATTCGGTAGATAATGTTTGGTATGTAAACCCTATTTGGAGAGAATACTTCCTTTTTGGTACATTTATTGAAAAAATCATGTTTTGATGCTCTATTGATGGAGTAAATATGAAATCAAACATTAACAAATTGGCTTTCTTTGAAGGGAAGATTGATTACTTTTTTCGTTCTTGACAATTAATCACTGTTGTTGAATTAAATTTCAGAAAGAGATTCTAATGTGAAAGGAAACAACGGACAAAGCCAAGAAGAGAAAATGTTGTTATCTGCAGGGAGAAAGGTTTGATCTATGCTTCAGCATAAATAAACTCTTAAGGCATTGTTTCTTATAGTGTCGGTGTAAAAGTTTCAAATAGCTTTGCAATTTATAATAATTTATTCTTTTCTCCTTGGTTTTGATGATGTGGAAGGGAGAGATTGGTCTTGCAACACTTGAACATGATTAGGATGTACCACAAGAAGGAAGAAGAGCAATGGATAAGAAAATAGAAGAAATGAAAGATAAACTGATAAGGGCTAAAGCTTACTTAACTTTTGCAATACCTGCTAACAATGCTCATTTAATAAAGGAACTAAGGTTACGAATCAAAGAATTAGAACGTGGCATGGGAGATGTGACCAAGAACTCAGATCTGTTGAAGATGTAACTTCTCATTTCATTGTGATATGATCAGATTAGCAATGTGTAGTAGATTTGTCTTTTTGATCTGGGACCATTGAATTGTTCAAGGCTTTTCAGAGAATGAAGGCAATGGAGGTTTCATTGCAATCATTTGTTTTTGTTGAAAAACGCTCCGTTGTACCAACGCGACGAGTGAGGGGTAATATTCATATCTTTCTCTCTTAATAAAATACTCTTTTGTGGATAGTATCTAATTCCTTGTTGACACCTCATCTTATTTAGCATGAAACCATACATTAACCTAATGTTTCTTTTCCAGGATGCAACTTATCAGGGAATTGTTGGTGTAAGGTTTGATGTTGTGCAATATGGGTAATGTAATTGTAATCATTTCTTCATTTATTTTGATTATTTTATTTTTGGACATTATCCGCTTAATTATTTTCAGTGATGTTGATTGATAATTTCTATACATATCATTATAACGTTGATTTCCTTCTGTTGGAATTGGACGAATCTTATTTGGTTATGATATAGGTAAATATGTCCATGTTTTCCTTCATTTTATTTTTATTTTTATTTTTTTTATGATTACATTGATAATTTTACTACGGGGACAAGAAGTAGAGAGGGAAGTAGAGAAGCATATGTAGTTGCAGGTAAACTATAAATGAGAGCCTTTCTTTTTAATTTATAAAATTCATTGCTATAGGGTGTGTTTATTATTCCATTACGAAATTTCATATTTCCCTGTTTCATTTATTAATTGTCATTTCTAAGTTATAAAGAATGTAATATTTGTCTATTTGTTTTGCTTTGATGGAATAGAATATGTGATTCCTTATTGGGGGCTTTATTATTATAGTATGGAATATCATATTTCCCTATTTTTATTTCTCAATTTTCATTCCTAAGCTATAAGGAATGTCATATTTAGCTATCTAATTACCATTTTTATGTATTTGATAGCTCATAATAATTTTTTAGCTTTGTTTTTCTAAAGATTTAGTGAATCAATATAAGTAAATTGATCTTTTTGAAAGAACAAACAAACAAACAAACAAACTTAAATTGATGTTGCGTTGTTTATGTTTGTTTACAGAAATAAAGGGCATGGGCTATTAATGAAATTAAGAAATAACAATGTACATTCATTATTTTATAGCATACTACAACATATTTGGCTATTATACGTTTGTAAATTAGTGAATTGTAGAGAGAATAGCAACATACTTTACTGTGGCTACCAATTCAGGCAATGTACTATACTTTCACACAAAAGCGACACCTTCCAACCCTCGCAATGTGGGGAACACCTTTCTAGTTATAACATAAACTATTACAAATAAAAAGTAAAAAGATAAAACAGCAATCAAAATTGAAAGATTATCCTAACATGAAATTCTAAAAATCTCAATCATATTTTTCAACAATTTGACATTTCTTCTTAAGCACCATTTGAATCCATTCTATAGTCAATGTTCATGTGGAATTAAAAAAATGCATATTTTTCTCCTCTATCTCCCTTTCCAAAAGTACAATTTTTCGTCGGTTGGTCAGCGCAATTTTTGATGTTTTTTCTTTCTTCCGCCTCCCATTTGCATATAGTGTGGATGCCGACGATTTTATTGACAAAATTTATTGTTTTCGACGGTTGTGAGGTTGTCGATGTCGGTTTCTTTCCTTTTCGTTGTCTCCGAAGCTGTGAGTTATCAATATGAATCGCTTCTAGGTCGTGACCAAATAAATACGAAAAAATAGTGTAAGTGTTGGATGAAGTTGTTTTTTTTCTTTTTGATGAAGGAGGTGGGGAGTCTTCACCTGCTTATTTGACGCTTAACCATTTTCCTGGTATTTTAAAATATCTCAAGATACTTAACATGGAAAGTCTTTCATTTTATAAAGCCATTGATACTGGCTTTGTGTTGATTCTAAAACATCAACATTGGATCTCCTTCTAGTCACATTGTTCAGCTTCCAATTGAAGATGCAATTGAAATTGTTACATATATATATATATATATATATATATATATATATATATATATATATATATATATAGGAGCGTTCAATCGAGAACATTTTTTATTGCGAGAACATTTGAGAACAAATTTTGACCAAACAATTTTTTTCAATTAAAATTATAAAATAACATTCATATAAATCAAAAAATAGTTACAAATAATTAAAAAAACTCACTAACTAACACCATCACCACCCAACCAACACCACCTACCACCACCACCTACCACCCATCACCACCACCACCCATCACTAACCACCACTAACTACCAACCACCACCCACCACCCCTCACCCGCCACCACCACCACCACCCACCATCACCCTCACCACCCACCCACCACAAACACCACCCGCCACCACCATCCGCCTCCACCACCCATCACCACCACCTACCACCACCACCCATCACTACCCACCACCCATTTTTGTTCATATAAATCATATGTGATTAAATACATAAAATCACATGTGATTATACACAAAAAAAAACTATTGAATCGAGAAAGCGAGAATAAATTTTGTCCACATAAATCTTTTGTGATTAGATACGTATAATCACGTGTGATTATATGTTTTTAATCATATATGATTTACGTGGAAAATATTTATTTCTCTTTTTCCATTCAATAGTTGTTCTAGTGTATTTAATCACATGTGATTATATGTATTTAATCACATATGATTTATATGGACAATATTCATTTTCATATTTTCGACTCAATATTTAGTCTTATGTATTTAATCACATGTGATTATATGTATTTAATCACATATGATTTATGTAGAAAAAAATATATTTTCGCGTTCTTGATTCAATAATTGTTCTCATGTATATAATCACATATGATTAAATGTATCTAATTACATAGGCTTTATATGAACAAAATTCACTATCGAGTTTTAGATTCAATAATTTTCTCACGTATTTAATCACATGTGATTAGAAGTATCTAATCATATGTGGTTTATATGGACAAAATTGAATCGATCTTGTCTATATAAATCATATGTGATTAGATACATATAATAACATATTATTAAATATACGAGAACAACTATTCAGTCAAGAACACAAAAATGAATATTGTCCACATAAATTATATATGATTAGATACATATAATCATATTTGATTATATCAATTTAATCAGATATGATTAATGTGGTAAAAGAACAACTATTGAATTAAGAATACAAAAATAAATCATGTCTGCATAAATCATACGTGATTAGATACATATAAGCACATGTGTATTTAGTCACATGTGATTATATGTATTTAATCACATGTGATTTATGTAGACAAGATTCGTTTTCGCGTTCCTGATTCAGTAGTTTATTCTCGTGTATTTAATCACAAGTGATTAAATGTATTTAATCAAATACGAATAAAAGGGATAAAAAACAATTATTGAATTGAGAACGTGAAAATGAATTTTTTCCACATAAATCATATGTGATTAGATACATATAATAACATGTGATTAAATGTGATTAGATATATTTAATCATATATGTCATTATTGTGTTCTCGATTCAATAATTATTTTTTTGCCAACTTTAATCATGTGTGATTAGATACATATAATCACATGTGATTATATGTATCCAATCACATATGATTTATATGAACAATATTCATTTATGAGTTTTCGTTTCAATAATTTTTCTCATATATTTAACCATATGTTATTATAAGTATTTAATTATATATGATTAACATGGACACAAATTTATTTTAATGTTATTGATTCAATAGTTTTTCTCGTGCATATAATTACATGTTACTATATATATTTCATCACATATGATTTTTTGAATCAAGAACGTGAAAACAAATCTTTTTCACATAAATCATATGTGATTAAATACACGAGACCAACTATTGAATTAAAAACGCAAAAATGAATATTGTCCACATAAATCATATATGATTAAATACATATAATCACATGTGATTATATGTACCTAATCACATATTATTTATTTGGACAAATTTCATTATTTCTTTCTCAATTCAATAGTTGTACCCATATACTTAATCACATGTGATTATATGTATCAAATCACATATGATTTATATTGATAGTATTCGTTTTCACATTTTTGATTCAATATTTTTTCTCATGTATTTAATCACATATGATTAATGTGGAAAAACAAAAATTGTTGAATCGAAATGCGAAAATGAATCTTGTGTACATAAATTATATGTGACCAAATGTACAAGAACGACTATTGAACAAGAATGTGAAAACGAATATTCTCTATATAAATCATATATGATTAGATACATATAATCTCATGTAATTAAATAAAAAAGAACAAAAACTGAATCGAGAACGCAAAAATTAATATTTTCCATATAAATTCTATGTGATTAGATATATGTACTCACATGTGATTATATGCGTTTAATCACATATGATATATGTGGATAATAATTATCTTTGTGTTCTCGATTCAATAGTTGCTCTCGTGTATATAATCTTATGTGATTATATGTATCTAATCACAAGTGATTTATATAGACATCATTATTTTTGTCCATATACATCATATGTGATTAGATACATATAATCATATGTGATTAGATGTATTTAACCACATACGATTACAATTGATAAAGAACAATTATTGAATCGAGGATGTGATAATGAATCTTATCCATATATATATATATATATATATATATATATATATATATATATATGTGTGTGTGTGTGTGTGTGTGTGTGATTGGATACATATAACCACATGTGATTATATGTATATAGTCAATATGATTTATGTAGACGATATTTATTTTTGCGGTTTCGATTGAATAATTGCTTTTGTCACATGTGTTATGTAACGCCTCATTCTCGGTACGCTTTTGAATTTTTAAATGTTCATTTTATAAAGCTACTCGACGAGTAGAAGCCCAAACTCGTCAAGTAGATGCCAGATTTAGACGCAGGCCTTAAGTGATCTACTCGGCGAGTCGAAGCCTTGACTCGACGAGTAGGCCAGTCAGGGGCAAACCCTAACCTTTAGGGTTTGCACCCTATTTAAGCATCATTATGGGTCTCCACCCTAGCCCTCATCACCTCCATAGCTTACTCTCGAAACCCTACTTAGTCTTGTGTAATATTGAGCAAGTTCTTGCCATTTTTGTGATCTAAAGCTTGAAAAGGTAGCAAAAGCTTGGAGTTTCAGAAGGAAGGTTGGAGATCCAGAGATAAGGGCTCAGTTTTGTCCTCTTAAAGGTATAAAGCTCATACATTGGTTGTTATCCACTTAGATCTCCTTCCTAGTTTGAATGTTGTGATCTTTGGGGCCTTTCTAAGCCATTTTCGGATTGTAGAGTGTAATGTAGAGTAAGGGCTTCAGATCTTGAACCTTGGAGGGTTCTCATGGCATAAAGGTGCCAACTTTATAGCCATGAGAGCCCCATACATATTGTAGACCTCATTATTGGTTATTTTAAGATTAAAGACCCATGCATGGACGTAAATTTCGTGACTTTACGTGTTATATCGACCCTAGGAGGTCAAATCTACCCTTTGGATGAGATGAGCTCAACAGAAACCAAGTTATGGCCATGGACTTTGGGGGACTCGGCGAGTCATTCTCAGGACTCGACGATTCGGGTATTGGTTCCCCAACCTTTTCTGCTTCTGAGGAATCTGGTTGGACCTAGAAGGGGGACTCAACAAGATGGATGTGATTATGGACCTGGAAATCATGGGACTCGGCGAGTGTATGAACAGACTCGGTGAGTCCAAGGCAATCTCCCAACCCATGAAGACGGAGTCGACGAGTTGTTCATATAACTCGGCGAGTCGTAGACTGGACACATTCATATGATGAAGATGAACTCGACGAGTTCAAGGAAGAACTCGGCGAGTCGGTTGAAGATAGTCCCGACGTTATGATTGAAGGAGAACTCGTCGAGTTCATGCTATACTCGACGAGTAGAGACGGGGGTTGTATCATTTTGAAAGACTAAGGACTCGACGAGTTGGTGGACCAACTCGGCGAGTCAAGTCAACTGTAGGTTGACTTTGACCAGGATGTTGACTTTGGCTAGGGGTAAAATGGTCATGTTACCCTAAGAATAGTTATCGGTTTTTGACTAAGTTTCCTTATGGAATTTATAGTCGGAGAGTCGCCGGAGCAGCAGACAGAGATTCCTCACTCAGAGTTTCAGCAATCAGTCACACGAGGTGAGTTTCCTTCCAGTAGGACCGGGTCTACGGCTACAATGTCGGCCCGTTTAGATGATAGACTGTGGTCCGATGTCGAGGTGGTCCCGAGAAGTAGTTATGTATGCTTGACGTCTTCGTGATTCTTGCATGTTTGTGTTATGTGTTATATGTTCCCGACTCCAGTCTGATGTCGGGCGATCCCGATGCAATATATGTGATTATGTTATATGTTTATATGATGATCAGTTTATTCTGGACTTCGCTCCGATGTCGGGCGGGGCCCAATGCAGTGGGTGGGGCCCAAGTTATTCTGGACTTTGGTCCGATGTCGGGCGGGGTCCGATGTAGTGGGCGGGGCCCAATATATGCCGGACTTCGGTCCGATGCCAGGCGGGGCTCGATGCAGTGGGGCAAGGCCCAGTATGTGTTATATGTGTGTTATATGTCTTATTGTATGGTATGTGGTAGTTTGGGGGAGCTCACTAAGCTTCGTGCTTATAGTTTTCAGTTTGGTTTCAAGTACTTCTGGTAGCAAAGGGAAGAGCTCGGGATGATCACATGGCACACACACCATAGTATTCAGCCTGGGATTGTTGAGACTCCGATATTTTATCATATGTTTTGTCACAGTATTTTAAGATAATGTTTTGTTACACATGATACATGTTTTTCCCTTATGATGTTGAATGATTTATGGTTTATTATGATTTTCAAAAAGAAATTTTTGGGTCATATTTTTGGTCGTTACAGATTATATGTATATAATCACATATGATTTGAGGTGGACAAGAATCATTTTTGCCTTCTCGGTTCAATACTTGTGCTCATGTACTTAATCACATGCGACTAAACATATAATCACATGTGATAAAATACATGAGAACAACTATTGAATCAACAAAGTGAAAATGAATTGTGTCCACATAAATCATATGTGATTAGATTCATATAATCACATTGATTAGATGTATTTAATCGCATATGATTAATTTGGATAATGATTTGTTTTTGTGTTCTTGGTTCAATATTTGTTATCATGTATATAATCACATGCGATTGTATGTATCTAATCACATATGATTTATATAGACAAGATTCATTTTTTCCAAATAAAATCATATGTGATTAGAAACATATAATCACATCTGATTAAATGTATTTAATCACATATGATTAAAGTGGAAAAAGACAATTATTGAATCGAGAATGCGAAAATGAATCTTAGCCACATAAATCATATGTGATTAGATACACATAATCAGATGTTATTATATGTATCTAATCACATATGATTTATGCGGATAATATTCATTTTTATGTTCTCGATTCAATGTTGTTCTCGTGTATTTAATCACATGTGATTATACGTATCTAATCACATATGATTTATGTGAATAAGATTCAAATTCGTGTTCTCAATTCAATAGTTGTTATCATGTATTTAATCATATGTCATTTTATATATTTAATCATATATGATTAATATGGACAAAGAACAACTATTGTGTAACGCCCCGTTCTTGAAATATCTATGTATGGGTTCCCGAGAGCAAGAGTAAGGGCGTTTCGGTCCTTGATGTGGATATAGAATTCATCGGGAATGGGTTTAGAATAGAGGAGTTACGACGTTTCGAAGATATTGTCAATTATAGCCCTTAATGGGAAAAGTTGATAAGGAAGGCCAAGTATGAGAATGGGACACGTTGAGTACGCCTAGCGTAGGCTGGGTTACGCCCAACGTATTTAGGTGAACGAACGCGGGTCTGTGGGGGCGTACGCCCAGCGTACGTCCAGGGTCTTTAAACCCTAATTTGAGGGTGAGCCACTATATAAGGAACATAATGGCTCAAACCCTAGCCTCATTATCAGTCTCCCCAACCTCAGAGGAACCCTAGAACGCCCCTTCCTTCCTTTTTTGTGAGATCTTGACCTTGGGAAGCTCATTTTGGAAGTTTAAGCTTGGAAGAGGAAAGGAGGGAGTTGTCAAAGAAGGACTTGGGAAGTTGGAGCTTTTAGATTTGGAATAACATCATCTTCTGGACCCCTTTTGAGGTATAAAGTCTCTTGCTTGACAATCATATTGTGTAGATCTTTGTGTGGTGAAGTTTTGACATCATTCTTGTCCCAAAAACCCTCATCTTGGTGCATGTTTTGAGTTGGTTGAGATTAGTTGTCCTTTTAGACCTTAAGAGAGGTCTTGAGTAAGAAAAATGAGGTCCCAAGGGTTTTGGTTGTCTCTTATGTGTTATAGATAGGTCTTAATGGATTAAGACCTTGGATTAAGAACTTTATGGACGTCCCAAGTAATAAAGTTTGAGACTTTATGAATCCTAGGCATATTTGGTCTATGGATCTGAAGTTTGGACTTAAGAGCTAAAGCCATTAAGATCTTATGGGAAGTTGTAGTTTAGCAGAGTTACGCCCGGCGTAACTGAGAGTACGCCCAGCGTAGTGGGTCTGCGTCCCGTTTCCTTTTCGCGATCAGCGTTGTACGCCCTGCGTACTCCCTCTGTTGGGTTTTCATTTTGGGTTGTTGTTGGGCTGCTGGATTTTGGGTCGTGACTGGACATTATGGATGGAGTTTTGTGGACTCATTAATTATTATGGACCATGGGTCTAGGCCCATTTGGTGAAGTGGGCCCAATTTAGTAAATTGGGCCAATATTGGGCTTTGCTTCGGACTTTTGATCTTTGGGCCATCAGTGGGCTTGACAGCTTATCTAGTGTTAGGCCTTTCATAATTTGATTGTGGGCCTTAGTCATGGGCCGGATTGAGTTAAGGGTAAATTGGTCAATTTACCCTTGGAAGGATATTGTGCTTGGTCTAATGGTTATTTTGCTTCTTCGGATAGTTCGGGATATTCGGTGAGGCGGTGATTCGGGAATCTGCTTCTTCATCTCTGAGTTTCGGCAGTTGTGAGGTGAGTTATCCTCACTATATCAACAGGGTCTAAGGCACCAAGGCCGGCCCTTTTATCGGATTGAGATTCGGGTATCGTTGTTATGTTATTGCTTTGCTATGTTTGCATCCTGTTAGTTAGGATGGTATTATGTTAGACACCTGGTTAAGGTCGGTATCCTGGTATATAGGATGATGCTATGCTAGTGACCGGTTAGGTCGGTATCCTGGTTAGGATGATGATATGTGATCTGCTAGATCGGCTTGATGACTGTGAATTGTTATATGATTGTATGTTTATGTGCACATGGTTGTTGGACTGGGGTTGGGTTGAGGCGGGTCCTGCTTTGTGCTGTAGGCCAACATACCGAGGGCGGACCGGTTCTCCCGAAGGCTCAGCGAGCGATCCGGATAGGCTGTAGGCCCCAAGAGGGCGGACAAGACGTGCCGAGGCTCGGAGAGTGGACCAGGCCGACTGAAGGCCCGGTGCGGGCGGACCAGTCATACTATAGACTCAGAGAGTGGACCAGGTGGATTGAAGGCCCGGTGCGGGCGGACCAATCACACTACAGACTCGATGTATATGGCTAGACTCGGATGGTGGACCAGGTGGACTGTTGGCCGGTGCGGCGAACCAGTCACATAGTAGACCCGAAGTGCATGGCTGCTCTGTGTTCTGATATGATATGGCATGTTATGCGTGTATGGTATATGTGGTTGGTATTTTGGGGGCATCTCACTAGGATTTCGAGCTTACAGTTGTGGTTTAATGTTTTTCAGGTTCTTCAGGAGACCGTGGCAAGGCGAAGGCGTGATCGTACCGCTTCTCATGATTATGTTTTATGATGTGATTCTGAGAAGACTCTAATAATAATTGTATTGAAAACCTTTTTGTAATAACATTAAGAAAATGGATTGTTTTTGAAAAGTTAAAATTGGTTGAAATTTTATGGTCGTTACAAGTTGGTATCAGAGCCTTGGTTTGAGTGAATTGGAGGAACATTCGTGTGAATCCAGTCTCAAATCAGGGAGATTTTTTAAAAGAGAATTTAAAATGGTTTTCAAAATGAGTAAGAGGAGGACGCGGAGGTACGATCAGTCGGAGCCAGTAAGTAACCCCAAAATACCATACATGATATTTGTTTTTGAGCTTTGATAGAACAGCATGCCAGTATTAGGCTAGAGATCTTCAGGATTTCATGATAATGTTGCCTGATTTATGATGCCTGCTAGCCTAGGGTTCCTCTGTGGGAGATTTCGGGTGTTCCTCTAGGAGTGAGGATTGAGCGCTTGTTATGTATGTTTTTCACTAGGGTGTTGTGGTAGTACTTCATACAAATATGGGTAGGTGTGGAAGGTAGTATGGGCCCGTACTACTGAAAGCACAAGACCCATACGCGTATCAGGGAAACCATGACCTCTAGGGTTAGGTTAGGAGTTGGTTCCCGGGATAGTGGGAAGTGTCTGAGATCTTGTGGTGTTTTTCAGTATGGTGGTCACGAGGCACGCTAGGAGCGGATCCGGGTCAGGATCGGGAGCAGGAGAGGGAGGTCAGGGCGGGTCGGTACCGCCCGAGGTTATCGGTCAGATGAGCACATAAGAGTTGGACGCTAGGATTCATGAGATCCTACATGATGAGGTTGTTGCGTTGTTCCGGGCCGAGTTGCCGGAACTGTTTGGGTCGATCAAGACCACCATGATTGAGTATTTTGATGAGCGCTATGCAGCTCTCACAGAGACGGCTGTTGCGGCGGCTACGACAGCTGTAGCGACGGCAGGGGGAGGAGCTGGTAGAGGTTTCCAGTATCGGGACTTCGATAATACGAAGCCTCCTACCTTTGATGGGGTTCAGGACCCGATTGTTGCTATGGGATGGTTGTTGGACGTGGAGGGGTGTTTCTTCATGTGTTCGTGCCCTGCTGATCAGAGGGTGAGGTGTGCTCTGAACCTGTTGAGGCTCGGGGCGAAGGATTGGTGGAGATTGACCACGAGGTCATATTCGGATGCGCAGAGGGCTGCAGTTTCATGGGATCAATTCCGAGAGATGTTCAGCACTCGTTATGTTCCGCGGGTTGAGAGGGAGAGATTGGCTTAGGAGTTCCTTGATATGAAGCAGGATTCGGAGTCGGTGCCGGAGATCACTAGGATGTTCACTGAGAGGGCGATGTTTTGCCCTGAGTTCGCTTCGGAGCAGGCTCAGATGTCCCGATATCTGAGTATGCTCAAGAGGGATATCAGACAGTTTGTGTCTACGCAGAGGTGCGAGACCTTGTTGGAGTTGCAGGAGGCCGCCAGGCGGGGTGAGTTGGAGATTGAGTTGCAGTTGCGAGAGCTGAGGCAGGCTCCGGTGCAGTTGCAGCCGGCGCCGAAACGGTCCAAGACCGTTGATTCTAGATTGGGAGATCAGAGCAGTTACACTTGTGGGAAGTGTGGGAAGAGTCACACCGGAGTTTGTAGGTCCGGCGGTGCATGTCGCAAGTGCAGAAAGGAGGGGCACTATGCTAGGGATTGTCGGCAGGCAGCCCCGGGTCGAGATTTGAGGATTTGTTATCATTGTCATCAAGTTGGGCACTTGAGTGTCAACTGTCCACAGCTTGCTGCAGGACCGGTGCAGGCTCCAGCACCGGCCATATTGAGGATCACGGGTGGAGGTCAGGGTGGAGCGGAGCCCCCAAGGGCTCAGGGTCGTGCTTTCCAGCTTATAGCAGAGGAGGTCAGGGCAGTGTCGGATGCGGCTGCGGGTATGTTTCTTTCTTAATGTCTTGCTATCTTGTGATTATTGTGGAATATTTTTTATTTGCTAGTCTCGTTGTGTGATTTTCGGTATGGTATTCGTTGTTCTTTAAGGGTTATGGTATGGTTATGGGTTTAGTGTTGGGAATTTCGTTGGTTATCATTCATGAGGGTTATTAGTGGAAATCTGGCGTTTGGTCTGAATGTCGGGTAGCATCTACAGTTTGAGGAGTGGTTAACTGAAGATCGAGTTTCTTTCGAGCCCGGGATGATCAGTGTTGATATGTGATTTTGTGAAGGTTGCTCGTGCTAGTGGGAATCAGTTCGCGTGTAAGTGTTTGTGTTGTGTAGGGTTGTTGAGGGAGGTCGGTGATGGCGACTGGTGGTTGATAGTCAGTGCTCTAAGTGGGGGAGAATTGGAGAATTCTCTGGAAGATCGATGAACACAAGAGGTTGTTTAGCTGCTTGAGATTCAGCAGTGTTTCTGTCAGCCAATGGCGTAGGCTGGTATGAGTAAGTGGCAGGCGTTCGGGGCGGGATACAGACCTAGGGTGATTGATTGTGGAAGGCCTGGAGTCGGGTCGGGATTGAGTATGTAGGAAGGAGATAGAGTTCGGAACCCCTAGAGGGCTAGAACAGTATGCATGGGAGAGTTTCCCAGAGGGATAACTCGGAATGATGAATGCTAGTTGAGCGGTCCGGATAGACTGAAGGCCAGTAGGCGTACCAATTAGGCCGAAGGCTCGGAGAACGGTCCAGCCAGGCTGAAGGCCCTGGAGGGCGGTCCAGATCTGTTGAAGGTTCTGAGAGTGGTCCAGATTGGCTGAAGGCCTGGTAAGGCGGTCCAGTCATGCTGAAGACTCTGCATGTGTTGATAGATCGGTACGAGGAAATGGATTGAGTATGTCGCGATGTATTAGCCTTAGAAGGTCTGGCCCCGGGTATTGATCATGGTGGGTGGAAGGTAGAGCATGGACTTGAGAGTCCTTGCAGGCGGATCCAGAGCATGTGTGGTGCATAGGATAGCGGTTATACTATAAGAAAATGGTGTAGTATTGAGTGAGCACCGTGGCACTTGTGGTAGTGTCAAGGCAGCCAAGTGGATTTTCTTGGTAAGGGAAAGGAAAGGAATGTAGCTTCAAGAGGGAGTGTAAGTTCACGGAAGTGAAAGCAGTAGTGCAGAGTTATGATTGTGGTGTTCCAATCATGGTTGATGAGCAGTGTGTCGGCAGCTGTGGTATGGAATCACATCCGGGATGGATGTTTGCTGAGGCTCAGAAGGAATGCAGGGATGGAATCTTGGATTTCCAGTCTGATTTTGATTTATGTGGTGGAAATTCATCCTAGGGTATGTTTGGAGGTGTCGTCAGTGTATCGGGTTTTCCGAACCCGAAGATGCTAGAGCCAGTCCAGCATGGGTATGAGATTGCGGTGGAGAACTCATGGGAGTTGCTCTGAGGCTAAAGGATGTGTCATCCTGTCAGCATGGAGTGGATAAGTTGGGCTCAGACCGGGAATTCCGGTGGTTCATGGATTTTTCTAGCTCGTATGAGTTGAGAGATTGTTGTGTTTTAGAGCGAGTGATGTATCATGGAGTGGTATTCAGTTGATAAGTGTGGTTATCAGAGGAAGAGGCCGGTGGCCGGTGTGACAACCCGAAATTTATTCCGTCATTTTTAACCCCTTTTTCCGTTAATAAGCCTCGTTTTATTTAACTGTCCGTTAACTTTTGGATTGGTTAATTAATGTGGGACTTTCATAATGACTTGGTAAGGGTTGAAACAAATTAGAAACACCCATAAAATGCCCTTAAAAATGTTTAGTTTAAACCAAGTCAAAAATTTGATCGTTTAATCGGGTGCGACCAAAAAGCCCCGTTTAACAGCAGTATCGGGTAGATTTCCACTGAGCCCCAACTCCAACCCCTATATAAGGGAGAGTAAACTTCAATTCACCCTTTTTACTCTCTCTCTCTCTACAACTTATTTTTCGAGCCAAAAATCATCTGTTTCGAGCCTCAAACGAGTAAGCCAACTATCGTAACTCGTTGTATAGCTTATCTAACATGGAAATTCGAGTTTAAGACATAAAATAGAGCCAAGATTAGGTGTTTACAGCCCAAGAACACTCTTGGACCGTGAACACCATTTAATGGGGGTTTTTAAGCCCCAAAACCCCTCCAAATTGCCCCTAAGGCTTAGATATGACTTGTAGGCTTATGGAATTGGACTTAGAACACCTTGAACTATAATTTTGGGGAGTAAACATGAGTTTACTTCCCAAGAACTTGCTTGGGCCGTAAACTCCTCTTCATGGGGAGTAAACTCATATTTGAGTGTTTAAAAGCCACTTAAACACCTCAATAGCCTTAGATTAAATTCTAGAATCGACCACCAGCAAGTTAGGGACCTTAAACTCAATTAAAGCAACTCCATAAGGAGTTCACGGCCATAAACCCCTCATGAAAGGGTACCTGGGCCGTAAACTCCTACAAAGGGGTTAAATGGTGCCCTAAACTCACCCCTTGACTTGTAAAAATGAGTAGAACCATTTATGATTTACTTATGGCCTTCAAAACAATTTATGAATGTGTGGGTGAGAGTTTATGGCCGTAAACTCATAGTTTACTGCGGTAAACTCATCAAATAGTCCATATGTTTGAACTAGTCCCTTTCCAATACCCTAGAACACAACCTAGCATCATCCCTTAATTATTATAAGGCCATTTAACACTCAAGAACCTCATCCATGAGTTTACGGCCATAAACTCAAGGGTATGAGGTGTTTAGGGCCGAAATCTCTCCTAAGAGTTTACTCTTGAAGAGTAAACTCTTTATCCAAGCCATATACACCCTTAAATGTTACCCGGGACACCCCTAGCACTTAATCAAAGTGTTTCTCGCACTTTAGGATGCGTATACATGTTTAATTAGTATTATATGTACTAATTGTATGTAAAAATATGCTATCATATGTTAATAGGTCACTAAGTGTGTACAAGTCTTTACTTGACACCGAGCACCCAACCGGCACCTTCGTCGGATCCACTTACATCAGGTGAGTTCATACCCCTGAATGAACCTTTTAAATGTTTTTACATGCTTTTATAGGGGGGAATACAAGTTAAACATGTCAGTTATCATATCAATCACATGTGATTTATAACCCGCATGCACAATGATTTATTACACTGTTAACTGTTTTACCAAGTATGATACTGTAAATGATTTTCTAAAAACGTGGTTACGAAAGGTTTTCAAAGGATTTTTAAATATTTTCAAACTTATTTTACAAAGGAATACCAAGTCGTGATTTTCTTAATGTATAAAGGTTTCCAAAGTTTTCTTCTATGTTTTTATACTCCTACTTGGTTAAGATACTACTGCTTCACTTCTGTTTAGTTAATACCTCCACTTCGTGATACACTTATGCTTGGTAACGTCTCCACTTTGTGATACACTTATACTTGATAACCCTTCCACTTAGTTAAAAGTATGCCTATACCTGTATAGTTATATAAATAAAGTTTAAAGGACTTAGGAAGGCTAGTCCGCCCTATTTCCTTTTCTTCGTTGAGATGTGGTCTGGTGGGATCGGATATCCTTCTGAAGGTCGTTTGATCTTTAGTTATATATCAAGTATACATGTATAGACATATGGTTTTTACCTCGGTCAGTTCAGTTATGAGTCTCTACTGCTAGTCCAGCACTTTCATCAGAATTCACTGTTTGGGATACATCTTCAGGACACGGCCTTCTCCGTTGTCTAGTTGGTAACCAAAGTCTCTTGTAGGGAGAGCGGACATTGTGTGTATAGATCTATACGGGATTGACACCCCCGCACCCTGAATGCTAGCTACAGTCCACGGCCTACCAAGCCAAGGGGTGACAAATGTCATATTCATATCGACGCTTGCAGGGCGTCAAGTTCTCTAGTGTCTATCAGTATGGTTACGAGTATCTCGGGGTTACCTTATAATTCATGGCTTTAAGGTAACGGGTTTTATACACTGTATTCACTGTATTCACTGTGTTCACTGTATTCACTGTGTTCATTGTATCCACTGTTTTAGACCTTGCTAGACGTATCATTCAGTTGATACTGTCTGGGGTCTGTCTCCACTGTTTTGGACCTTACTAGCTGTATCTTTCATTTGATACTGTCTAGGGTCTGTCTCCACTGTTTTGGACCTTATTAGTTGTATCTTTCATTTGATACTGTCTAGGGTCTGTCTCCACTGTTTTGGACCTTACTAGCTGTATCTTTCATTTGATATTGTCTAGGGTCTGTCTCCACTGTTTTGGACCTTACTAGCTGTATCTTTCATTTGATACTGTCTAGGGTCTGTCTCCACTGTTTTGGACCTTATTAGCTGTATCTTTCACTTGATACTGTCTAGGGTCTGTCTCCACTGTTTTAGACCTTACTAGCTGTATCTTTCATTTGATACCGTCTGGGGTCTGTGTCTCCTTTTATTAGACTGAGCCAGGCATGTCGTTCAATCGATACTCTCCTGGAGTCTATGATTCCTTTTGCCTTAGTCAGCAGTCCTCACTGCTGAGGCATATGTTATTTTCCCTGATATTCTCCTACTTCCTTAAAAATCAAATCCCGTATTTTGATAATGATAGTGTTTAAGGGAAAACTAACTTTTTACAACATAACTCTGACCAGTCTTGGTAGAAGACTGCTTTTTAATTAGAAAATATAGGATTTTCTGGAAAGAATTCTATTTCACTGTATGCTTGAAAACTACTACTTATATAAAGTTATTTATAATAAATGACACTAAATACTTATGAACTCACCAGCATTTGTAAAAATGTTGATACTCGCTTTTCAAATAACTTGTATTCTCAGGTCAGCTATAGACAGGTACATCTCAAGCGCTTTTGTTGAAGACAGTTTAGTACCAAGCTGCACCTATATTACCACTTGTATTACTTGATGTTTCTATGTAATGTAAACCATGTAAAACTATTACTATTAATGCAATGGTTGTTGTACTTTGATTACTATACTGCATATGTTGTGATACTTGACATGACGTCATCCACCCCAGAACGTTTCCGCCGTTCCGGTTTTGGGGTGTGACAGCCGGTTTGAAACGGTGGTCAGAACACCGCAAGAAAGGGAAAGTTGGGTTTTGGGTTTCGGTGGTTGTGTCTTGAGGAACCTGGTCTGGTTAATGCCAGGTGGTGCACTGCGGGAATAGTTCTGGAGTTGAGCTGCCGCAGGCTTCGAGGATGAAGCCTAATTTAAGTGGGGGAGAATTGTAACGCCCCATTCTTGAAATATCTATGTATGGGTTCCCGATAGCAAGAGTAAGGGCATTTCGGTCCTTGATGTGGATATAGAGTTCATCGGGAACGGGTTTAGAATAGAGGAGTTACGGTGTTTCAAAGATATTGTCGATTATAGCCCTTAATGGGAAAAGTTGATAAGGAAGGCCAAGTATGAGAATGGGACACGCTGAGTACGCCCAGCGTAGGATGGGTTACGCCCAGCGTATTTGGGTGAATGAACGCAGGTATGTGGGGACGTACGCCCAGCGTACGTCCAGGGTCTTTAAACCCTAAGTTGAGGGTGAGCCACTATATAAGGAACATAATGGCTCAAACCCTAGCCTCATTATCATTCTCCCCAACCTCAGAGAAACCCTAGAACGCCTTTTCCTTCCTTTTTTGTGAGATCTTGACCTTGGGAAGCTCATTCTGGAAGTTTAAGCTTGGAAGAGGAAAGGAGGGAGTTGTCAAAGAAGGACTTGGGAAGTTGGAGCTTTTAGATTTGGAATAACATCATCTTCTAGAGCCCTTTTGAGGTATAAAGTCTCTTGCTTGACAATCATATTGTGTAGATCTTTGTGTGGTGAAGTTTTGACATCATTCTTGTCCCAAAAACCCTCATCTTGGTGCATGTTTCGAGTTGGTTGAGATTATCTGTCCTTTTAGACCTTAAGAGAGGTCATGAGTAAGAAAAATGAGGTCCCAAGGGTTTTGGTTGTCTCTTATGTGTTATAGATAGGTCTTAATGAATTAAGACCTTGGATTAAGAACTTTATGGACGTCCCAAGTAATAAAGTTTGAGACTTTATGAATCCTAGGCATATTTGGTCTATGGATCTGAAGTTTGGACTTAAGAGCTAAAACCATTAAGATCTTATGGGAAGTTGTAGTTCAGCAGAGTTACGCCCAACGTAACTGAGAGTACGCCCAGTGTAGTGGGTCTGTGTCCCGTTTCCTTTTCGCGATCAGCGTTGTACGCCGAGCGTACCAAGGAGGGTACGCCCAACGTACTCCCTCTGTTGGGTTTTCATTTTGTGCTGTTATTGGGCTACTGGATTTTGGGTCGTGACTGGACATTATGGATGGAGTTTTGTGGACTCATTATTTATTATGGACCATGAGTCTAGGCCCATTTGGTGAGGTGGGCCCAATTTAGTAAATTGGGCCAATATTGGGCTTTGCTTCGGACTTTTGATCTTTGGGCCATTAGTGGGCTTGAGAGCTTATCTAGTGTTGGGCCTTTCATAATTTGATTGTGGGCCTTAGTCATGGGCCGGATTGAGTTAAGGGTAAATAGGTCAATTTACCCTTGGAAGGATAGTGTGCTTGGTCTAATGGTTATTTTGCTTCTTCGGATAGTTCGGGATTTTCGGTGAGGCGGTGATTCGGGAATCTACTTCTTCAGTTCAGAGTTTTGGCAGTTGCGAGGTGAGTTATCCTCACTATATCAACAGGGTCTAAGGCACCAAGGTCGGCCCTTTTATCGGACTGAGATCCGGGTATCGTTGTTATGTTATTGCTTTGCTATGTTTGCATCTTGGTAGTTAGGATGGTATTATTTAGAGACCTGGTTAAGGTCGGTATCCTGGTATATAGGATGATGCTATGCTAGTGACCGGTTAGGTCGGTATCCTGGTTAGGATGATGATATGTGATCTGCTAGATCGGCTTGATGACTATGAATTGTTATATGATTGTATGTTTATGTGCACATGGTTGTTGGACTGGGTTGGGTTGAGGCGGGTCCTGCTTTGTGCTGTAGGCCAACATACCCAGGGCAGACCGGTTGTCTCGAAGGCCTAGCGAGTGGTCCGGATAGGCTGTAGGCCCCAAGAGGGCGGACCAGACGTGCCGAGGCTCGGAGAGTGTACCAGGCCGACTGAAGGCCCGATACGGGCGGACCAGTCATACTGTAGACTCAGAGAGTGGACCAGGTGGATTGAAGGCCCGGTGCGGGCTGACCAATCACACTGCAGACTCGATGTATATGGATAGACTCGGAGGGTGGACCAGGTGGACTGTTGGCCGGTGCGGCGGACCAGTCACACAGTAGACCCGAAGTGCATGGTTGTTCTGTGTTTTGATATGATATGGCATGTTATGCGTGTATGGTATATGTGGTTGGTATTTTGGGGGTATCTCACTAAGCTTTCGAGCTTACAGTTGTGCTTTAATGTTTTTCAGGTTCTTCAGGAGACCGTGGCAAGGCAAAGGCGTGATCGTACCGCTCCTCATGATTATGTTTTATGATGTGATTTTGAGAAGACTCTGATAATAATTGTATTGAAAACCTTTTTGTAATAACATTAAGAAAATGGGTTGTTTTTGAAAAGTTAAAATTGGTTGAAATTTTATGGTCGTTACAATTGAATCGAAAACACAAAAATGAATCTTGTGCATATAAGTCATACGTGATTAGATCATATAATCGCATGTGATTTAACACACAAGAACAATTAATGAATCGAGAATGTGGAAATGAATCGTGTCTGCATGTTACACTAAAAAACAAACTACATTTTGCCTTTCCTTGTTTACTCTACCGGATTAGGGTAACCGTAAACAATATCATAAAACATGTAATCCCTACATAATAGGAGAGTTAGTGTAACTCGCCTCCTTGAACTTGAAAATTAGATAGCATGAGCAAGATGGGTCATTTCCTTTCCGAGAACCTACACAACAATTTTCTCTTTGATTGTAGTGCTCTGTTGGGATCTGTGTTCTTACCTTTCAACCCATTCTTAAATTTCGATAAAATAATATTGGTAAATTTCCCTCTTTTAACTTTTCAAAAATATAAAGATCTTGTTCTAATGATTTTTGGTTGATTTTATATTAAATTTACAAGTTAGTAACTTTAAGCTGTCACATTATGGACCACTCAACACTATTGGAATAAACTGTACCAATCTACTAAGAATTACATCATACCCTTTATATGTGGGAAACTATACATCCATATATAACTATAGGCTTTGGAATTTTGGCATTTGGAGTTCTGATGAATTTATTATGATTTTTTGAAGACAATGAATGAAATCTGTGACCGCATGGACCAAACTGAGAAGATTGCCAATTTTACCCCTCAAGGATTTAGAATTTCGAAATGTGATTCAAAGTTTGAAGAAACTAGACACAATAATATTTCCATAAAAATAAGTCTCATGATTTTTAGTTGTTCCTACTGACTTGCACGAATTTTAGAAGTTGGAGGACAGATTTGGGAAAATTGATCATAATAGCTTTTAAATCACTTTTGGTGTTCTATTAAGTACTTAATGGTTAAGCCTTAAGTTTATCACTTTTAACATGATTGTTGGTTACTCATTAGGATATTGAGATGTGAAATTCAATTTATCCTAAGGACTTTAATGTTTGGCTTGATGAGGGTTCAAAGTTAAGGATGTTCACATAAAATGCCACTTTTACACTTATTAGGTTCTTTCGGACAATATGACAAACACCTTGTGTGCATGAAATCCTATAGTGATCATGAACTCTCGAATAGACTCCAATCCATCCCCTAGAGCTTACTATTTTCATTTATCATTGACACCAACAATTAGCATAAAGAAGAAACGATTCGTGATTATAAATGGAACGATGTCAGATTTCAGAATATCATGAATCTGACTCATAGTTCGATCAGATCCATTGTTTTCCTGATCAGAGTACAAATCAAACTAGAATGTGCTAATGAGAGAGAGACACACACACACACACAGAGAAAAAAAAAGAGAAAGAGAGTAGTGATAATACCTTCGGAAGATCAGATTGTTGAGTTTGAGCATTGAATTTTTGGAACAAGTATCATGCATAGATGAAAGTTCATAGGAAGAAGAAAAGCACTAGGAGGCAGTGTCAATATCGGAGGGGCATAACGGGAGGAGTCGATATTGGGCAGAGGACAGGACCAGAGAAGGGTGTTACGAAGTTTGTGCGTGAAAAACAAAGCACAGGGAATCATTAGTTAAA
Organism: Lactuca serriola; assembly: GCF_051521515.1. Lineage (NCBI taxonomy): Eukaryota > Viridiplantae > Streptophyta > Magnoliopsida > Asterales > Asteraceae > Lactuca > Lactuca serriola. Next base: position 91,460,462 of record NC_136413.1, on the reverse strand, counting down.
TTACAGATAACCCCTTTCTTCATTAGCACTTAAATGACACGTTCCTTTTTTTAGATGTGTAGTTGAAATTTGTTCTCAAATGTTCTCAATATAAGAATTGTTCTCATTTGAACATATATATATATATATATATATATATATATATATATATATATATATATATATATATATATATATATATATATATATATATTGGAGATCCTTCCATTTGGAGTTCATTTGGTGTCTTGTATAATCCGAACCTCCCAATTGAACTTTAAAATACTCTAGAACCCCCTCCTAAAATGTCTTTAACCGTTGTTGATTGTCATGTTCCTTATCTTCAATAACATTGATATAAACCTTAGCCAAAGTCATAACGATAGGTTCGAGTTCATCGCTTGTTTGTTCGTTTTGGACGGGACTGGGTTCATCTCTAGATTCTTTGGATTCTATGTTTTACATTTGAAATTAGGAGACCTCCATTGGAGACTGAATATTGGTATTGGGTTGCTGAAATTGAATGAGAATAATGTGTATACAAATTATAACTGGTATTTTTTGAGGGAAGGCAAAATTGGTTGTACGATTGTTGCATTAGGAGGGGGTTATATTCTTGTTGATAGTGTCGGTATTGTGGGTAGTTTGGATTTGAGGTTTTGGAACGAAAAATAGAAAATTTTGAGAAACAATTTCGTTTTGTTGGTTGCGTCTCTAGCTAGAACCGTTCTTGTTTGGATTTGCCACGAGAATCCATTTATAATGGAATAAAATTTGGATGGGCTTGGAGAGAAAACGAATGGAATTGGAGAAAGGTGTAGTTTTTGAAAAGATGGAGGAGGGTATTTATAGTAGTAAAATATTAATAAAAAGAAAATAAAAATATTATCGTTTTCATCGGGAGAGAGAGAGAGAGACTCATGATTCTCCAATTGAGTGGTACCTAGCTCGCCATGATCATAATCGTTCCGTTGACAATACCGTCACGCACCCTTTCGATTTTTCAGTACGCTCCATCCACCTCTGATGGTAAACATAGTAGATAATTTTATATGATTAAACCAAGAGACAGTCATAAAATTGTGATATCTCAATGTCTTGTTGGAAGTGCTTTAATTCCCAACGAAAGTTCAACCATCGAAGAAAATTCATTAAGTTTTGATATCCCTAATTTCAACTATATATTAAGCTAGACATGATTAATTGATTAGAAACCGTTTTCTTGCATGATATAAGTTCAATACGTGAGAAACGCACATTGTGAATAATTTTATACATGTACTACAACTTTTTTTAGTTTGATATAAATTACAGAAGTCCTATTTTCAACTATACATCACATATAGACATGTTTAGAAACAACTTTTTTTAATAATATTAGTACAATACAAGAGAAACACTCTTTGCAAAACATTTCATACTTTCATTCATGAACCGTAAACATATCAAAGAACTATGTTTGCACATGAAGTAACCAACATACATCAAACTGATGAAAGTAACAAGACAAGACCCTAAATAGAGGAAAAACTCAGTTGTTGATGCTACTACCAGATTCAGATTGGAGTTGTATACGCATTCTTTGCTTGAGAATTTCTTCAACTGCATCCATAAATCTAGAAAGATTCTGGCATACTTTCACATCCAATGAATTCACCATTTCCTGAAACCACAAACAATTTAGTAATCATATACAAATTATGTTTTTTTTTTATTTATTTAGGTCTTAAATAATTTTACAAAGTGCATGACTAACCTCAACTTTGCAAAGAAAGCTAAAAGTAACCTCCTTGGAAGATTGAGTTGAGCCCTTTAAAGAAAGAAGCTTCAATGGAGAAGTAGAAATTGGCCAGCCTTGAGATGGCTTTATAAAAGCATCAACTCCATCCACCATATGACCAATTATCATCTCATCTCTATCTATGTACTCAATTGAATGCCTATTCACAAACCAAAACACTTTTAGCAAAAAAAATAAATTTAGAAAAATGAAGCAAAGTTTTACTTTTACCTTGACTTGTTTGCATCTTTGACCAAAGATTTCCTTAATGTGTTTAAAATAATTCTGTCCTGCACTCTTCGCACAAACCACTCCAAGCTGGTTTTCTTCTCAGAAATTGGAACAAGAGAAAATTGGTGTCTGCAAGAATAACTAATTATTTTACATATTTTTGTTTTTTTTTTACTTTTTTGGTTTTCTATATACTTTTATTTTCATCAAACATATACAAAAAGTAGGAAAATTCGTAAGGTTAAAGTTTGCAATGTAAAATGTAATCTTTTGATGTGTAGATATTATTAAGACTTGAAAATTTTGTAATAATTATGAACATGTTCAGGTTTTGGGATTGATGAGTTGGCGCTGAGGTGGCAAAAAATATAAGGGTTATGGATGCTTGAAGCAAAAGAAAATAAATAGTAACTTACGCAAATGATTTAGCAGTATCAATAATTTCACCAATATAAACATCATTTGGGAAAATCTGAAGGAAAGATGAAAAGCAACATAAGTTAAAATCATCAAATGGTATATATAAATTAGTAGTGTTAAAATAATACCTCAGCATTCTTGAGTTCCAATGTGGCATCCAGAAACTCTATATATAACTCATGAATCTGTTCAGCCATTTCTATTTCAGGTATGTATGTTCTTAAAGACAAATTAATTCGATTCCCTTCATATTCAATGACTTTAAGTCCAGTCAATAAGTCCTCAATCTTTAAAACACCTTCACACCTGCATGTTTCAGTCATTACATTCCATGATCATGCTTGATTGGTCTCTAAAAATTGAATAGATTTTTCTATTGTAGAATTAAAAAGTTGAAAATTGATAAAAGCTTATCAAATCCCAAATAAAAGTATAATGAAAAACAAAACAGCCCTTGGCTAAGGAGTGAAAACATTCCTTCAAGAAGACAAAACAAGCAGCTCTTTTTCATTTCAATGGAATGAGTGATTCCAATTCCATTCCTTCCTCGATTCCCTCATACCTAACACTACCCTAGTATCCCAGCAATAATACCTTTTGAGAGTGTAGTCAAGATCTTCTAGAGACTTCAACATTCCTATTTTCTTCTCAATTTGACTATTCAACTCTAAAAGCTTTAAAAGGAAATCAATTAAAGAAGCTAATCAGTAGTTAAACAGATAAAAGCATTGAATGTGTATTTTAATGGCTATATTATCAAACCTTAAATTTGCAACCACCATCTGCATCTATGGCTTCTGGTTGATGTTCTTTCAGCAAAGAGCATTCAAGAACAGCATCTGCTCTTTTTGTTTCAAGACCCTTCAACATAAAGTTTATAAAAAGATGTTTGTGAGATTAACAAACAAATCCCTTTATGTATATAAAAGAAAAACAAAAGTCAAATAGTAAAAAGAATAGTTAGAGAAAACCAACCTGTGATTGAATGAACTCCATAGTAGAATTCAGTCCTTCAATATTGTTTTGCAACCGGATAGAATCTGCAATTACAGATAGCAAATTAAGATGCTCATTAAGAAGCCATGCAAACATGCAATGCAACTTAATATGATTTCCCTCACCTTCAAAAGATTCCTTCATAAGATTCTCAATTTCAGCAGAAAGTTCAGCTTTTTCTGTCTCCATTGAGCAAAGCTCCCCTTTCAAATTCTCCAAATACGTGTCTAATTACACAAGTTTTACAATTTATAATATCTATCATTGCTAAAGAAGTCTGAATTCAACTGATAGGAATTTGGTGTATTTTATGTTATGTACATAGAGACACTTGTCAACACATTCTTACACCAATCAATAAGACAATTTTCAGGCAAAAAACAGGTTATTCTGTTTTTGGGAAGAATCCCTTTCTACCTTTAATTGAGAATAAATAGCTTGTAACTACTAATAGCAACCAATTTTCCATTTATCCTTTACCTTGACAAGGTTCACATACTTGATAATGGAGATAGTTAAAATTTGTGGATTAATTTGACTTCTATAGCAATCAATTTTCTCAGTTTTGTTAATTTGAGTAAATAGAGAGATAAGATGTACCCAAATCTTCAGCTTCTAAGGAACTGACATCCGAGTATTCTTCAATAATTTCATTAACTTTCCCCTATTTTCATAAGCACAAACAAAAGGTGGATGTAATGACGAAAACACAAAAGAGGCTAAAAGATTCAAATTAACTAACACACCCCAAGCTGGAAAACACATTCCCTGAGCAACTCGTCCTCGTCTGAAGTAATCAAATTCTCGTCTTCGTGAAAATTAGTTCGACTTTCAGCTAGTTCTTTAATTCGACTGCACTTATTGATTAAATACGATCATTAGCTTCAAAAAGCTTGTGAGTGCATTGTGCACATTGTAAACTAGGGTTTGAAAATACCTCCGAAGTGCATCTAAATCCAGCGATGTAGGATCTGCCATTTTTCTGCTCTTCTTCCTTCAGGTGAATTTTGGCATTGATTTGATTTCTAGATGAGTTTTTGATCTCCCGCCTTTTTATGCTTTGATCAGATAAGGCGTTTACTGACAATATGGAGTTATGGGCTATTGAAAATGGACCTGTGTCTCCGGTTTAATTTAGATTTTAGAAAATGGGAGTGGGCCTATGCCCAAATTAAAATTGCTTCAATAAAGCATATTTTGTTTCATTTTAATTTATTTGGATAAATATATTTTTATCCTTAAAAGTTAAAACCTTCGTCATCATTTTCTTAAATTGTTTCAAAAATATTAAAAAGACACTTAAATTGAAGCAAAAGTTTAGTAACTAAAACTAATATATATTTTAGCAAGAGTAAGTCTATAGAATTGAAACTAATAGTAGTCTGGACGGATGACTGTAATACAATTATTTGGATGACCGACTAGGTGTCTTTAACGTTATATTTATATATTGTTAGTAAATAGATAGTATGTGTGACTGTAATACCATAATTCAAGGAATGCAAGTCAATAGTGGACTTAGTGTCTTTAACGTTATAGTTGTATATTATTAAGAAATAGTTAATATTATGTTTGGTTATGTAAGTACTACTGTGTTGGAACTGATTATTAGTAGTATGTTTAGTGTTGTAAAAACCATTTGTATTATCTTCGATGCAATTATTGATTGTAGTGGTATGTTTGGTGTTAGAAATATCACTATAACGGGATATTGTTGGTCGTAATATTCTTGGTGACTGTAATATCATGGACTAAATAGTGGTGGTTTTGGTGACTGCAACATTAGTGGTATGCTTAGTGCTGTAAATACCACTTAATGTTGGTGAAAGCTAATAGCTTCCCTTACCTCACCAAAATTCATGTTTTTGAGTTTTACGACCTTTGGATTTCACCGTGTCTGTAACACCTGGTTTTAAGGTATGAATTGTATGCTTTAATCTTGTGGAATTTTTGTGGCCACGATGTGGTAGTGAGGACCACCATGATGTGACAACATCTTTTAGGGTCGTGATCATTTTAAGTGGCCATGATGTGACCATGTGTTGGCCACAACGTGGTGTCGTCCAAGGCTCAAAACCCTAATTCTCAGGCCTAAGGCCATATTTAAGGGATGTGGTGGCTAAGGTTTGTCCACCCTCAGCCTCCTTCACTCCTCTAAGTGCATAACATTAAACCCTAGCCTCCTTTCAAGATTTTGAGTTCATTTTGGTGACTTTTTAACCTTTAAAGGAAGAAGAAGAAGCTTTCTAGTGTAAAGATCCATCAAGCAACTCATCTCCACATTTTTTATCATCTTTTGGACCATTGTAAGTCTTCAAGGCTTTATCTTTATGGTTTATTTCTTTTGGATCTAATAAATTTAGCATAATATGGTCCATTGTTGAAGTTTGAATGAATGGGTGTTATAAAGTTAGCAACTTTTATGACTCACTAATGTCTTCTGGATCTAGAAGTTGAGAGTGCTTTGAAAGCCATGCATGAGATTTAAGTCATCTTCTTACCTTTTGACCTAGTTTGAGTGAAGGACATGCATGGCTCATGCATGTCCATAATTTTTGGATTTTTATGAACCTTTAGGGCCTCAAGAAACCTTATATAAAGTTTAAGCAAAGGGCTTAATCCATTAAGTTGTCCATGTGCAGAAACCATGATGTGGCAAGATAGTCGCCATGACGTGGTGAACGAGGACCGGCTGTCTTGTCGTTTATCTGCTACGACGTGTCCTTTGGTTGGCCACAACATGGTAAGCGTTAATCGTTGACTTTTTTAATAGGTTGACTTTTGGTCAGATTGCTAGTTTTAGAGGGTAAACTAAGGTTTGACCTTGAATGTTCCATTTGGTGGTGTGTAGCATCAATTTTTCGTCTGTGAGAACTTTGGTATTTCAACTTAGACTTTCAGGCAAGTCTTCTCACCGTACTGTGTAGGATGCTAGATTATCTTTGTGACTCTCACATGTATGTTGGGTGGGGCTTGTTACGTATATGGTTGAGGCATGTTTTGTATGGTGTGGGAGGCCCATGATACATGTTGGGTGGGGCTTGTTATATGAGTTGGGCGGGGCTTGATATATTTTTTGTCGTGGCCCGTTATGCATGTGATCGGGGTCTGTATGGTCATGTGGTATTTTTGGGAACTCATTAAGCTTTGTGCTTACCATTTTATGTTTGATTATTTAAGGTACTATTGGTTCTAAAGAGAATGGTTTGGCTTGATCACATTGCATCCCTTGGAGTTTTCCACACTATCTATTTTATGATTTTACTTTGATGTCTTGAGAATACATTATACTCTGATTATCTTTTGAATTGTTGAATTGATGGTTTTGATTATTGGAAAAATGAATTTTTTTTCCTTGTATTTTTGGTATGCTAAAAGTTGGTATCAAAGTCTTGGTTTGAGGGATTCATGCACACTTCATAGTAGTCTGAACTCAAACTAAGGAATAATAAAAGAAAACAATTTTCTAAAAAGTTTTTATAAAGAAATGGGATGTGATGCATGTAATCAACCAAGCTCAAGTACGTGATTCCTAAAATAACCATACATGAATGTTATGTTTTAGTATGTTTACTACTTCCATCCCAACTTAATTATCCACATTTGTGACAACCCGAAATTTATTCCGTCATTTTTAACCCCTCGTTCCGTTAATAAGCCTCGTTTTATTTAACTGTCCTTTAACTTTTGGACTGGCTAATTAATGTGGGACTTTTATAAATGACTTTATGAGGGTTGAAATAAATTAGAAACACCACAAATTTTGTCCCTTGAAAAACTTTAGTTTCAACCAAGTCAAAATACGACCACTAAATCGGGTGCGACCAAAAGCCCCGTTTAACGGCAGTATCGGGTAGATTTCCACTGAGCCCCAACTCAAACCCCTATATAAGGGAGAGTAAACTTCATTTCCACCCTTTTTACTCTCTCTATACAACTTAGTTTTCAAGCCAAAATCGTCCGTTTCGAGGCCCAAACAAGTAAGCCATCTACCCTAACTTGTTGTATAGCTTGACTAACATGCAAATTCGTGTTTAAAACATCAAATAGGGGTACATTCATGTGTTTATGTCCCAAGAACACTCTTGGACCGTCAACACCCCTAAATGGGGTTTTTAAGCCCCAAAACCCCTCCAAATTGCCCCTAAGGCTTTGATATGACTTGTAGACTTGCACAAACGAGCTTAGAACACCTTGAACTAGACTGTTGGGGAGTAAACTTGAGTTTACTACCCAAGAACATGATTGGGCCGTAAACTCCCCTTCATGGGGAGTAAAATCAATTTCAAGTGTTAGAAATGCCCTCAAACACCTCCTATGGCCTTGGAAAATGTCTATAAGCAAAGGCTTTAAACTTCAATTAATCCAAGGGAATAGGAGTTTACGGCCGTAAACCCCCATAGAATTGGTCCATGGGTCGTAAACTCCCATTAAGTGCCCAAATGATGCCCTAAACTCCCCATTTGACTTGGAAAAATGCATAGGATTTTATTATCTATTATTTAAGCCCTTAAAACACCAAAGGAATACGTACATAGGAGCTTACGGCCGTAAACTCCTTGCTTAGGGCCGTAAACTCCTATTTGGTCCATTTAGATGCCTTAAATCCATTCATGTGCTTTATATTTGGAGTTAGCATAATTCTACAAGGGATATAAGACACTTTGGCATCCTAGAACACCCTCACCATGAGTTTACGGCCGTAAACCCATGGGAGTTAGTCCCAGGGCCGTGAACTCTATAAAGAGTTTACTCTTGGAGAGTAAACTCCCTATTTAAGCCATTCACACCCTTAAATGTTACCCGGGACACTCCAAGCACTTAACCAAAGTGTTTTCCGCACTTTAGGATGCGTATACTTGTTTAATTAGTATTATATGTACTAATTATATGTAAACATATATTATCATATGTTAATAGGTCACTAAGTGTGTTCAAGTCTTTACTTGACACCGAGCACCCAACCGGCACCTTCGTCGGATCCACTTACAACAGGTGAGTTCATACCCCTGAATGAACCTTTTAAATGTTTTTATGGGGGAATACAAGTTAAACATGCCAGTTATCATATCAATCACATGTGATTGATAACCCGCATGCACAAGGATTTGTTACACTGTCAACTGTTTTGCCAAGTATGATACTGTAAAAGGGTTTTTCCAAAACGACTTTACTTGTTCAAATCTTTACTTATATTGTTTTATAAAAATGTACTTATGAAAGATTTTCAAAGGATTTCTAAGGTTTTCAAACTTATTTTACAAAAGAATACAAAGTCATGATTTTCTTACGTATAAAGGTTTTCCAAAGTTTTCATCAAAGATTTCTTTCATGTTTTTTTATACTCCTACTTGATAACGGTTTCACTTCGTGATACGCTTTTGCTTGATAATGCTTCTACTTCACGATACGCTTTTGCTTGATAACGCTTCTACTTCACGATACGCTTTTACTTGTTAACGCTTCTACCTCACGATACGCTTTTGCTTGATAACGCTTCTACTTCACGATACGCTTTTACTTGTTAACGCTTCTACCTCAAGATAAGCTTCTACTTCACAACACGCTTCTACTTCACGATACGCTTCCACTTAGTTAAAGGTATGCCTGTACTTGTATAGTTATATAAATAATGATTAAAGGACTTAGGAAGGCTAGTTCGCCCTATTTCCTTTTCTTCGTTGAGATGTGGTCTGGTGGGATCGAATATCCATCCGAAGGTCGTTTGATCATCATTTATATAACATGTGTACAAGTATAGACATATGGGTTTTCACATCGGTCGGTTCGGTTATGAGCCTCTATTGCTAGTCCAGCACTTTCATCAGAATTCACTATTTGGGATACATCTTCAGGACACGGCCTTCTCCGTTGTCTAGTTGGTAACCAGAGTCTCTTGTAGGGAGAGCGGACATTGTGTGTATAAATCTATACGGGGTTGACACCCCTGCACCCTGACTGCTAGCTACAGTCCACGGCATACCAAGCCAAGGGGTGACAAATGTCATATTTACACCGACGCTTGCAGGGCGTCAAGTACTCTAGTGTCGATTAGTATGGTTACGAGTATCTCCATGTTACCTTATAATTCATGGCCTTAAGGTAATGATGTTTAACACTGTATGCTGGAAATACACACCTAGAAATACACACCTCGAATATTACACACCTAGAAAATACACACCAAGAGTATACACACCTAGAATTACACTGTTTTTAGACCTTACTAGACGTATCATTAAATTGATATTGTCTGGGGTCTGTATCCATTGTTTCAGACCGTGCTAGCTGTATCTTTCATTTGATACCGTCTAGGGTCTGTATTCACTGTTTTATACCGTGCTAGATGTATCTTTCATTTGATACCGTCTAGGGTCTGTGGTGTGCACGAAAGTACCCACTAATTTTAATATTTATAACCTAACAAACTAAGACTAACTATGCACTTATAGGCAGTGTACCTAGTCAGATTACAGTATAGCTTAGGTAAGTCGGGTGTCAATCACAGGGAACGGTGGTGGATTGATTTAATATATTTGATTATAGGTTACAGGTCACACGAAAAGAATAAAGAAATAGTTTAATATATCTCAAACTAACAATTAATTAACAATTCTCGATAAACTAACAGGAAAGCAAATATCTTCAGGTACTTTGGTTTAGATAAATTACACCTTAAAAACATAGACAATTGCATACACAAATTCATTTATTCATGTTCACCGATTCCTAAAATGATTAGATTCGCGTTCACTATAACTAATCCTTTAGCAAACAAGTCAATTCAAACAGTGATCAGTTGGTTAAACTAACATGCTTCCTAGTGTTCAGTTTGTATCGAGCAAGACTTGTAAATATAGTTAATCAAATTAATCATTCAATTAACCTCTTGTTGATGGTCATCAAACAAGGCTCACACATTAACTTACTTATTCCCAAGTTAATCCTAGTTTCACATTCGTTATTCCTAGAATTATAATCTCGATGGTCATCAAAATCATAAGAGACAAGTAATCAAGCAGATGTTCATACAACTCAATTTACTTAACAATTAACAGCAAATAATTATCATTAATACGTAAGGATCTTTTAACAAGCTTGGCAAGATAAATTAAACATAAACAAACAATTCAATATAGCAATTAGTCTAATAATCAAAGCTTCATTCAATCATAAACACAAAGTAAAAGGTTTTTACACCCAAATCAGAAACTAAATACATAATAGTAACACAATGGAATGCTAAACATGGTCACGTTAACAACCCATATGATTACCGACATGTATCCGCTCTCCAACCCTTCCGATCTCCACTCCCGTTAGGTTAACGACCTTCCGGCCGCCTTCTAGACCCTCAAAACAGCTTAACAGAAGCTTAATATCGACTGAATTAAGTTGGAAGTCAAATCCCCCCTTCTGGTTAGCTAAAAATCGACTTTTATAACCCTTGTAGCCGACTTACGTACGCTGGGCATAAGTCGGATTACGCTGGGCGTAGTGAAGATTATTACGCGATTGAGTTTATCCGATGCCAGCCATTACGCGGGGCGTAGTCTAATATTACGCTGGGCGTAATTTGAATTTGGTCGTTACGCTTAGCGTCATGAAACTTACGCGGGGCGTAATTGGCTCCTCCAGCATTTTCCTTTCTTTTAGCTTCTAAGCCCGATTTCCGCTTCAGTCTTTTCTTTTGTGCTTTATCGTCAACGAATAGCTGCAAAACATAATTCAAAGCATTATAAGTACTTTTTAGTTCTAAAAGAGAATAATAAAGGCCAAAATATTAAGATATAATGCATAAAAATATATATAAAAATACACATATCAGTCTGTATTCATTGTTTTAGACCGTGCTAGCTGTATCTTTCATTTGATACCGTCTAGGGTCTGTATTCACTGTTTTAGACCGTGCTAGATGTATCTTTCATTTGATACTGTCTAGGGTCTGTATTCATTGTTTTAGACCGTGCTAGCTGTATCTTTCATTTGATACCGTCTAGGGTCTCTATTCACTGTTTTAGACCATGCTAGTGGTATCTTTCATTTGATACCGTATGGGGTCTGTGTCTCCTTTTGTTAGACTGAGCCAGGCGTGTCGTTCAGTCGATACTCTCCTGGAGTCTATGATTCCTTTTGCCTTAGTCAGCAGTCCTCACTGCTGAGGCATATGTTATTTTCCCTGATATTCCCCTACTTTCTTTAAAATCAAATCCCGTATTTTGATAATAATAGTGTTTAAGGGAAAACTATCTTTTTACAACATAACTCTGTCCAGTCTTGGTGGAAGACTGTTTTTAATTAGAAAATATAGGATTTTCTGGAAAGGACTCTAAAACACTGTAGACTCTAAAACTACTACTTTTATAAAGTTATTTTGAACTTACACAAATGACACTAAATACTTATGAACTCACCAGCATTTATAAAAATGTTGATACTCGCTTTTCAAATAACTTGTATTCTCAGGTCAGCTATAGACAGGTACATCTCAGGCGCTTTTGGTGAAGACAGTTTAGTACCAAGCTGAACCTATATTACTACTTGTATTACTTTAATGTTTCCATGTAATGTAAACCAAGTAAAACTATTACTATTAATGCAATGATTGTTGTACTTTGATTACTATATTGCATATGTTGTGATACTTGACATGACATCATCCACCCCAAGACGTTTCCGCCGTTCCGGTTTTGGGGTGTGACAGATTGGTATCAGAACATTGTTTATAGTGAGCTAAGTATATCAATTCATAAAAGATATACAGCCTATAAATACTTAGGGATAAAACACTCTGACCAAGAATTATACTTTAAAATATAACCATATTTTACCAAAGTATAAGAACATCCATAATCTAAACACTCGAACACAAGTATCACAAGAAGAACAAGAATAAAAATCTTCGGATGTTGAGCATTACCGTCAACCCTGGCAGTTATGTAATCGTAAGCTGGAATAAATGTAACCTGATCAACTACATTTATTCGAGATGTGATGAACGTGTGCTTGGGAGTGATAGTGGTGTTGCAACAGGTCTGAAACTTACCAACTAGGAATGCTAGAGCCAAACATAAAGTTTAAAATACTATGGGAGTATTTTGGAATACTAAAAGACTCACATTAATCCCAAAATCAAATTCAGAAGATAAGAAACAAACAAGAAATTAAAATACCATAGGGGTATTTTAGGATCCATAGACAACCTTGTGTGAAGAACTAAAAAGATCCTTATTGATATACCTACAATTTCAGAGAGTATACTCCCAAGGTTATATATAATAAGGATCCCATAGGCTAAGAATCTGTGGTTTCGCTCTACTTCCTTTTCCTTGTTTGGATGTGGATATCGAGTAGTATCACATATTCGAAGGCCTATCGGATCTAAGCTATATATGATTTGTATACCCTGTGTAATCGTAGCAGGACTCGATATGGATCATCCAGTGAAATGTTAATAATCTCTTAGGATTCTTCAGACATTTCCATTCTCGCACGAACCCTGTAGAAAACCTTATCCACTTCAGTACTCGGCAGAAGAGTTGATTCAGACCCAGAAGAGGTTCATTGAGAAGATTTCCAGTTCGGAAATAAATGAACTAGGTCGGGACTATTGAATTCACCAAGTGCCTATATCTTTTAGGGACATCGGTGAAGAAATTCGCCTAAACTTCCGAGATTTCCAGTCATCCATCATGAAGTGATGACACCCAGAGACGGATTCAGAAGTGAGGCGGAGTAGAAATTCAATATGTCTTCACGAGAAAAGAACCCTAGGTAACTACCCGAAGGAAACCAACGCCGGCCCAGTCAAAGCTACGAGTTAGACAGAGGGAGCCAGTACATGGAACCCGAGAAGTGTCTTTTCCTTGTGTTCGTCACGCTAATACACTCATATAATAATACAATTTAGTGAGTTAGTGGTTACACTACTCACGCTATGTGTTAGGTAAACCGCCTTTTCCCGTTGCCAGTTACACGATTAGAGCGGATCCCCACACCTCTATTGAGAGTGTTTAGCCATAAGCCTTCATGAGCCTCTCTTTCCGCGGTTTTCGTTCCGAACTGTTCTCAAATCTTTCCAGACCAGAGAGTGAAACCTTTCCCAGTATAAAGGTAACTTAGTAGGAACGACTCCCATCTTATGGCTTTTTCTGATACTCATTCTCCTACCTTGATACCCGGACTATATCATAGGGATGTAGGTCGACACTCAGACAACCAATATCCAAGGCACGGGAAAAGTTTATGCCTATTACAGTAAGGACAAATATGTCCAGGGGTAACCATCGTCTCTCATCCGCTTGAGTTCCTTTCCGTATAGGAAAAACCATGCCTCCGAGCAAGCTTAACCAATCCACTAGCAAGAAACCTACTCTCCTACTCGATGAAGCTACTTTCCAGACTGCAGTCCCGACAGCCGTTGCAGCTGCCATGGCTCAACTGAATGCTAACAACGCCAATGTTAGCAAGAGCCCTATCGGGAATTCCGATCCTAATGGTGGACAGAAACAACCAAGCTCTGTGTACACACCCACCCAAGAACCTCAACCAACTCCACTGAAGAGAAAGTTTAAGAACGAGGAAGGAAGTACCTCGACTCAAGGACCTTTCGTAAGGCAACGAGCTGAGACAGTCAATACCCCTACCAACCCTTCCATCCCAACACCTACAATACCATACCTAGGAAACCTTCCCCGCTGCAGCAAGTGCAGCTACCATCATCATGGTATCTGTCGAGAACTCTTCTGTACTAGGTGCAACAGGAAGGGGCACACCTCTCGTACCTGCAGAGCCCCGGTTGAGTTCATTACATCAACCACCAATGCGGCGACCAATACAGTTTGCCACCTATGTGGTGAAATGGGACACTTCAAAAGGGACTGCCCAACCGAAGGAAACAACAAAGACTCAGGAGGAGTCTGACTCTAATGCTTAGGGAGAAGCATCAAGGAACTCGGTAGATTTTGGTACGCCGAAAGTCGCAGCACGATTATAAAATTAAAAAAAAAAATTCATTAGGTAAAACTATAATGGCTAAGTATATACGTTACGGCCATGTATAATTGAGATGGATAGACCTAGAGTGAGTGAATGCCGCCTCATTTCCTGTTCCTCGTTTGGTTGTGGATTTAAGGCGGAGTCGCTCAGTCAACAGTCCTCCCCACCTTAATTATACATGACTAGTATATGTTAGGCGATTATAGAAATGCCTCGTGAGAATCCATTCATGAAAAGGTACTTTACTCATAAACATTCAGGACCCTCTATAGTTCCGCGTCGACTCTATCGGTCCAAGTATCCGCGACAGTGATACACGGGACGAAACCCGAGACGCCTAGAACTTGTGTGCTCATTCGGCACATGACTTTATCAACCCTCCTACTGTATCATGTCGAAGTGCGCCAACTTCGACGCCTCTATCAATCATGGTTCGAATTCGTGCAACCATGTGTAAATCCTTAGTGCTGTGTAAAAAGTGATGGGTTTTAGTCATAAGAACATCCTATGTGCTCATACAAACCCTAATGCTTGGATCTAGGTTTCTCTATTGTACATGCAAGTTATCCAAGACTATAAACCCTAATTCTAGCATACAAGTAATCATATTAACATAAGAATGGGTTTAAGATATTACCTTGATTGTTATGTAGCAATAACAATCACAATTCCTTCTTGTATTGACTTTAGAAAGCTTAGAGTCACAAATGTCACTCCTCTAATGGTTCACAAACACCAAGAGCAAGAGGATGAAGAGGAGAAGAGAAGGAGGCTGCCCAAAAACGTGTGGAAACCCTAGAATGAAGCTTGTCCATGTTTTTGGGGCATAAGGGCTCTATATATAGTGAGGCTGTTAGGGTTATCTAACAAGGAAACCCTAATTTGGATGCTTAAGCCCTAAGCAACCCATAGACTCCTTTCCTTAAAGACCTTGGACGATTTCTAATGGGTTTTCCCCATAGAATTCGTCCACTCCTTAATATAAGACAATCCATAGCCCAAATTGCAATTATCTTATAATTACAATTCCAGTCCCTTAAGTTTAATTAATATATTTTAGTCACAAACTTAATTCTTATTAATTCTTAACTAATATTAATTAAACAATATGATTTCTCCTTTAATATATTATTCCCATAATATATTAATAAATCATATATAATCCTTTCTCTCCATAATTCATCCTATCAAGTTACTTTGGTGAAGGCAACCCAAAAGGACCATGCACCATCGGTTCAAGTACATACCAAAATAATTATGGACTTAGACACTAATCCAACAGTCTCCCACTTGGATAAGTCTAATAACTATTATGCGTATGACTTCAAATCCTGATCTGCAATCGTAGCTTTCTAAAGCCGCTGTCAACTCTGATCCTATCAGATACGCATGTCCTTTAGATAAGGGATCATATATTCCTCCATTCTAGATATCGTATAAGACATGATTTCTAATCATTCTCTCTGTACCATTTCTCGACTTCCAATTTATGACGACTAACTATTTGAACAAATCAAATTAGCCCTAGCCCGGCCGAGCATTTACGTTTGTCATCACTAAATCATCGAGGGGCCCAAAGATATCGCTTTTATCCTACTTTGGATAAAAGGAACGGATAAACTTTGATTCAATGCTTGCTTGCACTCACTCATCGAATCACACACGACAATATGTTTTATAACACCAAGTTACTGGTGCGTTTACATATTATCAATGTGCAACCGATTTGCAAGATACAACTCACACATCTCGGTTTCAAGAATATAAGATGTTATCGTCTCACCAATCACTCGTGATAACAATCCATGGAGTGATCCAAGTGAGCGTGGGTTTAATCCAATGCTCAAATCATATTCATAAGCACTCATGAACGTTGCAGCAAACATTTGCTTATGTCTAATACTCTTTAGACAATCCACACACCAATTCACGACAGTCTTCTTTCATATCTACTTCCAACATATGAATGACTGTGGCCCGTTCGAATAATTTGACTGTTCTAAACCAATTAAATTATTCAGGAAGTCAAAACATGCAAAGTGAAACACAAGCATAATACTAATCCCATATGGCCTCAAACCTTTGAGCATAAATAAAACACCTTTTATTTATCACCATATCGATTACTCATTATTTGCTGTTTCGGGTAATCAACTTCTTACTTGAATTAATACTACACCTGTCCCATGTTCCTAGCATGCACACAATGTTTACCTATGGTTCTTACTTTGTGAAATAGATCAAATGAACACATTTCCAATCATACTCATTTCACAACTCCCAATCATTTTCACAAGTGAAAGAATATCAAATTCTTGTCACTTATGGAATATGCTAGATTCTAACATTTTATGCAATGATCCTCTTGTAATGTCACTGCACTAAAGTCACAATGACTATTGCCAATGAAATTACAAAGTCCTCTATCGGAGATTGTTACAATACAATTCCTTAGATATGATGTCTCTCACTCAAAGTACATTCCTTTGAACATCCTTTTGCATAAAAGTTTCTAATCTAGACATACATTTTCAATATTCAATTCCCAATATGGAAAACTTTCCATACTTTCCATATGACAACTCATTCTTAATAGAATCTTTTCTATTCATAATAATGTCGATATGGTCCATCCAATACTATACTTCCAACTACTCACAAACGACCAATCCTAGGCGAACTTTGGATTGTCCTTTGATAGTTGTTTAATTATCTTAGTCAAAACCGATTCTTGTCCCTTTTCCCTCTAAATGCGCTAGATATTTGGAAAATTTTAGAATGGTCAAATATTATAGCATTTGCAATCAATCCTATACCCGAAGCATATGGGACACGATGTATAATGTCTTACATGAAGATTCGATACTTTATCAATCTTCTGCCATAATATTTTATTTACTACGTTCTCAAAATTCGAACTATGAAGAGGAATGCCGTAATCATAATCAAAACTTGAGAACACACTATGTTTCCTTGACTAAATTTATTAACATTTCACAACCTAAACCTTTAAATTTGAAATGAAGCATAATATTCTCTCCCTTAATTATAGCAAAACAACTTTTTAACCCTTACAACTTTGCAAAGTATAACTCTTGTTTTTTATAATTAATATTGCTAACTTGCAATACTTTCCATAATAATCATACAATCATAACATTTATGCTCCCACTATCATGATGATTATTATAAACATAACACTTATGCTCCCACTAGCTTTGACATGTATTCAGAAACCAGCTTAACTTTCAGAAAAACAATACTTATTGAATTTCTTAAGTTCATGTTTCTAATACCCAATGCTTTGATAATCTTTTATCAAGGCTTCTTAAACTTGTACACCTTTGCCTTAGATAGTTCGTATGTGTGTCTAAACAATTCAGACCAATTGCCAAATCTCACAATTCGAATCATGGAAAGGGATACCGTAACCATAATCGAATTCGAGAATACAATTTCACAATCACTATCTTCTTAAAATCTCTATTAGTGAAAGCATTTCCTCACAGTAATTTTCATGAAGGAGGGAATCTTATGACACTTAGATTTTAATGGTGTATGTGTTCCTATCCATGTGAATTTGTCAAAACCAAAGTTTGCGACAAATTCAAACTCATATGAACCGAACTTTCTTAATCTTGACTTCTTGCCTTATGGTAACACAGCTGCCCACCATGTCTTCCAAGTAGTTAAGCAGCTCACCCTTTCCTATCAATGTACCTTTCATTGATCAAGGTCCTTTCCTTTTATGCATTCAAATGAGAACTCATAGGGCTCACATGCATAATTAACTCAATTGGAATGGCATAGAAACAAAATAGTGTCAACACGATAGGTTGTAAACCTCAACTCGTGTGCTAGTGATGATCGATAAGGTTTATTTTGATTTGTTCTTGAAACCTTTCAAGACCATTAAGACTCCCACTGAATCCTTGACATATAAGATTCTTTTGCCAATAAACATTTCTTGACAAACAAATATTCAAGAGTTGGTGTAGTTTTTATCAAAACACTTCATAAATTGGTCCTAGTTGGTCTTTGTCTTATCCAAGACATCACAACTTTCCACATTTGATGAATGTTATAAACCTTCTTAATACTTATCACTCTATTTCACAATCTTAACTTTAAGACTTGTTTTGGAACGAAGTATGATTAACTTCTTGATTTAACCATTTCTTCAATTCTTGATTCCTCTTCTTAGACATACGATTGTACTAAGACTCACTTAGAGGATCAATTGAGATATGGTTCTTAATCATTAAGACCTATCATAAAGCATAAAATGTACTCTCCTTTCTTCTTAGAATGGAGAAACTTTTATCTTTCTGCCTACTTGATTCTTCTTATTCGTTCTGCTATTGAATTAAACTTTTCAATCAATTCAGAATTACACTTAATCTTATAAGTATAATCATATTTACTAAACTTTTAGTAAATCATGACGAATACCTTTGTTACTCTTATGGTGGACTTGATCAACACGCAACTTTGTGTGCTCAAACTCCTAGTCCTTCACTTGACACTTTGTCAATGAATTAGTCTAATTTCCAAATATGAAATTTCTCATTCATCGTGCAACCAAGTTGCATGATTCCAAGCTTCTGTCCAATTGAAACTTGGGTGATGAGAAACTCTCCTTATTCGGTAAATTTTCGACATTTCCATAATTAAGAATCAAATCCATTATTGCTAATAATAGAAACATTCAAACATCAATTTTTCATACACGCCATTGCAAGGATAAATAAATAATATAAAATCAAAATATATTTTATTGCGGAAAAAAAATTGTCCTTACAACGCAATTCAATGAAAAACTATGCTAATATATATTTCTTAGCAATCTAATTCTAACTCTAAGTAGTAGCTCGGGAATCTAATCTTCAAGTAATGCGATCGAAATCGATTTCTTCACGGTTAGATTCTGCTCACTTCTTCCCTTAAGCTTCCTCTCTTTTCTTCGATCCTACAAAACATCAATTGTAATCTTATCACATTATGTATTAAGAATCTAGAATAGGAGCTTAAAAGAGTTAGTCAATGGATTTTACCTAAAGCAGAGCCATACGTTTTGACTCTCCCATCTCTTAGATCTCTTAGGTAAATAGGGCAGCTTCGTCTCCAATGCCCCTTCTCTTGGCAATAAAAGCAAATCGACTCTTTTGGAACAGCACATGGAACTACTTCAGATATTGCCTTTCTCTTATGATCAAACTCTTCGATCATGGCATGTCTTTCGTTGCCATTGCCTATATCCATAGAGGTCTTGAAGGAAGATTCACCAATCAACTTTGCTTTTCTATTGCGCCAAACCATTGCTGATTCAGCAGCAATAAGCATATAGGTGAGATCTATAAGGGTCACGTCGCAGTTCATCATATAGTACTCTCTTACGACCTCACTATATGAGTTAGGAAGTGACTGAAGAACCCAATCAACAGTCATCTCCTCACAGACAACGAATCCCAACATTCTTAACCTATCAATGTGTGACTTCATCCCTAGGACGTGTGCACACACAGACTTTCCTTCTTTATGTTTACTTGCCAAAAGGGCTTGAGTGAGCTTGAACCTTTCAAGCCTTCGAACTTGTGAGTTAGGGAGAATAATTAGAGGAGGTGGAAGAAGTGAAACATGATTTCTTGTTCCTCGATCGAATCGTGGAATATCATCTTCACGTGGAATGCTTGTTCCACGGGATTTGGGAAGACCATAGTTGTCGAACTTTGACATCTACAAAACGGGAGAAAACGAATTCAAGTTAGTTGATTGATTGAGTCCTTAGTAAATCACCCAAATGAGATACTAAGGCTAGGACCCAACACAATATGCTACAACCTAGAAAAGGGATGTCGTAATCTAGTTGCAGAATATTTGAAGGTAAGTGAATGACGATTCACTAATTTCCACCACGAAAAACGAAAAAGAAATTTAAGTTTTAAATCTATGAAAACTCCTAGATCCTTTGAGATTCATTGAACGTTTCAATGGCATGTTTAAATCTCGATATGCCCCTCTAGTTTGTGACTCGGATGCCGAGGATCACAAAGCGGGTGTGAATAACCATGCAAACTTACATGGTGCCCTCACATGTTACAGTCATCTATTCGATGTGCCGGTAAACCACACACGCTCCACCGAACTATGACAAACATTGAGTCACCCTTTGCTACCTTTGCTTAGAACTGTCTAGTGTGCCGGTTAACCACACACGCTCCAATAACGTCTTCGCAAGGGCACAAAGTGTAATTTCATGGAATTGCATCAATTCACTTTTGCCTAAGTAACTAAGATTGGGAATTTGTAAAACATTTAGTTACTTTTGTACTTTATTATACTTATAATGGAAGGTTTTGTCCTATCCTACCCGTTCGGCTAACGACCCTCCACTAGTCAAGAGTGCGGTGGGTAAGAGTGGATACCCATTCAATCGCCATTTTATAGGCAATTTTCTTAAACACCCCTTATAGACCAGCTTCGTGAATGAGGCCTACTAACGGTAAGACTGACTTTTACTCATACATATATATAATGTTAGACTTTTAATGTTATATATAGTATAGGGTGTATTTTACACTTTTAAAATACTAGGAGGTCAAATTTAACAATTATACTTTTAATTCAATTAAATTGTAAACCTAAACTTTTATGGATTATTAAACCTCTTTTAATTATACACTTTAATTAATTAATAAAACCATAAGGGTGTGATTTGAACTTTTCAAAACAATACTAGGGTTTTAGAATTTAACATTCCTAAATTAAACTTTTAATCAACTTTTAAATTCCAAAACTTGAGGGCAAGTTTTGAAACATTTCAAAACATTTAGGTTTAGAATTTAAATATACATCAAAATTAAACTTTTAATCAAAATTTAAATTCCAAAACTTGAGGGCAAGTTTTGAAACCTTTTCAAAACATTGGGGGATCAAATAACAAATAATCTAAATTAACATTTAATCACATAATTATCCATATTTGATTTATTTAATAATTTCTTTCAAAACAATTTACCAATTTAATCAAAATAATTAATCAATTATCACATAAGGAAATAAATATTTTATTAATTGATAAATATCTTCAATTAGATCAAGAATATACTTATATATATCATAAAATCGGATTTATATTGATCTAATATGATAAAGGCAAGTATCTCAAAGATAAACAACAAGAAATCCTGATATTTGCTCTTTCTGACGCTTGGACTCGCCGAGTACCCCAATGGACTCGCTGAGTCGAGCCTACTCGCCGAGTCCACTATGGGACTCGCCGAGTCCATCAGACAGATTCACAAAAATCGAATTTTTTAACTTGAACAAACATACAAGGCATCAATACAATAGAAACCAATCAATGCTCTGATACCACTGATGGGTTTTGGTCATAAGAACATCCTATGTGCTCATACAAACCCTAATGCTTGGATCTAGGTTTCTCTATTGTACATGCAAGTTATCCAAGACTATAAACCCTAATTCTAGCATACAAGTAATCATATTAACATAAGAATGGGTTTAAGATATTACCTTGATTGTTATGTAGCAATAACAATCACAATTCCTTCTTGTATTGACTTTAGAAAGCTTAGAGTCACAAATGTCACTCCTCTAATGGTTCACAAACACCAAAAGCAAGAGGATGAAGAGGAGAAGAGAAGGAGGATGCCCTAAAACGTGTGGAAACCCTAAAATGAAGCTTGTCCACGTTTTTGGGGCATACGGGCTTTATATATAGTGAGACTATTAGGGTTATCTAACAAGGAAACCCTAATTTGGATGCTTAAGCCCTAAGCAACCCATGGACTTCTTTCCTTAAAAGCCTTGGACGATTTCTAATGGGTTTTCCCGATAGAATTCGTCCACTCCTTAATATAAGGCAATCCATAGCCCAAATTTCAATTACCTTATAATTACAATTCTAGTCCCTTAAGTTTAATTAATATATTTTAGTCCCAAACTTAATTCTTATTAATTCTTGACTAATATTAATTAAACAATATGATTTCTCCTTTAATATATTATTCCCATAATATATTAATAAATCATATATAATCCTTTCTCTCCATAATGTATCCTATCAAGTTGCTTATGTGAAGGCAACCCAAAAGGACCATGCATCATCGGGTCAAGTACATACCAAAATAGTTATGGACTTAGACACTAATCCAACAAAAAGAACTTTCTCCGTAGCCATTTCGGCAATTAAAGGTTCTTCCGAACCTAAACATAATACAGATAATCAAACCTAATGCGATCCATCATTCGTCCCTCTTACCTCGAACCTTCCGAAGTACCTAGGAGAGGGGTACTGCGCACTGTTAACCAACCCTTCTTAGACAGATAGAAACCAAAGCGAAAGACACTACAGATATTCCAGAAGACGATAACCAACCGAAGCATACTCAGTAGAAACCTAGAAAGACCCTTCGCACCTCGCAATCAGGTTCATGAATCAAGAGGATAGAACTCATGGGACTGGCCACTGTAACTGAGTATATGCGTATGGGTGGTATATAATTGAGATCAAAAAGATTTAAGATGTGTGCTTCCTCCTTACTCCCTGTTCCTCGTTGGGTTGTGGGTCTGGGGTGGAGCCGCACAACTGAACATCCTGCCGACCTCAATTATATATGGCTCGCATACACCAAGTATTAGTGGTTAAGCCGAGTATGAGCTCTACCACGAACCTCATAGTAAAACCATTCATCCTATTCCATAGAATAGGAGCTAGAGTCAAGAGAACCACAGCAGGCCGAGCCACTATAAAGACCACAAATCCGAAATTTGTTGTCCTCCCGGTTAGACCAACATAGTAGCTAACACCCTTGGTTGATACAGAAATCTGAGTCGTAAGAGTCAAGGACATTGACTACAACCATCCATTCACGCTTAATCCCATGAATTAAGCATCTTAGCGGATAACACAGAAATCCAGAAACTGAGATAAGTTAAACCCTGAGAAGAGTGGATGAGGAGATTAAAGTTCTGAGTAATGGGAACCTATACTCACTAGATTTGACCTAGACCGAGAAAACTCAGAACCTTCGGAAGAGTAGTTGTCGAAGATGTTCGCACTACTCAGGCACTTCGTCCACCCCGTTACAGACGAGTAGTGCTTAGGATCCTCCGCCCCATTGCATGGAGGAAATCGCCGTCGCCCTATAGACGATAGACTTCATTTTCCGAAGTGAACACTAGGATACCGAGAACCACAGGATAACCTCCGCAACCAAGACTACTAGAATAAAGTGCGAGAGTAGGTTGCGTTGAGCCTTATAACCTAGACCCGAAAGAGATTATAGACTTGACACCAGTCTAGGTGTTAGTCGATGGGTTATACAGGAGCACTCGCTTTCCGCACTAGAATAAACTAACTCCTTGAAAATTAGGGCATGTCTTACAAGATTCATTAGACTATCAGGTGTTCCACGAATACTATCTCACGTAGAAATAGTAGAACCACCTCCTGAGATAGTCCAACACTCGTCTGGTGAAACCCTATCTCCCCGACCCTGAGGGTTTCCGTTAGAAATATCTCAAGAATCAGAAGTGCAGGTTCATTTTGCACGAGATTGAGATAGACACTCTGCAGCAAACATATACCATAGACATGCAATCCATCCGATGATCTGGAAACAACCTGAAGGACTACACTTCCAGTATGAGAGAGAACATTTAGAACTTCGGAATGGCGGTCACGCCAGTGATGATCTCACCGTAGAAGTACACTATGTTCTAAGTACATAAGAGCTCTACCCTTCCGAGAGCATAGGACCATCCGAGATCCTTTACGGAGATTGGTCCAACCCTCGTTAGACCACTACTACTTTCGGAAATCCCACAAGTTTCTAGACTTGATCAGTACGTGCCCGACGCCACTCTTCGTATCCCACTCATCTTGATAGAAACCATTGAGAACCCTAACTTCGTAGACATACCTGTAGGAAGTCGCCAACTGCACGAGACGGAATCCGCATCCCGTAGGTGAAGGTTTGTTGGAATGACAAACACAGGCCAGAGTTCACTTGGGAGTGCGAGGACAAACCGAATAGGAAGTACCCTCCTGCCTCTATTCGATCATTCATACCTACTTCCTTGCCTAAACCTGAATTTCGGGACGAAATTCCCTCTAACGGGGGGATGATGTGACAACCCGAAATTTATTCTGTCATTTTTAACCCCTCGTTCCGTTAATAAGCCTCATTTTGATTTAACTGTCCGTTAACTTTTGGACTGGCTAATTAATTTGGGACTTTTATAAATGACTTTATGAAGGTTGAAATAAATTAGAAACACCATAAATTTTTCCCTTGAAAAATTTTAGTTTCAACCAAGTTAAAATACGACCACTAAATCGGGTGCGACCAAAAGCCCCGTTTAACGGCAGTATCGGGTAGATTTCCACTGAGCCCCAACTCAAACCCCTATATAAGGGAGAGTAAACTTCATTTCCACCCTTTTTACTCTCTCTCTACACTCTCTCTCTCTACAACTTAGTTTTCGAGCCAAAATCATCCGTTTCGAGCCCCAAACGAGTAAGCCATCTACCCTAACTTGTTGTATAGCTTGACTAACATGCAAATTCGTGTTTAAAACATCAAATAGGGGTACATTCATGTGATTATGTCCCAAGAACACTCTTGGACCGTGAACACCCCTAAATGGGTTTTTTAAGCCCCAAAACCCCTCCAAATTGCCCCTAAGGCTTAGATATGACTTGTAAACTTGCACAAATGAGCTTAGAACACCTTGAACTAGACTGTTGGGGAGTAAACTTGAGTTTACTACCCAAGAACATGATTGGGCCGTAAACTCCCCTTCATGGGGAGTAAACTCAATTTCAAGTGTTAGAAATGCCCTCAAACACCTCCTATGGCCTTGGAAAATGTCTAGAAGCAAAGGCTTTAAACTTCAATTAATCCAAGGGAATAGGAGTTTACGGCCGTAAACCCCCATAGAATTGGTCCATGGGCCGTAAATCCCATTAAGTGCCCAAATGATGCCCTAAACTCCCCATTTGACTTGGAAAAATGCATAAGATTTTATTCTCTATTATTTAAGCCCTTAAAACACCAAAGGAATACGTACATAGGAGCTTACGGCCATAAACTCCTTGTTTAGGGCCGTAAACTCCTATTTGGTCCATTTAGATGCCTTAAATCCACTCATGTTCTTTATATTTGGAGTTAGCATAATTCTACAAGGGATATAAGACACTTTGGCATCCTAGAACACCCTCACCATGAGTTTACAGCCGTAAACTCATGGGAGTTAGTCCCAGGGTCGTGACCTCTATAAAGAGTTTACTCTTGGAGAGTAAACTCCCTATTTAAGCCATTCACACCCTTAAATGTTACCCGGGACACTCCAAGCACTTAACCAAAGTGTTTTCCGCACTTTAGGATGCGTATACTTGTTTAATTAGTATTATATGTAGTAATTGTATGTAAACACATATTATCATATGTTAATAGGTCACTAAGTGTGTTCAAGTCTTTACTTGACACCGAGCACCCAACCGGCACCTTCGTCGGATCCACTTACAACAGGTGAGTTCATACCCCTGAATGAACCTTTTAAATGTTTTTACATGTTTTTATGAGGGAATACAAGTTAAACATGTCAGTTATCATATCAATCACATGTGATTGATAACCCGCATGCACAAGGATTTGTTACACTGTCAACTGTTTTGCCAAGTATGATACTGTAAAAGGGTTTTTCCAAAACGACTTTACTTGTTCAAATCTTTACTTATATTGTTTTATAAAAATGTACTTATGAAAGATTTTCAAAGGATTTCTAAGGTTTTCAAACTTATTTTACAAAAGAATACAAAGTCATGATTTTCTTACGTATAAAGGTTTTCCAAAGTTTTCATCAAATATTTCTTTCATGTTTTTTTTATACTCCTACTTGATAACGGTTTCACTTCGTGATACACTTTTTCTTGATAACGCTTCTACTTCACGATACGCTTTTGCTTGATAACGCTTCTACTTCACGATACGCTTTTACTTGTTAACGCTTCTACCTCACGATAAGCTTCTACTTCACAACATGCTTCTACTTCACGATACGCTTCCACTTAGTTAAAGGTATGCCTGTACTTGTATAGTTATATAAATAATGATTAAAGGACTTAGGAAGGCTAGTTCTCCCTATTTCCTTTTCTTCGTTGAGATGTGGTCTGGTGGGATCGGATATCCATCCGAAGGTCGTTTGATCATCATTTATATAACATGTGTACAAGTATAGACATATGGGTTTTCACATTGGTCGGTTCAGTTATGAGTCTCTATTGCTAGTCCAGCACTTTCATCAGAATTCACTATTTAGGATACATCTTCAGGACACGGCGTTCTCAGTTGTCTAGTTGGTAACCAGAGTCTCTTGTAGGGAGAGCGGACATTATGTGTATAGATCTATACGGGGTTGACACCCCTGCACCCTGACTGCTAGCTACAGTCCACGGCCTACCAAGCCAAGGGGTGACAAATGTCATATTTACACCGACGCTTGCAGGGCGTCAAGTACTCTAGTGTCGATTAGTATGGTTACGAGTATCTCCATGTTACCTTATAATTCATGGCCTTAAGGTAATGACGTTTAACACTGTATGCTGGAAATACACACCTAGAAATACACACCTCGAATATTACACACCTAGAAAATACACACCTCGAGTATACACACCTAGAATTACACTGTTTTTAGACCTTACTAGACGTATCATTAAATTGATATTGTCTGGGGTCTGTATCCACTGTTTCAGACCGTGCTAGCTGTATCTTTCATTTGATACCGTCTAGGATCTGTATTCACTGTTTTATACCGTGCTAGATGTATCTTTCATTTGATACTGTCTAGGGTCTGTATTCACTGTTTTAGACCGTGCTAGCTGTATCTTTCATTTGATACCGTCTAGGGTCTGTATTCACTGTTTTAGACCGTGCTAGATGTATCTTTCATTTGATACTATCTAGGGTCTGTATTCACTGTTTTAGACCGTGCTAGCTGTATCTTTCATTTGATACCGTCTAGGGTCTCTATTCACTGTTTTAGACCGTGCTAGTGGTATCTTTCATTTGATACCGTCTGGGGTCTGTGTCTCCTTTTGTTAGACTGAGCCAGGCGTGTCATTCAGTCGATACTCTCATGGAGTCTATGATTCCTTTTGCCTTAGTCAGCAGTCCTCACTGCTGAGGCATATGTTATTTTCCCTGATATTCCCCTACTTTCTTTAAAATAAAATCCCATATTTTGATAATGATAGTGTTTAAGGGAAAACTATCTTTTTACAACATAACTCTGTCCAGTCTTGGTGGAAGACTGTTTTTAATTAGAAAATATAGGATTTTCTGGAAAGGACTCTAAAACACTGTAGACTCTAAAACTACTACTTTTATAAAGTTATTTTGAACTTACACAAATGACACTAAATACTTATGAACTCACCAGCATTTATAAAAATGCTGATACTCGCTTTTCAAATAACTTGTATTCTCAGGTCAGCTATAGACAGGTACATCTCAGGCGCTTTTGGTGAAGACAGTTTAGTACCAAGCTGAACCTATATTACTACTTGTATTACTTTAATGTTTCCATGTAATGTAAACCATGTAAAACTATTACTATTAATGCAATGATTGTTGTACTTTGATTACTATACTGCATATATTGTGATACTTGACATGACGTCATCCACCCCATGACGTTTCCGCCGTTCCGGTTTTGGGGTGTGACAACATTTGACTTTGGAAGTCTTTATTCTTCAACTTTGACCTTAAATAATTTTCTTTTTGATAGACAATACTTGATGCAAAATATATGAATGGATTGTATTTTAAATGTTTTTTCATTATTATAAGTTTTATCAAGTAATATGTACAACACAAATAAAACTATTTAAGGTCAAAGTCGAAGAAAAAGGACTTCAAAAGTCAAAAGTGGACAATTAATTTGGGACAGAGGGAGTATATGTGTTGCATGCTAGTATAGGGCTAACGATCTGCTCAAGGTTGCATGATAGAATGCTTGATAGATTAAATGCCTTTATATGTTTTTTATGTGATTATGTGTTTTAGAGTTATATTGATACTAGAAATTATGTGATGAATGGGCTAATGTGGTACATAGTTAAGACTAGATAGCCCTAGAATGTTTGGTTCAACCTTATTGTCTATTCTTGTTTGATGAAGGCCTTATAGTATAGACATTTATTCGAACATTGATTTTATTTCAGTTATGTACGATATGCATTCATTGGATGATTGGTGGTGTCAGTAGAGACTTCCTCAGTAAGTGTGGAGAGAAGAATCCTAGGAAAGCCTAGGAAGTATCTTAGTATGATTATGTAATGTAGCCATGTGTGGGTAGTCATAAAGGAGTGAATTAGAAGATCTAGGATGACTCTTGAGGAAAGTACGGATAAGTGTGGAAGATAAATATGGGCCCGTACTTCTAAAAGCACACAATATATACTCAAATCAAGGGAAATCACGGAGATTCTAGGAAGCTTGTAGTATGAAATATTCCCTGAGTATGTTTTAACCTTTTTGTTGTTTTTCAGAATGGTGGTAGCGACACGTCATGGAGGCTCGGGTTCTGGACCTAGTAATGTCGAGCTACGTGAGTTTTATCACATATGAGATTTCGTAAGTAGCTCAATTAGTATTATAACTTGGAATCACTGATAAATCTTATTTACAGATTCATAATAAATACTATGAAAATAAATATAAGTTACACTTAAAACATAGTAAATGCAACTTAACTTACAATGTTTTTTTGACAAAAGTTCGAAAAGTTTGTAAGTAGAACTTCGACCCAAAAGCTTCTATTTGTTGGTTCTCTGGAGACTGAGAGCTCCGCTAAAATACTCCAAAAGTGTAACATCCAGATTTCCAGGTATTTTATATTATTCGTTATTTTTGGGTTTAAGAGATGAACTCGACGAGTTGACGCTTAGACTCGTCGAGCAGGATCGCGTTTGCTGACTAGATTAATGAACGAACTCGACGAGTTGGAAGGGTGGACTCGATGAGTCTGCGCTGTAAGCTGAAACCCTAAATCCCCGGGATTGTACCCTATTTAAAGGACCTTATGGCCCTTAGTTGTGGCTACCTTCGTCTCAGAGAGCACCAGAGCATCTGTGAGCCTTGAGAGTGAGAGAAGAGCCATTGTTCACCATTTCTTGTGTGTTTTAGCAAGAAGGAAGGAGGTAGGACAAGCTAAGCAGGTTGAGGAGCTTGGATCCACTTCTATTTGATCAAAGGAAGTTGTTGGATGTAACAATTTGTGTCATTCTCATGTTTATAATGATTCTAATGGAATCTAGGGTTTCTTTATGCCTCTGTTAGTTTGAATCTGGAGTATGTGAGGTCCCAAGGCAAAATGGTTCATAGATCTGGACCTTAAGAGGTCCAGAGAGCCCTTACCACTCTGCTTTATGCTATACCTTTTGAGTTATGAGCCTAGGAGGCCATTTTAGAGGTTATTTCACCAAAACAAGCCTTGGGTGTGTTGCATGTGTACCAAGATTCGACCTTTACGTGATTATCATGCTTGGGAAGGTCAGATTTATAGGTTAGAGAAGCAGATCTGACCTCAGAAGGTCATTTGAGTATGATCATGGAAGCAACTCGCCGAGTTCATAAGTGGACTCGACGAGTCGAGTCGGGGTTGCCCCGCGATTCGTGACAGGCGTAACTCATCGAGTGAGGGGGATGCCTCGACGTGCCAAGCGAGGCTAGAAGGATTCAGAGGACCCGCATGGACTCGCCGAGTCGCTCATGTGTACTCGACGAGTCGGGTCAAAGTTTGACTATTGACTTTCATTGACTTAGGGTTTTGGTCAAGACTGATTCAAGAGAATTCAGGAAGGGGTAGAATGGTCTTCTACCCAATCCTTAGGGATGAGACTATGAGAGAGTATTGATCGGGAATGTTATTTGAATGATAGGAAGAGGCTAGGTCGGGACATTGAGCACGAAAGTTTATCCAACTTCATTCGAGGTGAGTCTTCTCACTATACTGTGCCTGGAAGGGTACTTATGTGTGACCGGAAGGTCTTATATGCTATGAGATGTATGTGTTGTATGTTGTTATGTGATACGTATGTGTTATGTATGTTATGTATGATAAGGACCGGAAGGTCAAGATGATATGGACTGGAAGGTCAAGAGGTTACGGACCGGAAGGTCTACCGGGATTCAGGACGGAAGTCCCCTAAGACACTTGGACCGGAAGGTCCCACGGAGTTATGGCCTAGAAAGGTGTATGTGTTGTATGTGGTATTTTGGGGAACTCACTAAGCTTTTATGCTTACAATTGTTGTGTTATGTGTTTCAGGTACCAACGAAGATCGCAGGAAGGCGTCGACATGATCCGTACACACTCCTAGAGTTTACGTTTTGAGATTCTGCAAATTGTTTTGTTATGATGACATTGGATACATTATGTTTTAATATTGTTTTTGATGATTAAAAGTATGGTTTAAAAATGAAAAATTGTTTTGGAAATTTACGTTGTTACAAAAAGGCTAGAACAATTCAGGCTCAAAGGTGAGAAAACTTAGAGATAAGTGAGTTTGAAGTTGTGAGGAAATGAACAATTCTCGGATCCTATTTATAACTAGATTTTGAGGGTGTGCCACACCTAAATATAAGAGCATGCCGCGCTCATGACGCGTTGCCCCCATTCAGTTCTTGTCGTGTGTCACCATTGTTTGGTCCACATTGTCTGTGAGACCTGGTCTCCGGTCATGCCATATGGCGCCTTCCGGTGGTGTCACATCATCGTCTCGCAGGTAAAACTTCCAATCTTCTAAAAATCATAACTCTCGCATACGAGCTCATTTTTATATGTTCTTTATATCCACGTGTTCATGTCACGAGTACTACAACTTTCCTTTAGACTTCGTCGACTAATTCTCATTATATTTTTAATTTACAGTCTATGAGGATTACACTGTAAAAGACCGTGTAAAATTCATAAATGTTACATATGAACTCTGTTCTTGACGTTCTTTATATTGACAGTTTCGTATTTATGAGATCTACGAATTTTTGTTTAGATTGTTTTAGCTAACAATCATCTGATTTTTATTTCGATATATGTGTAGCACACTATTGTATTACGTTGCAACGAAACTTCGAAAAATATAACTTCCTCATATGAAGTTAGATTTAAACATTCTTTATATCTACGAAATCGTATTGACATCTATTACATCTTCATGATGATTATTTTGGCTAAAAAGTAATATATTTATATTTCAATTTTTTTTATAACAAATGCTTTATATTAAAATCTACAGCAAATGTGAAAAATAGGGTGTTACACTACAACATGAACACAAACTCAAAACCCAAATCTATTGGCCCTTGAGGAACAAAATCAGGAAGAAAATAAGAGTAGAAGTGGAAGACAGGAACCTTGAAGAGTTGGAGAATGAAATCCAACTTGGTTGTTAATAAGAACAGGAGAAAGGAAGTCTTAAGCAAATAAATCAAGGACCTCAAACTTGGATATACAAGAATATGAGAAAAGAATGTCGTTGGAAATCTAGACTTGAGAAGACTAATTGGGTTTTCACTTTGATTTAATGAATCATTTTTTGAACGATCAGTTAGTTGTTAGATGTTAAATTCACCAAGTTAGTAAATTCGCATATGCCTGAGTTTGAACCCAAGACCTCCTGTCTAAGATGTCTAAGAGGCTTCCACCTCTACCAAGTGGGCTAATCCCACATTGGCATTTAATGACTCACTTGAGGTTTGAAGACTCAATGTAATACCATATTACCATTACCAACATAAACAAATTTTCTTCACGCACATGATCTTCAGTCGACATCGAAAAACCAATCGTCAAACTTCAACTTCAACCTATCGCTTCTATTTGCTAAATACGTGAATGAGTATACCAACATTTGAAGTGAGCACATGACTAACCTAAAAATGATTTTGGGCTCTAAATGAACATACAATATTATTACACATGGACAAAATTGTAGGCCACAATAGAGAGTGATCATTCTTCATAGACACCTCTCGAACCCCCACGGGATTGACTCTGACTTGGAGTACCGTGACATAGTCGTTCTAAACTTGCCGGAGGCATGAGTGTCACCCATCTCCCCTTACCCATTTGAAAATGAGATTATGTTCTCGTTATTACCAAAATATCTTAAATCGGAAAATCGAGCCTAAAACTTGAAAAAACATACTAATTTTTAGATTAACTGAACCGTTTTTTTGTTATTTTTGAGATGGTTTTTATGTTTAGCATTGCATCGTTTTCATTAATTATTTCCCATTCCTTTAATAATTGTCATTTTTATTTAATAATTGTCAAATTTTAAGTATATTTTTGCTTAATTATTTTATGTTGTTAATAACTACGTATTAAGTTATTGGTTATTGGGAAATAAAAATTGCAATTATGTCTTATTATTTGTACTAATTTATATAATTCATAATAAATATCAAATTATACTTGTATAGCCATTTTATTTTACATTATTAAAAGAATCGATGTTCCAACAATCAAAATTGATGATGTTTTCATGATATCAAAAGATTTTTGAGTTATAAAATATTAAAACTAAAAGACAACAATATTATATCTTTTTATTTATTTATTTTTTACTTTTGAAGATGTTTGTTCAAACTTTAATCATTTGTTGGTATTTTTGATTGATTATATCGAAATTATCTTTATTTTGAACACTATTATTGACTATTTTAAGATTTGAAATACATTTATTAAGTAAACGGTTAATCGGTAACCAATTAACCGAAAAAAAAAAAACAGATTAATTAAAAACTGGTTAATCGGATTTTGGATTTAGATTTAGGTTTAGGTTAAAAAAATTAGCTTACCATAATTTTAGTTGACACCCTAGTACATGGTTGGCAAGATGATTTCAACTTTTTGGGTAACTTGATCTAAACTTGTCCATTTTAGTGATTATAATAAACGATGGGGGCGTAACTGGAAATTCACTAAAGATTGCCGATAAGAGCAGCGTCAGCCAATTTTTTCTCTTTCCTTGCAAGTTCAGATCACTTTGTTAGTGACGTTCGAACTGATGGGCACGCAATTGCATATTTCCAAAAATTTATAAACTGCATCTAAAAAAGTGATCATCTAACAGTGTAGCAGATTCTGTGTCAATTCCTCTGCAGAGCTACTAACATGCAGAACAGAACTCTGATTTTGCTCCAATGGCTAGCTATGGCGTTGACTGTAACCTTTGGCATGGTCGCCGGCGAATATTTTAAGCCGTTCAATGTTAGCTACGATCACAGAGCACTTATTATTGATGGACAACGGAGAATGCTTATTTCCGCAGGAATTCACTATCCTCGAGCCACACCTGAGGTATTTTACTACTTCTCCTTTGTTCAGTGACTTCAGTCAATTCTATGATAACAATCCTGTGTGCTGTATAAGTCTACATATACAGCATGTGATTTTGTTTACAATATAACATGATTCAGACGCAAAAGCAGGCGATATGGGATTTTCAAGGGTTTTATTAGGTTATTTTGGCAAAAATTGAATTTTGGGTTGTGCTTTCTGTTTCTGTGTTTCATTTTCATTTTCATTCTCATCTTTCATCTACCTCTTTTCCTGACATTTATGTAGTTCAACTCTATTTTACCTTCACAAGATGTCCTTTCCATTTATTTGGCTATATATAATGCGGTCTCTTTACCTTTACCTGATTTCATTCAGATGTGGCCTGATCTGATAGCCAAGAGTAAAGAAGGTGGTGCTAATGCCGTTCAAACTTATGTATTCTGGGGTGGCCATGAACCAGTTAAAGGACAGGTGTGCTTTGTTACTACACTATATCTTGTTAACACTTGCAGACTTCTTTCTTGGTCTACATTTGGCTATATTTGCTAATTGAGTTCATGAAGTGTCTTATTTACTTCTTTCTTTTTCTCACTTTAGTATAACTTTGAGGGAAGATATGACCTGGTGAAGTTTGTGAAGTTGGTGGGATCTAGTGGGCTCTATCTTCATCTCCGAATAGGTCCATATGTTTGTGCAGAGTGGAACTTCGGGTCTCTACTTTCCCTATTTAGTTATATTCATTTTACTTTCAGTTTATGCCATGATCAAATGTACAAATCAGACAATCAGCATTAGTAAGCTCAAAAAGAGATTTTTGTATCATCTAATTATACAACTGATGATTTTGCAGGGGCTTCCCTGTGTGGCTTCGTGATATTCCTGGAATTGTATTCCGAACTGACAATGCTCCATTCAAGGTACAAGTGGACAAAATAATAGTATATGTATTCTATCTCATATAACAAGTGTTTACTCATCTTTTAACTCTTCCAAACAATCTAAATTGAAATCTTGGTCAAGAATTTCTACCATTAACGCATTTGTTCAATACCATTCTTAAATGCTCCCTTTTATGCATTAAACGGGCTAAATCTTTTTTAAGAATGCACCATCTCCATGCATTTAATACCTTTCTGCAATACATGAATGCGAGATTTTAACATTAAATGGGTAAAACGAATACATAACCTCAAATAACAGAGTTAGCAGATGTAATTGAAATGGCTTTCATGAAAGTTTCACCCTTTGCAAACTCTATGACTTTGCTTTAGACAGCAAGCCTTGAATCTCAACCCTGGAAATAATCACCTTTGAGAGCTCAGACACATATTCTTCAGGTTTATATAATAAAGAGAAGAATAAATCATCCTAAATCCCCTTTTCATCAGAATTTTTTATGAACTTTAACTCCTAACACCTTTTTGCCACACCACACTAGCCATGTGACACAAGTAGCCTTTCAACTATCATATACACCAGTACATTGTATATTGCTTCTTATTTCCACATCAATAATCCATAAACCTTATAAACAATTTCCCAGTATTATTTATCACTCAAAATAATATTTATTAAAATAAATCCCGAATTGTGGTTGGCATACTAACCAAGGGAGCTTTGGGTTTTATGGCATTCTCAATCAATCACCACTTAGTTAAAACGAGTCAGTTTAAGTTATTGATATAAACAAGGAACAATCATCTTCTCCTCTATTCATCTCAAGAAGAAACTACATCTAAACTCTCTTTTCTTACTGTTTGTTTATGTTCTTTAAAATAATGACATGCATATACACTTGCATGAGTCATTGTTATTCCTTTGTGTTCAAGGTTATGACAGATAATGGTCATACACCATCATATTGCAGGAAGAGATGCAACGTTTTGTTAAAAAAATAGTAGATATGATGAGAGAGGAATCTCTCTTCTCTTGGCAAGGTGGCCCAATCATCATGCTGCAGGTTCTCTTTGACTTTATCTTCATCATTAATTCAACTAAATCCTTGCTCTCTCTTTTTGGTAATTAATTATGTTATTGGATATATTCTTGATTGGATTTCTATCAGATTGAAAATGAGTATGGAAATATTGAAGGCTCATTTGGCCAAAAAGGAAAAGACTATGTAAAATGGGCTGCAGAAATGGCTGTTGGACTTGGAGCTGGTGTCCCATGGGTTATGTGCAAGCAAACTGATGCTCCAGAATACATTGTACTTTCCAACCCTTTTTAATTTTTTCTAAATTATTTATCTTTTTTATTTTTTTAAATGTCTCCCCTTCTTCCCACAGATAGATGCCTGCAATGGATACTATTGTGATGGTTTTAAGCCCAACTCCAACAAGAAACCAATTTTATGGACAGAAAATTGGGATGGATGGTATGCAAAAGCAAATCCAACATATTATTCTTGTTTACTTTTTTAAACTTTGAATTATATTTTCTGAACAAAATATTCTTTTTTAATTTTTATCTTCTTTTTTCAAGGTATACAAATTGGGGAGGTAGTTTGCCTCATAGGCCTGTGGAGGATCTTGCATTTGCAGTTGCTCGATTTTATCAACGAGGTGGAAGCTTTCAGAATTATTATATGGTAGTGTAAGCTACCCCTTAACTTTCATCCTACAAAATATAATAATTACAATCCATACATATCCCTTACAAGTTTCAGTTCCACCATTTTCTAGTTACTTTGTGATCACCAATATCTTCTTTCTCTTCCTTATGGCTTAGTTTTTTGGAGGGACGAATTTTGGAAGGACTTCTGGAGGCCCTAATATAATCACTAGTTATGATTATGATGCTCCACTTGATGAATATGGTAAGATCAAAATATGTATGGAAAAAATATATATGGTGTTGATGAAGTAGTTTTCAGCTGACAAAGAAACTGAGATTTTAATATTTTTTTAGGTCTTTTAAGTCAGCCTAAATGGGGGCATCTAAAGGACCTACATGCTGCTATAAAGCTTTGTGAGCCTGCACTAGTGGCTGCTGAGTCAGCTCAGTATATAAAATTAGGATCTATGCAGGAGGTGTGTTCAAGTCCTCAGCTTTTTACATTATCATGCATCTATTGCCATTAAGAACCCAATGATGCCTTGTATATTGATTGAAATGCATCTTACATAAATAATGTTAAATCTGAATTGAATTAAGTTGCTATAAATAAAACATGAAGTTAAAATTAAAACTAATTTCTCATGTAGAACTTTGGT
This sequence comes from Lactuca serriola, assembly GCF_051521515.1. NCBI lineage: Eukaryota > Viridiplantae > Streptophyta > Magnoliopsida > Asterales > Asteraceae > Lactuca > Lactuca serriola. The sequence goes on along the minus strand of NC_136413.1, from coordinate 91,423,463 downwards.
GATTGGAATGACTAGATTCTAGATAGTTTTATGCCAATATACGCCATAAAACTAATTTTTTTTTTTTTATCAAACTTGTGACTATAAATTGAGACTATTTTTACTTTTTGGTTCAGGCACATGTGTACCAAGGTAATAAAAGTATCTGCTCAGCATTTCTTGCAAATATTGATGAACATAAAACAATCACTGTTCAATTCCTTGCTCAATATTACACTTTACCACCCTGGTCTGTGAGCATACTACCAGACTGCAAGAATGTTGTCTTCAACACTGCAAAGGTTTGACTTTTGTAATTATACATGCACCCTTTTATTCGTTTTTTCTGATATTATTGGAAAACCTATCTTGATTACCTTACAGCTATATAGCATTGGTTATTAAGTGATTATTTTCCCCTTCATGATATATCTTTTTTTTTTTTTTTTTTTTTTTTTTTTTTTTTTTTTTTAATTTGGAGCAGGTTGGGGCACAAACATCCATTAAAGTGGTGGATTTTGAGCCAACATTATCTGCAAAAACCTCTACACCCAATCACTTCATGATTCAGAAGGAAGTACCTTTGATCTCAGAATCATGGATGACATTTAAGGAGCCAATTGGTGCTTGGGGTGATGATAATTTCACTTTTAAAGGTGTCTTGGAGCATTTAAATGTGACAAAAGATCAATCAGATTATTTATGGTATATCACAAGGTACACACCATCACAACAATAAGTACTTTTTAATATTCTCAGGGTTAATTTCTTAACCCTATAAAACATTTAGGAAAAGGGTTAGATGCAAGAAGTAACAATATACTTTGATTGTACTTTGACATTTTAACAACAAAATGCCTATTTGCTTCAATTACATGCAGAATATATGTTTCTGATGAGGATGTTTTGCATTGGGAGGAAAATGCAAGTAATCCATCACTTGTCATTGATAGCATGCGTGATTTGGTTCGCATCTTCATTAATGGCAAACTTATAGGTAACTAATTAATTGTCATTATATGATTATATAATCAGTATCTACTGTTTTAGTAACCTACTTATGCTTTATGATTATACGATTATCTAGAGATCATTACCAACTTATAAAAAAATAGACCTGATGTGTTATGTGTTTATTGAAAATAAAGGTAGTGCAAGGGGTGATTGGGTGAAAGTTGTTCAGAAAGTTCAGTTTAAGCAAGGATACAATGACTTGGTGTTATTATCAGAGACAGTAGGCTTGCAGGTAATAATAATAATAAAAAAAATCATAAAATATGTTTGATGAAGTTTGGATATAATAGAGTTTATATTAATATGTAATTCCATGGATTTGATTCATGCAATTTAATGATTCAGAACTATGGCGCCTTTCTTGAGAAAGATGGAGCAGGGTTTCAGGGTCAGATTACTCTAACTGGATTCAAGAATGGGGATGTAAATATCACACATTCACCATGGACATATCAGGTAGGTACTTTTCTCATCTAATGTAATGTTGTTTCTCTACATTCCCACTGCATATTCATAGTTAAAATAACTTTTGAGCAAGTTTTGGTATTATATATTAAAAGAACTTTTTTATTGTTTGGTATTAGATACCTTAACTGATCAAAATGATTAGCAAAGTAGCAATGTACTTTGATATGTTTGTGTATTATGACATCCTGCGTTCATTTCTTTCTATTACCACGTTGTATTTTCAAGTTTTTTCTTATAAAGGAACTATACTTTGAATGATCTACCCGATTATATCATTGTACTTTCATCCATTTCTTATTGTAGCTGTGAAAATTGCATTGTATATGCATGGTTTTCAAAGTACAATGCTATAATTGGAATTTTTGTGTACTAAAGTATATCATGAATATTTTCAACTTTCACTTGGAGTGTTTTATATTAGTTTACTTTGTAGCAAGCGCACTATAGTATAGTAAGAGGAAAGCAGTCATTCAAAGTTTAAGACTTGTGCATTTAGTCGTGGAAGATTATGCTTCACAAATTTAATAGCTACTATTTTGACCATAGGTTGGGCTTAAAGGTGAATTCCTGAAATTATATGCTACTGAAGATAACAAAAGTTCAGGTTGGACTAATTTAACAGATGAAGATGTTCCATCAGCCCTCTCCTGGTACAAGGTAAAACATCACTTAACAAAACACAAAGGGTAAAATTGTCATTTACTCATTTCTCTTCCATTTTTTGATTAATGGCAAGACATATTTTGATTCTCCTGGAGGGAAAGATCCGGTGGTTCTTGATTTTAGCAGCATGGGTAAAGGTGAAGCCTGGGTCAATGGACACCATATAGGCAGATACTGGACTCTTGTTGCCCCAAAAGACGGATGTCAAGAAACTTGTGATTATCGTGGAGCTTATGGATCTGAAAAATGCAACACAAATTGTGGCAACCCCACTCAAATTTGGTATTCTTCTTTCAGTAGGGCATTCATGTCTTTTTTCACAAACACAAGATCAAGAATGAGTCCTTGTCTGTCATGTAGAAGAAATATGGAAAAAGTAGGGTTGTGGTTTTGACAATTTTAATGAAACAGGTACCATGTTCCAAGATCATGGTTACAGCCATCAGACAATCTACTTGTTCTATTTGAGGAGACAGGAGGGAACCCGTTTGAAATTTCTGTGAAGACAGTTTCTGTTAAAACTGTATGTGGTCACATGTCTGAGGATTACTATCCACCTGTTGACATGTGGGCCCAACCAAATTACAGCAATATGAAACCAGTAGTGCAATTGCAGTGTGAGGATGGTTATAAAATCGAATCCATAGAGTTTGCTAGCTATGGAACCCCTCAAGGTACCTGCCAAGCTTTCTCCACAGGCAACTGCCATGCAACAAATTCTTCAGCCATCTTGTCCAAGGTAAGTATAGAAAAAAAAATAGGTCAATTATAGTTACTAGTTAAAATTAGTCATATAAAATGAAAGTGCAACCGTTGCTATTTCTTGATTAATATGTTATTGTAATGAATTGTGACAGGTTTGTGAGGGAAAAAATAGTTGCAAAATAGAAGTGTCTAATTCTGTATTTGGAGACCCATGCCCAAGGACTGTAAAAACCTTAGCTGTTAAGGCAAAATGCAAGCCATCATCATCATCATCATCATCAACTCAATGGTACGGTGGATTATCAGATATATGAGAGTATGAGACCAAGAGAGAAGAAATGTCAAAGGATGTATGGTATGAGTTTTCCCCTTACATTTATGTGTGAATGGTTGTTTTGATTAGGTGTTTGGGTATGCTATTGTACATATACAGAAGAATAAAAATAGCATCTACTAATGGTATCGGTTTGTTGATTTTACATGTTACATTGCTTTTGTTCTTGTGGGTATTATCCTATCGTTTTATTTTTAGTTTCTCCAAGGCCAACACAATATGACATGACATGACAAAATATGATAATCTTGTATTGTGTTTGTAAATACATTAGTTGGATATAAATTAAGAAAAAAATGTACATATATAGATAATATATCGACCAGTCTTTGTTGCTTTGTTTTTCTGTTTTACTCATTCAACAAATGGAAATGGAGCATACAAATGAAACATGATGTGCAAACAATGGACAATAGGAGGAGTTATGGCTCAGAGGATTTACGAACAAGAAATAACACACAATACTACAACTCACGACTTCACTAAAAAAAGCAGCAACAAATTACTTTTTGCCCCACGGAAAGCAGCCACACCCCTGAGAAAGAAAGTCAAAGCGTTTAATAAGTCTTAACTCTTAAGGAGTTGATAGTTGTCACGCGTGGAAACCTGTGACTAATTCATAAAACATCATAACACAAAAAGAAGAAAAGCAACTAACTATTGGTGGGTTTATTTTTAAATTTTATTTGAAAAGGAAAACTATATCAAAACTATAATTTATTTTCCAAAAGCTATTAGTCATTTTACCTTTTTAGCCTCGGGTCTTTGGCCATAATAAGAAGAATCATCGGTGTTTAGCCTTGGTGACTTTCCACCACCACCACCACCATGCTTCTCTTCTCGTACTTTGTTAAATATGTGAGAGTAACCTTCAGCTGAAGCCGGATCACTGTCATCCCAGTCACCAAATACAGGCACAGCCGTGCCATCATCCGGCTGCCAAATCATCATAAATTTTTTTATCACTACAATCATATTCCAAATTCCAGAAAACTAGCTTTTGATAAAAAAAAACTGGTAGCTGATAAAGTAATAATGTTTGGTAAAAACAATCTTGCTAAGCTAGATGACAAATGTAAAATGTTATACAAAGGTATATTTGGAACACTTGTGAAACTGATCACATAAAGGTATATTTGGAAAAAGCCCCGTGAGTTTATTAAGCCATCTCAAATAGTAGCTTTTTAGAAAGCTAACTTATAAGTTGTTGTCAGTGGTCTCACCAAACACTATATTGCAATAAGAAAATCTCCATTAAAGTCTACCATAATTTACGAATAAGTTCCAAACTAAAATTTGTTTACAAAAAAACATGAATTACTGGTAAAAGTGACGATTTTACTCTTTAATGACTAGGCGTCCTGGTTAACAATGAAACCGGTAAAATGTGTGTTATAGGGAGAAAATGGCCAAATATAAATCATACTTTTTTGTAAACAAATTTTAGTTTGGACTTGTTCGTAAATTAGGGTAAAATAATGAGACTTTAATGGAGATTTCCCATTGCAATAAGCTCAAAATATAAGCTAGTTTATAAGACTTACAGAATCATCACCAAGTGTGACTTGTCTCAAGCGGGACCCACCAGGAGGAGCACCAGTACCATTTCTTTCCCACATTGGTGAAGCTGTGTTACTTCTGGTCCCAACCCTTTTAGGGTGTGTTGGAGATTCAAATGATTTTGGTCTTGATGGTGTTGTTGACTTTGCGGAGTCGCTGTTCTTGACTTCAGCTTCTTCATGGGCCTGAAAACAAGGTTTACTATATTAGAAGGGTCAGGAATTGGAATCTTGAATTCCATTCCGCAGTGCGTTTGGTTGCCAAACCAATGGAATTGGGTTTCGGGAGACTTTCTTAAAATCCATGTTTGAAGGAATTGTGTTTGGTTCGTAGAATGTTTTTGAAAGGAAAGGAATTAGAATATGAAGGAATCGGGTTTAGTTGGCAGAAAATGATGGAATTGGATAATTTTATTGTATTTGGATCCAAATAATGAGAAATCATAATCGTATTTCCTTTACCTAAAAACTCAAAATTAATTATTATCTCTTAAAATCATAGTAATAATCTGTCTAAATTGCATAACCAAACACTCCCATAATCTGACATAGCACCATCTGTTATCATCTAAATCCAAGTAAACTATCAATTCTGAATCCTAGAAACTTCATCCGAAATTTGGAAAAAATCTAGAGATTTAAAAAGGTAATAAATCATGAGAATCATCACATCAGATCTCGTTGAACCATCAACAGCTAGAAGATCTCTTCTCACAAAGTAAATGTATATTCAAAACCCTAAGTGACATTAAAGAATGAAGATTATGAACATGATCTAGCTTCAATGTAGCGAATCCTCGTTAATCACAAAATGTGCAATCATTCAGTTACTGAAAACATAGATACGAAGCAAAAAAGAAAGAAAAAAAAATCATCAGCGGAGCTAAATACAAGAAGCATGTCGATTTGGGGAAAAATAAAACCTAGAGTACAGCAAACACCGTAAAATCACTGCGTGATCGTTGTGAACGGAGTTCATATATTCTTCAACAGAGTAGAGGTAGAATAAATTAGGTGAAGAAATGAACTTACTGCCATGATTAGAGTTGCTTGCAGCTAAAAACACAACCTGTTTATGAGTCGACAAATCAGGTTTTGCTCATAAAGCCGAAGTATACACAACTCAGAGAGAATAAAGAGAGAATGAAGGGTGGAGTGGTGGCCACCGGTGACATTTATACGATTTGGGACTTTTCTTGTTTGGCTGCTCAGACCTATAGTTGACTTAACAGTGAAAAGGATAGAGAATGTAGATAACAGTCATGTTAATTAATAATTTATAATTATTAACCCAGCCTCTCTGGTCAGGGTCATAACCAAACTCACAACTTCTAAGGTACTAGGTTTTCCAAGATGTTGGGTGATTAAAAATTCATCCATTTATGTTAGATTTATGCGGTAAAAGTATTATTTATATAATTCCGTTCCATTTCTTATTTACCATTATATTTTAGAAGACATTTTATTTTCGGACCTTTGGCCAGTCATCTAACGGTCATGATAACGTGTCAGTTTGATATTTTTTTTCTGGTCTGCATTTAGCCTCACAATTTACGTGTGAGGTTGCATTTAGCCCTAATATTTTTTGTTCTCCATTTGCCGTTATTTTTTTTAAAAAAAAAAAATTCATTTTAGCTATTATCCAATCACGAATAGATATTTTAAAACGTAATAACTTAAAAAAACGAAGGCAAGAGTCGAAACTGCCACTTATCCTTGAAGGGCGGAGCGTGTTAGTCATTAAGTCATTGACTTTATTATTATTATTATTATTATTATTATTATTATTAGTGTTTGTTGTATTTAATGTACATATGTATTTTAAAATGCATGAAAAAGATTTAGTGTAAGTCTTGAGTGTGTGATATCTAATAAATAATATGACATATTAATCTTTAAGTAAATCAAAATTGTTAATTTATTCCTAACTCATCTAAGGAACAATAGGTTATTTCTAATGATATATTTGTTGAGAAACCAAATATTTCTAATGACATATTTATTGAGAAACCAAAAAAGTGACAATTTTTATTGGCTCAATGATTAACATGTCATATCGTTTATTCAATGTCTTGGACTCGAGACTCACATTAGGTCTTTTTCCTTCATATATATATATATATATATATATATATATATATATATATATATATATATATATATATATATATATATAATACAACAAGCACTAAAAATACAAAAAAAAAAGTCATTGACTTACTGGCTAACACGTCCTGCCCTCAAAGAGAAGTTGCAGTTTCGACTCTTGCCTTCATTTTCCTTTTTTATTGTAATTTATTACATTTTAAAATACTTATTCGTAACTGGCCAATGGTTAAAATGAATTTTTTTCTAAAAAGTAATGGCAAATGGGGAACAAACAAAATTTAGGGTTAAATGCAAACTCATACGTAAATGTTGGGGCTAAATGCAAACTGAGAAAAATATGAAACCGGCACGTTATTATGACCTGTTGATGACCGGCCGAGGGACCGAAGTTGAAACGTTTTCTAAAATATAATGGCAAATGAGGAACAAAAAATAGAGTTGTGGCCAAAGCAGAACAAGGTTGTATATATAATGGCTTTTGTGACATCAACCCATTCATCTTCTAAAAAAACTTTATGGCTATACGGTATGGAAGAGCATCTTATTTGGCATATAATGTTGGCTGCAAACATCGTCCCATTGCAGGCAAAGTTAGGCAAAATTTGTGGCATAAATTTGAACAACATTCAAACTCCATACGAAAGTTGTAGTTATGTAACATCCCCGAATAGCAAAGAGTATAGTTGAAGGGCTAAAAGAAAAAGAATTGGAATGGGAACTCGGCGAGTCCATGGGTGGACTCGGCGAGTAGAGTCACGACTTGGTCGCGTGTTAAGTGGCCGACTCGACGAGTCAGTAAGGTGGACTTGGCGAGTAGGCGCTGAGTGGAGAAAACTCTAATTCTCGGGGTTGAGCTCTATATAAAGAACATAACATTCATTCCCCCAGCCTCTTTACTCATCCTCAAGTCCAGAAACCCTTAGCCTTCGTGTGTGAGTGATCATATTGCATTGGGAAGCTTGGAGAAGCAATTGTTGAGGAAATCTTGAAAGGTAGGAGGCTTGGAGCAAGGGGCTTTGCTTGGATTCGAGTTCCATTGCAGTTGGGGCGTTCTTTTGAGGTAATATCTCGTCCTTGGGCTGTTATTCTTATGGATTCATCATTATGGGGTTTGTGGGGAGCTTATCTTTTGGTGTTTTGGAGTTTAAAGGTTAGATCTGAGGTTGCTACCTCAGATCTGGAATGGAGAAGGGTTGGAATGCCTGAAAGTCCCTGTGTTCAAGTGTGTAGTGAAGCTATCATGTCCCAAACCCTAGCCCTAAAGTGTTAAAGGCCTAGATCTCTTTGGATTCACGTAAAGTTTGCCACTTTACGTGATGTATGGGTTGTAGGAGGCTAGATCTATGTTTTGGATCAATTGCATGGCCTGGAGTGCTTCTGTATGGATTCAGACCGGTGGTACTCGGCGAGTCACATGGGTGGACTCGACGAGTTGCTTGAAGATGAGCTGGAACTCGACGAGTTGGATGAAGATGGCCTGGAACTCGGCGAGTTGTATGAACAACTCGGTGAGTAGGTTGAAGATAGCCTTAGACTCGGCAAGTCTGTTCTTTGACTCGGCGAGTCTTGCCGAAGAGTCCCAATATTTTCTGGTCGAGTCGAGAATCGGTGAGTCAAGGGATGACTCAGTGAGTTGTGTGCGAGTGGACTCAGAATTGTTGGACTCGGCGAGTCTCGGGGTGACTCGGCGAGTTAGGTCGCAGATTGAGGGAAGTCCTGAGCTTGGGGACTCGGCGAGTCATCAGATTGACTCGGCGAGTAGAGTCAGTCAGGGGTTGACTTTGACCTTGTCAAAGGGTTGACCAATTGTCTTCTGGGTATTTTGGTAATTAAGGGTATTTATTGAGTTGAGTGTTTTGGTGTTCAGTGGAGGAGTTCGTGTTGGAATTTGGAGCAGCGGGATCTTATCCTTTCAGCCGGCAGTTTCGAGGTGAGTTATCCTCACTATATCAACAGGGTCTAAGGCACCAAGGCCGGCCCTTATCGGATTGAGATCCGGGTAGTTGTTGTTATGTTACTGCTTTGATATGTTTGCATCCTGAGAGCTAGGATGGTATATGTTAGAGACCTGATTGAGATCGGTATCTTGAGAGATAGGGAGATGCTATGCTAGTGACCTGTTAGGTCGGTATCCTGGTTAGGATGATGATATGTTATGTGATCTGTTTGATCTGCTTGTTGACTGTGAATTGCTATATGATTGTATGTATATGTGCACATGGTTGTTTGGACTGGAGTTGGGTTGAGGCGGGTCCTGCTTTGTGCTGTAGGCCAAGATACCCAGGGCGGACCGGTTGTTCCGAAGGCCCAACGAGCGGTCCGAATAGGCTGTAGGCCCCAAGAGGGCGGACCAGACGTGCCGAGGCTCGGAGAGTGGACCAGGCCGACTGAAGGCCCGGTGCGGGCGGACCAGTCATACTGTAGACTCAGAGAATGGACCAGGTGGATTGAAGGCCCGGTGCGGGCGGACCAATCACACTGCAGACTCGATGTATGTGGAGAGTGGACCAGGTGGATTGAAGGCCCGGTGCGGGCGGACCAATCACACTGTAGACTCGAGGTTTATGGCTAGACTCAGAGGGTGGACCAGGTGGACTGTAGGCCGGTGCGGCGGACCAGTCACACAGTAGACCCGAAGTGCATGGCTGTTCTGTGATCATATATGTTGTGGCATGTTATGCGTGTATGGTATAAGTGGTTGGTATTTTGGGGATATCTCACTAAGCTTTCGGGCTTACCGTTATGGTTTTATGTTTTTCAGGTTCTTCAGGAGACCGTGGCAAGGCGAAGGCGTGATCGTACCGCTCCTCATGATTTTGTAGTAATGTGATTCTGGGAATACGCTAAATGTTTTGTATTGAAAACCTTTTTGTAATGATTTAATGGAATCGAGTTCTTTTTGAAAAATTTAAAATTTGTTGTATTTTTCGGTCATTTCAAGTTGGTATCAGAGCCTTGGTTTGAGTGAATTGGAGGAACACTCGTGTGACTCCAGTCTCAAATCGAGGAGAGTTTTCAAAAGAGAGTTTAAAATGATTTTCAAATGAGTAAAGGAGGACGCGGAGGTACGATCAGCCGGAGCCAGTAAGTAACCCCAAAATACCATGCATGTTATTTGTTTTTTTGAGCTTTGATAGAACAACATGCTAGTGTTAGGCTAGGGATCTTCAGGATTTCATGATAATGTTGCCTGATTTGTGATGCCTGTAGCCTAGGGTTTCCTTGTGGGAGATTTTCAGAGTTCCTCTAGTGGTGAGGGTTGAGAGTTATTATGCATGTTTTCACTAGGGTGTTGTGGTAGTACTTCATACAAATATGGGTAGGTGTGGAAGGTAGTATGGGCCCGTACTACTGAAAGCACAGGACCCATACACGTATCAGGGAAACCATGACCTTTAGGGTTGGGGTGAGAGAGTTGGATCCCAGGATAATGGGAAGAGTCTGAGATTTTGTGTGGTGTTTTTCAGTATGCAGATTCTGAGGCACGATGAGAGTGGATCCGGATCAGGATCGGGAGCAGGAGAGGGAGTTCCGGGCGGGTCAGTACCGCCCGAGGTTATCGGTCAGATGAGCACGTGTGAGTTGGATGCGAGGATTCGTGAGATCCTGCGTGATGAGATTGCTGAGTTGTTCCGGGCTGAGTTGCCGGAGCTGTTTGGGCCGATCAAGACCGCCATGGTTGAGTATTTTGATGAGCGCTATGCAGCTCTCGCAGAGACGGCTGCCGCTGCGGCTACATCAGCTGTAGCAGCGGCAGGGGGAGGAGCTGGTCGGGGCTTTCAGTATCGGGACTTCGACAATACGAAGCCTCCCACCTTTGATGGAGTTCAGGACCCGATTGTTGCTATGAGGTGGTTATTGAACGTGGAGGGGTGTTTCTTCACGTGTTCATGCCCTGCTGATCAGAGGGTGAGGTGTGCTCTGAACCTGTTGAGGCTCGAGGCGAAGGATTGGTAGAGATTGACCACGGGGTCATATTCGGATGCGCAGAGGGCTGCGGTTTCATGGGATCAGTTCAGGGAGATATTCAGTACTCGTTATGTTCCGCAAGTTGAGAGGGAGAGATTGGCTCAAGAGTTCCTTGAGCTGAAGCAGGGTTTAGAGTCGGTGACTGAGATCACCAGGATGTTCACCGAGAGGGCAATGTTTTGCCCAGAGTTTGCTTCGGAGCAGGCTTAGATGTCTCGATATCTGAGCATGCTCAAGAGGGATATCAGACAGTTTGTGTCTACCCAGAGGTGCGAGACCTTGTTGGAGTTGCAGGAGGCCGCTAGGCGGCGTGAGTTAGAGATTGAGTTGCAGTTGCGTGAGCTGAGGCAGGCACCGGTGCAGTCGTAGCCGGCGCCGAAACGGTCCAAGACCGTTGATGTTAGAATGGGGGATCTGAGCAGCCACACTTGCGGGAAGTGTGGGAGGGGTCACACCGGAGTTTGTAGGTCCGGTGGTGCATGCCGCAAGTGCGGAAAGGAGGGGCACTATGCGAGGGATTGTCGACAGTCAGCGCCGGTTCGGGATTTGAGGATTTGTTATCATTGTCATCGGGTTGGACATTTGAGGGTCAACTGTCCACAGCTTGCTGCGGGACCGGTGCAGGCTCCAGCACCGGCCACTTTGAGGATTACAGGTGGAGGACAGGGTGGAGCGGAGCCCCCAAGGGCTCAGGGTCGTGCTTATCAGCTTGCGGCAGAGGAGGTCAGAGCAGTGCCGGATGCAGCTACGGGTATGTTTCTTTCTTGATATCTTGTTATCTTGTGATTATTTGTGGTGTATTGTTTATGTGCTGGTATCTTTGTGTGGCTTTCGATGCGGTATTCGTCGTTTTGAGGGTCGTGGTTTGGTTATGGGTTATTGTATTGGGAATTTCGTTGGTTATCATTCATGAGGGTTATTAGTGGAAACCTGGCATTGGTTTGAAGGCCGGGTAGCATCTGCTTTCTGAGGAGTGGTTAGATGCAGATTGAATTTCTTTCGAGCGGGTTAATCAGTGTTGATGTGGGATCTTGTTAAGGTTGTTTATGCCTGTGTAAATCAGTCCGCGTGTAAGTGTTGGTTTTGTGCAGAGCTGTTCTGGGAGGTCGGTGATGGCGACCGGTGGTTGTTAATAAGTGCTTTAAGTGGGGGGAGAATTGGAAAATTCTCCGAGAGATCGATGAGTATTTGAGGGTGCTTAGCTGCTTGGGTTTCAGCAGTGGTTCTGTCAGTCAAGAGTATAGGCTGGTACGAGTAAGTGGCAGGCATGCGGGGCGGGATACAGACCTAGGGCATTCGATTGTGGAGGGCCTGGGAGCAGGCCGGGATCGAGCATGTGCGATTAAGACAGAGTTCGGAACCCTTAAAGGGTTAGAACAGTATGCATGGGAGGATTTCCAGGAGAGATAGCTCGGAATGATGAATGCTAGTTGAGCGGTCCGGATAGACTGAAGGCCGGTAGGCGTACCAGTCAGGCCGAAGGCTCGGAGAACGGTCCAACCAAACTGAAGGCATTGAGAGCGGTCCAGATTGGCTGAAGGTTCTGAGAGTGGTCCAGATTGGCTGAAGGCCTGGTGGGGCGGTCCAGTCATGCTGAAGACTCTGCAGGTATTGCTAGTCCGGTTGAGGAGATGGATTGAGTATGTTGCGATGTGTTAACATCAGGAGGTCTGGCCCCGGGTATTGATCTTGATTAGTGGAGATGGTGCATGGACTCAAGAGTCCTTGCGAGCAGATTCAGAGCATGTGTGTTGCATGGATAGCGGTTATGCTATAAAGGGGTGGTGCAGCGTTGAGTGAGCACCGTGGCACTTGTTGTGGTGACAAGGCAGCCAAGTGGATTTCCTTGGTAAGGAATGAGAGAGGAGTGTAACTCCGAGAGGGAGTGCAAGTTCACGGAAGTGAAAACGGCAGAGCAGAGTTATGATTAGAGTGATTTGAGTATGGTTATTGAGCAGCATGTTTGCGGCAGTGGAATGGAGTCACATCCGGATTGGGATGTCTGCTGAGGTCGCGGAGGGAATTCCGCGGGTGTAGAGCCAAGAGGCTCGGAAGGGATGCAGGGAGAGAGTCTTGGACTCTTAGTGTGATTCTGATCAAGGGTTGAGTGCGTAGTAGTGGTTCATCCTGGGGGATGTTTGGAGATATCATCAATGTATCGGGTTTTCCCAACCTGAGGGTGCTAGAGCTAGTTCAGCATGTGTATGTGATTGCAAGAGGAGAACTCATGGGAGTTGCTCTGAAAAATGTGTCTTTCTGTCAGCAGAATGATTAGAGTTGGACTCGGATCGGGAATTCGGTGGTGCATAGTTATCTTCTAACTCATATGGGTCGAGTGATGGTTGTGATTTGGAGCAGTGATGCATCTTGGGTATTCTCGATTGTTGAGTGTGATTATCAGAGGGTACAGTCGGTGCCCGGTTTGAGACGGTAGTCAGGACACCGCAAGGAAAGAGGAAATGAGTTCGAGTTTCGATGGTTATGCCTTGAGGAACCTGGTCCGGTTAGGGCCAGGTGGCGCGTCGTGGGAGTATTTTGGAGTTGAGTTGCCGTAGGCTTCGAGGACGAAGTCTAATTTAAGTGGGGGAGAATTGTAACATCTTTATGAGTTAAATAGACGGTTAAGACATGTGTTTTTTCAGAGTATGCGAAATGGTGAATGTAAAATATGTGTTGGTGTGTAGTTTTAATAATGAATAATGTATATCCTTTCATTTAAGAGATTATAAGCAACAATATAATGCTTTCTAGCAAAATTAATGTAAAAGAAAGTTGTAGTTATGTAACATCCCAGAATAGCAAAGAGTATAGTTGAAGGGCTAAAAGAAAAAAAATTGGAATGGGAACTCGGCGAGTCCATGGGTGGACTCGGCGAGTAGAGTCACGACTTGGTCGCGTGTTAAGTGGCCGACTCGACGAGTCAGTAAGGTGGACTCGGCGAGTAGGCGCTGAGTGGAGAAAACTCTAATTCTCGGGGTTGAGCTCTATATAAAGAACATAACATTCATTCCCCCAGCCTCTTTACTCATCCTCAAGTCCATAAACCCTTAGCCTTCGTGTGTGAGTGATCATATTGCATTGGGAAGCTTGGAGAAGCAATTGTTGAGGAAATCTTGAAGGGTAGGAGGCTTGGAGCAAGGGGCTTTGCTTGGATTCGAGTTCCATTGCAGTTGGGGCGTTCTTTTGAGGTAATATCTCGTCCTTGGGCTGTTATTCTTATGGATTCATCATTATGGGGTTTGTGGGGAGCTTATCTTTTGGTGTTTTGGTGTTTTGGAGTTTAGAGGTTAGATCTGAGGTTGCTACCTCAGATCTGGAATGGAGAAGGGTTGGAATGCCTGAAAGTCCCTGTGTTCAAGTGTGTAGTGAAGCTATCATGTCCCAAACCCTAGCCCTAAAGTGTTAAAGGCCTAGATCTCTTTGGATTCACGTAAAGTTACGTGATAGATGGGTTGTAGGAGGCTAGATCTATGTTTTGGATCAATTGCATTCCCTGGAGTGCTTCTGTATGGATTCAGACCAGTAGTACTCGGCGAGTCACATAGGTGGACTCGACGAGTTGCTTGAAGATGAGCTGGAACTCGACGAGTTGGAAGAACAACTCGGCGAGTTGGATGAAGATGGCCTGGAACTCGGCAAGTTGTATGAACAACTCGGCGAGTAGGTTGAAGATAACCTTAGACTCGGCGAGTCTGTTCTTTGACTCGGCGAGTCTTGCCGAAGAGTCCCAATATTTTCTGGTCTAGTCGAGAATCGGTGAGTCAAGGGATGACTCGGTGAGTTGTGTGCGAGTGGACTCAGAGTTGTTGGACTCGGCGAGTCTCGGGGTGACTCGGCGAGTTAGGTCGCGGATTGAAGGGAAGTCTTGAGCTTGGGGACTCGGCGAGTCATCGGGTTGACTCGGCGAGTAGAGTCAGTCAAGGGTTGACTTTGACCTTGTCAAAGGGTTGAGTAATTGTCTTCCGGGTATTTTGGTAATTAAGGGTATTTATTGAGTTGAGTGTTTTGGTGTTCAGTGGAGGAGTTCGTGTCGGAATTTGGAGCAGCGGGATCTTATCCTTTCAGCCGGCAGTTTCGAGGTGAGTTATCCTCACTATATCAATAGGGTCTAAGGCACCAAGGCCGGCCCTTATCGGATTGAGATCCGGGTAGTTGTTGTTATGTTACTGCTTTGATATGTTTGCATCCTGAGAGCTAGGATGGTATATGTTAGAGACCTGATTGAGATCGGTATCTTGAGAGATAGGGAGATGCTATGCTAGTGACCTGTTAGGTCGGTATCCTGGTTAGGATGATGATATGTTATGTGATCTGTTTGATCTGCTTGTTGACTGTGAATTGCTATATGATTGTATGTATATGTGCACATGGTTGTTTGGACTGGAGTTGGGTTGAGGAGGGTCCTGCTTTGTGCTGTAGGCCAAGATACCCAGGGCGGACCGGTTGTTCCGAAGGCCCAGCGAGCGGTCTGGATAGGCTGTAGGCCCCAAGAGGGCGGACCAGACGTGCCGAGGCTCGGAGAGTGGACCAGGCCGACTGAAGGCCCGGTGCGGGCAGACCAGTCATAATGTAGACTCAGAGAATGGACCAGGTGGATTGAAGGCCCGGTGCGGGCGGACCAATCACACTGCAGACTCGATGTATGTAGAGAGTGGACCAGGTGGATTGAAGGCCCGGTGCGGGCGGACCAATCACACTGTAGACTCGAGGTTTATGGCTAGACTCAGAGGGTGGACCAGGTGGACTGTAGGCCGGTGCGGTGGACCAGTGACACAGTAGACCCGAAGTGCATGGCTGTTCTGTGATCAGATATGTTGTGGCATGTTATGCGTGTATGGTATAAGTGGTTGGTATTTTGGGGATATCTCACTAAGCTTTCGGGCTTACAGTTGTGGTTTTATGTTTTTCAGGTTCTTCAGGAGACCGTGGCAAGGCGAAGGCGTGATCGTACCGCTCCTCATGATTTTGTAGTAATGTGATTCTGGAAATACGCTAAATATTTTGTATTGAAAACCTTTTTGTAATGATTTAATGGAATCGAGTTGTTTTTGAAAAATTTAAAATTTGTTGTATTTTTCGGTCATTTCAAGTTAACTCGATACGAACACGTTGCTATAAAAATCATTAAAATCCAATTTCGTATGAAGAAGTTATGACCGTCCGAAGTTAAGACAAAAGTGATGCAAAATCGCAACGCGTCCATGTGAAGTGCACGACGCGTACACGCAACAGAAATAAAAAATAATAATATGGGTTTTAAGAGCTAAACTCGATATTTTTACCCCATACTTCACACATATGTTCTAGAGGCCAGATAGGGAGATTTTTATCAATTTTAAGCTCAAACTTGAAGATTATCAAGAGGAATCAAAAGGGAGACCAAGAACTAAACTTCTGCATCTTGGATTATGAGTAAGTTTTTTCTTTCCTTGAGTAATCTCATTATTTGCTGGTGAAACTGGAAAGGGTTCATGAACCCTGATTCCTATATGATCTTAAATGTTAGAAATTATGATGATTAAGGAAGAATAGAGTGTTGTGTAACATTTTTCCAAGATTGTTATGGTGAAATTCTACCTATATATTGAAATTGGTGAAGAGACCAAGTACCCTATTTTTGATGAATTTTGATATAAGTGAAAATGGACTTATATCTTAATAAATTAAGTCATATATATGACTTCTTCGTGGAGTATATCCAGTTTGTTGTGAAAAATGAATTCATGTATAAGTGACTTATAATTGAAGTTATAACATACTAATTGGTGATATAGTGATTGAAATGGAGTTAAGTATATGTCTTAATGAATTAACACATAAGGATAAGTAATTCCATAACATCCTGGAAATTGTGACAAAAAAATTCATTTTTAAAAGACATTTTATAAAACCATAAGATAATCAAAAATTGTTTTCAAAACAAATCCATAGATATCATAGTATCAAAATAATATCTCAAGACATAAATCAGTAGGAGGATATGTAAGATTACGCCTTCGCCTTACCCCGATCATCTAAAGTACTTGAAAACATTTAAATCCACAACTGTAAGCCAAAGGTTAGTGAGTTCCCCCAAAATACCTCACATAGCAATACACATACAATGCATGCACACATGAGCCTACAATCTCCCTGGACCACCTCACAAGGCCTACAGGATACCTGGATCGCTCTACCGAGCCTACATTCTACTAGCTCGCCTCGCAAGGCCTACAGTAACTGGACCATTCCCTTGGGATTAAAGTCTAACTGGACCGCCTTGTAAGGCCTATAGTACATTGGACAACCCGAGTATCTTGGCCTACATCACAAAGTAGGGCCGCCTCTACCTAACCAACCACGATATGTCGACATATGCACATAAATAAACAAACAAAAAATAGACAATAATACATATAATCATAATAGATCTACCAATCGAACAGATCACTACATCATATCAACATCCTACACATAAGGATACATACTGCAGTACAAAGTATAATGACAAAACTCACTTTGCAGTCTAGCAGATAACAACACTACTCTCACAATCCAAGAACTGGTACTGTCGGCCACCTATACAATAATCAGGGACAGATTCTTAAAATACTACCCAAAATCATCAGATTGACCTAAAGTCAAACTTGGTCTAAAAGTCAACGGTCAAAGTCAAAGTTAACTGTAACATCCCAAAAATCAAGGAAAAATTTTTCATTGTTAAAACCACTCCAAAATCCATAAGTTTTACAAAACAAGTTTGCAAAAGTCATAATTATGAATCAAAGTATCCCGTAATCATAAAACATATCAAAATCCAGGATGATGTGCACGATCAAGCCTTCGCCTTGCCCCTGTCATCTGAAGTACCTGAAACCATAAAATCAAACTATAAACTAAAGCTTAGCGAGTTCTGTTGGATAAGGTGTCTAAGTCCATAACTATTTCTGGTAAGTACTTGACCCGACCCGGCATGGTCCATTTGGGTTGCATGACACCATGCAATTGAATAAACTAAATGAGAGAAATAACACATATGGTTTATTAATATATTATAAGTTCTAATATATTAATAATATTATTTAATTAGTTTTGATCAAGAATTAATTTAGAATTAATTAAGTGATCAAAAGATAACTAATTAAATATATGGGTAGATTATGTAAACTTTCCATATCTTATATAGTGCGCTAAGAGGCTCCATGGATTATCAAGTTGGGTTCCACCCATAGGATGCTCCATGGATGATCCATGGAGTTAACCCATGGATCAAGAAATAAAGAGTCATGTAACATTAGGGTTTACCTAATTTCACACACTATATAAGCAATGTAACTCTCCCCAAAATCGGTTACACTAAGAAACAAGAGGGCTTGGCCGATTTTGCATGTGTTAGAGTATTCTCTCAAGTTTATTCTTTGCATTTGGTGTTGTGTGAAGCATTTGAGGCATCACACTTGAGGTGCTAGGCTCACAAGGTTTCAAGGAACACTTTCATCAACAAGGTATGTAGTTCTATCTTTTATACAAAGAAAATTGTACCCCATGTATGCTAGATAGGTTCATAACCTTGGAAAACAACTTTACATGATTATTATACAAACATAGATCCAAGGTTATTAGGGTTGCATGTACACTTAGGAAGTGTTAGAATGCTCAAAACCCATCAGTGGTATCAGAGCCTAGGCTTGCTTGTTTGATTTTTGTGCAAACTGCTTGAAAAATCGAGTTTTCTGCTTTCTGCTCGTATGAACTCGTCGAGTCCATGGGGGGACTCGACGAGTCCATGACCAAATGCAAGCTACTTGTTGAGTCAGTTCATGCAATCGACGAGTAGAGGCTGCAGTTTTCAAAATTTCGATTTTTGTTGCTGGAAATGGACTAGGAACATTACCCTAAACTGTTTTAGTGTTTTAAAACTTGTTTTAGTTGGTGTAATGTTCATGTTAATCCATTTACAATGACAAATCATCAAAATTACAAGTTTTAAGTGTAATTTTTGATTCATGAAAGTGTTCATATTCATGTTCTTGATCTTATGATGTTTAGATGATCATATGAATTATTTGTAACCTATGTGGTAGATTAATTCATGATCATTATGTGTTTTAATGGAGTCCATAACTTGTCCTCAAGTTATGGAAAACCAAAAGTCACTTTGTTTTTAAAACCATTAAAAGAACACATGGGTTATAAAAATGAATAGTCTTCATTTTTAATACTCTAATTAATTCATAAGTTACAAGAAATGAAAAGTTTTGAAAGTTTACAAAACTTGCCCTCAAGTTTTGGAACAAGTAAAGTCTTGATTAAAACTTTAGTTTCAACCCTTAGAATTTTAAAGGTTAAAATTCAACCCTTATACTTATAATATTATAAGTTAATATATATATATATATATATATATATATATATATATATATATATATGTATAAGATCAAAGTCGTCTTACCGCTAGTACGCCTCATTCACGAAGCTAGTCTATAAGGTGGGTATAAGGTTGTTGCCTATAAAATGGCAACTTAATAGGTGTCCACTCTCACCCACCGCTTGCTTGACTGGTGGAGGGTCGTTAGCCGAACGGGTAGGATAAGGACTTATAAACTCTCATTAAAAGTATGATGAATATTATAAAGTAACTAAATGTTTTATTAAATTACCAATCTTAGTTACTTTAGGAAAAATGTGAATAAGGTGCTAATCCATGAAATTACACTTTACACTTTGTCTAAGTCGTTAGTGGAGCGTGTGTGGTTAACCGAAACACTATCTTGAACTTAACAAGGTAGGTAAAGGGTGACTTAATGTTTATCATAGTATCGGTGGAGCGTGTGTGGTTAACCGGCACATCGATTGAGGGGTAATACATTAAGGGTACCAAGTAATTTGCATGGTTACTTCACACCTCGTTTTGTGATCCTCGGCATCCCAGTCACAAAACATGGAGGGCACACTCGAGATTGAAACATGCCTTTGAAAAGTTCATTGAATCTCAAAAGAATCTAGGAGTTTCTAAGAACCAAATTAAAATATTTTAATATTTTGTCTTTGGTGGAAATTGGTGAATCGTCATTCACCTACCTTTCAAATATGTTATTACTTAGATTACGACATACCTCTTCTAAGTATAATATATTGTGATTGGTTCCTAGCCTTAATACTACATTTGGGTGTTTTATTAAGGACTATCTCTATATCTAAACTAAATTTGTCCTTCTCTTCAGATGTCTGCAAACACTGCTGCTTCTGGATCTAATCCTAATGGCTCCTTTACCCTTATGAACTTGTGTGGGAAAGTCACTTTTGATGGATCCAACTTTAATGAATGGATCAGAAACATTCGAATGCTTACCCACTACAAGGACAAAGAATATGTCCTCGATAAGGAGCTTAAGGAGATTGATGAGACAGTTGCTACTCCTCAAGAGATCGCTGACTTTAGGGCACATGAAAGGGATGCCACCAAGGTGGCATGCATCATGATGGCCACTATTGTTGGAATAGTGTCTAAGGCTACAACTATATTTGGCAAGTATTTGACCCGGTTGTGCATGATCCTTTTGGGTTGCCTTCACCATAGCAGCTTGACAGGATGATTTATAATGAGAGAAGGAATATTATTAATATATTATAAGTATAATATAAGGAATAATAATATTGTTATTTAATTAATATAAGTCATAAATTAATTGGGAATTAATTTGGTGACTTAAAGAGATTAATTAAATAAAGGGGTACAAACTGTCAATTGTATGATAGTTTGACTTTGGGCTATAAATCCCTTAAGGATAAGGGGGGACGAATTCTAGGGCTTTGGATAGGCTTAGATTTCATCCAAGGGCTTATCTATTAGGGTATTGGATTGCTTAGGGCCTAAGTTATCCAATTAGGGTTTAAGGGTGAAACCCTAGGAGCCTTACAAGTATAAATAGACCCCAAGGGCTAAGGGATTTCGTGACTTGTGCTTTGAGAAGAAACCCTGGCTGATTTGATCCCCTCTCCTCTCTCCTAAATCATCTTCTTGCTATTTGGTGTTTGTAAGCCATTAGAGGAGCGACAATTGTGACTCTAAAGCCTCAAGGACAAGAAGATCAAGCAAGTGATTCAAGGTAAACTTCTAATCTCTAATTTCATAATGTTATTATAGTCTATTAGTCATTAGAAGTCTTGGATTCAATGTATGTTCAATTAGAGAAAGCTAGATCCAAGCATTAGGGTTGCATGTGCACATAGGGATGTTCATATGGCTAAAACCCATCAACTATGACAGCCGACCTCCAAAAGTCCTACGAGGACTTCTACCCTTTTGAAATGCACCAAGATTTGATGGAAAGATACCATCAAAATGCAAGACAAGAGAGGTATGAAATCATCTCCTCCATGATAACAACCCGAATGAAGGATGGTGAACCCATCACGGGCCACATGCAGAAAATGCAAAGATTTGTGGACCATTTGCTGAAGCTTAATGTGAACTTCCCCGAGGAGCTTGAAATAGATATCATTTTGCACTCCTTACCTTCATGTTATGATCAATTCCACATGACATACCATATAAATAAGGAAAAGGTCACTCTCAGCAAACTTCAAGGACTCTTAAAGACCGCGGAAAGTGATCTTAAGGGTAAGGCGGTTGTTACTACTCCTACTCCTACCAACTCCACCCCTGTCTTGGCAATCGGGAAAGGACGAGGGAAGAAGAGAAAGAGTTCTTCGAAGGGTAACAAGGCTAGGACCCTTGATGGCTCTTCTTCAAGTGGAACCAAGAAAGGTTTCATCACTCCTTCTTCTGACCCAAAAGAGCCTGAATGCTTCTATTGCCATGAAAAGGCACATTGGAAGCGGAACTGCCCAAAATACTAGCAAGATGTGAAGGATGGGAAAGTCAAACCCAACCATGCAGGTATTTACACTATCTTATCTAACAACTCACCCCATTCTAACTCATGGGTCCTTGATATCGGTTGTGGTATTCATATCTGTTCTGCTTTACAGGGACTAAGAAGAAGTGAGAATGTGGAGCAAGGAAGAATAAACTTGATCATGGGAAACAGGAAAGCTTCACCTGTAACCAAGATTGGAGTTTATACTTTATCACTAAGTAGTGGGATTAGTTTAGATTTGAATAAATGTTGTTATTCGCCGAAATGGCAAGAAATATTATTTCCTTTCATGCATTGTATAAACAAGGTTTTACCTTTTCATTTGATAATGAAGTTGGTTCGATTAATGCTTTCTTTAATAATAGTCTTTATTTTAAAGCATTACCTTGTGATGGCGTGTATGAAACTGTATCTGTTGTAGATAACTTAGGAAATGATGTTTTGTGTATTGATTCTCCTAATAATAATAACTTGGATAAAGCATCATTATGGCATTGTTGTCTTGGACATATAAGCAAGAAACACATAGGCCAACTCCAAAAGGATGGAGTCTTGGAGTCATTTGACCTAAAGTCAGGTGAGAGTTGCAAATCATGCTTACTTGGAAAAATAACAAAGTCACCCTTCACAGGTTCTTGTGAGAGGGGTGAAGGTTTGTTGGGACCTTGTACACACGGATGTGTGTGGACCATTCAAACATGACACAAGGGATGCTAATCGTTATTATTTGACTTTTAGCGATGATTACAGTAGATATGGATATGTCTACTTAATCAAGCATAAGTCAGAGACTTTCGAAAGGTTTAAGGAATTTAAACAGGAAGTCGAGAATCAATTGGGCAGGAACATTAAGATGCTTCGATCCGATCAAGGTGGTGAGTATCTTAGTTCAGAGTTCCTCGACTATCTTAGGGAATGTGGGATTGTCTCACAATTGACACCTCCTAGAACACCGCGGTTGAATGGTGTAGCTGAGAGGCATAATCGAACCTTGTTGGATATGGTTCGTTCCATGATGAGTCGTGCTTCGCTACCAATCTCATTCTGGGGGTATGCCTTAGAGACTGCCGCCCATATCCTCAATCTAGTCCCTACAAAGAAAGTTGCCAAAACTCCTCACGAGATGTGGACTGGTAAAGTACCCAAACTAGACCACTTCAAGATTTGGGGTTGCGAGGCTTTTGTGAGGCTCGAGTCTCATGATAAGCTAGAACCTCGAAGCAAGAGGTGTACTTTCATCGGCTACCCACAAAGATCCTTTGGTTACCTCTTCTACAGACCTAGTGATAATGTGGTCTTTGTAGCAAGAAGAGGAGTCTTTCGAGAGAGAGAGAGAGAGAGAGAGAGAGAGAGAGAGAGTTTATAAGCCATGGAGACAGTGGGAGGCAAATTAACCTTGAAGAACTTCAAGAGTCAAGTGGTGAAGGAACTTCAAACCCTAGCCCTCAACTTGAGGAGGAAACTCCTGTTGAGCCAATTGACGAGTCTGTACCTCTGAGACATTCTACGAGAGTTAGGAATGCACCTGAGAATTACTATGGTTTCCATATTACTGCGGAAGGTGAGACACTTATTAGTGATGAGACACTAATAGGTCTGGATGAACCTAACAACTACGCGGAAGCCATGGCAGGCCCTGAGTCTTCTAAATGGAAAGAGGCTATGGATAGCGAGATCCAATCCATGTATGACAATCAAGTTTGGAACTTGGTTGAAAATGTACCAGGTCGTAATACTGTAGGGTGCAAATGGATCTTCAAGAAGAATACCGACATGGATGGTAATGTACACACTTATAAGGCGTGACTGGTTGCAAAGGGCTTCTCTCAAACTCCTGGAGTGGACTATGATGAGACTTTTTCTCCAGTAGCCAAGATTAAGTCTATTAGGGTTATGTTAGCCATAGCTGCATTTCATGACTATGAAATATGGCAAATGGATGTCAAAACCGCTTTCCTTAATGGAAAGTTGACTGAAGATGTTTACATGAGTCAACCAAAAGGTTTTGTCAGTAACGAGTACCCTAATAGAGTGTGTAAGCTTGAGAAATCCATTTATGGATTAAAGCAAGCACCTCGCAGATGGAATCTTTGCTTTGATGAGAAAGTCAAGGAATTTGGCTTTTCTAGGAGTGAAGATGAATCTTATGTGTATGTCAAGGCTAGTGGGAGTACAATTAGCTTTTTGGTATTGTATGTGGATGACATACTACTCATAGGAAATGACATCCCAACTCTGCAGGAAGTTAAGTCCTGGCTTGGGAAATGTTTCTCTATGAAGGACCTAGGAGAAGCAAAAGGTTACTGTACACGCCGCCACAACACCTGCCACTCCAGCGCCTGTCAGTCGATATGATGGAACTCTCCCGAAGTGTGATAAGTGTAACTACCACCACATTGGAGCTTGACAGGACATGCAGTGCATGAATTGCCACAGGAAGGGGCACACTGCTCGTTTCTGCACGGCGTCGGCACAAACAATCTCCCAAGTCCCTGGAGTAGAAGTAAACCAGGCCTGCTATGGGTGTGGTGAAACTGGACGCTACAATAGGGACTGCCCAATAACGAAGAACTCGGGCGGGGAAGGACAAATACTGATGAACACCGCATGAGAGACTGCCCTGGAATCACCAGTGAACAACGATACGTCTTCTAAATAAAATTACTTTAAATATTTAATTTTTATTGATATTAAAACTTGGGGAAAAATTTAAAAAGTAATTATAAATAACTCACTCGTCCGAACAAGTCAAAACATTCATAAAAGCACTAAAGATCCGTACAGGTGAGCTATGATGGCTTAGTACGTACATCAGGGTTATGCATAACTAACATTTTGTAGACTTAGAGTGAGTGATTCTGCCTGATTTCATGTTCCTTTTCTGGTTGTGGATTTAGGGCAGAGTCACTTAGTCGACCGCCTTATTCATCTTAAATGTACATAACTTGTATATGCCAAGCGATAATAGAGGTACCGAGAAGGATCATAATATAAAGTATCGACACTAGTTATCAAAGCACTTTCACTGCTAGGACTCGCTTATTACGGTACGTTTTGTGGCAGTGGTAATATCGAGAAAGCACTAGAAAGTCGACACAGAATGCACTGTCGAGCACACTTGGAATACACCAGCGTTATAACAGAAGTTTCTTTCAAATCGACTTAACACTTGTTTTTATAAAGAGTCCAACATTGTCATTCGACATGGATTGGCATGGTCCTCACCATACCAAGTTCATGTGTTACGAAAACCCACCTCCTTAACCAAATGATGAATGAAACCCTCGTCACTCGTAACTACAACCTCATACAGACCTCATAATCGTCTCTCTCATATTCTAGACCCCAAAGTACTCATGCGAGGAGTACTTTGCCCTCTGAAAGCTTTTCGATGTATACTCAGAAAACCTTCCAGAACTACCACTCGTCCAACATGTCAAGTTCAAGCACAGAGACTAAGGACGAATACAGTTAACCTATCACTATTAAGTGTATACGCGAGAGTAGTATATAATTAAGATTTTGCGGACTAAGAATGTGTGCTTCCGCCCTATCTCTTGTTCCTTGTTTGGTTGTGGACCTGGGGTAGAGTCGCATGTCCGACCATCTTACTAATCTTAATTATATATGACTTGTATACACGACGTAATGATAGATGGACCAGGTGTAAATCCTATCATGAACTTCAGGGAAAAATTGCCCAGGTCTACGAGTGGATATTCTACCATTCAGAGGAGTATGACCCCTGCAGTCCTGCTAAGAAAGCTAATTTCGGGGGATGATGTGACAACCCATTGTTTTAGGTCAACAAAAGTCAAACTTCTTATTTTTTTTTATCTATCTTAATTAAGAAGATTTAAATTTTATATGGGTTCAAAATCCTTTAAATTAGAAGTGTTGCATGAATTTGGAGTGAAATGCATGAAAACCAAGAACTTTGTCCGAACCGCAAACCACATCGCAGCCGTGAACACTTCGGAGCCGCAAACCCCTTCGAAGCCGTGAACATCTTCGGACCGTGAACTCCTCGGCCGCAAACACCTCCCTATATATATATATATATATATATATATATATATATATATATATATATATATATATATATGTATGATCAATTTTATCCTCACTTCTTCACTTCTTGGCCGTGAACTCAACTTTCTCTCTCAAGTATCATATACCAAGAACACCATTTTCACTCTTTTCATCCCTTTTCCTTTTGCATCTCCTTAGTATATCACTTAGGACCTTCAAACACTCGCCAATCATCAAGATCTTCAAGTGTTCTTCCCTGATTTTGGGCCGTGAACCCTTCTTAGGGCCGTGAACCCATCAAGTCTGGCTGTGATCAACTTTCAGCATTCCATTTTTCGATTCTAACACTTCTTTGTAAGTGTTCCCTGCTTCATAGGTTGTTTCCTTTGCACCTTAGATGTTAAATGCACTAACTGTATACATATGTATGTCATAATATGCTATTTAGGACTCGTTTGTGTTATGGGACTTCGTTCGTGAGTATAACATCCTTATTTTAGTCTTCAATCAAATCACTCACATAAGGCGAGTTCATACCCCCATATTTTTCAAGTTTTTAATGTTTTAGGGGGGGGGGGGGAAATACAAGTAAAACACAAAGAATGTTGTGTTTTAAAGTATATATTGCTTATTATGTCTTTTCTTACCATTGAAATGTATTTAAAACATGAAACTTATTAAAACATGGAAATAAGCTTATAAACTATAATAAGTATAGTGTATGGAATAAAATAATCTTTTTATAAACTTATCTGTTATTTATAAAAAGGGTTTTCGCATTATTACTTGTAAAGTCGTTAATCTAGTTTGTGGGACACGTCTTCAGGTACCTACATATGTACTAGCAGAAGTCTACCCTTATGAACCAGAGTCTCCTTGAGGGAGAGCGTGAGTTTGTGTATAGATCTATATGGGACCAAAAATCTCACCTCTACTGTTAGCTACAATTAGACCGACAGGCCGGGGGTGACAAAGTCATAAATGATATTGGTGTCCATTACACGTCGTATCTAATAATATGGTCATAAAACTCACAACTAGATAAAAGTGATATATTTACGTAGTAATATACTTTTTCATGAAAAATCTCAAGGGATATTAACTATGTGATTACTCAATATGTACAATAGGGTCAGACAAAATTGAAGTCCGGTAGACAGTGGAATGTGTGATTTCCGCCTTACTTCCTGTTCCTTGTTTGGTTGTGGGCTTAGGGCAGATTTACCCATTCAACTGTCTGTTCGATCTTGGTTATGTACAACTCATATGTATTAAGTAATCATAGGAGGGTAGTATCGTTGCATCAGGTTTCCATAGAAACCAAGTCTTCAGCCAGTCTAACTTATCAACAAAACTAAATATCATTACAGTAAGTATAGTATTTGTACTTGTGCTTTTTGGTCTTGGAACGAGTAAGACTACAAATTGGTTTTATAGAAAATATAGGATTTTCTATGGTAGACATCGTTATCTCAAAAGTAATCAGTATTTCAATAGAACTTTCTGAAAACAATGTTTTACATTAGAGTAAATGGAATTAAGAACCTTTTTACAAAAGGTTCAACACTTGATAACAAACTAGTATAACATAAAGGACCTTGAGTGGTTAATTTTATAATTCCTTAGATTATACATCAAAGTTATATATAAATGATATCCGATAGGAAGTGGAATGTGTGACTTCCGCCTTATTTCATGTTCCTTTTTTGGTTGTGGGCTTAGGGCAGATTCACACATTTCACTGTCCGTTCGATATTAGGTTATGTATAGCTTGTATAAACTAAGTGATTGTAGAAGGAACTATTGTGGTTACCATTTTTCTAAAAGGAAATATAAGATTTTCTTAAGGAATATTTTCATCATATTTTAAAGAACTATTACAGTTAACTCCGTAAGCACCTAGTGAATACGTCAGGGTTATATACAATGTGGGTCTAACAAACAATGAGATGTTTGACTTCCGCCTCATTTCCTGTTCCTTGTTTGGTTCTGGACTTAGGGAAGATTCACACAATCGATTGTCTGTTTGATCTAGATTGTATATTGCTTGTATTCATTAAGTACTCATAAAAGGAATTGTAAGAGTCATTTTTACTTATCATTTATCACATCATAAAATATAGGATTTTCTGGAGGAACAGGTGGTGAACTTTTCCAAAGAACATAGAGTATACCTTTCATAACAATAATACTTATGAACTCACCAACTTAAATGTTGATGCTCTCTTTCAAAATCACTTGTATTCTCAGGAAACTAGTAGATAGGTACATGCACAGGGATTCAGAAGATGGAGCATAGTAGCTTCATGTCTTTGTTTTGTTATTTACTTTTGGAGTCAATCATATGTGATTTGAATACGATGTAAACACTTTAATATTAATGCAATGGATGTTGTTGCTTATTTTACTATGATGCATGTGTTGTGATACTTAACATGAAGTCATCCACCCCTGGACGTTTCTGCCGTTCCGGTTTGGGGGTGTGACAATTATTATTTCCTAGAAATAAATAATTTCCAATTTAATTATAATAGTTTATTAAATATTTATTAAAATAAATTTCTAATAAATAATCAATTGTATCAAGTTATTGTTAGTGTGACCCATTATTATCTTATGTTAATTAGAGAGAGTATCAATTTAATATGATTCTTGAGCATACTAGATTTTTCAAAACAAGAGGTGAATAACCATGAAAACACGCTTGGCACCCTCAATGTCATTTATCATCTCCAAATAATGTTTCCTTTAACCACACACGCTCCATTAACAATGATAATTTTCGAGATGCCCATCATTTCTCTTTAAAGTCCCTATTAATGTGTTGGTTAACCACACACGCTCCACTAACGACATATTAAATTATGACATGCATTTGCATGATTAACATACTATTTCACATTTTTCCTAAAGTAACTAGAGTAAGATTTTTAAAGAAGGTTCTAGTACTAGTATATCATTATACTTATTAATGATATTATGTCCTATCAAATCTGTTCGGCTAACAACCCTCCATCACATGAGAGCGGTGGGTGAGAGTGGACACCCATTCAACGATCATTTTATAGGCCACTTCCTTATACCCTCTTATAGCATGGTTTCGTGAAGCTCTTTCAAAAAAAAACCATGGTTTCGTGAATGAGGCGTACTAGCGATTTGACTGACTTGTCTTATACATATAATAAGTAACTTTTAACAATATATATATATATATATATATATATATATATATATGTATGTATATATATATATATATATATATATATATATATATATATGGTATGTTTTAAAACTTTTAAAAATATGAGGTTCAAATATTAATTAGTTAAATTAATCTTTTTAATTAATTAATATTAGCCTGTTATGATTTATCTTTATCTTTTAATTAATTAATATTAGCTAGTTATGATTTATCTTGATCTTTTAATTAAACAGTTAATTAAATTAACTAAATCATTTTTGGATTAAATAATTATTTACTATTAACCAATTAATAAAATAATTCAAATTTAATCCTAATCCAAAACCCCCTAATTTTCGAAAATATGGATTTTGGTTTAACTGGTTTTTATTATTCAATTTTAAGGCTTTTAAAATAACAACTAAGGAAACTAGATAAACCCTAAAAGGATTTACCTAATTTTCGAAAATGGTTGAGGCTAAGGTTTCAAGAACCCTAACAAATTTCGAAAACCTAAGAGAGGAGGATAGGGTTTCAAGAAACCTATCAATTTTCGAAAAATGTCTCCTTAGGGTTTAATTTCTATAAAACTTAATTTTGATCTATTCAACTTTGTGCAAGATTAATTGAAAACAATGGCTCAGATACCACTGATAGGTTTTATAGATTACAAAAAAATATATGGCAGAAAAACATAAGCCTAAGATCACATGCAACTTATTGGATCTAAATTTTCTATATAGATTTGCAACAAAAAATTGAACATTAAGAACCCTAGGAGTACTCTACTATTTTCAAAATTCATAAAGGATTTTAGGGTGTACATACCTTTTGATTATTGTAGTAAATAATCAGCAATTCCTTCTTGATCAAGCTTTAGAAAGCAAGCACCATAAATATCGTGTCTCTAATGGTTTGTACCTCAACCCTGGCAATCGAAGAATTTAGAGGAAAGAGGAGAGAGACTCTAAGGCTCTTAAAGAAGGAGTGCTAAAATTATGAACCCCATGAGAGGTTTATATAGGTGAGTAAAGAGCCTAGGATAAGACAGGTTTCCTTGGATAACCCTTATCTCTTTTCTTGCTCCCTAAGGATTCCTAAGGCTTCCAAGAAGCCCTAGTAACCTCCTCCACAATCTTCCTCCTTATGGGAGGGTTCTAGAATTCCTCAATGCTCAACTTTGGAACATTGTCACCTTTAGTCGCTATACTTTTATTTAATCCAATTAATCCTAAAATTAATTCCAATTAATTTATGATTAATTATTAATTAAATAAAACAATTTATAGTTAATATATTAACCTCATAATATATTATTAAATTATTTCTTGCTATTTATTAATCTTATAATAGACCAATATATCAACCTCACTCTCTAAAAAGTCATTCGGTCAATTACTAGGTTTTAGGGCAACACAAAAGGACTCTGCTTTTAATTCAAGTATATACCAATTTAGTTATTTCTTTGACACCTAATCGAATATGATCTTCTCTATAATAAAATAATATCTTAGAAGGAATTTGATTAACTAAGAATGCACCTGAAGCAACATCAGTCTCTTCCTTTGTTTCATTAAGGGTCAT
Source organism: Lactuca serriola (assembly GCF_051521515.1). NCBI lineage: Eukaryota > Viridiplantae > Streptophyta > Magnoliopsida > Asterales > Asteraceae > Lactuca > Lactuca serriola. The sequence goes on along the minus strand of NC_136413.1, from coordinate 91,393,004 downwards.
CTAATAGCTTCGACCCTTGGGCTTTGGTGGCATGATCCTTCGGAGTGGTTTTCCAACTTTTAGGCACTCCTCCTTCATGTTCCCTTCCTCTTAACAATTGAAACAAGCTTTTCCTTTTATTGGGTAATTTGTAGAAATATGTTTGGGCTTTGTGCACTTGAAGAAGACGACATGGTCGCTAAGTGCTTCTTCTTACACTGGTTATACCACTTCCCTTCTTGGTTTCTTCCAGTCTTGTTGCTTGACTTTGAGAACTTATTCTTCTTGTTGTTGTTGTTTTTGCTTCCCTCAACGTTCCTCTTTTCACCGACTTCCGCTCTGTCGGTAGTGCTTTTCTAAATCATTCCTTCCATAGATTTCGCAACCCAGACGACCGCCTGGAAATTAGGTTCATGCTTAACTGGCACCGTGTACTCCCATGGCAATCTCTTTGCATATCTATAAATCTTTTTCAACTCGTTAAGGACCATACACAATGCAAGCTCCATTTTATCTACGAAAGCATTGGTGTATTCTCCCACCATCATGTTTCCCTTATTCAAAGCCAATAATTGATTCTCCAAATCCACCATGCTCTCAGCCAAACATAACTTCCTTTTAAAGTGGATTAATAAGTCATCCCATGTCAACTGTTATGGCTTGTTGGACTCAACATCTTTCCCAATGTATCCCACCAACGAAGTGTTATGCCCTTGAATTGTCTTACATCATAGGTAGTTTGTAGCTTCCCCGTGCAACCACATGTGACTATTCCAGCTCCATTTTTGAGATCCAGTCTATTACTCCCACTGGATCCTCCTTTCCGTTAAATAATGAATACTTGCAAGTAGTGAAGTCCTTATATTTGCACTAGCTCCTTGGTTCATCATTCCTTCGGATCTTCAAGCCTTTCGGATGAGGAAGTGCTCCTTAATGACTTTTCATGTCATCATTTCCTTCCTGGACTATTTTTGGATGAGAAGGAATCGGTTTGTTGTTGACTTGTACAAAAACTACCTGCTCGTTCATCATTGACGCTCATCCTCTAACATTAGTTAGTTCTTGAGCTAAGAGGTTCCTAAACTTACGTTGCTTCTGATCGAGCATTTCTTGCATCATTGCTCTAACTTCGTTCATTAGGATTTGAAAAACAAATGCTTCGTCGTTCTGAGGTTCCAAACCTCCTTCATTATTGATGACTCTGCCACTTCTTGTGATCGTCATGTCGTTCTATAGTCGTAGAGGCGACTAGTTTTATATGGTGATATATATATATATATATATATATATATATATATATATATATATATACACACACATACATACATACACACACATTTAGCACATAATTAGCTGTTAAGGTATCTTCCTATATTATGCTACTGCTAGTCTCTAAAGTAACTAAGGTGTTTATCCTAAAGCATTTTAACCCACACCTCACTGATCATACTTAGTTTTTAAGTTTAAGTTCGCTTTAAATAATGCTCTAATACCAACTGTGACATCCCCCATTTTTCAGAACCAATTAAAACATTTTCTTTACGCTTTATAAATTGAGATGCGGAAATTCCCAGTTACATAAAACATTTTTAAGATAACAAAAATTATTTTAATAAAACCATGTCCAAACATACATTACATCATAAAGTATAAAGGCTCTGAAACTACTTATTACAACCGCATCTCTTTATTCCACTCGACATCCTAACAAAACTACTGCAACCTTGGTTCCACTGCTTGTGATGCATAAAAAAGAGTGGGTTTGGTTTGGGAAAACCTGGTGAGATACGTAGGGTTTTCAAGCCCATAATAATTTAATGATAATAGATAATATCATTCATGTGGAAAAATGTTATCAGATAATAAAAGTGTACATAGAATTTGAACTAAGACCAACTACTTAACCTAATTGATCCTCACAGATCCTAGTTTGACAATCATTTAGAAGAATCACCTTACCCGATGAATTGTTTGAGTATCTGTTTGACTACACAACTAGGGGTTTCCTTGGTCAGTATAAGTCATATAAGGTAACCAATGTTCAGAGATTTGATAAATATGGTATCCTATTTTATCTATGTCCATGACTTATAAATCCATGCTAGCAACGTAATTCACTAGACTTCCTAGAATAGTCAAGCATTATCACCTACTCTGGTCGATGACCCAAATATACTGGCCAATTGTCTGATCTGGACCCACTATTTATGGTCATCCAAGAAAGAGGAGGACTTCAGTCCGTTCTGATCTCACATTCTATCCATGATACATAATCAACCTTTACAAGTCTTATTCTTAAACCTAAGAATATCACATAACACAAATAATACAGATAAACATTTGATATTACTTAATAATACTAATACTTTTTAAATTAATATTATGTTCTTGACATGGTTGCAAAAATCGGGATTAATCAGCAATTAATTGCTTGGTGTTCTCCAACCGTCGAGGATTAGAGTATTAATTGGAAATTTAGGATTAATCGGGTTTGGCGGGATTAATCGATCAACAAAAGTCAAAAAATTCGAAAAAAAATCAATAAAAGGTCAAAAAAATTTAAAAACAGTTTTAAAAAAATTCAAAAAATCAACTTTTTTTTTACTCCAAAATTTTCAAATTTTCAAAATTTCAAATGTTATAGCAAAATATTCATATTTTCGTATTTTCAAATTTTCAAATTACAAATTTTCTTATTTTCTAATTTTGAAGTACTTGTTTTTCTTAAGATATATTAATATTTGATGAATTTTAACATTTTATTAATAATCTATGGTCCCCGATTAATCCCCGCCAAGACCGATTAATCCCTTAACACCAGTCGACCGTCAAGCTACTGTCGAGCGATTTTTACAACCTTGGTTCTTGATAATAACTATGCACTCACCTGGCAAACTGTCTAGTAATTGGTGAATCGATCAGTGCTTCTTCGTACACTTTTTCTAAAAGACATAGATGTATATAACACTAAGTCTTAGTCTAATTTCATAATTCATGGAACTATTATCCTAAAGGTTTAGATTCCTCAACAATCCCAATGTCTACTTTAAGATTTATAAAGTAAGGATCAGCTAGCCAAGACAGTCGGGAGGCATGACGATTTCTGCATATATGTAACATCCTGTTTCCTTCCATTTCTGGGCCGTGGTCCGAAAGTCGATTCTGTAAATCTTTTGGCCTTAAGGAGGAAAATTTTAGTCCTTGTGGAAGGAGGTAATGTTAGTTAAGAGATTTAACCCTTGAATTGTGTTTATGGTCGAAGGGTAGAAAAGGAAAACTCATAGGTCGGGTTCTTGCATGAAATATGGGTTTTTGTTCAAGACGTTTTTAGTCCAAGATATTTAGATAATATTATATAGCTCTTCAACACCTTTCCGTGGATATAAAGAACGTCTAAAACGGAGTTTGAACGAAGAAGTTACGACCGTTTGAAGTTAGGATGATTTTTGGGTTAGCCACGTACGTTGGGCGTACGGGGAGTACGTGGGGTGTACTAAGGCATCCCTAGTATGTTGGGCGTACTTGATTAGTGATCAAACCTTATTTTTATGGTTTAAGCCCTATTTAATCTCCTTAACTTGCCTAAACCCATTCCATTCTCAGCCTCCGCTCTCCAACACCCTCTTTTAAAACCCTAACCTAAGTTTGAGCGTTGTGAGAAAAATAAGGTGCTTTTAAGGGATTTGGAGAGTTCTTGGTGCACCTTGGAGAAGAAGGAACTCATTCAAGAAGCATTGGTTGCATTGGAGCTTGTAGATCCAAACCTTGTTCACCTTGATCTTTCTTCTGGAGGTATAAAGTTTGAATCTTGATGATGAAATTGTTAGATCTAGCTAGTTTTGGGTGTTATGAGCTTTTGTTCACTTTAAGTGCATAAAGTTTAGATCTTAAAATTTTATGGCCTTGTTATAGATAAAGTTGGAAACTTGATCCATCTAAACATCAAATTGATTCAAATCTGAAGGTTGGAGACTTGGACTTAATGGATTAAGTTGAAAAAGATGCACTTTTGGTCCCTTTAAGACTTAAAGACTAGATTTTGTTTGTTGGGACCATTCTAATGGATAAAGTTGGAAACTTTATCCATTATGGAGCTATTTGGAAACATAAAAATGTGATCTTGGTCCTTCTATCCCTTCCATTCAAGAGTTGTGATGCCTTAAAAGATTAATAAGTTAGGGTTTTACATTTTGGACCTTCCCTAGCCATGGAAAGTCATAAAGGTGGAACCTTTATGACTTAAGATAATGTTTTGAGGCTAGATCTGAGTTTGGGTGAAAAGTCCTTAAGGGATTAAGTGCTTAATGGAAAGGATGGAACCAGCTCGTGTACTTTAGGCGTAATTATCATACGCTGGGCATACTAAACCATCCCATGTACGCTGGGCATAAGTTGAGTACGCAGGGCGTACTCAACCAGCCTTGGACTTTGACTTTTGTTGACTTTGTTGACCATTGAACTTTTGACCAAGTTTGACATTAGTTCAAACTTGAGGTTTTTGATTGGTGATTAAGATTTTATATGGTTCTAGTGTTAGTGGATCTGCAGGAGCAAGCAGTGTAGCAGGGAGCATGTTGTAGTGTTTTTCGGGTTTCTTAATTCAAGTGAGTTTTCCTCACTATACTCGTGGGTCGAAGGCACCAATGTCGACCCAGTAGGTTATATATCCTGGTATATGTTATCTGTTTGTGTAATGGTACTTTGGGGGAACTCACTAAGCTTCATGCTTACAATTGTTTGTCATGGTTCCTGGTACTTCAGATGATCAGGAAAAGCAAAGGCATTATGGTGCACATCCTTTGGATTTTATGTTATTAGATTTTGGGATACTCTGATTTACGAAGTATACTTTTGAAACAATGTTTTTGTAAATAATTATTGACTCGGGGTTGTTTTGGAAAAATGAAAATTTTACTATGATTTTTGGGATGTTTCTAGTTGGTATTAGAGCCCTGGTTTGAGAGAATTGGATGAGCATTCATGTGAATCCAGACTCAAACTAAGGATCTGTAAAAGTTTTCAAAATGATTTTTAAATTATTTTCAACTTAAATTCAAATTGTTTTCAAAAGTAACCCAGGAAGAAGGAGATGTGTATGATCAGCTAGAGCAAGAAAGTATACCCCAAGTTACCACACCCTTATTTGTTATGATATGATAGAACTACATGCTAGTGATAGGCTAGGTGTTGAGTCTAGGAGTTGCGTCATTGGGCTTTTGTATTCGGTCCAATTTTATCACAGTTTGGGCCTGTCTAGCCGTGTTTTTATTATTAGGGTTTGGTATTTATGGTGCATGCATGCATCGTCATTAGTACGCTTCTGATTATCATCTTTGATTGCATTGTAACCCTAGCACACCTCTACAATAGAAGTTCTTTATCGAGCTCTTCTGTAGTGTTGCAGTCTTAATTTGATTCATTGTGTGTTCTTACAATTGTTTACATTCTGATTTACTTGTTAAGAATCTAATCGATCTTAAAAGAGTTTTCAACTCATCACTACGGATCTTCAGGAATTGCATGTTAGAATTGCCTGATAGCCTTGGATTACTTCTTGTATAGAATTGACATCATTACTGTAGTTGCTTAGTGTATGCATCATAATTGTACATAACTAAGATTTTATAGCGTTAGAATGCTTGGTTTTGCCTTATTTCATGTTCCTTGTTAGGTTGTAGTCCTAGGGTAGAATCAAGTATTCGACTGTCTAAAGGATCCAGTGTTATGTATGATTAGCATATGTGAGTGCTATAGGGTTTTTGGAAGTTTAATGGATGGGTATATGTGTGAGCAGTTGGTCAGATGAGGAATGTTTAGCCACTCTTGAGAGAGTAAGTGCAGGTGTTTGTGTATCCTTGATGCTTAGGCATAATGGTCCGGAATTTGCATGTAAGGATCTGCTTATTTTTTATGGTGTCTTAGTTCTAGTCGGTTTCACTACTCAGATGTTGCTTGGTTTGTACTTTATGGGACGCATATTGATGTGAGTTAACCATTAAATTAATATGCTAAGTTACATGCTGCAAAGGTTAAATAATTTTAGAATGATGGATTCGGCCCTATTGCGCAACTCTCATTTGAGTCTAACCGTTGTAGGGTTGGGTGCTAGTTGATGGTTTCTGGCGAGGAGTGTAGTAATCCATTTGTTTTTAGATGGGAAGATGGTGTTTTGCTTGTGCATTTGCAAGGAATTCTTGATGTTAGATGCAGCCATGATTGGTGAGTTCCAGAGGTCCTCATCTGAGATTCGACATCTTTTGTGTTTGCTTGGTACGATCATCTTACGTTGGGATATATCCCAAGGATCAAGGATGCTATGTATCTGGGCGAGCCTATTAGGATTTTTGGCTGTTTGCAAGGTCAGTTGATGGTAGTTAGAAGCCAAGTGGGGGAGAGTTGGATGTATTGGTTAGAGGATCAACAACCTCTTCGAGTTTTGGTTTGAAAAGAATGGGTCATAGGGAATTATGGTTTGGGTATGAGAAACGTTGGTTCAAGATTTAGGCAGGACATGAGTGCAAAGAAAGTTGCCATCAGATGTATGTGGACAGGAATCCAAGAGTCGTCTTCACGAGAAGAAGATTTTGGACAAGGGAGTCATTGTAGCCAGTGGCTCCTTTCGGAAGCATCAAGGAATAGATCAAGAGGCATTTAAGTTGCTCAGGTTGAGTACTTATCATTGAGAAATTTGTCAGCCTGTCGTATAGTTTTATATCTATAGTCTAGGATAGGCAATTGATGATCAGTCGATTAGTTTCAGAGTTGGCATATTTAGTTCCACATGGGTTGTTCAGTAGTATATCGGGTCATGGGATTAATTCTCTATGCATCCTCGATCGCTGGTCATTTCATTCATCATCTATAAGGCAGAGGTTCTTTGAAACTTTCGAATTGTGTCAGTTGAAGTTCAATGGATGCGCCAACCTATTGTCAAGTTACGTATGTTTTATATTTTCTTTGGTTTGTAGGTATGTTTACCCTCAATTGTGGTGTGGAATTTCGGTTCATAGCAGGCTCAAGTTTGGCAGCTGTCCTTGGTTATTGTAAGTCCAAATGTTGGGGCAGCGTTGTTCAGTTTTCCACATGTGACTTTGACCTACAAAGAATCTAATTTTGGCATATTGTGTCGGTAGGATTCATAGTGGGATTGATCCGACTAAATTTTTGGCATCATTTCTAGATAACCTTGGAAGTCTTTTCGAGCTAGTTACGTATTGGTGGAATTTGTTCAGTTTCAATCAAGGTGTGGGATCTAGTTTTGCTTGTTCATAAGGATGTTCTGATAACAGTTGAGGATCGCTATTTTATTAGATCTACTGACACTTCACCCTTTGGGTAAGGTTGTGAGGAAGAAGGAATGCAATATATCTAGAGATGGTAATGTGCTTCCCTTTGGGGGATGTATATTGTGGTAGCTCATCAAATATGGTTATGAGGAGGTGCATATGGAATGTGTAAGATAGCATGAGAACGCCTGGATTGAATTCATTGGTACAGTTCTTAATTGGTTTGTATCCCATGATTTGGAACAACAGTACAACCGCCTATCTCATTCGTTGGTTGGGTGAAACCATGTTTTCATATGATTTTGCATTGGTAGCAGCCTAGGTTGTGCAAGATATTGTGCGTAACAAAAGGGTATGACATGGGTTGTGTTTGATTAGCATCGAAAGGAATGTTGAATGGGTTTTTTGCAAGACAGTGGGTTAATGGTTGAGTACCTTTAGACCCGGTAGTCATTTGGTTGAGACTCTTAGGTTTCAGATCGTTAATATTATTAGCATGGTTGGATGATAGCGTGTTGTTCTTGGGAGTCAGGAGACTTGGTGACTAATTGGATTGGATCATGTGCTCAGGAAAAGTTTTTTGGAATGGTATATTATTTTGTTCACCGGAAGTCGCTTAATGAATGGTTGCCATGGTGGACCTCATCTTCTCGTGGGCTGTCTATTAGGAGTTTGGTTTCCAGTATGAGGAGTTGGTTCTGAAATCTCGAGTGATTTGTCAGGTGGAGGTACACCTGAGCTGATGAGGGATTTCAATGCAATGTGCGAATTCTTGGATTGAACATCCTTATACCTATGGGGTCAACTGGTTTGTGATGACTTGTCACAGAGTCAAGAGTATATTTAAAGTTTTTAGGTGGAATTCGCAATCGGTATGTTTTGAGTATCTTTTCAACATGTTTTGGTGGTGTCCCTAGTCAGGGACTAGTTTGGGTTCAACGAATGGATGATCATCAGTCTTAGGGTAAGGTTATTGAGAATAGACTGATGGGTTCTTGGTTTCGGGAAGTATAAGGATGAGGATGGTTTGTGGTAGAAGTACTGAAAGTCCTCGGTTTTTGTGGTTTTTCTCAGTAAGTTGGGTCATGCAGTTTGGGAGAGAAAGAAAATTGTTGCGTTTGAGCATTTTCAAGTTATTGGGTTACTTGTTGGCAGTTGGGGGTTTCTGAGTGCCCTCTTGAGTTTTATTTATAAGATGCCTTGATTTCGAAATGGTTAGAGGGAGTTTATGGAATATGTTGGTGTTGTTTTATAAATCATAACCGAAACAAATTTCGAGGACGAAATCTAATTTAAGTGGGGGAGAATTGTAACATCTTGTTTCCTACCATTTTGGTTTGTGGGCCGAAAGATTGTGTAAGGCTTTGGGCCTTAAGGAGGAAAAGTTTAGTCCTTGTGGAAGGAGGTAATGTTAGTTAAGAGATTTAACCCTTTATTTGTGTTTAGGGCCGAAGGGTAGAAAGGGAAAAGTCATAGGCCGAGTTCTTGCATGAAATATGGGTTTTTGTTCGAGAAATTTTTTAGTCCAAGTATTTAGATAATAATGTAGAGCTCTTCAACACCTTTCCATGGATATAAAGAAAGTTGAAAATGGAGTTGGACGAAGAAGTTACGACTGTTTGAAGTTAAAACGATTTTTGGGTTAGCCGCGTACGATGAGCGTACGAGGAGTATGTTGGGCGTACTAGGGCATCCCTAGTATGCTGGGCGAACCAGGAGTATGTTGGGCATACACGATAAGTGCCCAAACCCTATTTCCGTGGTTATTCCTATTTAAGCTCCTTAACTTTCCCAAACCCATTCCATTCTTAGCCTCCACCTCTGCAACACCCTCTCTTGAAACCCTAACCCTAGTTTGAGCTTTATGAGAAAAAAGAAGGTGTTTTTAACTGCTTTGGAGTGTTCTTGGTGCACCTTGGAGAAGAAGGAACTCATTGAAGAAGCATTGGTTGCATTGGAGCTTGTAGATACAGACCTTGTTCGCCTTGATCTTTCTTCTGGAGGTATAAAGTTTGAATCTTGATGATGAAATTGTTAGATCTAGCTAGTTTTGGGTGTTACGAGCTTTTGGTCACTTTAAGTGCACAAAGTTTAGATATTGAAATTTTGTGACCTTGTTATGGATAAAGTTGGAAACTTTACCCATCTAAACATCATATTGATTCAGATCTGAAGGTTGGAGACTTGGACTTAATTGATTAAGTTGAAAAAGATGCACTTTTGGTCCCTTTAAAACTTGAAGACTAGATCTTGTTTGTTGGGACCATTCTAATGTATAAAGTTGGAAACTTTATCCATTATGGAGCTATTAGGAAACATAAAAATGTGATCTTGGTCCTTCTATCCCTTCAATTCAAGAGTTGTGATGTCTTAATGGATTAATAAGTTAAGGTTTTAGCTTTTGGACCTTCCCTATCCATGGAAAGTCATAAAGGTGGAAACTTTATAACTTAAGACAATGTTTTGAGGCTAGATCTGAGTTTGGGTGAAAAGTCCTTAAGGGATTAAGTTCTTAATGGAAAAGATGGAACCAACTCATGTATGTTGGGCGTAATTTTCATACGTTGGGCGTACTAAACCATCCCATGTACGTTGGGCGTACGTTGAGTACGTAGGGCGTACTCAACCAGCGTTGGACTTTGACTTAATTGACTCCATTGACCGTTGACTTTTTGACCAAGTTTGACTTTAGGTCAAACTTGAGGGTTTTGACTGGTGATTAAGATTTTATATGGTTCTGGTGTTAGTGGGTCCGCAGGAGAAAGCGGTGTAGCAGGGAGCATGTTGTAGTGTTTTTCGGGTTTCTTCATTTAAGTAAGTTTTCCTCACTATGCTCGTGGGTCAAAGGCACCAATGTTAGCCCACTAGGTTATGTATCCTAGTATATAGGATGTTGCTATGTAGTAGTAATATGTTAGATTTGTATCCTGGTGTTTAGGATGTTGCTATGTGGTAGTGATCTGTAGATCTGCCTGCTTATCTGTTTACTGGCTATATGTTTATCAGTTGCATATGTCAACATAGTGTGGTTGGGTTGAGACTGTATTGCTTTGTGCCACCAGTTAAAAAACCTGGTATGGTAAGGTTGAGGCCACGTGCCAACAAACCTGGATGGTTGGGTTGAGGCCATGTACCAACAAACCTGATATGGTTAGGTTGAAACTGGAGGTCAACAAACCCGATATGGTAAGGTTGAGGTCACATGAAAACAAATCTAGATGGCTGGGGTGAGGCCATGTGCCAACAAACCCTGGACGGTTGGGTTGAGGTCTTACTGCTTTGTACTGTAAACCAACAAACTCGGTATGATTGGGTTCAGGTCAAGGGCCAACAAACCCTATATGCATGTATGTTTTATATTTTATATGTTTGTGTCGTGGTACTTTGGGGGAACTCACTAAGATTTGTGCTTACAGTTCTTTGTTATGGTTTCAGGTACTTCAGATGATCAGGAAAATCAAAGGCATGATCTTGCACATCCTTCGAGTTTTATGTTATTGGCTTTTGGGATACTTTGATTTACGAACTATACTTTTGAAACAATGTTTTTGTAAACAATTATTGACTTGGGGTTGTTTTGGAAAAATAAAAATTTTACTCTGATTTTTGGGACGTTTCAATATAGCATTTCTGAAATCCAACAACCAACCCGACATGACCATTCTAAGCACCTCTCTTGTAAGTAGATTAATCTGTGCTATGACTGGGGATCATTGATAAATCTTAATTATAAGTTCCTAGTAACGACTTATAATTATAAGGGTAATTTATATGGAAGCAAAGTAAGTGTAGCTCACTTAAGAAGTACTATTGATGAGAACCGGGATCTAAGTGGGCAGAATACTGACTCGGGATCTCCTACTTGAAGGCTACTACTCGGCTGAGTACTCAGGGGGATCACAACGCTTCACCGGCTTCCAGAAAACTAAGGAAAAAGAGGCTACAAGGGGGGGGGACTTCGTGAGAAGGGGTGTAAGGGAAACGAGTGATGTACTTATATGAAATGGGAGATATTTATAAGATTTATGAAAAGCACATCGTGCCTGGTGACTTGGCACCACATATATTTTGACACATGTCCTATAACGGGTGGGGCAACGTAGCTGCTTCTAGAACCTCGTGGCATGTCCCACGCATGTGTCAATTTCCATATTTTCAAAATTGTATAACTTCTTCATACGAGCTTCATTTTTAATGTTATTTATATCCACGTGTAGCTATTGACGAGATCTATAACTTTCATTTAGACTCTATCGGCTAATTTTGACTTTTTTTATTTCACATAGGCTTAGACTGTTAAAGTCCGTATAAAATGCATAACTCTATCATCCGATGTCCGTTTTTGAAAGACTTTATACTGTTGGATTCCTATTAATGAGATCTTCATTTCTCATTTAGATTGTTTTGGCTAAAACTTGACCGATTTAAAATTCAATTGTTGAGATGTATACTGTTACGCTGAATCTTAGAAAAATAATAACTTCCTCTAATGAAATCAGATTTAGACGTTCTCTATATGCACTCTCTCGTTTTAATGACTACTACAACTTTCGTTTAGAACACTTAGGTTAAGAAGTAATTTATCAAAAATTTACTTTTTATGATATGCAGAGTTGTGCCGGTTTAATCGTGAAACTTCGAATAAACATAACTTCTTCGTTCTAAGTCAGATTCGAACGATCCTTATGTCCCTAGAATCCTTATTACGTATACTACGAATAGGTTAAGATTATTTGTCCTAAGTAATCTTTTATTTTCAATGTGTATTTTAATCTTATTTATTTTATTATTAAATACTAATATAATTTACACATAATATCATATAAAACACATAAGCATATAAATATACTAATAATCATTTCTTATTCATTCGTATAAAGGCTTTTAATAGTTGAGCAAAGTGATTACAGACCATGACTAATCTAGTAGGAAAAGCGGGCATTACACATAATAAATTTGGTATCAGAGTTGCTCACAATGTCTACTCAACAGAAAGAATTGATGAAGAAGCTAGACGAATTAATGGTCCAACAAACTCAAAGTACGCTTGAACTAAAAGGGGTAGTCGAAGCCTTGCAAGCCAAGCATGTTGCATTGGAAGAGGGTTTATTACAATCCTGAAACAAAGTTAACAAACAAGGGTCTAAAGCAAGCGGGGAAAAATAAGAGATGTACTAGCTATTTGAGGATAGCAGCGAGCTATGCCGAGGAAAGGGAAAGGGCATCATCACCGAAAACACACCAGAAGGCAAGATGATTGGTTCCTTTATAACGTTAGGTCAAGGAAAGGGGTCGTTTGGATCAAACCCCTTAGGAACAGGACGGGGAGTGGGAAACATATCTAATTCTTGGCGCAATGCAGAACCATAATCATTCAAACACCGCTTGGATTTCCATAAAGTCAAAGGATCAATGCCCAACCAACGTATTGAATAAGAACAGGTGCATACAAGCTGGGATGAATTTGATGAAGGAGGTTACCGTGGCGATCGGGTGCCTGGAAATCGCCAAAATGGAGTTTCTGGGGTATTAGGGTTGTAACACCCGGTTTCGAATCGCTTCATTATTTGGGGTTGTGGCCCGATCATCAATTATCATAAGGCTTGGGACCTTGGGGAAGAAAGGATTTGGCCCTTTTCGATGAGGGTGTTAAAGTCTAAGTGATCCAAGTGTTCGATGGTGTTTCGGAGCCCAAGGGCATAATCGTAATTTGTTAATTTAGTCCTTTCTGACTTTTGGCTTTGGTTCGAGGTGTTTTAAGGCTAAGGTGAGTTATTAGAAGTGTAGGGTTTCTCTTCACCTTTCCGTGAATATAAAGTTCGTCGGAAATGGACCTAGATCGAGGAAGTTATGGTCTTTGGAGTGTTTTAAGGTTTAAGAAGGAACCCTAGTACACGGGGCGTACAACAAGTTACGCTTGGTGTACTAGCTGAGAAGATAGTACACGGGGGTGTACCCTCTGGTGTATGCTTAGCGTACTAGTGGATAAGAGTCGCGGGTCAGCAGCCTCGTACGCTAGGCGTACGAGGAGTACGCTGGGCATACGAGAGGGAAATTAAAAACCCTAATTTTCGTGTTGTACCCTTTATAAGCTTCATGTTAGCCTCATTTGATCATTTCTTAGATGGCCTCTATATCCTAAAACCCTAATTCGTTACATACTCTTTGTTTGGTGCTCTTGAGCTCTTGTGAGGCTTTTGTGGAAAGTTTTTATAGATCTAGAAGAAGAAGAAGGGGCTTGAAGACTTGTTCTTTGAAGGAAAGCTTTGAGATCCAACATTAACATCTCGTTTTATGGCTTGGGAGGTATAAAGTCCAAACCTTTCCTTTTCATTTCATGGATCTTCTTCTTAGCTCATTTTTGGTCATTTTGACCCTTTTTGGTTGATGGTTAGGAGTTAAAGTCGTTTTGAAGATTGTATTTGTAGCTCTAGATATATTATGGGTTCCTTGGGCATAGAAGTGCAAACTTTATGGTGGGTTTTCATTCCATGCATGTATTAAGTCATGTATTAAGCTCCGTTAAGCTCTAGTGTCCCATTTAGCCATGCATGCACATAAAGTTGGCAACTTTATATGATTAACCACCTTGGGGAACTTAGATCTGAGTTTAGATCCAATTCCTAATGGATTGATGCTAATTTGGAAAGATGGCCATGGCTGGTGAGTACACTGGGCGTACAAGTATGTACGTTGTGCATACAAGCCTTGCATGCAGTACGCTGAGTGTACAGGCTGAGTACGCCTTGCGGAATCAACAGACATGGGCTTCTTTGTTTTGGGCTTGGTTTTGTTGGGCCATGTTGGGTAATCTAGATTTTATGGTTGGGATATTGTGACTTGTTGGACTTTCTTGGGTGAAGGCCCACGAAAGGAATTGGGCCCAATTGGGGAAATTGGGCCATATTTGGGCCTTAGATGCTTATTTTGAATTTTGGGCCTTTAGTAATCTAGTTTGGGCCTTGGCCTTGGGCCAAGCTTGAGGAAGGGTAAAAAGGTCTTTTACCCAAATTTTGACTCATAGTGTGAGTCGGGGGCTAGATGTTAATGGGTTGTCATTGTTATATTTGATAGCGCGTGGATTTTAACGGATCTGTAGTCAGAGATTATTCGTGGGATCAGTTGTTGATGGGGTATTGTCTTGGTATTGACAGTTTGGGGATGTGTCAGCCAGCAACCAGGGATCGTCTGTGTGATTTGGCAGTGTGAGGTGAGTTTTCATCAATGTAATTACAGGTCGAAGGCACCAATGTCGGCACATTGGATTGATATTATGTTATGCATGCTTTTGTGCTGTTGTGATTTATTAGATCGATATCCTGGTAGATAGGATGTTGTTATGTTGTAGTGATATGTTAGATCGGTATCCTGGTAGATAGGATGTTGCTATGCTTAGTGATTTGTAGATCTGTTTGACTGGCTGTAGACTGTTACATGATTATCTGTTGTATGTGCACATGTTTGGTCGGTGGCTGAGGCTTCACTTCTTTGTGCGTAAGCCAACAGGCCGAGGCATTCCAACCCGATGGTTGAATGGGCCCGAGGGCATTCCACCCCCAGGATGATTGGACTCATAGTATGATGGCATTCCAACCCGATGGTTGAGGGGCCTGGGGTATTCCAACATGATGGTTGACTGGACCCATAGTATGTTGGCATTCCAACCCGATAGTTGAGGGCCTGGGGTATTCCAACTCAATGGTTGATTGGACCCATAACATGTTGGCATTCCAACCCAATGGTCGAGGGGTTTGGGGTATTCCAACCCGATAGTTGATTGGACCTATAGTATGTTGTTTGTGGTATATGTTATCTGTTGTGTGTTAGTACTTTGGGGGAATACAGTAAGCTTTATGCTTATAGTTTTTGGTTTATGGTTTCAGGTATTTCAGAGAATCGTGGCAAGGCGAAGGCGTGACCGTACACATCCTGATTTTATGTCATTGATCTTGGGAGGCACTGCTTTTTAAATAATGTTTTGAGAACACTAATTTTGTAAACATATTTATTAGTAAAAGGGGTCGTTTTGAAAAGTTGAATTTTTTGGGATGTTACAAGGGAAAAGGTGACCCACTCAAATGGTTGCAGAAGTATGAGGACTTATTCAAAGAATAACGAACACTGTAAGAGGCTTGGGTCCGTCAAGCGATTTTTGACCTAGTGGGTCAGGCAAGCGGGTGGTATTGGAACCTGAGAAGGATGATGAATCTTTTAAACTGGTTCGAGCTTTCGGAAGAATGCAAAATCCGTTTTGGTCTGCCTATGAGCTTGAATCCCTTAGGGGAGTTAACCTGGCTTCGACAAGTCGAGATGGTGGAAGACTACTGTGAAAGCTTTGAATTGTTGTTGGTTAGGACAACGGGGTCATACCGGAGCAAAACATTTGACACTTTTGTGCAGGGCTAATAAACATGATAAGGTATGAGGTTGAATTTGCATGACCCACAACTCTATACTATGCCATGAATCTAGCTAGACAAATTGAGCTAAGGGTGGCAGAAGCAGGACAACCAAGGGGTGTCGGGCCTACAAGAAACCAAAATCGAGAGTTGACAAGAAAATGGGGAGCCGAGAACTACAAAACTAAAACACCAAATCCGGCCTAGAAAAAAGTAACGGCTATAGAATTGGCAGAGAGGCAGAAAAAAGGCTTGTGCTTCAACTGTGATGAAATATTCTCAATTTGGCAGAAATGTGCCGAACTCTTTTGCGTCATGTTGGTGGAAGATGAGGAAAACGATGCTAATGTGTGAATATTAAGATTTAGGGCAAACTCAATGCAGATGAAGGGAGTAATGTTATGAATAATACTAGATAAGTCCTCAAGTTAGTCGATAATAAGAAAATTATCGTGTTTCCATTTTTAAATTTGGTAATCAGAATCTTCTATTTTTTAAATTTGGTAATTAGGATCGTTTAGTATTTAAGTCGATTTTAGAGTCTTTCTTTCCTTATTACAGTCTTTTGTTTATCCCAATTTAAAGGGCATCCTTTTATGGAATAAGATATGCTAGAATTTTAAAATAATTAATAGGGTATTTTTAGTTTAATATCTTAGTTTAGTCTCCTGCAAACAGGAGGCTAGGTTACAAAGGAGTTCACAACACCTTTAAGCACCAACATTCATCCTATTAGGGGTGAGCGCGGTGCGGTTCGGTGCGGTTATTAGCCAAAACCTCACCACTAACCGTAAATGCGGTTAATCCATTTTCAAAACCGCATGGTGCGGTTATTTTTGCGGTGCGGTTAGGCGGTTATTTTTGCGGTGCGGTTTTGTTTTTTTTGTGTTGCGGTTATTAACCGCATGGATTTGGTGCGCTTATTTTGTGTGGTTTTTAACCACAGTTTAGAGTTCAAATAGTTTTAAGAGTTCAAACATATTACTTGTAATAATAATAAAAACCATAAGGTATAAGACAATTAACTATTTAACTTAAACCTCAAACAACTAATATCTTAAAAACATCAAATCAATAGTAATTAACAATAAATATCTTAAAATTGTCTAATTTCATTCTTTTTTCAAATTTAAACATAAGAAAAAACCAACACTTTTGTCTTTTAGTATTTTATCCGTCTTTCATTCATGAAACTTGTCTTATTTTTAATATTTAATAAACTAATAATTGATAAAAAATTGTATATAATATATGCGGTGCGGTGCGGTTTTTGAAAACTAATAACCGCACCGCACCGCAAATTTGCGGTTTTTGAAAAACAGAAAACCTCACCATCGGTTTTTATTGCGGTTGCGGTTTTTCGGTTGCGGTTTATGCGGTTTTTGCGATTAATTTTAGTTGCGGTGCGGTTTTTGCTCACCCCTACATCCTATCACGAGATCAAGGTCTCGGGCTATAACATCATGCCATGCCACTTCCAATCTCTACCATTTTCCCAACTGGATCACAAGATGAGGGGGAGTCTCGGCCTTAGGAGTAGCAACATGTCAACAATGACATAAACTCTGATAATGATCAGCCCATGACAAGAAAAAGGAAGTCTTCTGCTGCTTCAAGCTCTTTTGCTCCCAAACAAAGTATACCAATTAAGTTTTATGGATGTAAATAAAGAACGAGGTCTATCTTTTGAAGAAGCCAAAGCTTTTGTTGCTGAACACAACATAGCAACTATCAATCAAGTGATTTATCAACTTGATTCTACTAAAGTTATTCCAGAAATTGCTACCACTGAAGGAAGTTTGTATGAGTGTAAGAAAACTCTTAAAAAGTTTAATGATGAAGTTGACAAAAAGAAGAGAGTTGATGAAATTCTCAACAAAATAGATCGTTCTACTTGCACTTATATCTTCTTAAGAAGATTCTCTCCTGATCTAATTTTAAAGGTTAGATGCACAAAACCTAAAGGGGGAGAAGATTCTTACTTTACACTTAACTATAAGTAATTATAAGGGAGAATACCCTAAAAGGATTCTGATATCCAAGCTTGTCAAATACATATACTCTGAGTGGCTAGATATACATGGAATCATTAAAAATCACAAGGGTATTCATGCACATAAGTTAAAGCTTGCCATGGTCCTGATGATAAATAAGGTCATGAATTTCATTTTGGTTCCACTTTTAGATACATCTTCTACGTCGTCTGCAAGCCCGATTTAGGAGGGGGGGCAAGCTGGGCCACTGCCCAGGCCCATATCAATTTGGGGGCCCCAATTTCACGTCAGTAGCTATTTAATAATAATTATATCTGTTAATCTATAATGTAAAATAGGCTCAGCCGACT
The DNA here is from genome assembly GCF_051521515.1 of Lactuca serriola. Taxonomy (NCBI): domain Eukaryota; kingdom Viridiplantae; phylum Streptophyta; class Magnoliopsida; order Asterales; family Asteraceae; genus Lactuca; species Lactuca serriola. The sequence goes on along the minus strand of NC_136413.1, from coordinate 91,374,996 downwards.
TGGTAGGAAAATATTCTTGTGTGCCCAAGCACCCTAGTTCAATTCCCTGGAGTTGCAAACTTTTCTACCATATTATTGATCCTTTTTTTTTAATGTGTATAGTATTACTTCAAAGTTTATTTCCCTGCAATACACCATCAATTATCCTTTTTTCAATTGCTTTTTTTATCCTTATTTTTTCTTTGCTTTCTTTTATAATATATATTAAAGTTATATCTAATAAACAATAAAAAAAAATAATAACACATAGTAGGCTAGATGGTTTATATGTTTGATTTTATTAGAATATTATGTAATTGTATTGATTTTGATATTTTTCTAATTATTTTATTTAAAATTCATTTGAAGTTATTTACATATAATTCTATATAATAACAATCTTTTGTAAAAAATTACTAATTACTTTTATTTATGATCCGTAGGTTGTTTATCGCCAAAAAAAATTCGAAAAAATTAACTTAGATTTAATTATTATATAAATTTTGTAATTTGAAGGGGGCCTTTTTTTGTTTTGTCCCGAGCATCAAATATCTTAGGACCGGCCTTGGTCATCTGCTCTAACTGCCTCAAGGAAAAGAAAGAAGTACAAGCATGCAAAGTTCTTATGTTTCCGTATGGAACTGTCTACATTAATAATTCTCTGGCAGTATGAATATATCCTGTTCAACATCTCTTCATACGAGATCCATAGTATGGAATGTTTTATATTGATGCTCAAGACCACATGTTTTTTCAACAGTCACTTGATCTGGGAAAATCTCATACTGAACATTTATTTCATCTAAGATTAGAGTGCAAAGGAAAATCAGAAGCTGACAGTTATCACTCTCTTGTTTCTTTTGAGCTGAATAAGAGATGAGAAGAACTTCTACGTGATGACTTCAAATGGATAAAGCCAAAAAATTTAATTGAAGCTAATAAAGTTTGCCTCCACGACTTTCAACTGGATTAGGTTTTGACATCATCATATTTGGGGAGATTGTAAGGTCAAACCTTATAATCTATTGATTTAAACCTTGTGATACGCTAATTAACTTTACACAACGCCATCAACCGCTATCCAGGATTTCACTGCAACGTGTTACTTGCTTAAGCTACAAGCATCAGATCTGTTATCTAAGTGATAAGATCTTATTTTGTATAATATATATCTCTTTATATTTTTTGTATATATCTTTTGTATTCGAATCCCTGATATGTAGAGATCTCATTCTAGAATAGTCTTTACCCTAGTATATAAGTTACACTAGGGTTACTCGTAAAAGTACAACATTTTGTGCATTCTCTCTTTGTGAGAGTTGTTAATCAAAATTGATTTTTGATCGTTCACAATACAATTAAAGGGTGATCCTAGATAAAGGATATTACATGTTTATCATTTGGAAAACAGTGTAAGAAACATTCGTGTTCGGTTGATGAGTCCGAATAACCAATTTTGTATGGCAATTAAGTTAGATAAGTGTAAATCAATTCTAATTAAAAGCATCAAAAGCATTACATGACAATACGACAAAGATATAAATGGTACTACACGGGATAATACTCTTCATTGATGGTGTTTTAGTTTCCAGACTGTTACGTGTTAGTACAAGGCCAACGACCCAACGTATATCATTTCCTGTGATATGAGCTGTATTTATTGAATAAGGCTATACTATAATATGGGTTTGGAAATGTGACCTCACGTATCCATCATGGTCATTTCTAGAGCTTTATCATGTCTATCATAGGTTCTAAGTTTGACTTTGTTTTTGCTAGGTATGATCCCTCTCGCAGTAGTAGTATTGTCCATGTTTGCGTGGGATATGGCTCATTTTATTTGCTTAGCGTTTGATTGCTTTGACTAGCGTGGTGAGCTCTAGCCTCTAGGTTAGGGTTGTGTTGATTTTCGTAGGGAGAGTGGGCTCTTTGTGCCTTTTGGATGTGTCTTTCATTTGTCATTACAAGTTGTAAGGATGGTGTTGTCCACTATTTTCCTTTCTAGTTTTCTTCCTATTTGAAGGGAGATTATTTCGTTATTAGAGGGGTTATGATTGACATTATGCAAGTAGTCGTTAATACTATTGTAGTTGTTGTGAATTTTTATTGTAGCTGTTGTGAATTTGCTCCACGATCGTGGATGTAATCAAAATCCATGGCCGACAATCCATCTAAATATGTTGGGGTATATATTATATAGATTTCATGAGGCCAAACTTATATTTAATAAAAACAATGAGAAATAATAAATAGAAATACATCATATAATATGTTGACCCATCCATTCTAGTTGAACATCTATTTATCACAAATACCTTATAATTTTTAATTTTAATGAAAGTTACTTTCAAAATGAACAATATAAAAAAAATGAGAAATCATACAAATTGAAACCAACGTTATATTTTTTTACCCCTTCTAATTTTATTAATATTTTATATTTAATAGTTCTTGAACAAATTAACAACAATTTTTTACTATTATAAATAGTTCAAAATATTTAATAATAATCTATATTAATTTTATTTTAAATGTATTCACCAGATAGTTTTAGTGATATGAGTTTTATGATTAAATACTTATTTTCCAATTATTATTTGCAAAAATTAATAAAGTTTCGACGGTTTAAAATATAATCGTCTTTAAAATTTTAAATTAAATGAAGGTATAGTATTATAGTTCAATTAATATGTTATTGGCTGGCACACAAAATAATACAATAATTTTATCTTAAACACATAATATGAGAAATAAAAAATAAAACGTCAATTTATTGAATAAAAATAAAATTGTTGACCATATCTTAAACAAGATAACTTTATTTTACTTAATAAAAATAATAATATTCATACTGCATCCATGTCTTGATAAAAATAAAACATATCAGAAATTGTATTTGTTTTAGTTTTTTTCAGATGTAAATAGTTAGAGGTGACAATTTATTATACGATACAGTAAAAATAAATTATACGAAATGAAATTGGGATGAAACTGAAATTTAAATTCATACGTGCGTTGTGCTTAATATTCAACACAAAGTTGACATGATTTAGCATTTGTTTGTCGTGGTTTCTATGTTATGTATTATTAAGTATTAATTAAATAAATTAGTTTATTATTTTAAGTTATCTCTGTCGTTTTGTGTTTTTTTTTTATTTTTTAATTGGTTTGTTTTTTATGCGAACATGAGAGAGTTTTCTTTTTGGGTTCTTTATGAACGCGACAGAAAATAGGAAACAAGAACAAGAACGATAAGAAAACAACAAAAAATGATACTTTTGATAGAATATCTGGTGAAAACAAGTTACGATCTAATGTGGCGGATCGTCTTAGGGGCTGGAGGAGGCCATGGCCTCCCCGATTTTAGGCCTTCTAATGCGTGATATATATAATCAGATATTATAGATGGAAAAAATAATATACTAGAAAGACATCTTTGCCCCCCCCCCCATATATATATATATATATATATATATATATATATATATATATATATATATATATATATATATATATATATATATATATATATATATATATATATATAACAAAATTTTTGGAAGATCATAAACAAAATCAAATCCAACCTTGTTTATTTAGAATTCTAGAAAATAAGAAAACTTAATATCTATAAAAACTCAACGATCTAATCCAAATTATAACAGTTTAACCCAAATTGAGTTTAAGAAACTGAAAAGTTTAAACCTAGTTTATTCCGGCCGCCAGAATACTATTTCTCGAACTCACCGGAAGAACATCGCCGCCGGTTAAGACCACTGTTGTCTTGTAATCTTTTCCGGTCGCCGGATTGTTCACGCCATTCGTATCGTATGCTCTCTCTCATCTTCGCTAGTCGCCGCCTCGCCGGACTGTTGTTGGCTGTTGAAACTTGACCTCCGGCTCCATTGTCACCGGAGCCTGCAACTTATTTGTTTCCACCGTCTTCGTTCTCACTTTACCACTTTACTAGGTACATATATTTGTTTCTTTCTTTTACTTTATATATATATATATATATATATATATATATATATATATATATATATATATATATATATATATATATATATATATATATATATATATATGATTCATAGACTCATAGTCTAGTCACTAGGGCACTAGGCAAATAGTAGAAATTCATAAAGTAAAAAATTGTGCTTTTGAATTGATTATGACCGTACGTGCACGCTTTTCTACTCCTCTCACATTCTGACATACACATATTGAATTAAGATATTAGATATACATATTGAATTAATATATACGTAAAAGTATACATAATTTTCTATTTATTAATTTATTATTCATGTTGATTTATTATATTTATTAGTTTATTATTCATTATTCTAAAGTAAATGTTGATTTATTTGCATATAAATTCATAAGAATTGTATATCCATGCATGTTGGACTAACATATATATTTATTGTTTTGATATGAAACTAATTTATATCATAAGTATTATATATTATCTTTTTAAAATAAAAAAATCATTTGTTTATTGTAGTGGATATCAACATGAAAAAACAATCAACTATTGATGAGTTTTTTTAAAAAAAAAACGTCCAAGTTTTGTTCAAGATTCCGAAAAGATTAGTTTAGAGACAATTATAGAAGACTTTAAAAATGCAAAAGATCGTCGCGTTCCACTTTGATAAACAATGTAACAATCTTTATATTAGTTTTCGTGTTTACACTTTTGATATGTCATTATTTTGAACCAAATAAAACTTGTTAATATAATTTAATTATGAAGTTTTGATATGTCATAATATAGTTCAATTATGAAGTTTTGATTCTGGCCCCTCTAGCTGTAGTGTTTGTGTTCCGTCCCTGCGATCTATTAACTTGAGTTCTTATCAAGATCAGAAAATAATCCGTCAAATGATATTTTATGACAAGCCAAAACCTATTGACTTAAAGTCAAGCCACAAATGAGAAACGCGCCCCAAATAATGATGACAATCCGAATTGTAAGTAATAATTCAAGAAATCAATAACAAACGTTCAAAATTCAACTTCAATCATCTATATCGATTATAATGCTTAAATGGGCTATTTACAGCCTTACAAGCTATTACAAAAAGAAAGGGAACTAATTAATAAAAAAGGAAACTACCTAATAAAAGCTTAAAAGAAAAGAAAATAAAATAACATAAAATCGTTCCCAAAAATAAGGTAGAGTCTAGAATCTTCGTCCTTAAGAAACTATGCAAAAGTCCACGTGTGAGGAGCTGCTTCCACCCAACTTTCGCATCCACCATCAGACGTTTGCATCCAATAGTTGTTCGCATCCAACAGTCTCACACCCATGTAACCTATCGCATCCAAACATCCCATTGGAATCGAGTAGTCTGTCGGAACCAAGTAGCTTTCGCATCCATGATGCTTTCGCATCTAAGTAGCTTTTAGAACCAACAAGTAGCCCAAAACCAAACAACAGCCCATCGGATCGCATTCCAAGAGTCCAATTCGCATCCATTTACTAAGGATTGTGATGGCTTGCGATCGTTCACATCTGTAACGCTTGTGTTTCTGGGGTTGTCATTAATGTTGATATAATAGTCTAAGTTAACCTTTGTAACCCGTTTTGAAATAATAGAAGTGTATTATTTGAGTATTATGTGTTTTGTGCTTAATTGTGTGTCTTAATGTAATTAAGAATAAAAATAAGCGTCAAAATGAAATGTTAGATTAGCCCGATATCTACGGATAATGTTGTAGTAGTTGAAATGCGGTTTCCGAATATATAAAGAAAGCCGAAATCTGAGTTATAACGAAGAAGTTATGACATGTCGAAGTTTCGCGACAGAACCAGCAACGCTAAATGTCATAAAAAGTGAAATTTACGTTAGATCGATATTTAGCCCTAGTGATCTAAACGAATGTCGTAGAGTTCGTTAAACTGAGAGCGTGCATAAAGAGAACGCCTAAATCTGACTTCGTATGAGGAAGTTATGATTTTTCTGAAGTTTCGACTTAGTAGTATGCAACCCGAATACTCGATTTGAGACCGAGCGGTTTTTAGCCGAAACAATCTAAACGAGAATCGAAGATCTCGTTAATTGTAGTGAAACGATAAAAAGATAGGTGCAAACGGACGTCGGATGAAGAAGTTATGATTTTATAACGGAGTTTTCCTGTCCCGACCTACTAAAAATAAATAATAAAAATAAAGTCAAAATTAGCCGACATAGTCTAAACGAAAGTTGTAGAGCGTAGTCTCACCTACGCGTGGATATAAAGAACGTCAAAAACTGAGTTCGTATGAAGAAGATATGAATTTTTGAAGTTTATTAAATAATTAATATATAAATTTAATTATTAATCCGATATTATCCGAAGGGGAGTCACCGGACTTATCCGGGTTACGCCCAGCGTAGGGCTGTACGCCCAGTGTATAGCGAAGCATGACGCGCCTCGCACTCGAGTTCTTCGGATACGTAAGCAGTGACGATTTCGGAGGCGTACGCCCTGCGTAGAGCGTTATGCCCAGCGTAATGTGAGGCCTCAGCCTCCTATAAAAGGCTTGCGAGGGCAGCCGAGAGTTTTGCTCTTTTTCTCTTCTCTCTCCCTCTCTTTGCATCGTTTTGCGTGCCAGAAGTATCCCGAAGCCCCGGTATCAATCCCGAGCCCCGAAGCAAGTTTCGAAGCCCCGAAGATCCCGAAAAGTGCGATTCCCGAGCCAAAGCTCTGCCCGCGAGAAGCCGATTTTTGTGAAGATCTTCCAGATCTACCGAAGAATACTACTTCTACAAGTCGTAGTGCTGTCCGATCATCTTCTGATCAAGTGAGTGTGTAGTTACTTTCGTCTAACGCATAACTATGAAGTATTTTATACGATATACGTGTTATGTGTATATTTTGTTGTTATATGTGTGAATGTATATTCACTTTCTTCTATCTCATAGATCTGATTTATTCTCTATAAAATAAGTGTTATGTGTGTGTGCCTCATCTGTTATATGGAATATGTATTGATTGAACATGGTATACCGGTTTTAAACTATATATAAAAATATATATTTTTATCTACTAATATGTTGGGTAGAACATGGGTAGATAGTTGATGTGTGATAAACAGATGAGAGGCCTCGATGTTGTTAATGTTGACATAGTCATCTAGCAGAGTATGGATGACGACCACAGACTCTTTCTAGACAGTCCAGTGGAACGCTAGCAGGTTCATAACCTGTAGGTGTTGTGAACGATGTGTTCACCGGTGTACTCTATCCCCCTCATGGTTGCCTTTAGGATAGCTATTGTTGAGGAAACCCCTTAGCAGTAATGTCCGTCCCGATGAAAATCCTAGATTAGGTCCCTTGAGATAGATGTTATTTTAGGGACATAAAGTGAGGATAAAGGGAATGGGTAATCGGGTTATTGTTGGTTGGTGAAATTAAATATAATTATTTATTGTGGGTTGAAAACCCTATATGCTCACCAGGCTCCCAAGCCTGACCCACTCAGTTTATTCGTATTACAAGTAGTGGCGTGAAGGCATAAGATGGTTGAATCATCAAGTTGTTTTGTTTACAAGTCTGTATATGTATATATTTTATGAATGACTTGTAATGTTATCGTTTATGCTTTATGGTCTGTATCGGAACATGACATCCTGAGTTTTGATTATATAATGAAAATGCATCTCTTGATGAAATGCTTTGATAAATATTATTTTATCATATTTTGTTTTAGGAACAAATTCCGCAACTTTTTTAAATCAAAAGGATTTACTCTGAAATTATTTTAAAAAGCATAAATGAAATTGGTCTTTTCTGGCCGTGATTTTGGGGATGTCACAGTTGGTATCAGAGCATTAGTTTAAGCGAACTAGGAATTTGTAGGATTTCTAGACTTAAACTTAGAATGCTAAGTGGAGATTGTGAGATGTATGTCTGATATATTATAGACACGAGCACTAGTATATTTTAGGAAGCTGCGTAAAATGCTTTTATGTGCTAAATGTTATATGTTGCCATATATGATATTATTTGTTCGGATCTATGGTCTGTTGCCGACCGGATCTGGAAACCTTATGTGTGTAGGATTCTAAGCGTATGACGACGGTATTAGAACTAACATGTAAACATTTCATAGTGATAAGGATGATTTGAATATATATCATGGATGAGGATCTAATTTCACCTTATTCGGTGTGTAGATCAAAAATGGTAAGAACAAGGAGTGGCATTGGAAACGCGGATGAAAACAGGAATCAACCACCAGTGATTGAGCAAGCACCTGTTGTACCAGCAACACCAGAACCAATAACAATGGCTGGGGTGCAAGCCATGATTCGGGCTATGTTAGCCGAACAAAGGGATGAGATGCGACAGATGTTGCATGATAATAGGGACAAACCTATCATGCCCATCGAGGAACCTGAATTGATTCCCGAGCAATCGGAGGAAGGAAACAATAGTCGCATTATGAGTCAAGTTGGGACTCAAGGAGAATGAAGGAACAACCCGGAAAGGAGAAACAACAAGGATGGGCGAATGTACAAGAATTTCTTGGGCGCCAAGCCGCCAAGCCTTTCTGGAAGCCCGAAGCCTGTTGAGATTATGGACTGGATCTCCGAAATGGAGATGGTATTTGAAAGTTGCGACTGTAGCAACAAACAGAAGACTGTCTTTGTAGTTAGACAACTGAACACTGGAGTCTTGAGTTGGTGGAAGTTGCTGGCAGATACTATGCCACGAGGAGAAGCCCTGAAAATGTCATGGGAGGAGTTCTTGGAACAATTAAGGGTGCAGTATTGTTCAGAGATAGATCTGATTGATCTAAACAATGAGTTCCAAAACTTGAAGAAGGGGAGGATGAGCATAGATGACTATGCAAGTGCATTCACTGACAAAATGAAGTTATTTCCGTACCTAGTGCCAACGGAACTCTCCAAGATTCAGAGGTTCGCTAATGGACTGCCTGCCGACTTTGGCCCGACAGTCAAGATGGCAACCACTCTGAAAACAGCTGTTCGAGTAGCTAAGAATGTGGAGGCCGAGCAGAAGGAAAAGGGTCTGGAAAGGATAGATGTTGGTGAGAAAAGGAAGTTCGATGGACCTTCAGGGTCCAACAAGAAAAACAATTTCTCGAAGTCTAGTTCGAGAGGAGGAGGAGGTGAAGCGATATGGTGCGAAAAATGTAAGAAGAAGCATCATGGAAAATGTGAGGTAGTGGCCACATGTTTTAAATGTGGAAAGCCAGGGCACTATGCCAATGAATGCACCCTCACTAAGAAAGTTTGTTATGGGTGTGGTGAGGAGGGACACATGTCGAGGGACTGCCCGAAAAAGAAGGAGGCAACAAGGCCCACCATTCCGCCAAAGCCGAAGGCGAGAGCATTCCAGATGACACTGGAAGCTGCTAAAGATGAAGCTGATGTCGCTTCAGGTACCTTTCTCATAAACACATTGCCTGCCCAAATTTTATTTGATTCTGGAGCCAACTACTCCTTTATTTCGCATGAATTTGGTAGGAAACTAGCTTTGCATGTTGATAGACTAGATAATGCCTTATTAGTCGAAGTTGCTAGTGGCAAGTTTGTACCTGTTAGCCATCATATGAAAAAAATCTTAATTGACTTGAATGGGAATAAGTTTCGCGAGGAATTATTGCCTATAGAACTTAATGGTTTCAACATCGTGTTGGGAATGGATTGGCTTAGCGCCAATGACGCCGAGATATTGTGCAAGAAGAAGATTGTAAAGGTAAACCCGCCTGGGAAAGAGTCGTTTATGGTGTATGGAGATAAACGCAGAGTAAATTCTGGAATCATTTCATTGATGAAAGCCAGAAAGTGTTTGGCCATAGGATGTACGTCGTATTTAGCATTTGTGATAGATGCTAAGAAGGAGAAAAAGGCGATGCAGAGCATTCCTTTCGTATGTGATTATCCGGAAGTATTTCCCGAAGATCTTCCCGTATTACCGCCTGATAGACAAGTGAAGTTTAGAATAGACTTGTTACCAGGAACGATGCCAATAGCAAAAGCACCTTACCGATTAGCACCGACGGAGATGAAGGAACTGATGATGCAACTTCAGGAGTTATTGGACAAAGGTTTCATTAGACCTAGTTCATCACCCTGCGGAGCTCCGGTGTTATTCGTGGAAAAGAAAGATGGGAGCATGAGGATGTGCATTGATTATAGAGAGCTGAGTAAAGAAACGATAAAGAATAGATACCCGTTGCCAAGGATTGATGACCTGTTCGATCAACTTCAAGGTTCGAGCTATTTCTCGAAGATCGATCTAAGGTCAGGATATCATCAGCTAAAAGTAAGAGAGCAAGATATCGAGAAGACTGCATTCAGAACTAGATATGGACACTACGAGTTCTTGGTTATGTCGTTTGGACTAACCAATGCTCCAGCAGCATTCATGGATTTAATGAATCGGGTTTGTAATCCATTCCTTGATAAATTTGTGATAGTGTTCATAGATGACATTCTGATTTACTCGAAAAGCCAAGAGGAGCATGGTAGACACTTGCGAGAAGTGTTAGAAGTTTTAAAGAAGGAGAAATTGTATGCAAAATTCTCCAAGTGTGATTTTTGGATTCGAGAAGTCTAATTCTTGGGTCACGTGGTCAACCAAGAAGGGATAATGTTTGATCCAGCGAAGATCAAAGTTGTGATGAAGTGGGAACGACCGAAAAGTCCCACGGAGATCCGAAGCTTTTTAGGATTAGCCGGATATTACCGAAGGTTTATCCAAGGCTTTTCTTCGATAGCTAGTCCATTGACGGCTTTGACCCACAAAGGAGCTACTTATGCTTGGAGTGATAAGCATAAAGAAGCATTCAAGAAGCTAAAGAAGAAACTATGTGAGGCATCGATACTTTCTCTACCCGATGGAGTTGAAGACTTCGCTGTTTATAGCGATGCGTCTGGGGTTGGATTGGGTTGTGTTTTGACCCAAAGAGATAAGGTGATCGCATATGCGTCTTGACAATTGAAAGAGCATGAAAAGAACTACCCGACTCATGATTTGGAGTTGGCAGCGGTAGTTTTCGCTCTGAAGATATGGAGGCTTACCTCTATGGCACGAAGTGCAAACTTTTCACTGATCATAAGAGTCTCCAATATCTCTTTAATCAGAAAGAATTGAATATGAGGCAACGACGCTGGCTAGAGTTACTTAAGGACTACGACTGTGAAATACTTTACCACCCCGGTAAAGCAAATGTTGTTGCTGATGCTCTCAGTCGGAAAGTCAATCTTGAAAGGAAAAGGCCAAGAGCGTTGAGAATTGAAGTTGTCTCGACTATTGTGGAAAGTATAAAGAAAGCTCAAGAGGAAGCTTCTGAGAAGAATGACCGAAAGAAGGAACGTTTGGGCAAAACATTGGTATTCGGTATAAATAGTTATGGAATGAAGGTGTTCCAAGATCGGATTTGGATACCTAAGACAGGAGGAGTCAGAGATCTTCTGATGGAAGAAGCTCACAAGACCATGTACTCGATTGATCCCGGTAGCACTAAAATGTATAGGGACCTGAAACCTACTATTGGTGGCCGACGATGAAGCTTGATGTTGCAAGGTATGTGGCTGAGTGTGTGACTTGTGCGAGAGTCAAGACACAACATCAGAAACCATATGGGAGTTTAGAACCTTTACCTGTGCCTATGGGTAAATGGGAAGACATCACTATGGATTTTGTCACTAAACTACCCAGAACAAATAATGGTCACGACATGATTTGGGTGGTCATTGATCGATTCACTAAGAGTGCGCATTTCATAGCAGCCAAGGAGAAATGGTCTATGGATAAGCTTGCGAATTCTTACGTGAAAGAAATTGTGAGGCTTCACGGTGTTCTGTTAACGATTGTGTCAGATCATGACAGCCGTTTCACCTCGCGATTTTGGAAAAGTCTACAAGAGGAATTGGGTACCAAGTTGTGTTTAAGTACAGCTTACCATCCACAGACTGATGGTCAGAGCGAACGGACGATACAAACATTTGAAGATATGCTAAGAGCATGTACCCTAGAATTCCAAGGTAATTGGGATGAACATTTACCTTTGGTAGAATTTTCCTACAATAATAGTTTCCACTCGAGCATTAAGATGGCACCTTATCAAGCTTTGTATGGACAGAAGTGTCGTACGCTGTCTTGTTGGCTTGAGGTTGGGGAAAAGCAGTTTATGGGACCGGAGATAGTCCATCAAACTGCTGAAAAGTTGAAAATAATTAGGGAAAGAATGTTAGCAGCTCAGGATCGTTAAAAGAGCTATGCTGACAACAAGTGAAGACCGATGACTTTTAAAGTTGGAGGTTCGGTTTTGCTTAAAGTCTCGCCGTGGAAGGGACTTATAAGATTTGGTAAAAGGGGAAAATTAAGTCCAAGGTTTATTGGACCGTTTAAAGTTCTTCAGAGGATTGGGAACCAAGCTTACAAGCTCGATCTACTAGAAGAACGGAATGGAATTCATAACACTTTTCATGTGTGTTATTTGAGGAAGTTCACGGGAGAACTTCCCGACATGATTCCACTTTCGGAGTTGAGAATCGATGAGAACAAAAGGTTGATTGAAGAACCAGAGGCAATCGTTGACCGAAACACAAAGAAATTACGACGCAAGATGGTCGGGTTAGTGCTTGTCCGATGGAAACACACGAATGGGCCGAATCTCACCTAGGAGACGGAGAGTGACATGATGGTTCGCTATCCGCATTTGTTTGTTGATGTGTGATTTCGGGGACGAAATCATTCTAAGGTGGAGAGAATTGTAACGCCTGTGTTTCTAGGCTTGTCATTAATGTTGATATAATAGTCTAGGTTAACCTTTGTAACCCGTTTTGAAATAATAGAAGTGTATTATTTGAGTATTATGTGTTTTGTGCTTAATTGTGTGTCTTAATGTAATTAAGAATAAAAATAAGCGTCAAAATGAAATGTTAGATAAGCTCGATATCTATGGATAATGTTGTAGTAGTTGAAATGAGGTTTCCGAATATATAAAGAAAGTCGGAATCCGAGTTATAATGTAGAAGTTATGACTTGTCGAAGTTTCGCAACAGAACCGACAACGCTAAATGACGAAAAAATTAAAATTTACGTTAGAGCGATATTTAGCCCTAGTGATCTAAACGAATGTCGTAGAGTTCGTTAAACTGAGAGCGTGCATAAAGAGAACGCCTAAATCTGACTTCGTATGAGGAAGTTATGATTTTTCTGAAGTTTCGACTTAGCAGTATGCAGCCCGAATACTCGATTTGAGACCGATCAGTTTTTAGCCGAAACAATCTAAATGAGAATCGAAGATCTCATTAATTGTAGTGAAACGATAAAAAGATAGGCGAAAACGGACGTCGGATGAAGAAGTTATGATTTTATAACGGAGTTTTTTCCTGTCTCGGACTACTAAAAATAAATAATAAAAATAAAGTCAAAATTAGCCGACAGAGTCTAAATGAAAGTTGTAGAGCGTAGTCTCACCTACGCGTGGATATAAAGAACGTAAAAAACGGAGTTCGTATGAAGAAGATATGAATTTTTGAATTTTATTAAATAATTAATATATAAATTTAATTATTAATCCGATATAATCCGAAGGGGAGTCACCGGACTTATCCGGGTTACGCCCAGCGTACAACGAAGCATGACGCGCCTCGCACTCGAGTTCTTCGGATACGTAAGCAGTGACGATTTCGGAGGCGTACGCCCCGCGTAGAGCATTACGCCCAGCGTAATGCGAGGCCTCAGCCTCCTATAAAAGGCTTGCGAGGGCAGCCGGGAGTTTTGCTCTTTTTCTCTTCTCTCTCTCTTTTTGCATCGTTTTGCGTGCCAGAAGTATCCCGAAGCCCCGGTATCAATACCGAGCCCCGAAGCAAGTTTCGAAGCCCCGGAGATCCCGAGAAGTGCGATTTCCGAGCCGAAGCTCTGCCCGTGAGAAGCCGATTTTTGTAAAGATCTTCCAGATCTACCGAAGAATACTACTTCTACAAGTCTTAGTGCTGTCCGATCATCTTCTGATCAAGTGCGTGTGTAGTTACTTTCTTCTAACGCATAACTATGAAATATTTTATACGATATACGTGTTATGTGTATATTTTGTTGTTATAGGTGTGAATATATATTCACTTTCTTCTATCTCATAGATCTGATTTATTCTCTATGAAATACGTGTTATGTGTGTGTGCCTCATCTGTTATATGGAGTATGTATTGATTGAACATGCTATACTGGTTTTAAACTATATATAAAAATATATATTTTTATCTACTAATATGTTGGGTAGAACATGGGTAGATAGTTGATGTGTGATAAACAGATGAGAGGCCTCGATGTTGTTGATGTCGACCTAGTCATCTAGCAGAGTATGGATGACAACCACAGACTCTTTCTAGACAGTCCAGTGGAACGCTAGCAGTTTCATAACCTGTAGGTGTTGTGAACGATGTGTTCACCGGTGTACTCTATCCCCCTCATGGTTGCCTTTAGGATATCTATTGTTGAGGAAACCCCTTAGCAGTAATGTCCGTCCCGATGAAAATCCTAGATTAGGTCCCTTGAGATAGATGTTATTTTAGGGACATAAAGTGAGGAGAACGGGAATGGGTAATCGGGTTATTGTTGGTTGGTGAAATTAAATATAATTATTTATTGTGGGTTGAAAACCCTATATGCTCACCAGGCTCCCAAGCCTGACCCAGTCAGTTTATTCGTATTACAGGTAGTGACGCGAGGGCATAAGATGGTTGAATCATCAAGTTGTTTTGTTTACAAGTCTGTATATGTAAATATTTGTTGAATGACTTGTAATGTTATCATTTATGCTTTATGGTCTGTATCGGAACATGACATCCCGAGTTTTGATTATATAATGAAAATGCATCTCTTGATGAAATGCTTTGATAAATATTATTTTATCATATTTTGTTTTGGGAACAAATTACGCAACTCTTTTAAATCAAAAGGATTTACTCTGAAATTATTTTAAAAAGCATAAATGAAATCGGTCTTTTCTGGCTGTGATTTTGGGGATGTCACAACATCCAAATCGCATCGGATCGCATCCAATCACACTATGAAGTTGCTCACAACCATTTGACTGCGACGGGTTGTGATCAATCGCATCCAATCGTATCCGAGCACAGCCAATCGTAAAAGTTATGATTTGATCATTTTCTCCGTATAAGATGCATTTTACCGATTTCATTGTTGACCTAGACGCATAGTCACTAAATGAACTGGCGGGATAAATATATTGGGTTATATAATAATATGTCTTCTGTAAAACTTGATATCCTATTGCATTGTGTATTTTTTGGACTATGAAATGCATGCAACGAAGACTATAATAATTACATAAACTAGCAATAGTTTCATCATTTTTGAAGTTTATAATAGATTTTAAATTGTCTATCTAATTTTATGTAACCTAACATATCCATCTCATCAACTACTTTTCTGTATTTTTCCCGGTAACAACACATTTTATTGGTTTTATTGTTGACCTAAACGTCTAATCATTAAATAAACTGATGAGATGAATATCAAGTTTTATGGTAAACGTAACATTATATAACCCGTCATATCCATCTCATCATCTCAATTAATGATTAGCCGTCTATGTTAGCAATGAAACTGGTAAAATATGTGTAAGAAGGGAAAAAAATGGCAAAATAATCACTGATAATTCATGTTTTTTCGTAAACAAAATTTATTTTGGGACTTATTCGTAAATAAAGGTAAAATAATGAGACTTTAATATGTCCAGTTCAACAATAAAACCAATAAATTGAAAAAAAATGGTCAAGTCGTCATTTTTACTAGTAATTCATAATTTTTCGTAAATAAATTTTAGTTTCAGATTTATTCATAAATTAATGTAAAATAATGAGACTTTAAGAGAGATTTCCCTATATTATATGCTAGTTGTGAGACTCGTATAATATACAGATTGATTAAAACAAAATTTTAAATACGAAATATTAAACGATAAGTTTAATTAAATTTAAAACTTGAAATAAATGAAAATTATGAGAAACAAATAAAAAAGTAAAAAAAAAAAACATGCAACAAAATAAATTAAAATTATATGTTTAGTCAGACTCGTGCACTAAAGCGGGTTAATTATAATAAAATATTAAATACAAATGTTTAAACTGTAAATTTATTTGAAATTTGAATTTAAAAATCAAAATTTGAAATTAATATTTGTATGTTTAATTTATGGAAACTAAATTAATGATATATTGAAAAATAGAAAATGAAATAAATGACAAGTGGAAAATAAATATCTCAAAATTATGACAAAATGACATAATTGAATGAGACAACCACATGTGACATAATGAATCTTTATTTATTAGTATAGATGAGACAGAAATTGAAAATTGATCCTTGTGGTTTGATAACAATTATGGATAAGGTCAAAAAATTTATGACTTGCATGGAATGTTCAAAATAAGAAATTTTTCGTGATTTAGATCCTAAAAAAATTGAAAGGACTCTTTTTACCTTTAAATTTTTTTTATATTTTTCATATTTATTAAATAAAAATAAAAATGAAAAAATTTGACCTCTCTCTCTCTCTCTCACACACACACACACACAAATAAGGATCATTTGTTTCACACAAACACCCAAATCTTCAAATTCATTCCTGATTAACTCTAGTTCTTTTCCTCCTATCCATTTGGTTCACCATCCTAGTTTCACCACTATAACATCATATTTTGAGGTACTTTCATCTTTGACCCTTAAATTGAGATTTATTGCATTTAGGTCCTTATTATGTAAGACTTGTGGATGTGAGGGGCTGTTTGTGCCACTTTTGGATTTTTTGGGCTGAGCCACATACGCTGGGTGTACGCTTTGTGTACTCAGGGCGTATGTGGTACCCTAATCTTTAGGGTGTGGACCCTATTTATTCTTCATTAACTCCTACCCTTGGCTTCTTCCATTAGCCTCTATCCTTTCAAACGACCTTGCAACCCTAATCCACTTTGTGAAGCATTTCTAAGCTTGTGTGTGTGTTTTGTGCCTTTGAAGAAGAAGGAATTGAAATACTTTAGATCCAAAACACACCCTCATTTGGCATCACTTAGAGGTATAAAGTTCTGAACTTGGTGAAGTTTCATTTAGATCTTGTTTTGGGCTATTTTTGTCCCAAATGTGGTGTTTCATGAGCATCACATGTTCTTGACCCATTAATCCGTCCGTTCAGACCTTAGGAAGGGTCTCGAATCATAAAAAGGGGTCTTAATGGTTGTTTTTGCTCCATGCATTCTTTAGAGTGTCTTAAGGTATTAAGATGGTGAGTTAAGAAATTAATGGACATGCAAAGTGTCACACCCCCGGACCAGAGCGGCAGAAACATCTAGAGGCGGGTGACTTCATTGTGCAGTATCATAACAATTGGATATAAATGAAACATAGCAATGCAAACCTCATACATTAATAATACAAACTTACATTGTGTTTACATATTGTTCATGTTCTTGAAAATACACAAAAGAAACGACATTGTAACATCCCAAATTTCGAGTCCAAAAATTTCGTTTGTGATTAAGTAATTTATAAATTCGTTTACTGAAAACACTGTCAATATCATATCAATCCATAAACCATCATGAACATGTTTTCAAAATCAAAACACCGAAAAGTAGTATAAATCAGAGTACAATCCCAGAAACTCATTACGGAAATCATGTGTGTGTGATGCGCTGCTACGCTGCCGGCTCCTTCCCTTTGGATGGAGAGGGACCTGAAACCAAAACTGAAACTGTAAGCACAAAGCTTAGTGAGTTCCACCATCATACCACATACCATACAATCATACTGTAACACCTGGATTCCCAGGTATATTTATTATTCCTTTTATTTTTGGAGATTGAGAGGGGACTCGGCGAGTTGGTATTTTGACTCGCCGAGTATGGTCGCGGATTAGTATCCGGGTTCACAGCCGGACTCGGCGAGTTCATGAGTGGACTCGGCGAGTCCATGCTGTTTAATGAAACCCTAATTTCCTGGGTTTGGGACCTATTTAAAGGCCCTTAGGGCCATCATTTGCGGCTACCAAACCCCAGAGAGAAACCCTAAGAGATCTAGAGCGTTTGTGAGGAAGGAGAGGCCATTCTTGATCTTTTTGTTGGTGTATTTGCAAGAAACAGGTGACCAAGGCAAGAGGAGGCCGAAAGAGGTGCGATTTTGGTGACTTCAGAGTTCATAGAGTTCATATTGAGGTATTTATTCGGACCTTCTTCAGTTTTGGTGGTGATTATTAGAATTAGGGTTTTCTAACCCCTTTAGAGGATGGATAAGTGGAGCAATTGGTCCCTTCACGAGTCTATGCTTTGGATCTGGACCCAAAGAGGTCCAGAGACCTTAACCATTGGAGCTTTATGAGTTATTTTGGGAGCCATGAGCTTAGGATGTCATTTTTGGGGCTAAATCACCAAATTAGACCATTTAGATGTTATATGAGTGTCAAGGTCTGAACTTTACGTGATTATCATGGTTGGGAAGGTCAGATCTATGGATTAAAGGAACAGATCTGACCTAAGGAGGTCTATGGAGTTTGTGGATGGCATGAACTCGCCGAGTCCGAAGATTAGACTCGGCGAGTAGGGTGAGGGTTTCCCGTAAATCACTCAGCGAGTAGACTTGCCGAGTTAGGGAAATAACTCGATGAGTCAGGGAGAGTTAGGGACTGAAGTTTAAGGCGGAACTCGCCGAGTTGTTCTTGAGACTCGGCGAGTTGAGTCGGGGTGGCCCCGCGATTCATGCCAGGTGTGACTCGTCGAGTAAGGGGAGGGCCTCGTGCACTCGACGAGTCGGGTCAAAGTTTGACCGTTGACTTTTGTTGACTTTTAGGGTTTGGTCAACAATGTGGCATTTGAGCTGATAGAGGGGTAAAATGGTCTTTCACCTAGATAGGGTTGAGTCTAGTATCGAGAGTTATATTTATGAGAATATTTACTTTGTGTCATTCGGCAGAGGCTAGATCATATTTCTAGCAAGTCAGAGATATACCGATACATCTGAGGTGAGTCTTCTCACTATACTTTACCTAGTGCGGTAACAGAGTTATGTGACAGAGTATTCTAGAGTTATATGTCAGGGTATTTGTATGATATTATGTGTTGTGATTTATTGTGATATGTGATATGCATGATTCAGAGTTTACAGAGTTAGGACCAGTGGATCCACAGAGTTATGGGACCAAGAGGGTCCCACAGAGATATTCGACCAGAGGGTCAACAGAGTTACAGCGTTGAGTGGCTGATATGTTTTTATGTGGTATTTTGGGGAACTCACTAAACATTTATACTTACGGTGTTATGTGTGGTGTTTTAGGTACTAGTGATGATCGCGGGAAGGCGCCGACATGACTCGTACACACACACACACAAACTGGAGTTCATATGTTTTGATCTTGGGGGTTTTGTATTGAGATAGTGATGATACAATATTTTAAAATGTGTATGTAAATGAAAATACATGGTTTTTAAAATGCGAAAAATTGTTTGAATTTTTACGGTGTTACAAGTTGGTATTAGAGCCTTGGTTTGAGGGATTCAGATGCTTCTTCGAGCGTATCTGAACTCAAACTCAGGATTTGAGAAGAATTTTGGTAATAAAGTAAAATTTCTTTGAATAGAGTAAAAAGAGTTTTGAGATAAACGGAGCACAGCCGTGTGTACGATCAGCCAGCACCCGAACGGTGATTTCCCAAAATACCCTTTCAATAAGTGCATCAGATATGTTATGTTATGATATATGACGAATTATGATATGCATGCTAGAGTAGACTAGGTATTTTTATTAGGACTAGAGTGGCCTGATATATGATGCCTTAGTCTAGGGGCTTTTGCTGCTAGAAATGTTTGAGAGTGTTTAGATAGTAGCGAGGTGTTTATGAGATATCTACTTGTGAGTAACACATGATTAAGAGAGTAGAGTTCTTGGAAATGTGGGACTCTGGGAGGAGGACTTGGGATGAATGTTGAGTCGGTGTGGTCGGTAGTATTGGGCCCGTACTACCGAAGGCACCGAGCCAGTGCGCAACCCAAGTAAGAATCCTTAGGGTACCAGGAACCAAGTAGGATTGGGGGTATCGAGTGTGTGCATGCTCGAGCGAGTCTTGATATTTTGTGTTGTATTTCAGAGAGGTATCATGGTGGGAACGCACCACAGACCAGGGACTAGTGGAGGGGGTGTGAGCGACGAGGAGCTCCGCCAGATGATTCATGATGAG
Organism: Lactuca serriola; assembly: GCF_051521515.1. Lineage (NCBI taxonomy): Eukaryota > Viridiplantae > Streptophyta > Magnoliopsida > Asterales > Asteraceae > Lactuca > Lactuca serriola. The sequence continues at coordinate 91,354,797 of NC_136413.1, read as the reverse complement.
GTGGCTGCTGCCATCCGCGCTGAGATTCCAGAGATGTTCAGGTCTATCAAGACCACCCTGATAGAGACATTTGACAAGAGATACGCTGCTCTTTCTGATGCTGTTGTTGTTGCGGCCACTGCAGCTGTAGCTGCGGCTAGACCGCAGGGTGGTGATGCGTTGCTGTTCCGGGAGTTCAGCAACACAAAACCACCAGAGTTTGATGGGACCCAGGACCCGATTGTAGCGATGAGGTGGATTTCGGACATTGAGTGGTGTTTCTTTACTTGCTCATCTCCTGAGAATTTGAGAGTCCGGTTCGCGCTGAACCAGCTTCGCTTGGGAGTGAAGGACTGGTGGAAGTTTGTGCCGGCGCATTATACGCCTGCTAAGCTTGCTGCAGTGACCTGGGAGAGGTTCACTGCTATGTTTCGAGACGAGTAAGTTCCCCAGGTGGAGAGGGAGCGTTTGGCCCAAGAGTTTTTGACGCTCAAGCAGGGTACTGAGTCTGTCACAGTGATTACGAGGATATTCCATGAGCGGGCGATGTTCTGCCCAGAGCACGTGTCCTCCGAGCAGGCACGTATGAGCCGATATCTGAGCATTTTGAGGAGGGATATACGGGAGTTCGTGGCGAACTCGACTTAGCGGACATTTTCTGAGCTTCAGGCAAATTCCCGGAAGAGGGAGAAAGAGCTGGAGACTCAGGCTAGTGAGGAGGCTGAGTCTCAGGGGAGGGATCAGCGACCTGCGCAGTCTCAGCCGGCAGCCAAGCGGGCTAAGCCCGTTGATTCGAGATCTGGGGGTCAGAAGGGCCGCACTTGTGGTAAGTGCGGCAAGAGCCACGATGGGGTGCGCAGAGTGGGATCTTGCTACAAATGTGGCAAGGAGGGGCATATGGCCAAGGATTGCCCCAAGGGGTTTGCAGTGTGTTTCCACTTCAACCAAACCGGACACCGCAAGGCATAGTGTCCACAGTTGCGAGGGACAGCTCAGGGAGCACCTCAGGGATCTGTCCCTACTGCTATCAGAGCTGCTGAGAGCCGGCCACTGAAGGTCGAGGTACCGAAGGCATGAGGGAGAGCCTTTCAGCTGACTGCGGAGGCGGTCCGCGCTGCGCCCGACGTTGTGGCTGGTATGTATCCTTTCTTGTATTTATTTTGATGTTGGGATATAGTGTTTATTTTATGTTATGCGTAGGTACTTTTCTTGTGAATTCTGTACCTACCTTGGTGTTATTTGACTCGGGTGCGAGTCGGTCTTTTGTATCTTTGGCTTTTAGTCAGCACATCAGTATTACTCGAGAGGTTTTGAGTCGACCTCTGATGGTTTCCATAGCTGACGAGAGGATGGTGTATGCCGCTGAGGTAATCCGAGGATGTGTACTCGATATTTTCGGCATCGAGTTTCCGATTGATTTGGTTCCTATTGCGATGGGGGATGTCTGTGTCATCGTGGGCATGGACTGGTTGAGCAGAGTGGGAGCGGTTATCGACTACAAGAGATAGCTAGTGACCATACGAGACCCTATTGGGGGAGTTCTTACAGTGTACGGAGAGGGTAAACGTGCTGGGTCAACATTTTGTTCGGCCGCCAGAGCGAGACAGAGTCTACAGCAGGGCTATAGGGGATTTGTGGCATATGTGATGGATGCGAGGGTTGATTCAGAGAGACCGAAATCAGTTGATGAGCTCCCAATAGTGTGTGAGTTTTCGGATGTGTTTCCAGAGGAGTTGTTGGGTGTGCCTCCGGAGAGGCAGGTAGAGTTCAATATCGATTTGGTTCCAGGAGCTGCGCCTATCGCCAAGGCGCCTTATCGACTTGCGCCTCGAGAGATGCAGGAGTTATCATCGCAGCTCCAGGAGCTGCTGGGGAAGGGGTTTATTCGGCCGAGCAGTTCACCATGGGGGGCGCCTATCCTTTTTGTCAAGAAGAAGGATGGTTCACACCGGATGTGCATTGATAATCGGGAGTTGAACAAGCTAACGGTCAAGAACCGTTACCCGTTGCCAAGGATCAACGATTTATTCGATCAGTTGCAGGGAGCATCTTGGTTCTCCAAGATCGATTTGAGGTCTGGGTATCATCAGGTGAGGGTGCGAGATGAGGACGTCCAGAAGACAGCGTTCCGGACTCGTTATGGGCATTACGAGTTCGTGGTGATGCCTTTCGGACTCACCAACGCACTGGCGGTGTTCATGGATCTCATGAACAGAGTGTGCAGACCGATGTTGGATCGCTCGGTGATCGTGTTCATCGACGACATATTGGTGTATTCAAGATCCAGAGAGCAGCATGAGGAGCATTTGAGGGAGATCCTCGGAGTCCTGAGATCGGAGAGGCTTTATGCCAAATTCTCCAAGTGTGATTTTTGGTTGCGAGAGGTCCAGTTCCTAGGGCACCTCGTGAACCAGAAAGGGATATTGGTCGATCCGGCCAAGATTGAGGCAATGATGAGTTGGCAGGTGCCGAGGTCACCTACCGAGATCAGGAGTTTCCTAGGGTTGGCTGGTTATTATCGGAGATTTATCAGGGATTTCTCCAATATTGCCGTGCCACTCACCAAGTTGACCCGGAAGGGTGTTGCTTTTTCATGGGGTCCAGAGCAGCAGGCCTCCTTCGAGACACTTCACCAGAGATTATGCGAAGCTCCGGTGTTAGCCCTCCCGGAGGGGATGGAGGATTTTGTAGTGTATTGTGACGCGTCGATATCTGGGCTGGGAGCGGTGCTGATGCAGAGAGGGCATGTCATAGCATATGCATCGAGGCAGCTGAAGCCTCATGAGATGAGGTATCCCACCCACGATTTGGATTTGGGGGCGGTGGTGTTCGCCCTCAAGATTTGGCTTCACTATCTGTATGGGGTTCGATGTACCATATACATGGACCACAAGAGCCTGAAGTATCTAATGGATCAGCCCAACCTGAATATGCGCCAGAGGAGATGGTTGGATGTGGTGAAGGATTACGATTGTGAGATCCTGTACCACCCAGGCAAGGCTAATGTTGTAGCCGATGCACTGAGCCGTAGAGCAGAGGGCGCCCCGATGTGAGATGTTTGTTTGAGATTGACAGTGATGACTCCGGTGTTGGACACTATTCATGGGGCTCAGGTTGAGGCCGTGAGGCCAGAAAACTAGAAAAGAGAGCGAGTTGTCGGGCTGGTATCGAAATTCGTTACTGATAGTCGGGGGCTTATGACATTTCAGGGTCGGATATGGGTACCGTTTGTGGGCGGGACGCATACCATTTTGATGGAAGAGGCTCATCGATCGAAATTCTCGATCCATCCCAGGGCCGCTAAGATGTATTTGGATCTGAAGAGGGAGTATTGGTGGCCCAGTATGAAGAGGGATGTCGCATGGTTTGTGGAGAGATGCTTGAGTTGTCGTAGGGTTAAGGCCGAGCACCAGCGTCCACATGGTAAGCTGCAGCCGTTAGAGATTCCCAAGTGGAAATGGGAACAGATTACCATTGATTTCATCACCAAATTGCCAAGGACCGCGAGAGGTGTCGATGCAATTTTGGTGATTGTGGACAGGTTGACGAAGAGCGCTCATTTCCTTGTTATCAGTGAGAGCTCTTCCGCGGAGAGGTTGGCAGAGATGTACGTGAGAGAGGTGGTATCGCGGCATGGAGTGCCGATCTCGATTGTCTCAGATCGAGATGTACGTTTCACTTCCAGATTCTGGAAGAAGTTTCATGAGGAATTGGGTACGAGACTGCATTTTAGTACCACATACCACCCACAGACTGGCGGGCAGAGTGAGCGGACGATTCAGACGTTCGAGGACATGCTCCGAGCATGTGTGTTGGATTTCGGCAGGAGTTGGGACACGTACTTGCCCTTGGCAGAGTTTTCCTACAACAACAGCCATCATTTGAGCATTGGTATGCCACCCTTTGAGCTGTTGTATAGGAGGAGGTGCCGGACCCCCATTTGCTGGGGAGAGGTAGGGCAGTGTGTGATGGGTAGTGACGAAGGAGCAAATTCAGCAGGTCAGACAGAGGTTGTTGGCCGCTCAGAGTCATCAGAAGAGTTATGCGGATAGGCGCCGGTCCGAGCTCGAGTTTCAGGTCGGCCACTTCGTGCTCCTGAAGGTCTCTCCATGGAAGGGAGTGATTCGATTCAGAAAGAGGGGCAAGTTGGGGCCCCGATATATCGGTCCTTTCAGGGTGATCGCGAGGGTAGGCAGGGTAGCCTACCGTTTGGAGTTACCTGCAGAGTTGGGTCAGATCCATGACACTTTCCACGTGACGCAGTTGAGAAAGTGTATAGCCGATGAGTCTGCAGTGGTGCCATTAGAAGATATTCAGGTGGATACGAGCCTGAACTATATTGAGAGACTGGTGGCGATTAGGGATCAGAAGATCAAGGTTTTGAGGAACAAAGAGGTGCCTTTGGTACAGGTCCAGTGGCAGCATTGGAAAGGGTCGGAGTTGACTTAGGAGCCGGAGCGTGAGCTGCGGGAGCAGCATCCCGAGTTGTTTACAGAGTGAGACTTCGAGGGAGAAGTCTAATTCTAGTAGGGGAGAATTGTAACACCAGGATTCCCAGGTATATTAATTATTCCTTTTATTTTTGGAGATTGAGAGGGGACTCGTCGAGTTGGTGTTTAGACTCGCCGACTATGGTCGCGGATTAGTATCCGGGTTCACAGTCGGACTCGGCGAGTTCATGAGTGGACTCGGTGAGTCCACGCTGTTTAATGAAACCCTAATTTCCTGGGTTTGGGACCTATTTAAAGGCCCTTAGGGCCATCATTTGCGGCTACCAAACCCCAGAGAGAAACCCTAAGAGATCTAGAGCGTTTGTGAGGAAGGAGAGGCCATTCTTGATCTTTTTGTTGGTGTATTTGCAAGAAAGAGGTGACCAAGTGAAGAGGAGGCTAAAGGAGGTGCGATTTTGGTGACTTCAGAATTCATAAAGTTCATATTGAGGTATTTATTCGGACCTTCTTCAGTTTTGGTATTGATTCTTAGAGTTAGGGTTTTTGTAACCCTTTAGAGGATGGATAAGTGGAGCAATTGGTCCCTTCTCGAGTCTATGCTTTGGATCTGGAGGCAAAGAGGTCCAGAGACCTTAACCATTAGAGCTTTATGAGTTATTTTGGGAGCCATGAGCTTAGGATGTCATTTTTGGGGCTAAATCACCAAGTTAGACCATTTAGATGTTATATGAGTGTCAAGGTCTGAACTTTACGTGATTATCATGCTTAGGAAGGTCAGATCTACGGATTAAAGGAACAAATCTGACCTCAGGAGGTCTATGGAGTTTGTGCATGGCATGAACTCGCCGAGTCCGAAGATCAGACTCGGCGAGTGGGGTGAGGGTTTCCCGTAAATCACTCAGTGAGTAGACTTGACGAGTTTGGTAAATAACTCGGTGAGTCAGGGAGAGTTAGGGGACTGAAGTTCAAGGCGGAACTCACCGAGTTGTTCTTGAGACTCGGCGAGTTGAGTCGGGGTGGCCCCGCGATTCATGCCAGGTGTGACTCGTCGAGTAAGGGGAGGGACTCGACGTGCCAAGAGGGACTAAGAGAGTCAGTAGACATGTGTAGACTCGCCGAGTCGCCCAAGTGCACTCGACGAGTTGGGTCAAAGTTTGACCGTTGACTTTTGTTGACTTTTAGGGTTTGGTCAACAATGTGGCCTTTGAGCTGATAGAGGGGTAAAATGGTCTTTCACCTAGAGAGGGTTGAGTCTAGTCTCGAGAGTTATATTTATGAGAATATTTACTTTGTGTGATTAGGCGGAGGCTAGATCATATTTCTACCAAGTCAGAGATATACCGAGACATATGAGGTGAGTCTTCTCACTATACTTTACCTAGTACGGTAACAGAGTTATGTGACAGAGTATTCTAGAGTTATATGCCAGGGTATTTGTATGATATTATGTGTTGTGATTTATTGTGATATGTGATATGCATGATTCAGAGTTTACAGAGTTAGGACCAGTGGATCCACAGAGTTATGGGACCAAGAGGGTCCCACAGAGATATTCGACCAGAGGGTCAACAAAGTTACAACGTTGAGTGGCTGATATGTGTTTATGTGGTATTTTGGGGAACTCACTAAACATTTATGCTTACAGTGTTATGTGTGGTGTTTCAGGTACCAGTGATGATCGCGGGAAGGCGCCGGCATGACTCGTACACACACACACACTGGAGTTCATATGTTTTGATCTTGGGGGTTTTGTATTGAGATAGTGATGATACAATATTTTAAAATGTGGATGTAAATGAAAATACATGGTTTTTAAAATGCGAAAAATTGTTCGAACTTTTACGGTGTTACACATACATGCTACCAGGCAATTCTGGGGTGTACGACCTACCCATGTCAAGCCATTCTAGGGTGCTGACTACCCATGTCAAGCCATTCTAGGGTGCTGACTACCCGTGTCAAGCCATTCTAGGGTGCTGACTACCCATGTCAGGTCATTTTGGGGTGCCTGCCTACCCTCCGGTCTATCTCACCCGGTCACGGGGCCTATTTCACCCCCTACTACTATCACATAATAAAATATCTTAAACGTGTTGTCGGACATATCTGGGGTGTCCGACCTACCCTTCGGTCCTAACAACCGATCGGGGGACTATTCCCCTCCTACTACCACTATCACATAGAACATAGCATACTGGCACATAGAACATATCAAGTAATAGCAACCAGACAATTATGACAAAGACATTCATCTCAACTATAATCAACTACTAGTGGGTCGGCCTTGGTGCCTTAGACCCACCTCTACTAGAAGGTAACTCACCTCAATGTCGCGTAGTGTCTGAACTGTCCCTGGCGTGGAAATCGACTTCCCTCGACTCCTCGATCCCTACTCGACAACTCTATTAAGTCATCAATCCGTACTCATGACCCCCATAAGGGTCAACCCAAATTCTGGTCAAAGTCAACTTTGGTTAAAGTCAACCTCCAGTTGACTTGAATTGCCGAGTTGGTCTACCAACTTGTCGAGTCCCTATTCCTCCATAATAATCCAACTCCTGACTCCACTCGTTGAGTCTAGCAACAACTCGACGGGTCCTCCTTCAACCATAATATCAGGACCATCTTCAACCGAATCGTCGATTTCCTCTTGAACTCGTCGAGTTCATCTCCCTCATAAGCATGTGTTTAGTCTATGACTCGCCGAGGTGTATTGTGACATCCCCAATTTCGCGGACAGAAAAGACCGATTTGTTTATGCTTTGTTTTAAAATCAGAGTAATCGTTTTTAAGGAAAACAGTTGCGGAAATTGTCCCAAAAACAAAATATGATAACCATTTATCAAAACATTTCTCAAAGAGAATGTATTTGCATTAAATAATAAAACCTCGGGATGTCATGTTCCGATACAGACCAAAAGCATAAACAATATAAAATAGACCTTACAACAGTTATTTATAACTACTGATCTATAATCCAAATTCTCTCGTCAAGTCCACCAACTTATACCCTTGTGCCATTACCTGTAATGCAAAGAAAACTGAGTGGGTCAGGCTTGGGAGCCTGGTGAGCATATAGGGGTTTCAACCCACAATAATATAATTATTATATTCAATCATCAAACAATCAACCCAATTACCCATCCCCATTATCTTTGTTTATTCTTAAGTACCTTTCCTAAGGAATTATCCTAAGGGTCATCTCCTACATCGTATTTACCTCTCATCTTCTTACATCGCATTTCCTTTATATATATATATATATATATATATATATATATATATATATATATATATATTCGTTCCTAAAGCATGAATACGTAGTCACAACATCGCCTGGACTCGTAACTCATAGTAAGGGTAAGGCTATCATCACATGAATACGTAGTCACAACATCGCCTGGACTCGTAATTCATAGTAAGGGTTAGGCTATCATCGCATGAATACGTAGTCACAACATTGCCTGGACTCGTAATTCATAGTAAGGGTTAGAGTATCAACGCATGAATACGTAGTTACAACATCGCCTGAACTCGTAATTCATCACCTACAGGTTATGAGCCTGCTGGTGTTTCCACGGGGTCATCTAGAATAGTCTGTGGTCGCCATGTATACTCTGGTAGATGACTACATTGCCAAATTGCCACATCGCCGGTCAAGGTTATGGTATCTCCTCTCATCTCATATAACCTATTTATCATCACCTAATTATCGTCACCTATCTCTCATCACCTAATTATCATCACCTATTTCTCATCACCTAATTATCATCACTTATTTCTCATCACCTAACTATAATCACACGTCATCTAATTCATCTACCCATGTTCTACCCAACATATTTGTAGATATAAAATACACATACATATTAACTCATTTAACACCTATATGAAACATCCATTCCACAATCATCTCAAATAAACAACAATATATAAACACATAACATGTATTTCATAGCAAATACTTCATATCTTTATGTTAGAAGAAAATAACCACACACTCACACATATAAACAACAATATATATATATATATATATATATATATATATATATATATACACACACATAACACGTATTTTATAAAATACTTCATATCTATGTGTAAGATGAAAGTGACTATACAGTCACTTGATCAAAAGATGATCGGACAACACTACGACTCTAAGAGTAGATATTATTCGGTGAAACCGGGATCACTTCACACACCGGGTTTCTCGCGGACAGAGCTTCGGCTCAAAAACTCTTTTCTTCTCGGGATCTTCGGGTTTCGGAACTTGCTTTGGGTCTCGGGGTTGATACCGGGGCTTTGGGGGGTTAAAATAGGGCTTAGAGGGTGTATCGGGAGTGGGAGAGAAGGGATGGAGCAACCATAGTTGGCTGGCCCTTCAAATTTATTTATAGGGCAAAATTGGCCCTTGCCACGTCGTGGCACCTTTTTCCACGTCGTGGGCTTGGTCGTCACTGCATGCGTCATCGAAAGTTGCATCTGGGGGACTCCCGGAGCTGTCAGAAGACTGGCCACGTCATGGCACTGCTTGCCACGTCGTGGTATCTGACAGTTTTGGGGTTTCGCGCCCCGAACTTCAGAAATTCATAACTTTCGCATACGAACTCCGTTTTCGACGTTCTTTATATCGACGCGTAGGTAAAAACAAGATCTACAACTTTCATTTAGACTCAGTCGGCTAATTTTGACTTTATTTTTATTATGTTATTTTTATATTATTTTTAGTAGGCCGGGACAGGAAAACTCCGTTATACACTCATAACTCCTTCGTCTGACGTCCGTTTTGTCTGTCTTTCCTTCGTTGCACTATTATCGATGAGATCTTCAATTCTCATTTAGATTGTTTTGGCTAAATATCACTCTAACGTAAATTCACTATTTACGTCGCGCCGTGTCGTGTCGGTTCTTTCGCGAAACTTCGATAGCTCATAACTTCTTCGTTATAACTCGGATTTCGGCGTTATTTATATGTACGGAATCCTTGTAACATATACTATAACTTAGTTAAGATTAATCCTTCTAAATAATCTTCCATCAAAAATTCATTTTTGATGCTTATCGTCTCTAAATTGACTAGCCCAGATCTACGGGCGTTACATGTATGAACAACTCGTCGAGTCCATCTTCATGGTTGGGGAGATTGCCTTGGACTCACCGAGTTTGTTCATACACTCGTCGAGTCCTATGATTTCTAAGTCTATAATCTGGTCCAACTTTTTTGAGTCCTTCTCTAGACTAAATCAGACCCCCAAAACAGCAAAGGTCGGGGAACCACTACCCGACTCGCCGAGTGCCAAGAACAACTCGCCGAGTCCACTAAGGTCCATGTCCATACACTCGATTTCTGCTAAGCTCGTCTCATCCAAAGGGTAGATCCGACCTCTTAGGGTTGATATAACACGTAAAGTCACGAACTTTACGTCCATGCATGGGCCTTTAAGCTCAAAAGGACCAAAAATGAGACCCATAAGATGCATGGGACTCTCATGGCCATAGAGTTTGCACCTTTATGCCATGAGAACCTTCCAAAGTCCAAGATCTGAAGCCATAACTCCACACTACACCCAACAACCCGAAAATGGCTTAGAAATGCCCTAAAGATACCAAAATTCAAGCCCTAAAGTTGATTAAACACATGGAAAGCCAAGATTGAAGCTTTTTACCTTAAATGAACTGGAAATGGAACACAATATCTGGATCTTCTAGCTTCAAATTGAACTCCCAAGCTCCTTTCTTCTTCTCAAGCTTCACAACCTCCAAAAATGCACAAAAATGGCTTAAGAGCACTCAAACAAGGCTAGGGTTTCAGTTTAAGGTCTTCTAGAAGTGTTAGGGACGATGATGGTTGAGATAGGGAGATATAACTTGTTTAAATAGGGTGCAAAATCTCAAATTTAGGGTTTCACTCAAATAGTGTCTACTCGCCGAGTCAGTCTCCCGACTCGTCGAGTAGATCACTTAAACTTCCCACGGATCACGAGTCTACTCGACGAGTTGGGCCCCCAACTCGTCGAGTCCCAGGGAAAAATATAAGAATTACTTGAATTAAATGCATACCAAGAATCAGGTGTTACAAATCTCCCCCACTTATTTTAGACTTCATCCGCAAAGTCTGCTGCTGGGTCTTGAAAAGTTCGGGGTAATGCTCCCTCATCTCGTCCTCCGGCTCTCAGGTCCATTCTGAGCCCTTGCGGTGCTGCCATTGCACCTTCACTAGTTCCACCATCTTGTTCCTCAGATCCTTCGACTTTCTGTCGAGGATAGCTACTGGCTGCTCGATGTAGTTCAGTTTGTCGTCCACTTGAATATCCTCCAAAGGCACCATTGCTGAATCGTCCACCAGACACTTCCGCAACTGGGAGACGTGAAAATTGCTATGAATCAGACTGAGTTCGGCTAACAGGTCTAGCCTATATGCCACCTTGCCCACCCGGACTACAACCCTAAAAGGTCCAATATAGTTGGGGCCCAGCGTCCCCCGCTTCCTGAATCGAATGAAGCCCTTCCAAGGAACCACTTTCAGGAGTACCATATCCCCGACATGGAACTCCAGGTCCGAATGACGCTTGTCGACATAACTTTTTTTTGCCAACTCTAAGCAGTCTGAAGCCTACTCCTAACCTGCTGAATCCACTTTGTCGTCTTGAGCGCCACTTCGGTGCTCCCCATGACCTTCTATCCGACTTCACCCCAACATATCGGGGTCTTGCACTTCCTCCCATACAACATCTCAAAGGGAGGACGATCAATACTCGCATGATAGTTGTTGTTATAGGAAAACTTAGCTAACGAAAGATAGGTATCCCAGTTACCACTGAAGTCCAACACACACTCCCGCAACATATCCTCCAATGTCTGGATGGTCCGCTCGCTCTGACCATCCGTCTACTGGTGGAATGCAGTGCTGAAGTGTAGACGAGTGCCCAAATCATCATGGAATTTCTTCCAAAATCTGGAAGATAATCGTACATCTCTGTCTGAAATCACCGAAACTGGCACTCCATGTTGAGCTACTACCTCTCGGATGTAGATATCGGCCAACTTCTCAGCCGAGATGCCCTCCTAGATCGGTATGAAGTGGGCACTCTTGGTCAACCGATCCACGATGACCCAAATCGAATCCACTCCCTATGAGGTCCTGGGAAGCTTCGTGATGAAGTCCATAGTAATATCTTCCCATTTCCACATGGGAATGTCTAGCAGCTGCACCTTGTCGTGTGGCCTCTGGTGCTCGGCCTTGACCTTCCTGCAGGTCAGACATCTCTAAAAAAACCAAGCTACGTCCCTCTGAAGGGTTTTGAGGATTCTAACACTCCTAAGGTGTGCATGCAACCCTAGAAACCTTGGATCTATGTTTTACTATGATACATGCAAAATTGATTTTCTAAGGTTCTTAACCTATCTAGCATACCATGGGGAACTTTTAAACATAAATGCTAGAAGAAGAACATACCTTTTTGTAGTTTGGATTCCTTGAGAACCTTGTGAGCCTAGCACCTCAAGTGTAATGCCTCAAATGTCTCACACAACACTACAACTCTTGGAATAGACTTGAGAGAAGTTCACTTAACCTCAAAATCAACTAGCCCTCTATCTTTTACAAGTACTGCCGATTTTGCTAGACTAGGGGTCTTTATATAGTTGTGGCACAAGTAGGGTTACACCATGTAAACCCTAATTGTCATGGCTTTTCATATTCCATGATCCATGGGTTTGTAACCTCCATGGATTATCCATGGAGAACCTTATGGGATTTAGCCCAATGCATACAAACCATGGATCATTATCCCACTATATAAGAATAGATTATTTACACAATCAACCCCATATATTTAATTAGTCTCTTTTTGATCACTTAATTAATTCCAAATTAATTCTTTGATCAATACTAATTAAATAATATTATTAATATATTAGAACTTATAATATATTAATAATCCTTAAGTGCCCTTTCTCTCATTTAGTCTATCCAAGTGTTGCAATGCCATGCAACCCAAATGGACCATGCCAACCGGGTCAAGTACAACCCATAAATAGTTATGAACTTAGACACCTAATCCACCAATCTCCCACTTGGATAAGTCTAATAACTATATCTGAAAGAATAACTTCAGGAACTGATCAGCAATCATAGCTCTTTCAAGGTCTCGTGGAACTGAGATGATGATGATATGCCATTTAAGATAAGTGATCATATAATCCTTTGTTCTAGATATCAGTCAGACAAATACATGGAACAATGTCTTACTTATTGTCCAGCAGTTTGTTTCCCGATTTCCGATTTGTTTGACATAGAACTTAATTGAACAAATCAACTTAGTTCTGACCGGGCCCGGTACATGGGTCAACACAAAATCACCGAGGGGCCCATATATCACTTCTAATAAGGAACAGATAAACTTCGACTCATATGCTTGTTTTACTACTTGTTGAATCATACACAAAGGCACGTTTTATAACATCAAGTTACCAATGCGTTTTCGTACAATCAATATATAACCAACTCATAGGCAACAGTCATATCTCTAGTTTTGAAGACTTATATGATATTACCGTCTCACGATCACTCGAGATAAATTTCATGAAGTGATACCAGTGTGCGTGGGTTGAATCCTATACTTAGAACTTATGAGCACTCATGAATGTTATAGCAACTCGTGCTATGTCCCATACCTTGGACATCTACAATCCAGCTTCATGACAGTCTTGATTCATATATACTTCCAACATATGACTGACTATGGATGGTTTGAATAACATAGTCATTCGGAAAGAATGACCTAGTTATTCTGGAAGTCAAAACATGCAAAGTGAAACACAAGAATAATTGAATCAAATATGGTCTCAGAACTTATGAATATAAATAGAACATCTTTTATTTATCATCATATTGGTTACACATTATTCATTGCATACTATTTCAAACTATCAACTTTATACTTGAATTAAAACAATAGTTATCCCATGCTCCAAGCATGTACACTATGGTTTTTTCTAAACACTAGTCATGCCATACACCAAGTATGCACACTATGTTTTCCAAACATTAGTTATGCCATACACCAAGTATGCACACTATGTTTGTCTATGATCTTTACTCTGTGAAATAGATCGATTGAGCATAATTCCAATGATACTCATTTCACAATCCCAAATCCTTACCGTAAATGCAAGAATTCCAAATTCATGACATTTACCTAAATATGTTAGATTCTAAACTTATATGCATTGGTCCTCTTGTAATGATTATGCACAAATTCATAAAGACTTTTTAACAGGCATTACAGAGTATTCCAATGGAGATCAACTCCATGGAAACAAAGTCTCGTATTCAAGGTTCATTACTTTGAACATTCTTCTTGCGTTAAGTTTCCTAATCTTACACATATTTAATGAATAAATTACACCTATGGGAACATTTCTGTATTCCCCTTTTGACTATTACTCCTGAACAAGAGTTGACTCTTTTCAAAATATGTCAATATGGTCCTTCCAAAATTAACACTATACTTTCAACTGTCATTGAGCAACCAATCTTTGGTAAACCATAGATTGTCCTCGACAATTACTTAATCAAATTAGCCATATCTAGTTCTAGTACTTTGTCCCTCTTAATGCTCTGGGCATTTGGAAAAATTTAGAACATATGAATATTATAGCACATGCAATCGATCCTATATCTGAAGCATATGGGACACGATTCATAAAGACATGATACTAGACCAGTCTTTTGCTATAATATTTCTATTTATATTTGCCAAGTTCTCATAATTCAGATTATCAAAATGGATGTCGTAATCATAATCAAATTTTAGAACGCAAATAATGGACCCATATATAGAATTTCCTTATGTTGAGCCATTCCAACATAAAATTCATATATACATACATATATATATATATATATATATATATATATATATATATATATATATATATCCTTGACTAAAGATGATTAAAACCTCAATCTAAGCTTTTAGAATTGAAATGAAGTATAATTTCCTCTCCCTTAATTATAGAAAACAACTTTTTCCCAATTGAAACCTATTGTTTTCTCTAATTAACATTGCTAACTTGCAACGATTATTATAATTATCATGCTCCCACTTGCATGATCATTATTAGCATAACACTTATGCTCCCACAAGCTTTGACATGTAGTCAGAAATCAACTGGACTTCTAGAAATCAATACTTTATTGACCTTCTTAGCAAAGTTCATATTTCTGATACGAGATGCTTTGATAAAACTTTATCAAAATTATACACCTTTCCTTAAATAGCACACATGTGTGTCTAAACAATTTCAGAACTATGAAAACGGATGCCGTAATCATAGTCTCAATTGTTTAGACCTTTGCCATTTCCCACAAGTCCATGTTAGTGTGCCGGTTAACGACACACGCTCCACTAACAACTTTGAGAATGCAAATATCACAATTGCTATCTACTTAAAACCTACTTAGTGAAAGTGTTTCCTCACCATCATTTTCATGAATCGGAGAGAAACCTTAAGACACTTAGATTTTATGGTGTATGTGTTCCTATCCATGTGAATTTGTCAAAACCATAATCTCAAGACAAGGTTAGTGATAAATCCAAACTCATATGGATTGAACTTGTGCAGTCTTAACTTCTTGCCACCTAGCAGCACAAGGGTCTGCCATTGCTTCCAAGTTGTTGTGAAACCAATTGAGAACTCTCAGAACTCATATGCAAAGCCAACTTTAACTGGAATGAGCATAGAAATAAGAATATGTCAACACGATAGGTTATAAACCTCATGTTGTGTGCTAGTGATAAACTACAAGTTTTTATTCTTGAATAGATCTTGAAGCTTTTTCAAGATCTTTAAGACTCCCACTGTCCTCTTGACATATAAGACTCTCTTTCCAAGACCCATTCCTTGACAAACAAATATTCAAGAGATTTTGCGGATTCTTATCAAGACAAACACTTCACACAATTGGCCTAAGTTGGTCCTGTTTTATCAAAAACATCACAACTTACCAATTTCAAATGTACAAGAGTAGGATAAATTTTACTCTTACATTTGACAAGTGTTAATAAACCTTCTTTAAGATGTGTCACATAAATTACAATCTTGGAGTATGACTCTAAGACTTGTTTTGGAACGAAGTATGACTCATCTTCTTGATTAACCATTTCAACAATACAAGATTCCTTTTCTTAGCCATAGGAATGCACTAAGATTTCCTTAGAGGACCAATTGTGATATGATTTCTTAATCATTAAGATTATCACAAAACATGATACTAAAGTACTCTCCCATCTTTTCAGATTTGAGAAACTTGTATCTTTCTACCTAATTTGATTCTTCTCATTCGTTCTGCCATACATCGAAACTTTTCCAATGTTTCAGAAATATACTTAAACTTTTAAGTATAACCATATTTACTAAACTTTAGTAAATCATGACGAATAGTCTTATCAATCTTTGTGGTGGACTTGACCAGTGCACTAGAATGTGTACTCGATCCCTTTGTCCTTCACTTGACTCATATATACATGTGAACAAGGATTTAGTCTTAATTTTTCAAAGACAAAAATCCTCATTCATCATACTATACAACTTGCATGATTTCAAATTTCGGTCAAATTGAAACCTTGGGTGATGAGAATCTTTCCTTATTTGGTAAATTTAGACACCACCACAAATAAAAGAATCAAATTCACATTTCCATTATTGCTAGAAACATACAAACATCAATTTTTCATAAATGCCATTGCAAGGAGATATAATAAAATAAAACAAGATTTTATTTATTTATAAATGCAAAAAAAACTTTTTCCTTACAATGCAACTTTAAATGAAAACTATGCTATTACATATTTTCTAGCAATCTATCATAACTCCTAAGTAGTAGCTCTATAATCCGATCTTCGAACCATGCGATTGAAATCCATTTTCACGATCAGATTCAACATACTCTTTCTTTAAGTTTCTTTACCTTTTTTTGATCCTGCCAAACACCAAAATGTAACCGAGTCACATTTTGTATTAAGAATCATCAATAAGGAACTTAACAGAGTTAGATAGTGGACTTACCTGAAGTAGAGTCAAACCTTTTTGATTTTTCGTTTTCTCTTAGATCTTTCAGGTAGTTAGGGTAGTTTCACAACCAATTCCCCTTCTCTTGACAATGAAAACATATAGAATCTTTTGGAATGATACATGGGACTATCACATACTTAGCTATTCCCTTTACCTTTTGGTCAACCGAGTTGACCAAGGCCGATCCCTTTCCATTGGGAAGAGAAAGCTTTTTTGGACTTCCAATGTTACCATTGTCAATGTCCATGGAAGTTTAAGAAATGGACCTTCCACCCATGTTTACTTGACCATTGCGCCACATCATTTCTGACTCGGCAACAACAAGAAAATAAGATAGATCTATTAGGGTCATATCGTGATCTGTCACATAGTAGTTCTTAATGAACTCACTATATGACTCAGGAAGTGACTGAAGAACCCAGTCAATAGCCAACTTCCTTGGGATAACGACACCCAACATTCTCAACCTGTCAATGTGTGACTTCATTCCTAAGACATGAGTGCACACATGTCTTCCATCTTTATGTTTCATTGCTAGTAGGGATTGAGTAACCTTGAATTTTTCAAGTCTTCGAACTTGTGGGTTAGTGAGAATAAATGGAGGAGGTGGAGGTAGAGAAGTATGATTTCCATGAGATTTGGGAAGATCATAGTTGTCTAAACCAGACATCTACAATGGGAGATATTCAAGTTAGTTGATTTAAGTCCTTATTATAACACCCAATATGAAATATTAAGGCTAGGACCCGACACAATATTTTATAACTTAGAAAAGGGATGCCGTAATCCAATCTATAAAATAGTTGAAGGTAGGTGAATGACGATTCACCAATTTCCACCATGAAAAACGAAACAAATTATTAAGTTTTAATTGTTTTTGAAAATCCTAGATTCTCTGAGTTTCATTGAACTTTTCAATGGCATGTTTCAATCTCGAGTATGCCCTTTAGGTTTTATGACTGGGATGTCGAGGATCACAAAACAAGGTGTGAAGTAACCATGCAAATTACTTGGTACCCTTAGTGTTTTACCCCTCAATCGATGTGCCGATTAACCACATGCGCTCCATCGATACTATGATCAATATTAAGTTACCCTTTGCCTACCTTGTTAAGTCCAGCTAGTGTGCCGGTTAACCACACGCGCTCCACTAAGCGACTTAAGCAAAGTGTAAAGTGTAATTTCATGGGTTAGCACCTTATTCACATTTTCTTAAAGTAAATAAGATTGAGAATTTATAAAACATTTAGTTACTTTATATCTATCATTAATACTTTTAATGAAGATTTAAAGTCCTTGTCTTACCCGTTCGGCTAACAACCCTCCGCCGATCAAGGAAGCGGTGGGTGAGAGTGGACACCCATTAAGCTGCCATTTTATAGACAACAACCTTATACCCCCCTCCCCTTATAGTCCGGCTTTGTGAATGAGGCCTACTAACGGTAAACGACTTTTTCTTATACATATATAATTATTATTAAACTTATAATATTATAAAGTATAAGGATTGAATTTTAACTTTTAACATTCTAGGGGTTGGAACTAAAGTTTTTAAAGTGGCTTTACATGTTCCAAAACTTAAGGGCAAGTTTTGTAACTTTCAAAACTTTTCATTTTTCATAACTTATGAGTTAAATGGTTTATTAAAATGAGAGACTTTTCATTTTATGTAACCTATGTGTTTCTTTAATGGACTTGAAAAGGATGACTTTTGGTAATCCATAACTTGAGGACAAATTATGGATTCCATTAAAACACATAATGATTAAGAATAAAACTAACAAGCAAGTTACAAATAATTCCTATGATCTTCTAAACTCATAAGTGTACGAACTTTCATATCAACAATTTTAAGAATCATAAATAAACCATACAAAGCTTGAAATTTTGATAATAACCTTTGAAATTGGATTAGCATAATCATTACCACATTAAAAACAGGTTTTAAGGTTCAAAAAACAGTTTAGGGTAATGATCCTCATCCAATACCAAGCAAAACCTCAAAATTCTACATACAGGGGCATCACCATGTCGTGGAAAAGACTGCCACGTCGTGATGAGCAGTCATATGCAAAAAATGCAGAATTTCAACTTTTGAAAAAACATGTAGCATCAAGTATCAAGAAAACAAACGTAGTCTTTGATACCACTGAAGGGTTTTGAGCATTCTAACACTCCTAAGGTGTACATGCAACCCTAGAAACCTTGGATCTATGTTTTACTATGATACATGAAAAATTGATTTTCCAAGGTTCTTAACCTATCTAGCATAACATGGGGAACTTTTAAACATAAATGCTAGAAGAAGAACATACCTTTTTGTAGTTTGGATTCCTTGAGAACCTTGTGAGCCTAGCACCTCAAGTGTGATGCCTCAAATGTGTCACACAACACTACAACTCTTGGAATAGACTTGAGAGAAGTTCACTTAACCTCAAAATCGGCTAGCCCTCTATCTTTTACAAGTAGTGTCGATTTTGCTAGACTAGGGGTCTTTATATAGTTGCTGCTCAGGCCCCCAGCAAAAGACCATGACTCTCCTCGTCAACCGGGTCAGGGGCACGGCTATCTTGGAGAAGTCCTGAATGAATCTCCAATAATAGCCCGCCAGTCCCAGAAAGCTTCGAATATCAGATGGAGACCTCGTAACCTCCCACCTCATCATGGCCTCTACCTTGGCTGGGTCAACCGAAATCCCATTCTGGTTGACAAAGTGCCCAAGAAACTTCACCTCGCACAACCAAAACTCGCACTTGGAGAACTTAGCATACAAGCTCTCCCTCCTCAAAGTATCCAAAACGTCCCGCAAGTGCTCCTCATGATGCTCCTGCGTCTTGGAATAAACCAAGATATCGCCAATAAAAACAATCAAAGACCTATCCAACATCGATATACACAGGCGGTTCATGAGATCCATGAACGCGGCAGGAGCATTGGTGAGCCCAAAAGGCATCACCACGAACTCATAGTGACCATATCGTGTCCGAAAAGCAGTCTTTTACACATCCTCCTCTTTGACCCTCATCTGATGATAACCCGAATGAAAATCAATCTTGGAGAACCAAGATGCTCCCTGGAGCTGGTCAAAGAGGTCATCAATCCTCAGGAGTGGGTAACGGTTCTTCACCGGTACCTTATTCAGCTCCCGGTAATCTATATACATCCGATGCGACCCGTCCTTCTTTTTCACAAATAAAATCGGGGCTCCCCAGGGCGAACTGCTCGGCCTAATGAATCCCTTGTCTAACAGCTCCTGCAGCTGTGTAGACAACTCATGCAACTTAGGAGGAGCCAACCAATGCACTGTCTTGGCTATCAGAATCGCACCGGGGACTAGGTCGATCCTGAACTCTACCTACCTCTCCGGAGGTATCACATGTAGCTCCTCTGGGAATACATCCGTGAACTCCCGGACCACCGACACATCACCGACCGTCGCCTTACCCGCCTCCCTATATCCATAGCGTAGGCAACATATCCAGCACAACCCTACCGGAGGTAGCGCCTAGCCCTCGCTGTTGAACATAAGGTTGGTCCTCGTTGTGGCCTTTCACCCTGAATCACCAGCTCTCCCCCACTTGGGGTCCTAATCTGCACCAAATGTTGTGTGCAGTTGATCACCTCCCCGTTGGGGCTTAGCCAATGAATGCCTATAATTACCTTGTTCCTATGCAATGGTATAGGAACCAAGTCTACCAAGTAGCGCTCCTCGAAAAATCTTAAAACACAATCTCTGAAAACCTCAGATGCTCGTACTAACCGGTCGTCAATAATCTCGACCTCTAGAGGACAATCCAACATGCCCGAGGACTCAGGAAACCTCTTGTTGAGCGTAAGAGAGACAAACTATCGGGTAGCACCCGAATCAAACAACACCTGAACTAGAATATTGTTCACATGGAATAGTCCCGTCACCATATCTGGTGCGGCGCGTGCCTCCTCAGCTGTCAACTGAAATGCTTGGCTCCGCACCACTGGATCCTCTGCCATGACCTTCCGGCCATCCGTGACTCGTGCAGACGCTGGAGTCGGCGCCACCACTGGCGCTGCTTCTGCTGCTATCAATCTAGGGCAGTTGGCCTTTTTATGGCCCCTCTGATTACAATGAAAGTAAACCAGATCCGAAGTATGAACTGTGGGGGTAGGAGCAGTACAATCCCTGCCAAAATGTCATGTCTTGCCGCACTTGTAGCAACCTGATGATCCTGCCCTACAAGCTCCCTCATGTGGCCTGCCGCATTACCTGTAGCACCTCTGCCCTGGCTGGCCCTTCGACCTAGGGTCGGATCCCTTGGGTTTCTTCCTCGAAACCCCAATACTCTGCTCAGTCTCTGCCTTCCTCTTCCTGAGGTGCTCTAAATCAATCTCTCTCCCTCTCCTTGGCAATCATGAACTCCAGGTTCGGACAGGATGAATAGTTGACATACTCCCAAATGTTAGCCCTCAACATATCATGATAGCAGGTCTTCCGCATCTCCTCATCCCCTGCATACTGAGGTACAACAAGGCCCTCTCCCGGAACTTAGTGGTGATCTCCGCCACTGACTTCGTAGTCTGTCTTATATCCAGAAACTCCATGGCCAGCTGCAAAAGCTCCACAGCTGGCGCAAACTCATCCTTGAACCTGGTCACAAAGTCTGACCAAGTCATAGCCTCAATGGTTGGGACTCCCAGCGAGTCACCAATTGACTCCCACCGATCCCTAACTATGTCCCTCAAACAACTCGCGATAAAGAAGACCTTTGACCCCTCCGAGCAAAAGTTCGTCAAATGCGCAGACTCGATGTCCGTGATCCATCTCCTGGCTGCAGTGGGGTCCTTCTCCCTATGAAAGTTCAGCGCACCACTCCCTCGGAAGTCCTTGAAGGGCATTGTGCGCGTACCCGACTGGTTGGACGCCAAGTCACTCCTGAATGCTTGGAGGCGATCATCCATCAGCTCAAAAATCCCCTCCTTGATCGACCCAAAAATAACCAGGGTCACCTCAAGGATACCACTCATGATCTCAGACGCGATGAACTTGCATAGACCGTTATCAACCTACTCGGATCGTGCACCCGAGCCTGATCCAGAATCGGATCGAGACCCTGAACCTCCCACTCCATGACGTGTAACCACCATTCTCAAATAAAACATGTGAACGTCAGGGTCGTACATACTCTCGAGAGGTCTCACACGCTCTCCAGGTCCTTGGTTCCATCTCAGCCTCCCTAGACTCGAGTACGGATCCTCTGCTTCCAGTAGTACGGGCCCATACTACCTTGCACATCTATTCGTACTTTCCTCAAGGACTGCCTTGGCTTCTCCTAATTCCTTCTACCAATTCTGCTCTCCAAGCTAATCTCTTCCTAGGCTTGACCTAGGGCCCTCTCCGACCTACTCTCTGCCATCAGCTGCACAAGGAGTCCTTGCCCTCCTTCCATAACTAGTTTGCAAATACTATTACCTATCCACTTACTAGTTAGCTAAGGCTAGCCAGAACCCCTATAAGCACAAAGCAAGTAGCATTCGTGCATTGAGTAACCAAATCAAACATAACCCAGTCAAGCTATTCTACTACATCAGGCATATAAGGCATCTATCCTAGATCCTTAGTTCTATTCTAGCATGCAGTTCTCAGAATCATATAACAGGCATACAAGGCATCCTCTTAGATCCTTAGCCTTAATCTAGCATGCAGTTCTCATAATCATATCATATAACATAACATAACAAGTATGGGTATCTTGGGGAAAACTTACTCGAGCTCGTCCGGTCGCACGCATCACACACTTCGTTCTTTCTCAAAATTCTTTAACTTAGATTTTAGAAAACTATTTTCTTGTAAAAATCCTTCAAGCCCTCGATTTGAGTCCAGACACCCTCGAAGGTGTGTCTGAATCCCTCAAACCAAGTCTCTGATACCAACTTGTAACATCCCAAATTTTGAGTCCAAAAATTTCGTTTGTGATTAAGTAATTTATAAATTCATTTACTGAAAACATTGTCGATATCATATCAATCCATAAACCATCATGAACATGTTTCCAAAATCAAAACATCGAACAGTAGTATAAATCAAGGTACAATCCCATAAATTCATTTCGGAAATCATGTGTGTGTGATGTGATGCTACGCCGCCGGCTCCTTCCCCTTGGATGGAGAGGTACCTGAAACCCAAAATGAAACTGTAAGCACAAAGCTTAGTGAGTTCCCACATCATACCACATACCATACAATCATACATGCTGTCAGGCAATTCTGGGGTACCTGACCTACCCATATCAAGCCTTTCTGGGGTGCTGACTACCCGTGTGAAGCCATTCTGGGGTGCTGAATACCCATGTCAGGCAATTCTGGGGTGCTTGCCTACCCTCCGGTCTATGTCACCCGGTCATAGGGACTATTTCAACCCTACTACTATCACATAATAACATATCATAAACGTGTTGTCAAACATATCTAGGGTGTCCGACCTACCCTTCGGTCCTAACGACCGATCGGGGGACTATTCCCCTCCTACTACCACTATCACATTAAAACATAGCATACTGGCACATAGAACATATCAAGTAATAGCAACCAGATAATTATCATAAAGACAGTCATCTCAACTATAATCAACTACTAGTGGATCGGCCTTGATGCCTTAGACCCACCTCTACTAGAAGGTAACTCACCTCAATGTCGCGTAGTGTCTGAACTGTCCCTGGCGTGGAAATCGACTTCCCTCGACTCCTCGATCCCTACTCAACAACTCTATTAAGTCATCAATCCGTACTCATGACCCCCATAAGGGTCAACCCAAATTCTGGTTAAAGTCAACTTTGGTTAAAGTCAACCTCCAGTTGACTTGAATTGCCGAGTTGGTCTACCAACTTGTCGAGTCCCTATTCCTCCATAATGATCCAACTCCCGACTCCACTCGTTGAGTCTAGCAACAACTCGACGGGTCCTCCTTCAACCATAATATCAGGACCATCTTCAACCGAATCGTCGATTTCCCCTTGAACTCGTCGAGTTCATCTCCCTCATAAGCATGTGTTCAGTCTATCACTCGCCGAGTTGTATGAACAACTCGTCGAGTCCATCTTCATGGTTTGGGAGATTTCCTTGGACTCACCGAGTTTGTTCATACACTCGTCGAGTCCTATGATTTTAAGGTCTATAATCTCGTCCAACTTTGTTGAGTCCTTCTCTAGACTCAACCAAACTCTGGTATCTATTTTTGCCCAATTCGGGTTTCGGGTTATTAGGTCCGGATTACCCGAATAAAGGTTTAATCGGGCCAAAAAGACCGAACCGGAAAATGAATAGTCACTTGAACCGAATAACTCAAATAAACCGAAATGACCTGAATAACCCAAATAATCTGAAATGGCCCGAATAACCCAAATAAGGAAATTCTATATTTGGTTCAAGAAAAAATATTAATTTAATATTTTTATCCTTGAACTAGATATAGAATTTCCTTATTTGGGTTATTTGGGCAATTTCGGTTTATTTGGGTTATTCAGGTCATTTCGGTTTATTTGGATTATTCGGTTCAAAAACATAATGTAAATGTTTATTTGAGTTATTTCGGTCCATTCGGATTAATAACCAAACCGAAACCCGTACTACCCGAACCGAACCGGTCCCGTAATGTATATTCGGTCCGGGTTTCGGTTCCCACTTTTCATCGAATTCAGGTTTCGGGTTATTCGGGTTCCGGTCAATTCCGACTGCACATCCCTAATTGCATGTGTGTTTTAGTTCATTGTTTTTCGAAAATCGAATAAAATTGTCCCCCCCCAAAAAAATCCTATATATTCTGATGTACAAGATGGTGGTCTTAAAACCAAAGACTGTGTGACAAAAGCTTCGTTTGTAGTATTCTAAACAATAGTTGTCTAATCAAAAGGTGTAACTTGAGTAATTTTCTAAAACATACTGTTATATTCTTAGTGAGTCGTTAAAACCATAGTAATATGTCGACGTGCTTGTTCTGACGTTCTTCAGGCGTCGATTTTGTTTAAGACATTTGTCACCCTAGACTGGCCGGTATAGCTGTAGTGAACAACGAAGGTGCGGGGTGTCAACCCCGTATAGATCTATACACAAATTCCCGTTCACCCTCCAGGAGACTCTGGTTATAAATCTTACAGGACTTTAAGCGTACACTATTATTTATGTGTGTGTGTGTGTGTATATATATATATATATATATATATATATATATATATATATATGTACTGTGAAGATTCGTCTGACCAGAATACTAACAGATTTTTGAGCAAATCGTTGTAATCCATTATTTGTTACATAAATAACAATGGTGTACTTGTTGGCTAGATATTTCATTTTCGTTTATAGAAAATATTTCTTTGTAAATCAGGCTTGTCAAATTGACCCAATATTCTTGAAGTTGGCAAAATGGTCCTTAAATTTATAATTTATCAAATAAGACTCATATTTGTCAAAAGGTGGCTCAAAACTATGTGTTTTGTTAAAAGTGGTCCATTTTCTTTAAAATACTTGTTTAAGCAATTTTGATGTAAATACTTAGGATTCTTGTCCTAAAAATTCGTAACTTGTATTTATGTAACCTTCTAGTTCTTATTTCTTATACATAAGATGTGAAATAGGCTTCAAACTCTTGAGACTTTCTCAAGTTTTCGAGTTCTAGGAGCCTTCATAAATTTTTATACATATACTTAGTATACATGCATAGGAAGCAATTAAATCAAGGTTTAAAACAAGGTTTTGACTTGCATTCTCCCCCAAAACAATAAAAATCTCGAAAAAGTAGGCTTATGAAGCACACCTTGGTTTAGCTTGCTGTGTGATTTGAAGAGGTGTTAAGGAGTTTCCAAGTTCCAACACTTGAAAGGTTTGACAACTCTTTGAACTTTATAATATCCTAAAAATATAATGGAGTTTTAGGAATAATGTGGAGAATCACTTAATCAAAGAAGAGGCGATGCTTACCAAAAATCTCAGAATTTCTTTGAAGGAATGGATCTTGAAGCTTGAAGAAGTTTGGGAGCACACTTTGGAGTTCACAGATTGAAGATATGGGAAGTGGAATATGGAGAAAAGAGACTAGTTCACGTTTCCTATAATGTAGTATAAGGAAAAAGGAAGAAAGGGTAGGTGCATTGAAATCTATTGGTTCAAACATTGTTATTTGGTGGTTCTTGCGTAAGTTATTTGGTGAATTGCATGGGAAATGGGAATTACATCCCATCATAAAGTCAAACCCTCTTCCCTACCTTAGGATTCCTTTATAGATTTTGTATTTTATTTTATGTACTTATGTTTAAAATAATTAAATTTGGTATAAAATAGAGGTTTAAGGGGTCTAAGTTATGAAAATTATAAGTTTGGTGGGATTCCCGACGTCAAAATTTTCTAAAATTAAGAGAAATTCTGAAATGGACCAAAAATCCGGAGCCAAATAGTGAGTTCCGGAGCCACTAGGTGGGTTCCGAAGGCAATTCTCAAGTTTTGAAGTCAAGCCTTAATTTCCGGAGTCAAGCCTCACTTCTGGATTCAGCTCCGATCCGGAACCAATTCCATCCGAGGCTGCGAGGCGGAAGCTTCCGAAGTATGCGAGGTTACGAAGCAAACACTAAGGCTCCAGAAGAGATTGTCTGGATGAGAGATTATTCCGGAGCGAGATTTTCGGGTGCAAGGGCATGTTGAGTTTCGAAGCACATTAGTTTCGGAGCCATTTCCGAAAGTTCCGAAGTGGGGAGGGGTTCCGAATTGGGCTTGCTCCTTCTAGTTTTCCCCTTTTGTTTTGAGTTGGTTTTCAACTAATGGAGGTACTTAGAGTGATTTGGGAGAGATTGAGAGATACATATAGAGATTTGGGAGATGTAAATGCTTTGCATTATAACAATACATGGTTCATTAGGAATCTTAATGTAAACTTAAATGTGTTAGCACAAGTCTAACAATAGTTGATGTTTACATGAGGACAAAACCTCCTAGCTAAACATACTAGTTGTGACATCATCCTCCCGTTAGAGGGAACTTCGTCCCGAAATTCTTTTGAAAGTAGGGTCATGAACGCAAGAATAGGTGAGGGTAGTTCTGCTTCATCTGGCCTTCCCGTTCCCAAGTGAATTCCGGTCCACGCTTAGCGTTCCATCAAACCTTCACAATCGGAATGTGAATCTGTTTTGTGCGCTTTACTTCCCTATCCATTATCACGACTGGTTCTTCGACGAGTAGGAGATTCTCGTTTATCTCAATATCTTCTAGAGGAATAGTAAGGGTTTCATCTGATAAGCACTTTTTCAAATTTGATACGTGGAACACGGGGTGTACGTTGCTGAGCTTCGATGGTAGTTACAACTTATAGGCCACCAGACCAATTTAGGCGAGAATCTTGAACGTTCCAATGTATCGCAGGTTTAATTTTCCTCGTTTTCCAAAACAGATCTTCCCTTTCCAGGGAGAGACCTTTAATAGTACTCGATCTCCAACTTGGAACTCCAGGGGTTTTTGTCGTTTGTCAGCTTAAGTCTTTTGTCGGTCACGTGAGGCTTAGAGTCGGGCTTTGATTTGGATTATCTTTTCTGTCGTTTCTCGGACGATTTCTAGTCCTGTAAGGGTGTTGCTTGATGATTTCCCTTTGACAAGCTGTGTGTCACCCACTTCAGCCCAACAGAGGGGTGATCTGCACTTCCGGCCATACAAGGCCTCAAAGGGGGTGACTCCTATGCTTGTGTGATAGTTGTTGTTATATAAGAATTCAACCAGGGGAAGGTGGGTGTCCCAGGCTTTGCCAAAATCTATTACACATGCTCAAAGCATGTCTTCTACAATATGAATGGTTCGCTCGCTTTGTCCATCAATCTGAGGGTTGTAGGCAGTGCTCATATCCAATCGGGTTCCCAATGCTTTCTGGAGCGATTGCCAAAAACGAGACGTGAATCTACTATCCCAATCTGAGATAATAGATATGGGGACTCCATGCAGTCCCACCACCTGCTTCAGGTATATTCGGGTTAGCCTTTCTATTTTGTATGTTTCCTTTATTGATAGGAAATGGGCGAATTTTATTAATCGGTCAAGGATCACCCAGATAGCATCCAGACCGTCTGCCGTCTTGGGTAATTTGGTTATATAATCTATTGTGATCCTTTCCCATTTCCACTCGGGGATTTCGGGTTGTTGAAGTAGACCCGAGGGCTTCTAATACTCCATTTTAACCTTGGTGCAAGTGAGACACTTACCTACGTAAGTGGCAATCTCCGCTTTCATATTTGGCCAACAATAATGTTGTTTGATATCCAGGTACATCTTGTTGGAACCCGGATGAATAGAGTACCTTGTTTTGTGAGCCTCATTTATTATCACGTCCCGGAATCCACCGAACCTCGGTGTCCAGATTCGGTCCATAAGATAATAGGCTCCATCTTTTTTTTTGAAAGAGCCAAAGCTCAGCAAACTAGGCTCCATCTTCTTTTATTGTCAGATTCTTTTCCATTCCGCACAATGCCTCATTGGCGACGTTTTCTGGCTTCAAGGCTCCTTGCTGAGCCTCCTTGATTTGTGAGGATAAATGGGAATGGACGGTTATTGTTAATGTCTTTACTCGGCGACCCGGGTATTCCTTTCGACTTAAGGCATCAGCTACCACATTCGCTTTGCCTGGATGGTACTTGATTTCGCACTCATAGTCGTTTAGCAGTTCGACCCATCTCCGTTGTCTCATGTTTAATTCCTTTTGATTCAGAATGTGCTGGAGGCTCTTGTGGTCTGTGAAAATGGTGCACCTTGTACCATACAGGTAGTGCCTCCAAATCTGTAAGGCAAAGACCACAACTCCCAGCTCGAGATCGTGGGTGGTGCAGTTTACTTCATGGGTCTTAAGTTGTCTTGATGCGTATGCTATCACCTTTGCTCTTTGCATAAGCACACAACCTAACCCTTGATTAGAAGCATCGTAGTATACTACGAAATCTTTCATTCCTTCTGGCAAGGACTGTAACAGCCCGAAATCTCAGGTATTGTTTAATTATGTTTTTGGGGTGAGTTAAGAGGGGACTCGGCGAGTCGGAGCCTAGACTCGCCGAGTAGGATCGCAGACTTGGTCGCGGGTCCGCGACTGGACTCGACGAGTCCAGATATGGACTCGGCGAGTCGACGCTGTTCAGCAGAAACCCTAACCGTTCGGTTTTGGATCGTATATAATGCTCTTATATGCCGTCATTTCCCGTCTTTAGTCGATTGAGAGGAACCCTAAACGGCTGTGGGCATCTAGAGCAAGATTGGAGGATATTAGGGCTTGAAGAAATTGTTGGGCAAGGAGGAGAAGGGTTTTGGCTAAAGGAACAACAAGGGATTCGAATTCTGCGGTTTGGAGACACAGAGAGGGCATATTCCAGGTAATATTTCGAATTCCTTTCTGTTTGTTGATGTATGCATGGATTTAGGGTTTATGGAACCCATTTGGGTGATTAGATGAATTAGTGCCTTGTTACCCAACGACTATAATCTTGTATTAGGACCTTAAGGGTCCAGAGGGTCCCATGCTTGTGTATTTCGGGACGAGACTCATCTCAGGAAGCAGTTGATCGACTGCATGGCGTGGACTCGCCGAGTCCGATGAGCAGACTCGGCGAGTAGGTTGGAGAATTACTGGAACTCGTCGAGCTGTTCTTCAGACTCGACGAGTGGAGTCGGGGTGGCCCTGCGATTCTTCCAGGGGTAACTCGTCGGGTCGAGGAGGACACTCGACGAGTAGATAAGGAATCTCAGAAAGTTGGAGGACGTCTAGACTCGCCGAGTCGCCATGGTACTCGCCGAGTCCGGTCGAGTTGACCGTTGACCGTTGACCAGAGTTGACCTAAGTCTGACTTCTTAGGGATAGTCACACTTAGAAGATATAAGTGTTAATGAGATATGTGATGTTATAGGGAGGTTGTAGCTCGTCGGATTGTGCACGAGTCATTTCAGGATTTACTAGCTTTCAGCTTTTACGAGGTGAGTCTTCTCACTATACTGTACCCGGAAGGGTTTGACTGTATGACCGGAAGGTCAGATATGATATGTGATATGTATGATATATGTGATAAGTTATTTGTTATCTGTGAGCTATGTATGTTATGTGGGCCGGAAGGCGATTATGTTATGGGCCGGAAGGCGTTGTGTTAAGGACCGGAAGGTCAGGGCCTGGAAAGGCGTATGTGTGTAATTGTATATTGGGGAACTCACTAAGCATTTATGCTTACAGTTGTTGCGCATGTATTTCAGGTACTAGCGAGGACCGTGGGAAAGCGCCGGCGTGATCGATACACACTGAAGACTGCTTTTATGATCTTGGGGTTTTGATTAATTGTATTTGACAGAATACTTAAATTATTTATGCCTTGTTTTGAATGGAAATACTTTATTTTTAAAATGAAAAATTTGTTTGAAAATTTGCGTTGTTACAAGGACAACACTGGAGCACTGCAAAGGGCGTGTTTCAGGGTTTGGAATGCAACTTCTTGTTTGTCATTCCAATGGAAAGGTACACCCTTCTAGGTGAGAGTGGTGAGAGGCTTGGCGATTTTGGAAAAATTTTGGATGAACCTTCGGTAATAACCAGCGAGGCCTAAAAATTGTCGGATTTCTATTGGGTTCTTGGGGTTGTCCATCCCTCAATAGCCTTGATCTTGGTAGGGTCCACATGTATTCCCTCTTTATTGACTACATGACCCAAAAATTCCACTTTATGAATCCATAATTCGCATTTTGAGAACTTTGTGTAAAGCTTCTCTGCTCTCAATGTTCCTAAAATATGTTATAAGTATTGGTTGTGCTCCTCCTTACTCTTAGAGTAAACGAGTATATCATCGATGAAAACAATTGTGAAATCGTCGGGAAACGGCCGACAGACTAGGTTCATCAGGTCCATAAAGGCTGCTGGCGCATTCGTGAGACCAAAAGGCATGACTACGAATTTGAAATGCCCATAACAGGTTCGTAAAGCGGTCTTTGGGTCATCATCCTCTCGGAATCTTAGTTGATGGTATCCAGACCTTAGATCTATCTTGGAAAAGTAACTGGCTCCTTGGATTTGATCGAATATATCATCGATTTGGGGAAGTGGGTATTGATTCTTGACGCTGAGCTTGTTTAATTCTCGATAATCTATGCATATTCTAAAAGATCCATCTTTCTTTTTGAGAAATAGAACCAGAGCTCCCCAAGGTGAAAAGCTCGGCCTGATGAATCCTTTGTCGAGAAGCTCGCTTAGTTGACTCAATAACTCTTACATCTTGGCAGGAGCTAATTTGTAAGGTGATTTGGCGATTGGAGTGGTTCCAGATACAAGATCGATTCAGAACTCGGCCTGGCGTTCGGGTGGGATTCCTGGCAATTCTTTGGGAAATACGTCAGGGAAGTCATGTACTTCAGGAATATCATTAATGTTTTTCTCCTCCTTTGTTTTATCCATGACATGAGCAAGAAAGGCGTGATTCTTTTTATGCAAGTACTTTTG
Organism: Lactuca serriola; assembly: GCF_051521515.1. Lineage (NCBI taxonomy): Eukaryota > Viridiplantae > Streptophyta > Magnoliopsida > Asterales > Asteraceae > Lactuca > Lactuca serriola. The sequence continues at coordinate 91,323,819 of NC_136413.1, read as the reverse complement.
TGCTTGGATGCAAGAAATGAGTCGGAGGTTTGAGCCGGGTTTATCGCCATAAACTATTAGGGTTTCGTCGTTGGGTAGGTGAAGAAGAACGACCTTCTCGTGACACATAATTTCAGCATGGTGGGGGCTTAATAAATCTATGCCAACAATTACATCAAAGCTCCTAATATTAACAAGCATCAAACTGATTGAGAAGGAGTGATTATTTAACGTTAGTGTGCACCCAACGTAGATATTGTTAGTTGATTCCATTTTACCGTTGGCCATTTTGACCGTATAAGTTTTGTTCAATTTGTGAGGATTTTGATTGAGTAGGTGTTTGAATCCGTGGCTTATGAAGCTTCATTCAGCACCACTATCAAATAAAATGCACGCATAAGAGTTGTTGAGGGGAAACGTACCAGTCACTACTGTTGGATTTTGCACCGCCTCCCCTTGTCCCATGGTTAAGACCCTTCCCTCGTTCTGATTGTTGTTCTTGGGACAGTTACGTTTAAAATGCTTTGTTTCCCCGCATCCGTAACATGCACGACTAGCTCCGACGTTCTTGTCATTGGGCTTCTTGTTTTGTTGTGGGGGCATCTTGCAATGCCGGACAGTGTGTCTTTTTCGATTGCAGTTGGTTCATTGGAAATCATTGCATGCCCCATAGTAGTGATAGTTACACTTGTCGCACTTGGGATTTGATCTCGCGTATGGCTTTGTTGGCACGGTTGCGTTTGAGGCTGGGGCGGTTGGGGCTAGAGCGGTAGCTGAATGGACTGGTACTGTTTGTGGTTTCTTGGATGGCCCTGAATTCTGTCATCCTTTTCGCTTGTTCTCCCAGTTCTTCTTGTTCCATCCTTCTTGTTTGCTCTCCCCTTCGGTTGTCTTGGTACTTTTATTGTCACTGTGATCATAAAGTTTCTTGGCCAGGCGCTTTGCATTATCATAGGTCTTGGGTTTTGAGGCAATCACGTTACCTTGAATGGGAGGTGTCAACCCCCAGATGAATCGCTCGACCTTATTTCCCTCGGGTGTAATAATACCAGGACACAAAAGGGATAGTTCGTCAAATTTCGAGATGTACACGTCAATGTCCGAGTTCTGCACCGTAAGGTTCCACAGTTCTTGCTCGAGCCTTTTGTACCTCCCCTCAGGGACAATACTCGGTGATTAACATTTCCTTGAATTCTTCCCAGGGCACGACGTTTGCAACGGGGAGTGTCATGGCCTCGATGTGGCTATTCCACCATGACAATGCTTGATCAATGAAGGTGCAGGCCGCGAACTTGACTTTACTCCCATCCGAACATTCGCATATCTTGAACACCGACTCTACCTTCTCGATCCATCGTTTCAAAGGTATGACTCCTCCACTCCCGTTGAAAGTGCGGGGTCTCGCATTGGAAAATTCCTTGTAGGTACAGGCCCTTGATTCATCCCTTGATGGGAGCTTCCCATCCGTTGGCCATTTCCACCACCATTATTTTCGTTTTGAATGCGGGCTAGCGTTGATGTTACTGTAGCCGAAACTGCCGCTTGAAAGGTTGCAGAGTTCATCTCCGGCGGGGGTGGCAATGGTGGTGCTGTTTTGTTGTTCTTTCGGATTGGTCTCCTCGACATCTTTCTGTCATGGATCAGAAGGACAATGAGTATCCAATGTATTTCGGTTCATGATTTCTTGATCATAGAACAGTATCGGTGATTTGGTGGTATATGAATAAGTGTGTGCATAAAATCAACATGTAAAACATAGTGATAGAGCACATAATAGGTAACGCATCATAAGAAAATATATATATATATATATATATATATATATATATATATATATCCATTTTTCATTGATAGTAATTTTCTGAGTACATGAAAAATTGCCTTCATAAGGCTTACAATACTTGAAGTGAAATAAAATTTAACAGAGTAACGACTCCATGAGTAGTGTATTCACTTAATCATGTCGTCGATAATACATAGGGAAGTGCACAAAGGAAAATCGATATGGTGGCGAATAAACAGGTACTAATCGTGACGAGTAGGGTCTGGTGGTGCTGAAGATGAGGTAGACGCGCCCTAGAGTTCGGCTAATCTGTGTTCGGTGATCCGTACACGCTCCTCCAGAGCGGTGTGTCACTCTTGGTATTCTCTGACCTCCGCTAGTACAGTGGCAAGATCTTCTATGAGTCGTTCCATTGGATAGAAGTCTCGCTCTAGGTCTCGTGTGCGAGCATCTATAACCTGCATAGCCGCCCACATCTACATTACTCGATCGGCGGTCATTTGGTCCTGGTCGTCGATGTCCCTAACACGTCTGACCACGACAGGGAGTGCGCGATCTGCTGGTCCTCCATGCTGGAGGTTGTAGTAACCTCAGTTCATCCCAAATGGTAGTTTCTGACTCTGGCGTCATCCCCATCTCTCAATATCGTCAACCCAAGGAGGTGTTGGGTCATTGTAGCCCATACTATACGGTGGTACTCTTGCTATGTAGGGAGGGTTGATAACTTCAGACTCTGCGTCTGATTCCTCGTCCTCCTCAACCTCCTCCTCGTTATCTTCCTCGATCTCTTCATCGATGTCCTCTTCTTCAAACTCTACCGGTTCTTCGGGATCCTCCTTAGGTTCCTCGGGGTCTTCTTCTGGGTCTTCCTCGATCCAACCCCCATTCCCCTGATTGGGAAAGTAAGGGTCTCCGGGGTGGTGAAAGCCTACCATGTCGTCTGTGCAAGAATATATGAGTACGATAAAATAGATAGAATGTCAAAATACTCCTATAGTATTTTAATTATTTTAGGTTTGGTCCTTAAAACTTTTGGATAGCGAGTTGGGAAGTTTTAGACTTGTTACAACACCACTACCACTCCCAAACACATGTTGGTCATATCTCAAATAAATATAGTTGACCAAGCTATATTTATCCCAGATATGATTACATAACTGCCCAGGTTTGACTGTAGTGTTCAACCTTTAAGTTATCTCGTTTGTTCTTGTTATGATACGGTCCTAGCAAGTATGTATAATTTTAGTCAGAGTGTTTTAGTCCCATTGTATTCATAGTTGTATATCTTGTATGGCTAGATATACTAGTTCACTATAAACATTGCTCTGATACCAATTTGTCACACCCCCGGACCAGAGCGGCGGAAACATCCAGAGGCGGGTGACTTCATTGTGCACTATCATAATAACTGGATATACATGAATCATAGAAATCCAAACCTCATACATTAATAATACAAACTTACATTGTGTTTACATATTGTTCATGTTCTTGAAAATACACAGAAGAGACAACATTGAATAAATTCCAAATTACGACAAAATAATCGTGAATCCCCATGTCACCGACCTGCTTATTGATTTCCTGAGAGTACAAGTCGTTTGAAAAGCATCAACATAAAGTATGTTGGTGATTTCATAAGCATTTTGTATAAAAATTTGTGGTAGTTGGAAAACCATAAAATCCCATATTTTCTTATCAAATGGTTGTAAGTCTTGTTTCTAATCAAGTATAATTGCATGTGTGTTTTAGTTCATCGTTTTTCGAAAATCAAATAAAATTGTTTTTCCCCCATAAAATCCTATATTTTCTGATGTACAAGATGGTGGTCTTAAAACCTAAGACTGTGTGACAAAAGCTTTGTTTGCAGTATTCCAAACAATAGTTGTCTAAAATCGACAGGTGTAACTTGAGTAATTTTCTAAAACATACTGTTATATTCTTAGTGAGTCATTATAACCATATTAATATGACGGAGTGCTTATTCTGACGTTCTTCAGGTGTTGGTTTTGTTTAAGACATTTGTCACCCTAGAATGGCCGGTCTAGCTGTAGCAAACAACGAAGGTGCGGACTGTGAACCTCGTATAGATCTATACACAAATTCCCGCTCCCCCTCCAGGAGACTCTGGTTAAAACTCTTACGGTACTTTAAACGTATACTATTATTTATATATATATATTATATATATATATATATATATATATATATATATATATATATAGGTACTGTGAAGATTCGTCTGACTAGAATAGTAACAAATTTTTGAGCAAACTGTTGTAATCCATTATTAATTACATAAATAACAATGGTGTACTTGTTGGCTAGATATTTTGTTTTTGCTTATAGAAAATATTTCTTTGTAAATCAGGCTTGTCAAATTAACCCAATATTCTTGATGTTGGCAAAATGGTCCTTCAGTTTATAATTTATCAAATAAGACTCATATTTGTCAAAAGGTGGCTCAAAGCTATGTGTTTTGTTGAAAGTGGTCCGTTTTCTCAAAAATACTTGTTTAAGCAATTTTTATGTAAATACTTAGGATTCTTGTCCTAAAAATTCGTAACTTGTATTTTTGTAACCTTCTAGTTCTTATTTCTTATACATAAGATGTGAAATAAGCTTTAAACTCTTGAGACTTGCTCAAGTTTTCGAGTTCTAGGAACCTTCATAAATTTTTATACATATACTTAGTATACATGCATAGGAAGCAATTAAATCAAGATTTAAAACAAGGTTTTGACTTACATTCTCCCCCAAAACAATAAAAATCTCGAAAAAGTAGGGGTATGAAGCACACCTTGGTTTACCTTGATGTGTGATTTGAAGAGGTGTTAAGGAGTTTCCAAGTTCCAACACTTGAAAGGTTTGACAACTCTTTGAACTTTAGAATATCCTAAGAATATATAAATATAATGGAGTTTTAGGAATAATGTGGAGAATCACTTAATCAAAGAAGAGGCGATGCTTACCAAAAATCTCGAAATTTCTTTAAAGGAATGGATCTTGAAGCTTGAAGAAGTTTAAGAGCACACTTTGGAGTTCACAGATTGAAGATATGGGAAGTGGAATATGGAGAAAAGAGACTAGTTCACGTTTCCTATAATGTAGTATAAGGAAAAAGGAAGAAAGGGTAGGTGCATTGAAATCTATTGGTTCAAACATTGTTATTTGGTGGTTCTTGCGTAAGTTATTTGGTGAATTGCATGGGAAATGGGAATTACATCCCATCATAAAGTCAAACCCTGTTCCCTACCTTAGGATTCCTTTATAGATTTTGGATTTTATTTTATGTAATTATGTTTAAAATAATTAAATTTGGTATAAAATAGGGGTTTAAGGGGTTTATGTTATGAAAATTATGAGTTTGGTGGGATTCCCGACGTCGAAATTTTCTAAAATTAAGAGAAATTCTGAAATGGACCAAAAATCTGGAGCCAAATAGTGAGTTCTGGAGCCACTAGGTGGGTATCGAAGGCAATTCTCAAGTTCTGAAGTCAAGCCTTAATTTCCGGAGTCAAGCCTCACTTCCAGAGTCAGCTCCGATCCGGAACCAATTCAATCTGAGGCTATGAGGCTTTACCTTCCGAAGTATGCAAGGTTACGAAGCAAACACTAAGGCTCCAAACGAGATTGTCCGGATGAGAGATTATTTTGGAGCGAGATTGTCCAGTGCAAGGGCATGCTAAGTTCCGAAGCCATTTCTGAAGGTTTCGAAGTGGGGAGGGGTTCCAAACTGGGCTTGCTCCTTCAAGTTTTCCCCTTGTGTTTTGAGTTGATTTTCGTCTAAGGGAGGTACTTAGAGAGATTTGGGAGAGATTGAGAGATACATAGAGAGATTTGGGAGATGTAAATGCTTTGCATTATAACAATACATGGTTCATTAGGAACCTTAATGTAAACTTAAATGTGTTAGCGCAAGTTTTACAGTAGCTGATGTTTACATGAGGACAAAATTTCCTAGCTAAACATACTAGTTATGAAACATAGCCATAAAGCTGGAAACTTTATGAATCTTGAGGATGATTTAGCCTTGGATCTGAAAGTCGACGTAAGAGATTAATACATTAAGCTCTTAATGAGAGTTTAGGAAGACTAGGCGTACGCCCTGCATAATCTGAGTGCAGCGCATACATTGGTAACCACCCTGATGGTGGTCAATTCTCGAGTACACCCCACGTACATTTGGAGTACGCCCTGGGTACGCACTCTGTGTTGACTTGGGTATTTTAAATTGTATTTGAGAATTGGTCATTTAGATGAATAAGTGTCGGTTAGAGCTGAGATTGGAGTCGGGACCTTATCAGCTATTGTTCAGACTGTGAGGTGAGTTTTCCTCACTGAACTTACGAGTCGAAGGCACCAAGGTCGGCCCATTGGATTGATATCCTGCTATACATTGATATGTTAAGTATGAGATAGATTTGCATGATTATATGCTAGTTGCCAATATACTTAGACTGGTAGATCTGTAGGACTACCTGTGATTCTATCTACATGATTATTTGTATGTTGCTTATGTTTGTTATCTATTATATATCGACATATTGTGTTGGGTTGAGGTTGTACTGATTTGTGTTGTAGACAAAAAAACCCGAGAGCATTCCAGATATGAGTTCAGGTCCGTTTGGCATGTCAGACTCATGTTGAGGGCTCAGGATCATTCCAGATACGAGATGAGGGTCGGTTGGCATGCCAGACTTGTACTGAGAGCCAGAGGGTATTCCAATCCGATGACTGAGTGGCCCCGTCGTATATTGGCATTCCAACCTGGGGTATTCCATCACGAGGATGACTGGTCCCAAAGGTTGATTGGGTTTGGGTATTCCAACCCATTGTTGTATATGTTATTTGTTTGTGTGTTGGTACTTTGGGGGAACTCACTAAGATTTGGCTTACGATTTTTAGTTGTTGTTTCAGGTACTTTGGATGATTGTGGGATGGAGAAGGCGTGACCATACACATCCTCTCTTTATGACTTATGATTTTGGGATACTCTGATATGGATAAACAATTTGGAAACAATGATTTTGTAAACATTTTATGACTACGGGTTGTTTTTATAAGTTTAAATTTGTTCTGATTTTTAGGATGTTACAAGTTGGTATCAGATTCTTGGTATGAGTGAATTGGAGGAACACCCCTGTGAATCTAGTCTCAAACTAAGGAAATGAAAAGGTTTTTAAAATGATTTTCAAATTTGTTTTCAAAATAATCAAGAGAGGATGCTATGTGTACGATCAATTGGAGCCAGCAAGTAGACCCCAAATTACCACACCGCTATTTAATATTGTGATATGTTAGAACATCATGCTAGTTGTAGGCTAGGGATCTTCAGGAATTGCATGGTAGAATTGCCTGATTATATGATGCCTGATTTCCTAGGGGTTTCCTTATGTGAAATTGACATCATTACTATAGTTTCATAGTGTATGCATCGAAATTGTACATAACTAAGATTTTATAGCCTGAGAATGTTTGATTTAGCCTTATTTTTTGTTCCTTGTTTGGTTGTGGGCTTAGGGTAGAATCAAGTATTCGAATGTCTATAGGATCCAGTGTTATGTATGGTTAGCATCCACGAGTGTTGCAGGGTTGGTGGAAGTTTCATGGATGAGTTATGTGGGGTCAGCCAGCCAATTGCGTAATGTCTGGCCTTCTTCTAGGAAGTGAGAATAGTTTGTATGCATATTCTAGTGAGTATTGTTAGGTTTGTTGTGATGATCTTTTGAGACAAATACGGGTAGGTGTGGAAGGTAGTATGGGCCCGTACTACCAGAAGCACAGGACCCGTACGTATAGCAGGGAAGTCACAACCCCTAGGGTTTTGTTGGGAGTTATTTCCCACGGTATGATATGCGTTTATCTAATATCTCCATGGTTTATTTTTAGTATGGTGGTTACGAGGAGATTTGAGTCGGGATCCGGATCAGGAGTCGGGACAGGTGGTCAGGATGGGTCGGGATTGTGTGAGGATCGAGTTAGGGAGATCATTCGAGAGGAGGTTGTTTCTATTGTCCGGGAGCATATACCAAAGTTGTTTGGGTCTATTAAGACCGTGATGATGGGATTTTTTGACGATCGATATGCTACACTTTCTGAGGCTACTGCTGCTGCAGCCACCACAATCGTTGCTGCTATAGAGACTGGCGCTGAGAGGGCTTTCCAGTATCGGGACTTTGACAATACGAAGCCTTATGTATTTGACGAAGTTCAGGATCTGATCATAGCCATGAGATGGTTGTCTAAAATTGAGGGATGTTTCTTTACATTCTCTTTCCCATCTGACCAGAAGGTCAGGTGCGCTCTGAACCTTTTTCGGTCCAGAGCGAAGGATTGATGGAGGTTGTTTGCTAGTTTTTACACCCCAAAGCGGTGAGCTGCAGTTTCATGGGAGCAGTTATCTGATATGTTCCGCTCAAGATATGTTCCATTGGTAGAGCAGGAGAGGTTGGCTCATGAGTATTTGGATTTGAGCCAGGGGACCGAGTCAGTGACGGAGATCACGAAGATGTTTACGGAGAGAGTTATGTTTTTCCCTGAGTTTGCTGCTTCTGAGCAAGCTTGAATGACCCAGTACTTAAGCATGCTCAAGACGGACATCCAAAAGTTTGTGTCCACTCGCCGCTATGGTTCATTGGTAGATTTGTAGGAGGCCGCTTGTAACAACCCAAAATTCAAGGCCAAAATTTTCATTTTTAATTAAGTTATTATAAAACCAACAGTATAAAAACATCCATAGTAATATCTCATGTCAAAACCAAAGTGTCAGTACTCAAAACATATTATCATAAAACCATATCATAGTAGAATCTCAAAGATCTCATGTGCGGAAAACATAGTGTGATGCGTTGCGATCGAGCCGACTCCATTCCTTTGAAAACAAAGTACCTGAAACCAAAACTGAAAACCGTAAGCACGAAGCTTAGTGAGTTCCCCCATCATACCATATACCATACAAATCACATACTTTCAAGCATATCAGGGTGCCTGACCTACCCCATGTCAGGCATATCTGGGTGGCTGATCTACCCTGTTGAGCATACCGGGGTGCTCAACCTACCCCTTCGGTCCTATCGACCGATAACCAGGGACTATTTCACCCCCTACTACTACCACATAATATCATATCACATATATCACAATCTGTCTAGCATAACTGTGTACTAAATTACCCATTCGTCCCTATCAACCGGTAATCGGGGACTATTCCCCCTACTACCACTATCACATAACATCATATCATGCTAGCACATAAAACATATTAGGTAGTAGAAAACCTAGATAATTATCACAAAGACAATCATCGATAAAACAACTCCTACTAGCGAGCCGGCATTGTGGCCGTAGACCCACTTCTACTGGAAGGTAACTCACCTCACACTGATGAAGTCCCGCAGACGAAGACTCTAGCTGTTGGATGACATATTCCCGATCTGTCAACATTAAAATAACACCCAAGTAATAATTGGGTTACAACACATAACCATACGTACATACTTGGGGTAAATACTACTTTACCCCTAACTTAGCTTTACTCAAGCCCAAGGCCCAATCTAAAGGCCCAAAAGTCAACTATGAGTCAAAGCCCAACATATGGCCAAATTTTCTAAATTGGGCCCAAATCTTTACATGGTCTTATTCTAAGGCCCAACTACTTATTCTAGTCCAAACATTTGGCATTTCTAATGGCCGAATATCTTATAATCATAAAGGCCCTATTATGGCCCGTCTATGGCCCAATTTTCCAAATTGGGCCCGAACCTCACACATGGGCCTTACCCTAAAGCCCATCTAAATATTCTAGTCCATATGAGTATTCTTGGATGGCCCACTAATAACCTAATCATCAAGGTCCAATAGAAAGGCCCAACTCAAGGCCCAAGTGAAATTAGGGTTTTCACATAAAATGACAATTAGGGTTAAGTGTTTCTCATTTAATCCATTAAGGACATAATCCATTAAGTCCCTCACTTTACTAGATAGGTCATATGGTGTGATTGGGTGTAATTCATAATTCCATTCCAATGGCCTAAATGTAGGTCCCGATAAGTCCAAGGCCCATATATCCAAAATTAGGGTTTTCTAAACCCTAATTAGGGTTTCCAACCCAATCATATCCCAATAGGCCCAAAACTAAGTCTTTAAGCCCATTAGGGTTTCCTTAGGTCAATTAGGGTTTTACTAGGCCCATTAGGGATTTGCTAGTCGGGCATCACCCACTACCAACTCGGGTAGTGGTGGTCAACGGTGGCTTACGGCGGCGGCCACCACCTCACGGTGGTGGTTAAGGTTCTAGTCCAATCGATTCCAAGCATCCCAAATGACATTCGAATGCAAACGAGCACACCGCCACCCAACATGGCGGCTGGTGGCGGCAGCCACCACCTCACGGTGGTGGTTAGAGTTTCTTTTCATTATTCAAAATTCTAATTACATTTTTCAATGCTATGTTTCAAATAAACACACTCACTCACTAAGATACACACACCCACGGTGGTATATGGTGGCAGCCACCACCTCACTGTGGTGGCGGTGGGGTCCTTCTTCGGATATTCGGCCAAGAAAAGCTATTGTAGCCCTAGCCATCACATTACACGCACACAACACCATAACATGGACACACCTTCACGAGTCCACGAACTCAACCACCATTTCACGGTGGCAGGCAGCTGACTGAGGGCGTCGGCGAGATATAGCGACCTTCGGGTTGGCTGCGGTGATGTAACCATTGGAAAGAAATGGAGAAAAGAGAAGGTGGTGCGAGACCCACATCCAAACTAAGGCTGCCACACGTAACCGAAGCCCCAACGATGGCAGATAGTCATCGGAAAAACCTTGACACAGTGAACCTGCCGCAAGGCGGCGACGGCGACAGCGACAACGAGCCACAATGACAGCAACGGCGGACGGCGGTGGTTTTGTCTTCTCGTTGGAAATGACCGCAGTGACAACAACAAGGCGGCAAGGGGTTCGGCAACGTTGGTTGCTGATGGCGATTGATGAAGTAGCAGTGCCTGGAGGCTGTTCGATGGTGCTAGGTGGTCGGACGAAATGAATGGTGGCAGCGGCACCGGAGACGAAGAGGGAGGCATAATGGTGGGTGGCGGCTGCTAACTCATTTAGGGTTAGGGTTACGGAGGGTTGAGGGTTATATACCCCGCCCCATAAATATTTTTCCCATAATGACGCATTTAGTCCCTCCCTTCCCATTTTCTTTCAAAGGGAGCCCATAATTTACCATTTAAACCCTGCCTCCTGAAATACTTTACAAATTATGTACGGATTTACCAAACAGCCCCTCCCTCTACAAATCCTTTTCAAATTAGGTCCAGAATTTACTCTTTAGCCCTCATCATCCTAAATTCTTTTCAATTTAAGTCCAATGATTAAACTTTAGCCATGTTAACATTTTTAGTCCCTCCTCCTCTCATTCTTTTCAACTTAAGTTCCAATAATTACCATGGAGCCCCTATCTTCATAAATATTTACAACCTGAATCCAAATTTTACACTTTTAACCCCAATCTCTAAAATTGCAACAATTAGCTCCTCGAGACCAACACCTTGCTATATAATTATTGATTTTAGGGATATTATTCATTAATTTATTTATTTATTTATTTAATAGGGTGTTACACCGCTAGGCGGCAGGAGATCGAGATGGAGCTCTAGAAGAGGGAGCAGAGGTAGTCCCCAACGCAGTCTCAACCAGCGCCGAAGTGATTCAAGGTTGCTGATGTGAGATCTAGGAGTCGGATAGGCCACACTTGTGGAAAGTGCAACAAGGTTCATGATGGTGCTTTCCGGTCTTAATCTGGATGCCACAATTGTGGCAGGCAGGGCCACATTGCTAGGGATTGTCGTCAACAAGCTCCAGTACCCAGCACCAGGATTTGCTATCACTGCGACTAGGTTGGCCATGTGAAGGACAATTGTCCCTTGCTTGCTACTAGGTTGGCGCAAGCTCCAACGCCGGCTACTCTGAGGATCACAGATGGGAGCCAGGGCTAGACGGAGCCCTTGAGGGCTCACGGTCGCGCTTTTCAGCTTATTGATGATGAGGCCAGGGCAGCGCCACACATTGTGACCAATATGTTTTTATTTATTATTTTGTTTATTATATTTTATGGTATACTCATGTTTATGCTCGTAATAGGTACGTTCTTAGTGAACTCTTTACCTGTTCTTGTGTTATTTGACTCGAGCGCGAGTCGTTCATTTGTGTATTGATCGTTTAGTAGGGAGTTTGATATGCCTATTGGGGAGTTCGAGTGTCCGTTGCGGGTTTCTCTTGCCAATGAACACAGGGTTTCTGCATCCATAATGTATCAGGGTTGTGTATTGGAGATCTTCGGGGTGCCTTATATGATTGATCTGATCCCTATCCTCATGGGTCATGTATGTGTGATAGTGGGTATAGACTGGCTAAGTAGGTTTGGTGTCATGATCGCTTGCACGGGCCAGTATGTGGTAGTTCGAACCCCAAGTGGGGGAGAATTGGTTATCTATGGAGAGGGAACCAAGGTTGGTTCGGGGTTTTGTTCGACAACCATGGCTCGATAGTATATTTAGCATGGGTGTGCGGGTTATCTGGCTTATGTGGTTGATACTCGGGTTGGGGAGCAGACCTCTATTTCTGAGGTACCAGTTGTTAGGGAGTTTTACCGATGTTTTCCCAGAGGAGTTACCCGGTGTTCCTCCCAAGAGGCAGGTTGAGTTCAGGATTCATCTAGTGTCATGTGCGGCTCTGATCGCCAAGGCATCGTACCTCTTGGCACCACCTGAGATGTAGGAGTTCTCCTCTCAACTGCAGAAGTTGTTAGGCAAGCAATTCATCAGGTCGAGTACTTCACCATGGGGAGCACCAATAATATTCGTCAAGAAGAAGGATGGTTCACACTGGATATATATTGATACCGGGAGTTGAATAAGTTGACGGTGAAGAACTGTTATCCCCTTTCATAGATTGACAACCTCTTTGATCAGTTGCATGCATCTTGGTTCTCTAAGATTGATATGAGGTATGTGAATCATCAGTTGACGATAAGAGAGTAAGACGTGGAAAAGACCATGTTCCATAATCGTTAAGGGCATTACGAGTTCGTAGTGATGCCATTTGGGCACACCAATACGCCTCCTATGTTTATGGATTTAATGAATCAAGTGTGCAGGTCGATGCTCGACCGATCTTTCATTGTGTTTATTGATGCTATCTTGGTGTATTCCACGACCAGAGAGCAGCATGAGGAGCACCTTCAAGAACTTATGTGTCACAACTAGCATTTTTGCTAGGAAAATTCTATTCTCATGTAATCATTCAACTATTATAAAGCATGTACTCTAAGTGAATATCAATCAATACCCATTTAAATACATCTCTTATGTTCAATTAAGGGTTGAAAACCCTTAAGAATCCCAGTTCAAGTTCATTATGGACTGGGATTTCCTTCTTGGGCCTAATGGACCAATAAGCATTCAATTCAACTATATTGGGCTTAGGAACCTTATTTGCATTCAAAAATGGACCCAATTCATAAATCTATAACGTTTTGGACCATTTGGGCCTAGAATGATTCATTCTAACCCTAATGGGCCTTACTGGGCCATTATTGATCCAATTAACCCTAATGGACCATAAAACCCATTCTTATATGTCATTTGGGCCGTGAATTACCCTAATAAGCCCAATGGGCCGAAAAATAATATTGGGCCTATAAAAATTCGATCAAGCCAAGAGTTTGGGCCCAGCACCATTTTCTTCATCCCACTAGGCCCATTCTCGGCCCAATGACTAAAAGAAAAGTAAAATAAAAGGAAATTAGGAGGATTAATGAGAGTTAGCCACCTCCTTATTGCATGGTGGATCTCCATGCACATCACCTCACTCTCTCTCTCTCTTCTCTCTTCTTCTTCTCGGCCGAAACACCTCACACCACCTTCATTCTCTCAAAAAAATCTTTCAAACACTCTCAATAACATCCCTCCCCTTCCATAAAATTTTTTCGAAAGTTAGAGCTTTCCAAGGAGACTTTTCATCCAAAATCACTTCAAGCTACACTCTTGTGGTAAGAACTTGAAAACTTGAGTTGATTTAATCCATGTTTAGCTAACTCACTCATTAGAAACACCTATTCTTGTGATTTTGCTTCCTAGAACCTCATAAGTTTGAAAACCACTCAAGGAGCTTTCTAGAGCCAAAAATCACATCAACTTCTTCCATTTCTTCTTCAAAACCGAAACATCAAAGCAAAGGTGAGTTCATACCCACTTTTTTCGGTTTTTACATGTTTTTGGGGGAGAATACAAGTATTTATGTGTAGATCTATACATTTATGCATGATATGTGTGACTTTTCTTGACTTTTGTTGTGTTTGTGTGCTAAACTCGATGGATCTATAAAACTCTAACAAAAACAAGTGAGATTCTTAAACAAAAACACCCTAGACATCATACTATAAAGTTAAAAGTGTCATAAATGCCTAAGTTGTGAAAAACAAAATAAAATCTTGTGTAAGAGTCATTTTTGGCAAATAAACAAAAGTTTGGGGTCAAGAGTGACACCCACGGTTTTATAAGGGCTAAAAGAGTTTTTTAACTTAAAAATGAGCTTTTATAACAACAATAATTTCTTAAAGGTCAAAAGTGTAAAATTTGGCATTTTGGGCCTTAATGTGGGCCTCACGACTTATTGGGCCCAAAATTGCAAATAGCAATCTTTCGGGATTAAAATGTTAATTAATCAAAAACTTGAGCCAAAAATGAGAATAAACGAAATTAGGGGCTGAAAATGACACTTATCCCGAGATTTGGACCAAAAATGTAAATTTCATAAAAATTGAGCTGAAAATGTCATTTTACGCAAATAAAGGGCTGAAAATGTAATCTTTTTCAAAAATGGGTCAAAATGTCAAAATATGTATTTTTGGGCCAAATCCGTAAATTACTAAACATTTGGGGCGAAAATGCAAATTTTTATAAATTGATGGACTAAAATGTTATTTTTAATTAAAATGGGCCAAAGATGACATTTTATGTAAAAACAAGTGTAACACCCCAAAAATACCGGTTAAAAATTTCATTTTTAATTTAGGTTAAAAGATAAAAACATCATTACAAAACATTCATGATAATAATCCATATCTGAAAACCGGTAATATCATAGTAATAATTCAGAGTACATCGCAGAAATCCATAGTGCGGAAAACAAAAACGGGTGTGTGATATGCCGCTACCGCGTCGGCTCCTTTCCCTTGGCTGCAGAGGTACCTGAAACCAAAACTGAAAACCGTAAGCACGAAGCTTAGTGAGCTCCCCCATAATACCTCATACCATGCAAGCATATAACATACAACATTCAGCTAGGAGTTACGGGCCTCGCCCACGCTCATGAAGATACGGGCCCTGCCCACACTTTGCTAGCCGGGAGATACGGGCCTCGCCCACACTCTATTATCTGGGAGATACGGGCCTAGCCTACACTCCACTCTCGGAGAGATACGGGCCTTGCCCACACTCAACCGCTAACTCATAATATACAAGTATCACACAGACAACAAGTATAGACAACTCTATCATACTGGCACATATATCATAATCAACTAAACCAAGAGATACGGGCTCGGCTGAGTGTCTGCTGCTGCTACTGCTCCAGAAATCCTCTGGCTATAATTCCCACAAAACACTCAATCAAACACCGCTAACTGACCCTCGGGTAAATTGACCATTTTACCCTTGATCAAGTTAAAAGTCAAAGCCTGAGTCAACTTTCAGTTGACCCGACTCGCCGAGTTGGCTCCCCAACTCGCCGAGTCCTTATCCAATCAATTGTCCTGTAACCCGTCTCTACTTGTCGAGTTGGGCGCTGACTCGACGAGTTCTCCTTCTAAACTGATGTTCAAGTCCTTCATCCTACTCGCCGAGTTGTATGAACAACTCGCCGAGTTCATCTTCATCCGATGAACAATTTCTGCTGTGACTCGCCAAGTTGTATGAACAACTCGCCGAGTCTGTTCTTGATCTAAGAAGATTGCCTTGAACTCGCCGAGTCAGGGCATTGACTCGCCGAGTTCCTTCATGGGTGAGTTCGGCTACCAACTCACCGAGTCCACCCAGGACTCACTACTCAACTCGACACAACGAAAAGAGGACAAACTCGGAGACTCGCGACCAGACTCGCCGAGTCAGATGAGCGACTCGCCGAGTCTGCTTCATGCAAAAGCCATATACGCGATTTTGCTCGAATCCAGTCCATGCCATTCATAGATCTGGGCTCCTAGGGCCTGGTTTACACGTAAAGTTTCCAACTTTACGTGTAGATGATTACCAATAAAGGTTTTAAGGCTCAAAGTGCACCAAAAGGGGTAGATCTAGGGCTTGTGTGCAATATGACTCCATAAAGGCAGTAGATCCAAGCTCTAGGGACTGAATAGGGTCTAGATCTAAAGGCTAACAACTTGAATCAACCAACAATGCACAACCAAGCTTGGGACATGGTTCAAGAAGGTCTCTAATGGATTAATATGCATAGAAACAGAGGGAAAATGAGTTATACCTCAAAGAGATTACTAAGAGAACACGAAGATGCTTGGCTTCCTTCCCTTCCTCTTGATCTACTCCTCTTCCTTCTCAAAATCTTCAAGAAAACACACTAAAAAGCCTCAAACTCACAAGAACAAGGGTTAGAATGTATGGAGGGCTTCTGAGGGTGAAGGGGGCGGAGTTGGGGCGCAAATGGTCGGTTTAAATAGGGTGCAAACCCTTGGAAATTAGGGTTTCATCAGACAGCGCGGACTCACCGAGTCCATAATATGGACTCGCTGAGTCGCCAACTTAACCGCGTCCCAAGTCCCGTCTCTACTCGGCGAGTCGAGCCTCCAACTCGCCGAGTCCAAGGCCAAAATACGCAGATAAATCTTACATACCAGGAACCAGGTGCTACAACAAGCCTCTAAATGTTAATTTAGTTCTTAAGGGACCTAAAATGTAATTTTATTAAACACAAGTTCAAATTACAAAATTTTGACGTATCAAGCTAGAAATAACATTATAACAATACATTAGATTTTTCATAACATTATGAATAAATCTTTCCGACTAAATGAACCATACCATAATATACAAACGAAATACAATAAGGGTACGAATATTGGGCCTAATACTTACTATGCATGCTTATTGGGCCTTCGTGATCCTTTTGCATGAATAATGGGCCCAATATAGTCATTTCATGTTTATTGGGCCTTAGTGACCCAATTACATGCTTAATGGGCCTAAATTATCCTTTACATGTTTATGTTGGATTAGTGTCTAAGTCCGTAACCATATTTGGTAAGTACTTGACCCGATTGTGCATGGTCCTTTTGAGTTGCCTTCACCAAAACAACTTGACTGGAGAAATAAATAGAGAGAGAGAGGTTATTATGATTTATTGATATATTATAAGAATAATATATTAAAGGAGAAATCATATTTTTTTAATTAATATTGGTCAATAATTAATTAAGAATTAATTTTGTGATCAAGTGTAATTAATTAAACTAGAGGGTCTGGATTGTAATTATGTGATAGTTGCAAAATAGGGAAATGGTTATCCTAATTATAGGATGGATGAATTCAGGGGATAGGATATCCTTGAAATCGTCCAAAGGTCCAAGAGATAAGGGTTATCAAGGCTTATCTTATGATTGCTTAATGGGCAAGCAACTGGATAAGGACAAAGACTTAAACCCTAATCTCTACCCTATATAAAGACCCCTAAGGCCTTGAGAATTCGTCCACTTGCTTCTAAGAGAACCCAAGGCCGATTTCTACCTCCTCCCTTCTCTCTCTATAGCCTCTCCAATTGCTTGAGGTGTTTGTGAGCCATTAGAGGTACTACACTTGTGGTACTGGATTTCTAGACTTAGGGTTTGAAGATTTAAGTTGTTATTACAATATATATAACAACAAGAGGTATGTGATCTAACCTTCTATGTGAAATTCAAAAATAATAGGCTACATTAGGGTTTTATTCATGTGTTCATAATGTTGTGTATCTAATAGTGAAAACATGGATCCAAATCTAGGGTTGCATGCACACATAGGATTATATGTATAAAACCCATCAGTGGTATCAGAGCCTTTGGTTAACTTGTTTTCAATTAGTATTATACAATTGTATGAACTTGACAATTAGGGTTTATAGCCAATAAACCATAGGAGGCAAGAAATTTCAAGATTAGGGTTTCCTAACCCTAATTTGCGAAATTTAAGAAAGGGTTTTTAAATCCTTTCCTTTAGTGCAAGATTTCGAAATCTAGGGTTTGCAAACCCTATGATTTTCGAATAAGCCTCCTTCGCCAAGATAAGATCCTAAATTTTAGGGATTTGGATAATCCCATATATTGTAATTATCTTTTAATGGTTAAATATGGTAGTTAAAGATTTTGAATTTTCCCCTCCCATTATTTTCGAAATTTAGAGGGATAAAAGGGATTAGGATAAGTTAATTGTTTAAATGATAATTATCCTTTAAGATTTAATTATCCCTTATGATTTAATAATTTAAATTAATAGTTTAATTTGAGATAATTATTAAATCAAGAGTTTTAATATTTAAAATTTTAATTTAAATGGTATTAAATTTCGAAAATTTTAAATTGAAAATTAAAACCCTAGAATTTTGAAATGTTTAAAATACACCCTATACTATTATATTATTAGAAGCTTAATGAATATATATGTATAATTAAAATGCTAGTCTTACCGTTAGTAGGCCTCATTCACGAAGCCGGTCTATAAGGTGGGTATAAGGTTGCTGCCTATAAAATGGCGCTTAATGGGTGTACACTCACACCCACCGCTTGCTTGACTGGTGGAGGGTCGTTAGCCGAAAGGGTAGGATAGGGCAATGCTTTCTTCATTAATAAGTATAATGAATCTATATAAAGTAACTAAAAGTTTTTACAAATTCCCAATCCTAGTTACTTTAGGCAAAAGTAAAATTGATGCAATCCGATGAAATTACACTTTGCACCCTTGCTAAGAAGTTAGTGGAGCGTGTGTGGTTTACCAGCACACTAATTGGTTCTAAGCAAAGGTGGCGAAAGGTGATTCATTGTTTATCATAGTTCGATGGAGCGTGTGTGGTTTACCAGCACATCGAATAGATGATTGTAACAATGAAGGCACCATGTAGATTTGCATGGTTATTCACACCCACTTTCTGATCCTCCGCATCACAGTCACAAACGAGAGGGGCATATCGAGATTTAAACATGCCATTGAAAATTTCAATGAATCTCCAAGAAAAATCTAGGAATTCACAAAAACATTTAAAACTTAAGCTTATGTTTTTCATGGTGAAGAATTAGTGAATCGTCATTCACTTACCTCCAAATTATTTGTGTGTTGGATTACGGCATCCCTTTTCTAATATGTAAGTAATGTTGTTGGGTCCTAGCCCTAATTTTTCATTTTGGGTGTTTAATTAGGGATTCAATTCTAATCAAACTTTGTCCTTTCTATTTGTAGAAGGCTAACGCGAACAATGCTACTGCTAACTCATTCACGCTAATGAGTCTTTGTCAAAAAGTAACTTTTGATGGATCGAACTTTAGCAAATGGATAAGATACATTCGCATGATTGCGCGCTACAAGGACAAAGAGTATGTCCTCGACGAGAAGCTCGAGAAGATCAATCCAGAAGTCGCTACTCCCGAGGAAATGGCTATCTTTGAGACTCACGAACGTGATGCAATGAAAGTCCATTGCATTATGATAGCCACAATGAACCAAGAATTCCAAAAGTCCTATGAGGACATGTATCCGTATGAAATGCATCAAGACTTAATGGAGAGGTACCACCAAAGTGCGAGGCAAGAGCACTATGAGACCATCACGAATATGATCACCGTTAAGATGGGAAGTGGTGAATCTATTACCATGCACTTGCAAAAGATGCAAAGATATGTTGATCGTCTTTGCAAGTTAAATGTTAACTTTGGGGAAGATTTGGCCTTCGACATTGTTCTTCACTCCTAGCCCTCATGCTACAACCAATTTAGGATGACCTACCACATGAACAAGGAAGAGGTCACCCTAAGCAAACTCCAAGGGCTCCTAAGGACTGCTGAGAGCAACCTAAAGGACAATTCTGTTGCACCAACTCCTAATCCATCCGCTGCTCCTATTTTGGCTATAGGGCGGGGAAGGGGCAACAAGAGGAAGGCTCCGTCAAAGAGCCGCCGCAAGGGAAAGTCCCGAGATGGTTCCTCTTCTAGTGGGACCAAGGTTGATCCTGCTAATCCCAACCCTAACCCAAAGGAGGCAGAGTGCCATCATTGCCACAAAATAGGGCATTGGAAGAGCAATTGCCCGAAATATTTGCAAGCCATCAAGGATGGAAAGATCAAGCCAGCTTATGCAGGTATATACACAATTAAATCTAATGATTCATCTCATGATATTTCTTGGGTTCTTGATACAGGATGTGGTTACCACATTTGTTCTGATTTGCAGGGGCTAGGAAGAAATAGGGATGTAGAGCTTGGAAGAATAAATCTAATCATGGGGAACAGAAGAACGTTGGTTGTTACCAAGATTGGAGTGTATTCTTTAGTGCTTAGTAATGGATTGAATTTAGATTTATATAATTATTGTTACTTGCCAGATATGGCAAGAAACATCATTTCTTTTCATGGTTTATTTAGACAAGGATTTAGATATTCGTTTAATAATGAGAATGGTTCGATTTATGCTTATCTAAATGGTGTTTTATATTTTGAAGCAATGCCTTGTAATGGAATTTATGAAACTGTTATGGTTGTAGATAACCTAGGAAATGATGTGTTGTGTATGGATTCTTCCAATAGTATGGATAAAAAATCTTTGTGGCATTGTCGTCTTGGACATGTCAACAAGAAGCGCATAGCCCAACTCCAAAAGGATGGAGTGTTGGAGTCATTCGACCTTAGGGAAGATGACACGTGCGAATCTTGTTTACTTGGAAAGATGACCAAGTCACCCTTCATTGGCACTTGTGAGAGGGGTGAGAGTTTATTGGATCTCATACACACCGACGTGTGTGGGCCCTTTAGATCCACCACAAAGGATGGGAACCGCTTCTACGTGACTTTCACCGATGATTATAGTACATATGGGTATATTTACTTAATCAAGCACAAGTCAGAAACATTTGAAAAGTTTCAACGAGTTCAAGCATGAAGTGGAGAATCAATTGGGCAGGAAAATCAAGATGCTTCGATCCGATCGAGGAGGAGAGTACCTAAGTCTTGAATTCCACGACTATCTCAAGGAATGCGGAATAGTTTCGCAATTGACGCCACCTAGGACACCGCAGTTGAATGGTGTGGCAGAAAGGCGTAATCGAACCTTGTTAGACATGGTTCGTTCTATGATGAGTCGTGCTTCACTACCTATCTCATTTTGGGGGTATGCCTTAGAGACTGCCGCCCATATCCTTAACCGAGTCCCTACAAAGAAGGTTGCCAAAACACCTCACGAGATGTGGACAGGGAAGGCTCCCTCGTTGGCACATATCAAGGTTTGGGGTTGTGAGGTTTTCGTAAGATGAGAGACTCACGACAAGCTCGAACCTCATAGTGAGCGATGTATTTTCATTGGCTACCCGCAGAGATCCTTTGGATATCTCTTCTATAGACCGAGTGACAATGTTGTCTTCGTTGCGAGGAGAGGGGTTTTTCGAGAGCGAGAACTCATAAGCCAAGGAGACAGTGGGAGGCAAATCGATCTTGAAGAGATTCGAGAATCGAGCGATGAAGGAACCTCTACTGTTGGCGCTCAACCCGAGGAGGAAACTCCGGTTGAACCAATTGACGAGTCCTTACCTCTTAGACGTTCTGAAAGAGTTAGAGTTCAACCCTAGTTTTATGGTTTTCATATTACTACCGAAGGGAACACGTATATTAGTGATGGTACACTAATAAATCTAGATGAACCTAATAGCTATAAGGAAGCCATGGCATGCCCAGAGTCTGCAAAATGGAAAGAGGCGATGGACAACGAGATTCAGTCCATGTATGACAACCAGGTTTGGAATTTGGTTGACAATGTGCCCGGACGTAAGACGGTTGGGTGCAAATGGATCTTCAAGAGGAAGACTGACGTGGATGGGAATGTGCACATGTATAAGGCACGACTGGTGGCGAAGGGCTTTACTCAAACTCCCGGAGTTGACTATGATGAGACCTTCTCACCAGTTGCTAAGATAAAATCTATTAGGGTGATGCTAGCCATTGATGCATTTCATGATTATGAGATATGGCAGATGGATGTCAAGACCGCTTTCCTTAATGGGAAGTTGGTTGAGGATGTTTACATGGCTCAGCCAGAGGGTTTTGTCGATCCGAAGCATCCGAATAGAGTGTGCAAGCTTTAGAAGTCCATTTATGGACTTAAACAAGCATCTCGCAGATGGAATCTTTGCTTTGATGAGAAAGTCAAAGAGTGTGGATTTGTACGAAGCGAAGATGAATCATGTGTATATGTCAAAGCCAGTGGGAGTATAGTTAGCTTCCTCGTTTTGTATGTCGATGACATACTGCTCATAGGAAATGACATCCCGACTCTGCAGGAGGTTAAGTCCTGGCTCGGGAAGTGCTTCGCTATGAAGGACCTCGGAGAGGCTTCCTATATTTTGGGAATAAGGATAGTGAGAGAACGAAGTAAGAGACGAATAGGACTAAGTCAAAATACTTACTTGGATAAGGTACTAAAACGTTTTAGTATGGAAAACTTGAAGAAGGGAGAACTACCGATACAGAGTAATGCCAAGTTGAGTAAGACTCAAAGTCCGAGTACCGAAGCCGAGATAGCAGAGATGAGCCGAGTACCTTACGCTTCTGCAGTTGGATCGATCATGTATGCTATGACTTGTACTCGCCCTGATGTGGCCTTTACTTTGAGCATGGTCAGTAGATATCAAGGGAACCTGGGCAAAGCTCATTGGATTGCGGTCAAGAATATACTTAAGTACCTTCGGAGGACCAAGGAATGGTTCTTATTCCTTGGAGGAGTGATGACTTAAAGGTGCGAGGGTATAGTGACGCCAGCTTCCAGACCGATAGAGACAACTACCGTTCGCAGTCGGGCTGGGTCTTTACCCTAAATGGAGGAGCAGTGACTTAGAAAAGTTCCAAGCAGGAAATTGTAGCTGATTCAACGTGCGCATCAGAGTACATTGCAGCAAGCGAAGCGTCAAAGGAGGCGATATGGTTGAAGAACTTCATTGGTGACCTTGGAGTTGTGCCTACCATAAAGAGCCTATGGAATTTTTTTGTGATAATGAAGGAGCGGTTGCCTTGACCAAGGAACCGAGGGATCATGGTAGATCTCGGCATATCGACAAAAAGTATCATTTCATTAGACATCGAGTAGAAGAAGGACACCTCGTAGTTAAGAGGATATCATCAGAAGATAACCCAGCAGATCCGCTTACGAAGGAACTGAGTAGGGTTAAGCACTTGCAGCACGCTAGGAGCATTGGGCTGAAGGATGATATTAGTTTGGATTAGATAGTTTGGAAACATGTAATAGATAAATGTAATTGACATTTGATGATTAAATAAAGGAGTATTATTTAAATGTTTTGTCTTATGTTAATTGTTTAACTATTGTTTCAATTTGCATGTTTTGACATTTAGAATAATTGAGTTTATTAAGAATAATCGAATTATTCAAACAGTCTACAATCGTTCATATGTTGGAAGTAGGTATGAATGAAGATTGTCATGAATTGGTGTGTAGATTGTCTAAATGGTATTCGACATAGCAAAAGTTTGCTATAATGTTCATGAGTGCTTATGAACAAGTTTTGAGCGTTGGAATAAACCCACGCTTGCTAGAATCACTTTATGGAGTGATCGCAAGATGATAATATCATATGGTCTTAAAACCAATATATATGGTTTATTGTTTACTAATTGGTTGTACATTGATAATGCGAAACCGCATCAGTAAATTGATGTCATAAAATGCATTGTTGTGTGTGATTGATTAGTAAATAATAAATGCATATAAGTCGAAGTTTATCTGTTACTTCTATCCTAAGAGGGTAAAAGCGATACCACGGCCGCTGGATAATTTGATTTGACTTATGTGTCGGGCCCGGTCAGGACTGAATTGATGTGTTCAATTAAGTTCTATGTCAAGTAAATCTGAGATCGAGAAACTAATTTCTATACAATAAGTAGGACAATGTTTCATGAGATTGTCTGCACGATATCAAAACAGAGGACTATACGATCCCTTATCTACAGGACAGGTTACTGATAAGATCAGAGTTCGACAGCGTCTTTGAGAGCTACGATTGCTAATCGAGTTGTACGTTGATTTTGTGGTTACTAGACTTATCCAAGTGGGAGACTGTTGGATTAGTTTCTAAGTCCGTAACCATATTTGGTAAGTACTAGACCCGGTTGTGCATGGTCCTTTTGAGTTGCCTTCACTAAAGCAACTTGACTGGAGAAATAAATAGAGAGAGAGGTTATTATGATTTATTGATATATTATAAGAATAATATATTAAAGGAGAAATCATATTTGTTTAATTAATATTGGTCAATAATTAATTAAGAATTAATTTTGTGATCAAGTGTAATTAATTAAACTAGAGGGTCTGGATTGTAATTATGTGATAGTTGCAAAATAGGGCAATGGTTATCCTAATTATAGGATGGATGAATTCAGGGGATAGGATATCCTTGAAATCGTCCAAAGGTCCAAGAGATAAGGGTTATCAAGGCTTATCTTATGATTGCTTAATGGGCAAGCAACTGGATAAGGACAAAGACTGAAACCCTAATCTCTATCCTATATAAAGACCCCTAAGGCCTTGAGAATTCGTCCACTTGCTTTTAAGAGAACCCAAGGCTGATTTCTACCTCCTCCCTTCTCTCTCTATAGCGTCTCCAATTGCTTGTGGTGTTTGTGAGCCATTAGAGGTACTACACTTGTGGTACTTGCTTTCAAGACTTAGGGTTTGAAGATTAAAGTTGTTATTACAATATAACAACAAGAGGTATGTGATCTAACCTTCTATGTGAATTTCGAAAATAATAGGCTACATTAGGGTTTTATTCATGTGTTCATAATCTTGTGTATATAATAGTGAAAACATAGATCCAAATCTAGGGTTGCATGCACACATAGGAATGTATGTATAAAACCCATCAGTTTGTTGGGCCTTAGTTGCCCATTTACATGATAATTAGGCCTGAACTATTCATTATATGCTTAATGGGCCTTGGTGTCCTTCTGCATACCTAACAAGCCTTAAAACAATTTACACGTCTAGTGGGCCACCAGTGTTCTTTTGCATGTTTTGTTGGGCTTTATCATTTCACATCCATATATCAACTAGTGTTTGTAAACTAAATACATACAACGTTATACATATTCATGTGGAAATATTTGGGATCTAATGGGACTTGCCGTTTGACATCACTAAGTGTATGGTCGTAGCATGTAGTTATAATCAGAGTCTCCTAGAGGGAGAGCGAGAGCTGGTGTATAGATCTATACGGGCTGACCCCCCATGCCTTAGTTGTTCTCTACAACGATACTAGGCCAGTCTAGGGTGACAAAACGTTGATCAAACATTGGCAGTTGGAAAAATGCCAAGACATGCAAATTAGTCATTGTTATGCATGGTTATAATGGTTCACATAGGGATCCAGTACTATCTTAACATTTCGGAGATCAAACCTTTTGATTTGTGTTGATACAAAACAATTTATACGATAATGTATGAAATACAACACTTTTATAAATCAGAAAATATCGGATTTTCTGGGGTAACACTATTAACCATTATCTTTTTCTCATAACATATATAATTCAAGCACTTGGGATCTTTCTTTTATACATAATTTTACAATGAAAATCACACATACATTTATACTGAATCATTACATCCTTTCAGAAAATTTTACAGAAAATATCAGATTTTCTGGGTTACGCGCCCAATGCAAAGTTTTTCAATCAAACACGCTTATGAACTCACCAACATTATATATGTTGACCGTTTTCAAAACAACTTGTATTCTCAGGTTATTGATAGGCTGAAGAACCATAACGAGTATTTTGGGATGTGTTTTATGCAAATGTCTATTGTCGAACAATTTATGTTATCGAATTTGATATGTAAAACAATGTACTTTATGTGCACAATACCAGTTGTAATATGTAATGTTGGTGACGATTGTGTTATGTTTCATGTATATTAATTGTGATGATATTTCAATTTATAGTCACACGAGCCCTCAGACGTTTCCGCCGTCTGGTTCGGGGGTGTGACAGATGTTGGATTAGTGTCTAAGTCCATAACTATTTTGGTATGTACTTGACCCGATGGTGCATGGTCCTTTTGGGTTGCCTTCACCAAAGCAACTTGATAGGATGAATTATGGAGAGAAAGGATTAAATATGATTTATTAATATATTATGGGAATAATATATTAAAGGAGAAATCATATTGTTTAATTAATATTAGTCAAGAGTTAATAAGAATTAAGTTTGTGACTAAAACAGATTAATTAAACTTAAGGGACTGGAATTGTAATTATAAGATAATTGCAATTTGGGCTATGGATTGCCTTATATTAAGGAGTGGATGAATTCTATGGGGAAACCCATTAGAAATCGTCCAAGGCCTTTAAGGAAAGGAGTCCATG
Organism: Lactuca serriola; assembly: GCF_051521515.1. NCBI lineage: Eukaryota > Viridiplantae > Streptophyta > Magnoliopsida > Asterales > Asteraceae > Lactuca > Lactuca serriola. Next base: position 91,297,364 of record NC_136413.1, on the reverse strand, counting down.
GGTTGCTTAGGGCTTAAGCATCCAAATTAGGGTTTCCTTGTTAGATAACCCTAATAGCCTCACTATATATAGAGCCCTTATGCCCCAAAAACGTGGACAAGCTTCCTTCTAGGGTTTCCACATGTTTTGGGCAGCCTCCTTCTCCTCTCCTCTTCATCCTCTTGCTCTGGGTGTTTGTGAACCATTAGAGGAGTGACATTTGTGACTCTAAGCTTTCTAAAGTCAATACAAGAAGGATTTGAGATTGTTATTGCTATATAACAATCACGGTATGATCTAAACCCTAATTATATGTTATATTGATTATCATATGCTAGATCTAGGGTTTATAGTCTTGGATAAATTGCATGTACAATAGAGAAACCTAGATCCAAGCATTAGGGTTTGTATGAGCACATAGGATGTTCTTATAGCCAAAACCCATCAGTGGTATCAGAGCCTTGATTGGTTTCTATTGTATTGATTCCTTGTATGTTTGTTCAAGTTGAAAATTTTGATTTTTGTGAATTTGTCTGATGGACTCGGCGAGTCCCACAGTGGACTCGGCGAGTAGGATCGACTCGGCGAGTCCATTGGGGTACTCGGCGAGTCCAAGCATCAGAAAGAGCCAATATCGGGATTTCTTGTTGTTTATCTTTGAGATACTTGCATTTATCATATTAGATCAATATAAATCCGATTTTATGATATATATGAGTATATTCTTGATCTAATTGAATATATTTATCAATTAATAAAATATTTATTTCCTTATGTGATAATTGATTAATTATTTTGATTAAATTGGTAAATTGTTTTGCAAGAAATTATTAAATAAATCAAATATGGACAATTATGTGATTAAATGTTAATTTAGATTATTTGTTATTTGATCCCCAATGTTTTGAAAAGGTTTCAAAACTTGCCCTCAAGTTTTGGAATTTAAATTTTGATTAGTAGTTTAATTTGATGTATATTTAAATTCTAAACCCTAATGTCTTGAAATGTTTTAAAACTTGCCCTCAAGTTTTGGAATTTAAAAGTTGATTAAAAGTTTAATTAGGAATGTTAAATTCTAAAACTCTAGTATTGTTTTGAAAAAGTTCAAATCACACCCTTATGGTTTTATTAATTAATTAAGGTGTATAATTAAAAGAGGTTTGATAAATCCATAAAATTTTAGGTTTACAATTTAATTGAATTAAAAGTATAATTGTTAAATTTGACCTCCTAGTATTTTAAAAGTGTAAAATACACCCTATACTATATATAACATTAAAATTCTAACATTATATATATGTATGAGTAAAAGTCAGTCTTACCGTTAGTAGGCCTCATTCATGAAGCTGGTCTATAAGGGGTGTTTAAGGGAATTGCCTATAAAATGGCGATTGAATTAGTATCCACTCTTACCCACCACACTCTTGACTAGTGGAGGGTCGTTAGCCGAACGGGTAGGATAGGACAAAACCTTCCATTATAAGTATAATAAAGTACAAAAGTAACTACATGTTTTACTAATTCCTAATTTAGTTACTTAGGCAAAAGTGAATTGATGCAATTCCATGAAATTACACTTTGTGCCCTTGCGAAGACGTTAGTGGAGCGTGTGTGGTTAACCGGCACACTAAATGGTTCTAAGCAAAGGTAGCAAAGGGTGACTCAATGTTTGTCATAGTTCGGTGGAGCGTGTGTGGTTTACCGGCACATCGAATAGGTGACTGTAACATGTGAGGGCACCATGTAAGTTTGCATGGTTATTCACACCCGCTTTGTGATCCTCGGCATCCTAGTCACAAACTAGAGGGGCATATCGAGATTTAAACATGCCATTGAAATGTTCAATGAATCTCAAAGGATCTAGGAGTTTTCATAGATTTAAAACTTAAATTTCTTTTTCATGGTGGAAATTAGTGAATCGTCATTCACTTACCTTCAAATATTCTGCAACTAGATTACAACATCCCTTTTCTAGGTTGTAGCGTGTTGTGTTGGGTCCTAGCATTAGTATTTCATTTGGGTGATTTACTAAGGACTTAATCAATCAACTAACTTGAATTCGTTTTCTCCCGTTTTGTAGATATCAAAGTACGACAACTATGGTCTTCCCAAATCCCGTGGAACAAGCATTCCACATGAAGATGATATTCCACGATTCGATCGAGGAACAAGAGATCATGCTTCACTCCCTCCACCTCCTCCAATTATTCTCCCTAACCCACAAGTTCGAAGGCTTGAAAAGTTCAAGCTCACTCAAGCCCTTTTGGCAAGTAAACGTAAAGAAGGAAAGTCAGTGTGTGCACACGTCCTAGGGATGAAGTCAGACATTGATAGGTTAAGAATGTTGGGATCCGTTGTCTGTGAGGAGATGGCTATTGATTGGGTTCTTCAGTCACTTCCTAACTCGTATAGTGAGTTCGTAAGAGAGTACTATATGATGAACTGTGACATGACCCTTATAGATCTCACCTATATGCTTATTGCTACTGAATCAGCAATGGTTTGGCGCAAAAGAAAAACAATGTTGATTGATGAATCTGCCTTCAAGACCTCTATGGATATAGACAATGGCAACGAAAGACATGCCATGATCGAAGAGTTTGATCATAAGAGAAAGGCAATATTTGAAGTAGTTCCATGTGTGTTGTTCCAAAAGAGTCGATTTGCTTTTATTGCCAAGAGAAGGGGCATTGGAGACGAAGCTGCCCTATTTACCTAAGAGATCTAAGAGATGGGAGAGTCAAAGCGTATGGCTATGCCTTAGGTAAAATCCATTGACTAAATCTTTTAAGCTCCTATTCTAGATTCTTAATACATAATGTGATAAGATTACAATTGATGTTTTGTAGGATCAAAGAAAAGAGAGGAAGCTTAAGGGAAGAAGTGAGCAGAATCTAACCGAGAAGGAATGGATTTCAATCGCATTACTTGAAGATTAGATTCTCGAGCTGCTACTTAGAGTTAGAATTAGATTGCTAAGAAAGATGTATTAGCATAGTTTTTCAATGAATTGCATTGTAAGGACAATTTTTTCCGCAATAAAATAAATTTTGGTTTTTATATTATTTATTTATCCTTGCAATGGCGTATATGAAAAATTGATGTTTGAATGTTTCTATTATTAGCAATAATGGATTTGATTCTTAATTATATTATTTGTGGAAATGTCGAGAATTTACCAAATAGGGAGAGTTTCTCATCACCCAAGTTTCAATTGGACAGAAACTTGGAATCATGCAACTTGGTTGCACGATGAATGAGAAATTTCATATTTGGAAATTAGACTAATTCATTGACAAAGTGTCAAGTGAAGGACTAGGATATCGAGTACACAAAGTTGCGTGTTGATCAAGTCCACCATAAGAGTAACAAAGATATTCGTCATGATTTGCTAAAGGTTTAGTAAATATGATTATACTTATAAGATTAAGTGTAATTCTGAATTGATTGAAAAAGTTTAAATCAATAGCAGAACGAATAAGAAGAATCAAGTAGGCAGAAAGATAAAAGTTTCTCCATTCTAAGAAGAAGGGAGAGTACCTTTTATGCTTTATGATAGGTCTTAATGATTAAGAAACATATCTCAATTGATCCTCTAAGTGAGTCTTAATACAATTGTATGTCTAAGAAGAGGAATTGAAGAAATGGTTAAATCAATAAGTCAATCATACTTCGTTCCGAAACAAATCTTAGAGTTAAGATTGTGAAATTGAGTGATAAGAAGGTTTACGACATTCATCAAATGTGGAAAGTTGTGATGTCTTGGATAAGACAAAGACCAACTAGGACCAATTTATGAAGTGTTTTGATAAAAACTACACTAACTCTTGAATATTTGTTTGTCAAGAAATGTTTATTGACAAGAGAATCTTATATGTCAAGGAGTCAGTGGGAGTCTTAATGGTCTTGAAAGTTTTCAAGAACAAATCAAAATAAACCTTATCGATCATCACTAGCACACGAGTTAAGGTTTATAACCTATCGTGTTGACACTATTTTGTTTCTGTGCCATTCCAATTGAGTTAATTATGCATGTGACTTCTATGAGTTCTCATTTGAATGCATAAAAGACAGGCACCTTGATCAATGGAAAGTACATTGATAGGAAAGGGTGAGCTGCTTAACTACTTGGAAGACATGGTGGGCAGCTGTGTTACCATAAGGCAAGAAGTCTAGATTAAGAAAGTTCGGTCCATATGAGTTTGAATTTGTCGTGAACTTTGACAAATTCACATGGATAGGAACACATACACCATTAAAATCTAAGTGTCATAAGATTCCCTCCTTCATGAAAATGGCTGTGAGAAAATGCTTTCACTAATAGAGATTTTAAGAAGATAGTGATTGTGAAATTGTATTCTTGAATTCGATTATGGTTACGATATCTCTTTCCATGATTTGAATTGTGAGATTTGGCAATTGGTCTGAAATGTTTAGACACACATATGAACTAAGGCAAAGGTGTATAAGTTTAAGAAGCCTTGATAAAAGATTATCAAAGCATTGGGTATTAGAAACATGAACTTAAGAAATTCAATAAGTATTGTTTTTCTAGAAGTTAAGCTGGTTTCTGAATACATGTCAAAGCTAGTGGGAGCATAAGTGTTATGTTTATAATAATTATCGTGATAGTGGGAGCATAAATGTTATGATTGCATGATTATTATGGAAAGTATTGCAAGTTAGCAATATTAATTATAGAAAACAAAAGTTACATTTTGCAAAGTCGCAATAGTTGAAAAGTTGTTTTGCTATAATTAAGGGAGAGAATATTATGCTTCATTTCAAATCTAAAGGCTTAGGTTGTGGAATGTTAATAATTTAGTCAAGGAAACATAGTGTGTTCGCAAATTTCGATTATGATTATGGCATTCCTCTTCATAGTTCAAATTTTGAGAACATAGCACATGAAATATTATGGCAGAAGATTGATAAAGTATCGAATTTTCATGTAAGACATTATGCATCGCGTCCCATACGCTTCGGGTATAGGATTGATTGCAAATGCTATAATATTTGACCATTCTAAAATTTTCCAAATGTCTAGCGCATTTAGAGGGAAAAAGGACAAGAATCGGTTTTGACTAAGATAATTAAACAACTATCAAAGGACAATCCAAAGTTCGCCTAGGATTGGTCGCTTGTGAGTAGTTGGAAGTATAGTATTGGATAGACCATGTCGACATTATTATGAATAGAAAATATTTTATTAAGAATGAATTGTCATATGGTAAGTATGGAAAGTTTTCCATATTGGGAATTGAATATTGAAAAAAATCTATGTCTAGATTAGAAACTTTTATGCAAAAGGATGTTCGAAGGAATGTACTTTGAGTGAGAGACATCATATCTAAGGAATTGTATTGTAACAATCTCCGATAGAGTACTTTGTAATATCATTGGCAATAGTCTTTGTGACTTTAGTGCATTGACATTACAAAAGGATCATTGCATAAAATATTAGAATCTAGCATATTCTGTAAGTGGCAAGAATTTAATATTCTTTCACTTGTGAAAAGGATTAGGAGTTGTGAAACGAGTATGATTGGAAATGTGTTCATTTGATCTATTTCACAAAGTAAGAACCATAGGTAAACATTGTGTGCATGCTAGGAGCATGGGACAAGTGTAATAATAAGTCAAGTAAGAAGTTGATTACCCGAAACAACAAATAATGAGTAATCAATATGGTGATAAATAAAAGGTGTTTTATTTATGCTCAAAGGTTTGAGGCCATATGGGATTAGTATTATTCTTGTGTTTCACTTTGCATGTTTTGACTTCCTGAATAATTTAATTGGTTTAGAACAGTCAAATTATTCGAATGGGCCACAGTCGTTCATACGTTGGAAGTCGGTATGAATAAAGACTGTCGTGAATTGGTGTGTGGATTGTCTAAAGAGTATTAGACATAAGCAAATGTTTGCTGCAACGTTCATGAGTGCTTATGAATATGATTTGAGCATTGGATTAAACTCACGCTCACTTGGATCACTCCATGAATTGTATCACAAGTGATTGGTGAGACGATAATATCTTATATTCTTGAAACCTAGATGTGTGAGTTGTATCTTGCAAATCGGTTGCACATTGATAATATGTAAACGCACCAGTAACTTGGTGTCATAAAACATATTGTTGTGTGTGATTCGGTGAGTGAGTGCAAGCGAGCATTGAATCAAAGTTTATCCGTTCCTTTTACCCAAAGTAGGATAAAAGCGATATCTTTGGGCCCCTCGATGATTTAGTGATGACAAACGTAAATGCTCGGCCGGGCTAGGGCTAATTTGATTTGTTCAATTATTCAGTCGTCATAAATTGGAAGTCGAGAAATAGTACAGAGGGAATGATTAGAAATCATGTCTCATACGATATCTAGAATGGAGGAATATATGATCCCTCATCTAAAGGACACGCGTATCTGATAAGATCAGAGTTGACAGCGGCTTTGGAAAGCTACGATTGCAGATCAGGATCTGAAGTCATACGCAGAATACTTATTAGACTTATCCAAGTGGGAGACTGTTGGATTAGTGTCTAAGTCCATAACTATTTTGGTATGTACTTGACCCGATGGTGCATGGTCCTTTTAGGTTGCCTTCACCAAAGCAACTTGATAGGATGAATTATGGAGAGAAAGGATTAAATATGATTTATTAATATATTATGGGAATAATATATTAAAGGAGAAATCATATTGTTTAATTAATATTAGTCAAGAGTTAATAAGAATTAAGTTTGTGACTAAAACAGATTAATTAAACATAAGGGACTGGAATTGTAATTATAAGATAATTGCAATTTGGGCTATGGATTGCCTTATATTAAGGAGTGGACGAATTCTATGGGGAAACCCATTAGAAATCGTCCAAGGCCTTTAAGGAAAGGAGTCCATGGGTTGCTTAGGGCTTAAGCATCCAAATTAGGGTTTCCTTGTTAGATAACCCTAATAGCCTCACTATATATAGAGCCCTTATGCCCCAAAAACGTGGACAAGCTTCCTTCTAGGGTTTCCACATGTTTTGGGCAGCCTCCTTCTCCTCTCCTCTTCATCCTCTTGCTCTGAGTGTTTGTGAACCATTAGAGGAGTGGCATTTGTGACTCTAAGCTTTCTAAAGTCAATACAAGGAGGATTTGAGATTGTTATTGCTATATAACAATCAAGGTATGATCTAAACCCTAATTATATGTTATATTGATTATCATATGCTAGATCTAGGGTTTATAGTCTTGGATAAATTGCATGTACAATAGAGAAACCTAGATCTAAGCATTAGGGTTTGTATGAGCACATAGAATGTTCTTATAGCCAAAACCCATCAACAGATTGATATCAGAGCATTGTTTATAGTGAACTAGCATATCTAACCATACATGATATGCAACTATAAATACAATGGGACTAAAACACTCTGAATAATGTGCATGCATTAAACCTTTAACATTAAAAGCCTCTAAGGCAAATGGAACACTATGATTAAACTCGGGTAGTTATGTAGTCATTTTGGGGCTAAATATAGCCTGATCAACTATATTTATTTAAAATATGACCGACATGTGTTTAGGGGTAATTATGGTGGGAAGTTGACCTAGAAACTCTCTACATATCCAAAACTTCTCAAAAATTCAAACATAAATAATTAAAACACTATAGGAATAATAAAAAAAATGATTTACTTATACGCCTTCGTACAGAAACTATGGTTGGTTTTCACCACTCCGGGGATCCTTATTTTCCCAATCAGGGAAATAATCGGTGGCTGGAAGAACCAGAAGAGGAACCAGAGGAGGAACCTGAAGAAGACCCTGAAGAAGAGGAAGAACCAGATGAAGAGCATGGAGAGGAGCCCATCGGAGGACCGGCGGAACCATTGGTCGAATCGGAGGAAGAGGAAGTAGAGGGCGACGACTCAAATGACTCAGACACAGGGTCTGAAGTCATCAAACCTCTGTATATGGCCAGGGTGCCCCCATATCGAATGGGCCCCAATGGGCCTATGCCCCCGTGGGCACACGAAATCTGGAGATGGAGCCGCCAGCAGGGAGTGCTGCCCCTATTTGGTATGGATCAGAATTTCTACCACCTAAGTCATGGTGGACCCGCCGATAGAGCCTTGCTAGTGGTAGTAAGGAGGACTCGCGATATCGGCAAGCAGGCACAAGCGATCGCTGGCCAAATGGTGGCCATGAGATCCGCGAGGGAGCGTACGGAGAGGATGACGCACGAGGTAGTCAGAGACTACCAGATGCGTCATGCAGTGTTGGAATCACGACTTCGGGACGCTGAGCACCATCTGGCAAGACTTCAAGGCGCCTCCACCTCATCATTAGTGCCACCAGATCCACCCTGTCACGGCTAGCACCTTTTCATGTGCACTTGTTACGATTTCCTTCCCTATGTTGTACTTTATGTACCATCAACCTTATGTTTAAGTGATCACACTGCTCATAGGGTCGTCATGCTGCCGGATTTTATATTTCCCCAAGTACTGTATGCCTTCTGGCAAATTTTCGTGTATCAAAACAATTTGTATTAATGAAAATGCTTTATGTTTTTATCATGATGTTGTTAACTGCTATGTGTTTTATTTTCTTGTTTTATGTAAATACATAGAGTCACCTATATACACACTCGATTTGCCGAGTCTATGGGATTCTAAACTCATAATGCGATACGTACTCAACATCTTTCCGCTCTTTGACAGAAAGATGCCTTAAAGACCCAACTATGGAAACAAGGCAACATCGACCCTGTCTGAGATAAACTCAGTTGCATTCCAGGCAGCAGTATCCACTGCGGTCACTGCAGCACTTGCACAGATTCACAATGGAAACAATGGAGAAGGTAACGGACAGGGAACTGGAAGCACAAATCAATGAACAAACCACCGAACCACCCGAACCTGCACCTACAAGGATTTCACCAACGCCAAACCTTGAACCTTCAATGGAACAAGAGGTGTAATCGCGCTGAAGCGATGGATTGAGAAGATGGAATCAGTTTTTGAAATCTACAGGTGTCTAGATGGGTGCAAGGTCAAGTTCGCAGCCTGCACAATCATTGATCAAGCTCTCTCCTGGTGGAATGGCCACGTAGAGGCCATGACACTCCCGTTGGCGAACGCGATGCCCTGGGAAGAGCCGAAGAGCTTACAGAAATGATGTTGGCAGAATACTGTCCAAGAGGTGAAATTCAGAAGATGGAACAAGAGTTGTGGAACCTCACGGTTCAAAACTCCAATATCGACACATACATATCCAGGTTTAGTGAGCTATCTCTTTTGTGTCCCGGAATGATCACCTCATAAGGGAAAAAGATTGAGAGGTTTATCTGGGGATTGACTGCACCTATCCAAGGGAATGTCATTGTGGCAAACCCGGAGACGTTTAATAGTGCAAAAAGGATGGCCAAGAAACTGTATGACCATGGCAACAAAAAGGGTGCCAAAACAGTAGAAGCGATAGTTAAGAAAGAAGGTGAGAGCAAGAAAGGGAAAAATAACAAGTGAAAAGGAAACAGAACTCCGAGTCATCAAAGAAGCAAGAAATTGTGATTGTTCATACTGCAACTCAAGCTACCACCACACCACATGCTTCAGCCTCATCCACGCCAAATCCTCCAAAGCAGTACTCAGGAAATCTCCCAAAGTGTAACAAATGTAACTTCCACCATCATGGGGAATGCAGAGAGATGATTTGCACAAGGTGCGACCAGAAAGTCCATACAACAAAGTAATGTAGGGCTCAGCTTCAACAAAACCAGATGGCCAACAACAACAACACCAATGATGGGGCCAGTTATATCTGTTACGGATGTAAGAGAACTGGGCATTTTAGACGTAATTGCCCCAACGCAAAGAATCAAGGGGAAGGAGTAGTAGGGAGAGTGCTGACAATGGGTCAGCGTGAAGCAGTGCAGGACCAAGCCGTTGTCACCAATACGTTCCTACTTAAAAACTCGTATGCATGTATCTTATTTGATAGTGCGGCGGAGCGAAGTTTTGTTGGTAATAAATTCAAATACTTGCTAAATCAACAACCCCAGAAGCTTAACGAAGCCTTCATGGTGGAAACGGCTAATGGGAAAACTGAAACAACCAAAGACATCTATATAGGATGCACATTAACACTAAACAACCACTCTTTCCAAACAGATTTGATGCATGTAAATATTAGGAGTTTTGATGTGATAATTGGCATGGATTGGTTAAGCCCCCATCATGCTGATATTATGTGTCACGAGAAGGCCGTTCGCCTTCGTCTTCCCAATCACGAAACCCTAATAATCTATGGAGATAAACCCGACGCAAGCCTTTGCCTTATCTCGTGTATCAAGGCACAAAAGTGTCTTCATAAGAATAACTATGCATTCCTTGCTCATGTGGTAGATAAAACCAAAGAGGAAATGAACATTCAAAACATTCCAGTGGCATGTGACTTCCCGGATGTGTTTCCTGAAGAACTTCCGAGAATACCCCCAAAAAGACAAGTCGAATTCCGAATCGACCTAGTGCCTGGAGCCACTCCGATCGCCAAATCACCCTATAGATTGGCTCCTGCTAAAATGTATGAATTATCAAGCCAACTGAGTGAAATCCTAGATAAAGGATTCATAATACCAAGCTTCTCTCCATGGGGAGCTCCGGTTCTTTTTGTTAAAAGGAAAGACGAATCCTTCAGGATGTGCATTGACTATAGGGAACTGAATAAGCTCACCATCAAATACTGGTATCCACTTCCCCGAATCGGTGATCTATTTGACCAACTTCAAGGGCTAGTTACTTTTTAAAAATAGATATGAGATCCGGCTATCATCAACTCAATGTCCGAGATGAGGACATTCCTAAGACTACTTTCTGAACTCGCTACGGTCATTACGAATTTTTTGTGATACCCTTCGGTTTAACAAATGCCCCCGCTGCATTTATGGACCTCATGAATCGAGTCTGCCGCCCATTCCTTGAAAATTTCGTGATCGTTTTCATCGATGATATTCTCGTATACTCTCGAAGCAAGGAAGAGCATAACCAACACCTCCGACAAATCTTAGAGATCCTACGGACTAAAAAGTTGTATGAGAAACTCTCCAAGTGTGAGTTCTGGCTCCGCAATATAAATTTCTTGGGTCATGTTGTCAACAAGGAAGGAATCCATGTAGATCCCTCCAAGGTTAAGGCCATTAAAGGCTGGGCAATTCCGACAATACCAACAGAAATTCGCCAATTCTTGGGTCTTGCAGGCTACTACCAAAGGTTCATTCAGAACTTCTCCAAGCTAGCCAAACCCCTCACCACATTGACACAAAAAGGCGTACCCTTCGACTGGACCGAGAAGCAAGAGATTTCCTTCCAAACCTTGAAGCAAGCCCTCTGTAGTGCACCAGTGCTATCCTTACCGAAGGGAACCGAAGACTTTGTAGTCTACTGTGATGCTTCAAATCAAGGTTTAGGTTATGTCCTGATGCAACGTGGGAAGGTAATTGCATATGCGTCCAGGAAACTATAAACTCACGAGGTGAATTACACCACCCATGATCTCGAGCTAGGAGCGGTGGTCTTCACCTTGAAGATTTGGAGGCACTACCTTTATGTTACCAAGTGCACCATTTTCATTGATCATAAAAGCCTCCGGCACATTTTAAATCAAAGGGAACTAAACATGAGGCAACAGAGATGGGTTGAGCTGCTAAACGATTACGAGTGTGAGATCAAGTACCATTCAGGCAAGGCTAACATGGTAGTCGATGCCCTGAGCCGAAAGGAGTATTCGAGCTGTCGTGTGAAGACTTTATCCATCATCATTCAATCTCACCTAACCTCATAGATCAAGGAACCCTAATTGGACACATTGGAACCGGAGAATGTCGCTAGTGAATCATTGCGAGAGGACGGAACTCACTACTTCATGAACCGAATCTGGGTTCCTAAGATTGGGGGATTCAGAGAGGTAGTCATGCTTGAAGCCCACAAGACGTGATATTCTATTCATCCGGGGTCAGATAAGATGTATATGGATATCAAACAACATTATTGGTGGCCAAATATGAAGGCGGAGATAGCCACTTACGTGGGCAAGTGCCTTACTTGCGCCAAAGTGAAAGTGGAATACCAAAGGCCCTGAGGATTATTGCAACAACCAACGATACCCGAATGGAAATGGGAAAGGATTACTATGGACTTCGTGACCAAATTACCAAAGACAATATATGGATTGGATGCTATCTGGGTAATCGTTGATAGGTTAAAAAAATCCGCCCATTTCCTACCAATAAAAGAATCCTACAATATGGAAAAGCTTACTCGAATCTACATAAAGGAGATCGTGAGACTTCATGGAGTGCCAATTTCTATTATCTAGAATCGAGATAGTAGGTTCACTTCATGATTTTGGCAATCTCTTCAAAAGGCAATGGGAACACAATTGGATATGAGCACTACCTACCACCACAGACGGATGGTCAGAGTGAGCGCACCATCCAAACACTCTAGGATATGCTTCGAGCTTGCGTGATTGACTTCGGCAAGTTATGGGATGCCCACTTTCCTCTGATCGAATTCTCTTATAACAGCAGTTATCACTTGAGCATCAAGGTTGCTCCCTTCGAGGCTCTCTATGGTCGTAAATGCAGATCACCTCTATACTGGGCCGAGGTGGGTGATACCCAACTAGCAAAAGGTCAATCGCTAGCCAGTTCTCTCACAGGACCAGAAAGTATCCATGAAATGACTGAAAAGATAACCCAAATCAAAGCTCGACTTCAAGCTTCGCGAGACCGACACAAGAACTATGCTGACAAGTGGCGAAAACCATTAGATTTCAAGTCGGAGATCGAGTGTTATTGAAAGTCTCTCCCTAGAAAGGAATGATCTGCTTTGGGAAATGGGGAAAACTGAACCCATGATACATTGGACTGTTCGAGATTCTTGCTTGAATTGGCCCAGTGGCTTACAAGCTGTAGCTACCTGCTAAGCTCGGCAACGTACACCCCGTGTTCCACATCTCAAAACTGAAAAAGTTTCTATCAAATGAAACTCTTGTCATTCCTCTAGAAGAAATGGAGATCAACGAGAATCTCCTGTTCGTCGAAGAACCAGTCGAGGTATTGGATAGGGAAGTAAAGCTTACAAAACAAAGCCGCATTCCGATTATGAAGGTTTGGTGGAACACCAAGCGTGGACCGAAATTCACATGGGAACACAAAGACCAAATGAAGCAAAAGTACCCTCACTTATTCACTCCTTCATAATCCTAGTTTTCAAAAGAATTTCGGGACGAAATTCCTTCTAAGGGGGGATGATGTCACAAATAGCATTTTTGCTAGGATAATTCTATTCTCGTGTAATCATTCAACTATTGTAAAGCATGTACTCTAAGTTAATATCAATCAATGCCCATTTAAATACATCTCTTATGTTCAATTAAGGGTTGAAAACCCTTAAGAATCCCGATTCAAGATCATTATGGACTAGGATTTCCTTACTGGGCATAGTGGACCAATAAGCATTCAATTCAACTATATTGGACTTATAAACTCTATTTGGATTCTTAATGGACCCAATTCATAAATCTATAACGTTTTGGACCATTTGGGCCTAGAATGATTCGTTTTAACCCTAATGGGCCTTATTTGTCCATAATTGATCCAATTAACCCTAATGGACCATAAAACCCATTCTTATATGTCATTTGGGTCGTGAATTACCCTAATGAGCCCAATGGACCGAACAATAATATTGGGCCTATAAAAATTCGATCAAGCCAAGAGTTTGGGCCCAACACGATTTGCTTCATCCCACTAGGCCCATTCTCGACCGAATGAGTAAAAGAAAAGTAAAATAAAAGGAAATTAAGTGGATTAACGAGAGCATCCCTCCCCTTCCATGGTGGATCTCCATGCACATCACCTCACTTTCTCTCTCTCTCTCTCTCTCTCTCTCTCTCTCTCTCTTCTCTCTTCTTCTTCTCTGCCGAAACACCTCACACCACCTTCATTCTCTCAAAAAAATCTTTCAAACACTCTCAAGAAGATCCCTCCCCCTCCATCAAAATTTTTCGAAAGTTAGAGCTTTCCAAGGAGACTTTTCATCCAAAATCACTTCAAGCTTCACTCTTGTGGTAAGATCTTGAAAAATTGAGTTGATTTAATCCATGTTTAGCTAACTCACTCATTATAAATACCTATTCTCGTGATTTTGCTTCCTAGAACCTCCTAAGTTCAAAAACCACTCAAGGAGCTTGCTAGAGCCAAAAATCACATCAACTTCTTACATTTCTTCTTCAAAACCGCAACATCAAAGGAAAGGTGAGTTCATACCCACTTGTTTTCGGTTTACATGTTTTTGGGGTAGACTACAAGTATTTATGTGTAGATCTATACATTTATGCATGCTATGTGTGATTTTTCTTGACTTTTGTTGAGTTTGTGTGCTAAACTCGATGGATCTATAAAACTCTAACAAAAACAAGTGAGATTCTTAAACAAAAACACCATAGACATCATACTATAAAGTTAAAAGTGTTATAAATGCCTAAGTTGTGAAAAACAAAATAAAATCTTGTGTAAGAATCATTTTTGGCAAATAAACAAAAGTTTGGGGTCAAGAGTGACACCCACGGTTTTATAAGGGAAAAAAGTGAATTTTTTAACTTAAAAATGAGCTTATATAACAACAATAATTTCCTAAAGGTCAAAAGTGTAAAATTTGGCATTTTGGGCCTTAATGTGGGCCTCACGACTTATTGGGCCCAAAATTGCAAATATCAATCTTTGGGGATTAAAATTTTATTTAAGAAAAAACTTGAGCCAAAAATGAGACTAAATGAAATTAGGGGCTGAAAATGACACTTATCCCGAGATTTGGACCAAAATTGTAAATTTTATAAAAATTGGGCTGAAAATGTCATTTTATGCAAATAAGGGCCTAAAAATGTAATTTTTTGCTAAAATGGGTCAAAAATGTCAAAATATTTATTTTTAGGTCAAATCCATAAATTACTAAACATTTGGGGCGAAAATGCAAATTTTTATAAATTGATGGACAAAAATGTTATTTTTAATTAAAATGGGCCAAAGATGAAATTTTAAGTAAAAACAAGCCTCTAAATGTTCATTTAGTTCTTAAGGGACCTAAAATGTAATTTTATTAAACACAAGTTCAAATTACAAAATTTTGACGTATCAAGCTAGAAATAACATTATAACAATACATTAGATTTTCATAACATTATGAATAAATCTTTACGACTAAATGACCCATACCATAATAAACAAACGAAATACAGTAAGGGTACGAATATTGGGCCTAATACTTACTATGCATGCTTATTGGGCCTTCGTGATCCGTTTGCATGAATAATGGGCCCAATATATTCATTTCATGTTTATTGGGCCTTAATGACCCTATTACATGCTTAATGGGCCTAAAATATCCTTTAAATGTTTATTGGGCCTTAATGGCCCATTTACATGATAATTAGGCCTGAACTATTCATTATATGCTTAATGGACCTTAAGTGTCCTTCTGCATACCTAACAAGCCTTAAAACAATTTACATGTCTAGTGGGCCACCAGTGTCCTTTTGCATGTTTTGTTGGGCTTTATCATTTCACATCCATATATCAACTAGTGTTTGTAAACCAAATACATACAACGTTATACATATTCATGTGGAAATATTTTGGATCTAGTGGGACTTGTCGGATGACATCACTAAGTGTGTATGGCCATAGCATGTAGTTATAATCAGAGTTTCCTGGAGGGAGAGCGAGAGTTGGTGTATAGATCTATAAGGGGTGTCCCCCCACGCCTTAGTTGTTCTCTATAGCTAGACCAGGCCAGTCTAGGGTGACAAAACCTTGATCAAACATCGGCATTTGGAAAAATGCCAAGACATGCAAATTAGTCATTATCATGCATGGTTATAACGGCTCACATCGGGATCCAGTACTATCTTAACATTTCGGAGATCAAACCTTTCGATTTGTGTCGATACAAAACAATTTATACGATAATGTAAAAATTACAACACTTTTATAAATCAGAAAATATCGGATTTTCTGGGGTAACACTATTATTTATTATCTTTTTCTCATAACAAATATAATACAAGGAATTTGGATCTTTCTTTTATACATAATTTTACAATGAAAATCACACATACATTTATACTGAATCATTACATCTTTTCAGAAAATTTTACAGAATATATCAGATTTTCTGGGTTACGCACCCAATACAAAGTTTTTCAATTGAACACGCTTATGAGCTCACCAACATTATATATGTTGACCGTTTTCAAAACAACTTGTATTCTCAGGTAATTGATAAGCTGAAGAACCATCAGGAGTATTTTGGGATGTCTCTTATGCAAATGTATATTGTCGAACAATTTATGTTATCGAATTTGATATGTTAAACAATGTACTTTATGTGAACAATGTCAGTTGTAATATGTAATGTTGGTGCGATTGTGTTATGTTTCATGTATATTCATTGTGATGATATTTCAATTTATAGTCACACGAGCCCTCGGACGTTTCCGCCGTCTGGTTCAGGGGTGTGACATTATGGGAGTATTGAGGTGGGAACGACTTTATGTTAAGTTGTCGAAGTGTGAGTTTTGGTTATGAGAGGTCCAGTTCCTGGGGCACCTTGTTAACCAGGATGGGATTTTGGTCGATCCGGCCAAGATCGAGGTTGTGATGCAGTGGGAGGTTCCGAAATCTCCCTCAGAGATCATTAGTTTCTTGGGTTTGGCGGGATACTATCGGATATTTATTCAGGATTTCTCTAAGATTGTGGTACCCCTAACTCATCTGAAGAAGAAGGGAGTGGATTTCCGATGGGGTCCTGAGCAGCAGTCGGCGTTTGAGACTCTTCGTCGGAGGTTATGTGAGACCCCGGTATTTATCCTTCCGGAGGGAGTCGAAGATTTTGTGGTATTTTGTTATGCATCCATCACCGGTCTGGGGGCGGTCCTTATGCATAGAGGATGAGTGACCGCTTATGCTTCACAGTAGCTGAAGCCACATGAGACGTGATATCCTACGCATTATCTGGAGTTGGGGGCAGTGGTGTTTGCCCTCAAGATTTGGAGACATTATCTTTATGGGGTCCGTTGTATTGTTTACATGGATCACAAGAGTTTGAGATATCTGATGGACCAGTCGAATGTGGCAACGCAAGTGGCTGGACGTGGTCAAGGATTATGATTGCGAGATCCTTTACCATTCGGGTAAAGCGAATGTGGTAGTGGATGCATTGAGCCGCAAGTCGGCTGGGTCTTCGGTTGAATAGATGTGTATGAAGATATTCGTTGATTCTTCGCTTTTAGGTTTGATCAGGGTGGCTCAGGCAGAGAAAGTTCAGAAGGAGAACTAGAAACAGGAGAGGATCAGGGGCGAGATCGACAAGTTTGTCACCGACATCAAGGGGTTGACCCGATGCAGTCGGGTTTGGGTTCCAGTTTCAGGTGGGATTAGGCAGATAGTGCTGGAGGAGGCTCATAAGTCTCGTTTTTCTATACACCCGAGGGCCACCAAGAAGTATCGGGATCTGAGATTGAGTTACTGCTGGCAGTGTATGAAGAGGGAGATATCCTGGTACGTCGAGAGGTGCTTGACCTGTAGGATGGTCAAGGTCGAGCATCAGAGGCTGCATGGGAAGTTGCAGCCTTTGGAGGTTCCATGTGGAAGTGGGAACAAATCACTATGGATTTTATCACCAAGTTCCCGAAGACGAACAAGGGTTTTGATGCTATATAGGTCATCGTGGATTGATTGACCAAGAGTGCCCACTTTTTGGCCATCTGGGAGAGCTCTTCGGCTAAAAAGTTGGCCGATGTGTATGCCTGGAAGATCGTTGCTCATAATGCGGTTTCCTTCTCTATTGTTTCAGACCGAAATGTTCGGTTCACTTCCCGGTTCTGGCAGAAGTTCCACGAGGAACTAGGCACGAGGTTACATTACAGCACTGCTTATCGCCCGCAGGCCGATGGACAGAGTGAGCGGACCATCCATACCCTTGAGGATATGTTCCGGGAATGTGTCATTGATTTTGGTGGGAGTTAGGAGTCCTACCCACCTCTTGCGGATTTCTCCTACAACAACAATTATCACTCCATCATTAGTACCCCACCTTTTGAGCTCTTGTATGGTTGGAGGTATCAAACCCCGGTATGTTGGGGAGAGGTTGGTCATAGGGTCATGGGAAGGAAGGAAGTAGTTCTTCAGACCATGGAGCTTATTTATCAGATTAGGCAGAGACGACAGACCACTCAAATTCGGCATAAGAGCTATGCCTACCAGCGCCAATTATAGTTGGAGTTTCAGGTCGGCGATATAGTGCTTCTGAAGGTCTAACCCTGGAAGGGTGTGATACGCTTCAGGAAGAGGGAGAAATTAGGTCCCCGATATATTGGATCGTTCCGTGTGATTTCCAGTATAGACAGGGTGGCTTATCGATTAGATTTCCTAGCGAGCTAAGTTAGATCCACAACACTTTACATGTCTCTTAGTTGTGGAAGTACGTGTTGGACAGCGAGACAGTGATTCCTTTGGATGATATTCAGGTCGATGAGCGCCTAAATTATATTAAGAGATCGGTGGCTATTTTCGAAAGAAAGATGAAGGTCCTGCACAACAAGGAGATACATTTGGTAATGGTTCAGTGGCGGCATTGGAGAAGCTTCGAGTGGAAGTGGGAGCCGGAGGCTGAGATGAGGGAGCATTACCCTGAGTTATTCATTGCAATAGACTTCGAGGACGAAGTCTAAGTCAAGCAGGGGAGAATTATAACATCGTATTTTGAGGTACTTTCATTTTTTACCCTTAAATTGATATTCATTGCATTTTGGTCCTTATTATGTAAGACTTGTGGATGCGAGCCGCTTCTACGTGACTATTACCGGTGATTATAGCAGATATGAGTATATCTACTTAATCAAGCACAAGTCAGAAACCTTAAAAAAGTTCAAAGAATTTAAACAAGAAGTGGAGAATCAGTTGGGCAGGAAGATCAAGATGCTTCGATCGGATCGAGGAGGAGAGTACCTAAGTCTTGAATTTCACGACTACGTCAAGGAATGCGGAATCGTTTCGCAATTGATACCACCTAGGACACCGCAGTTGAATGGTGTCGCTGAGAGGCGTAATCGAACCTTGCTAGACATGGTTCATTCCATGATGAGTCGTGCTTCACTACCTATCTCATTTTAAGGGTATCCCTTAGAGACTGCCACCCATATCCTTAACTTAGTCCTTACGAAGAAGGTTGCCAAAACACCTCACGAGATGTGGACAGGGAAGGCTCCCTCGTTAACACATATTAAGGTTTGGGGTTGCGAGGCTTTCATAAGACGAGTGACTCACGAAAAGCTCGAACCTCATAGTGAACGGTGTATTTTCATCGGCTATCCGCAGAAGTCCTTTGTGTTGGATTAGTGTCTAAGTCCATAACTATTTTGGTGGGCAAGCAACTAGATAAGGATAAGGACTGAAACCCTATCTCTACACCTATATATAAACACCCCTTTGGCTCATAATTCATCCAAACCTTCCCAAGGCTTCTTAGGGACGAATTCTTATACCTCTCCTCTCTCTTTATATCTTCTCCATTTGCTCTTGGTGTTTGTAAGCCATTAGTGGAGTGACACTTGTGACTCTCAGCTTTCTAAATTCAATACAAGGAGGAATTGGATTGTTATTGCTACATAACAATCAAGGTAATATCTTAAACCTAATTATATGTTAATATCGATTTCCATATGCTGGAATTAGGGTTTATAGTCTTGGATAACTTGCATGTACAATAGAGAAACCTAGATCCGAGCATTAGGGTTTGTATGAGCACATAGGATGTTCTTATGACCAAAACCCATCAGTGGTATCAGAGCCTAGACTGGTTTCTATTGTATTGATGCTTGATCTGTTTGAAAAATTCAAATTTTTTGGTTTCTGGAGGCTGGACTCGCCGAGTCCATAGTTGAACTCGCCGAGTCCATGCAGACTCGACGAGTCCATGCTTGACTCGACGAGTCAACTCGTCAGATGGGGATATCTTCGTGATTTCTTGCTTTTTTTGCTTATGGAAAGTTGCCTTATCACATTAGATCAATATATATCCATTTTTTTGATATATATGAGTATATTCTTGATCTAATTGAAGATATTTATCAATTAATAAAATATTTGTTTCCTTATGTGATAATTGATTAATTATTTTGATTAAATTGGTAAATTGTTTTGCAAGAAATCATTAAATAAATCAAATATGGATAATTATGTGATTAATTGTTAATTTAGATTATTTGTTATTTGATCCCTATGTTATGAAATGTTTCATATTTTCCCCTTAGGTTTTATAGTTTAAATTTGAACCCAAAAGTTTTGTTGTTTTGAAATTTAAATAGTTGAAACCCTAATGTTTTGAAAAAGGTTTCAAAACTTGCCCTCAAGTTTTGGAATTTAAATTTTGATTAATAGTTTAATTTGATGTATATTTAAATTCTAAACCCTAATGTCTTGAAATGTTTCAAAACTTGCACTCAAGTTTTGGAATTTAAAAGTTGATTAAAAGTTTAATTAGGAATGTTAAATTCTAAAACTCTAGTATTGTTTTGAAAAAGTTCAAATCACACCCTTATGGTTTTATTAATTAATTAAGGTGTATAATTAAAAGAGGTTTGATAAATCCATAAAATTTTAGGTTTATAATTTAATTGAATTAAAAGTATAATTGTTAAATTTGACCTCCTAGTATTTTAAAAGTGTAAAATACACCCTATACTATATATAACATTAAAAGTCTAACATTATATATATGTATGAGTAAAAGTCAGTCTTACCGTTAGTAGGCCTCATTCATGAAGCTGGTCTATAATGGGTGTTTAAGGAAATTGCCTATAAAATGGCGATTGAATGGATATCCACTCTTACCCACCGCACTCTTGACTAGTGGAGGGTCGTTAGTCGAACGGGTAGGATAGGACAAAACCTTCCATTATAAGTATAATGAAGTACAAAAGTAACTAAATGTTTTACTAATTCCCAATCTTAGTTACTTAGGCAAAAGTGAATTGATGCAATTCCATGAAATTACACTTTGTGCCCTTGCAAAGTCGTTAGTGGAGCGTGTGTGGTTAACCGGCACACTAAATGGTTCTAAGCAAAGGTAGCAAAGGGTGACTCAATGTTTGTCATAGTTCGGTGGAGCGTGTGTGGTTTACCGGCACATCGAATAGGTGACTGTAACATGTGAGGGCACCATGTAAGTTTGCATGGTTATTCACACCCGCTTTGCGATCCTCGGCATCCCAGTCACAAACTAGAGGGGCATATCGATATTTAAACATGCCATTGAAATGTTCAATGAATCTCAAAGGATCTAGGAGTTTTTCATAGATTTAAAACTTAAATTTTCTTTTCGTTTTGATGGTGGAAATTAGTGAATCGTCATTCACTTACCTTCAAATGTTCTGCAATTAGGGTTACGGCATCCCTCTCCCGAGTTGTGGAATATTGTGTTGGGTCCTAGCCTTAGTATTTCATTTGGGTGATTTACTAAGGACTCAATCTATCAACTAACTTGAATTTGTTTTTCTCCCGTTTTTTAGATGTCAAAGTTCGACAACTATGGTCTTCCCAAACTCCGTGGAACAAGCATTCCACATGAAGATGGTATTCCACGATTCAATCGAGGAACGAGAAATCATGCTTCACTTCCTCCTCCTCCTCCTATTGTTCTCCCCAACCCACAAGATCGAAGAATTGAAAGGTTCAATATCACTAAAGCCCTATTGGAAATGAAACATGAAGATGGTAAACCCGTGTGTGCCCACGTTCTAGGAATGAAATCACACATTGATAGGTTGATAATGTTGGGTGTGTCATTCCCAGATGAGTTGGCTGTGAATTGGGTTTTGCAGTCACTTCCTGAATCATATAATGAGTTCAAAAGAAAGTATTATATGATGGATCATGACAACAACCTCATTGACCTAACTTACATGCTCATTGCTGCTGAATCAAAAATGATTTGGCGAAGCAATGGAGCGTATTTGTTGGGAAAGTCAACCGACCATGCTTCCGAGGACGTTCTAGGAGAACCAACCTGCGTTTGCTGCCAAAAGAAAGGGCATTGGATACAAGTCTGGCCAAAGATCCTGAAGAGTCCAGAAGATGGGAGAGTCAAGGAGTATGGCTACGCTTCAGGTAATATCCACTATCTAACTCCGTTAAGTTCCTATTCATTGATTCTTAATACATGATGTGATAAGATTGCATTTGAATGTTTTGCAGGATCGGTGAAAAGAAAGGAAGCTTGGTGAAAGAGCAATATGAATCTAATCACAAGGAATGGATCTTGGTCGCATGGACTTGAAGATTAGATTTTGAGCTTAGATAGTTATGATAGAGTTGTTAGAAATTTTCCTTTTCAAATACATAATTTTCAATGGATTTTGCATTGTAAGGAAAAATGTTTTCCGCTGCTTTTATAAATAAAATAAATTTTCGTTTGACTTATTTATTTATTTGTTTATTTTCTTGCAATGAAATCGTTATGAAAATTGGTGTTTGCATATTTCTACAACAAATGGATATGATTCTTATTTATGGTGTTTATGGAAAAGTCGAGAATTTACCAAATAGGGAGAGTTTCTCATCGCCCAAGTTTCAATTGGACAGAAATTTGGAATCATGCAACTTGGTTGCACGAAGAATGAGAAATTTCATATTTGGAAATTAGACTAATTCATTGACAAAGTGTCAAGTGAAGGACTAGGAGATCGAGTACACAAAGTCGTGTGTTGGTCAAAGTCCACCATAAGAGTAACAAGATATTCGTCATGGTTTACTAAAAGTTCAGTAAATATGATTATACTTATAAGATTAAGTGTAATTCGGAATTGATTAAAAAGGTTTAAATCAATAGCAAAACGAATAAGAAGAATCATGTAGGCAGAAAGATAAAAGTTTCTCCATTCTAAGAAGAAGGGAGAGTAGCTTTTATGCTTTATGATAGGTCTTAATGATTAAGAACCATATCTCAATTGATCCTCTAAGTGAGTCTTAGTACAAATGTATGTCTAAGAAGAGGAATCAAGAATTGAAGAAATGGTTAAATCAAAAAGTCAATCATACTTCGTTCCAATAACAAGTCTTAAAGTTAAGATTGTGGCAATAAGTGACAAGTATTAAGAAGGTTTTTAACATTCATCAAATGTGGAAAGTTGTGATGTCTTGGATAAGACAAAGACCAACTAGGACCATTTTATGAAGTGTTATGTTTTGATAAAAAAAACTACACTAACTCTTGAATCTTTGTTTGTTAAGAAATGGTTATTAACAAAAGAATCGTATATGTCAAGGAGTCAGTGGGAGTCTTAATGGTCTTGAAAGGATTCAAGAACAAATCAAATAAACCTTATCGATCATCACTAGCACACGAGTTGAGGTTTACAACCCATCGTGTTGACATTATTTTGTTTCTGTGCTGTTCCAATTGAGTTAATTATGAATGTGAGTTCTATGAGTTCTCATTTTGAACGCATAAAAGGCAAAGCACCTTAATCAATGTAAGGTACATTGATAGGAAAGGGTGAGCTGCTTAACTACTTGGAAGACATGGTGGGCAGCTGTGCTACCATAAGGCAAGAAATCAAGATTAAGAAAGTTCGGTCCATATGAGTTTGAATTTGTCGTAAACTTTGGTTTTAACAAATTCACATGGATAGGAACACATACACCGTTTAAATCTAAGTGTCATAAGATTTCCTCCTTCATGAAAATGATTTTGAAGAAATGCTTTCACTAAGAAAGATTTTAAGAAGATAGTGATTGTAAAATTGCATTCTCGAATTCGATTATGGTTACGGTATCCCTTTCCATAATTTGAATTGTGAAGTTTGGCAATTAGTCTTAAGTGTTTAGACACACATATGAACTATCGAAGGCAAAGGTGTATAAGTTCAAGAAGCCTTGATAAAAGATTATCAAAGCACTAAGTATTAGAAACATGAACTTAAGAAATTCAATAAGCATTGTTTTTCTGAAAGTTAAGATGTTTATGAATACATGTCGAAGCTAGTGGGAACATAAGTGTTATGTTTTATAATAATCATCATGATAGTGAGAGCATAAATGTTATGATTGTATGATTATTAAGGCACGTATTGCAAGTTGGCAATATTAATTATAGAAAACAAGAGTTATACCTTGCAAAGTAGTAAGGGTTATAAAGTTGTTTTGCTATAATTAAGGGAGAGAATATTATGCTTCATTTCAAATCTAAAGGCTTATGTTGAGAAATGTTAATAAATTTAGTCAAAGGTACATAGTGTGTTCTTAAAATTTCGATTATGATTACGACATTCCTCTTCACAATTCGAATTTTGAGAACATTGCAAATAAAACATTATGCGTCGTATCCCATACACTTCGGGTATAGGATCGATTGCAAATGCTTTAATTTTTGACCATTCAAAAATTTTCCAAATGTCTAGCACATTTAGAGGGAAAAAGGACTAGAATCGGTTTTGACTAAAATAATTAAACAACTATCAAAGGACAATCCAAAGTTCGACGAGGATTGGTCGCTTGTGAGTAGTAGGAAGTATAGTATTGGAAAATATGGAAATGTTTCCATATTGGATGGACCATATCGACATTATTATGAATAGATAAGATTCTATTAAGAATGAGTTGTCATATGGAAAATATGGAAGCGTGTCCATATTGGAAATTGAATATTAAAAAATCTATGACTAGATTAGAAACGATTATGCAAAAGGATGTTCAAAGGAATGTACTTTGAGTGAGAGACATCATATCTAAGGAATTGTCTTGTAACAATCTCCGATAGAGGACTTTGTAATATCATTGGCAATAGTCTTTGTGACTTTGGTGCAGTGACATTACGAAAGGATCGTTGCATAGAATGTTAGAGTCTAGCATATTCTATAAGTAGCAAGGATTTGATATTCTTTCACTTATGGAAAAAGGATTTGGGGTTGTGAAATGAGAATGATTGGAAATGTGCTCAATTTGGTCTATTTCACAAAGTAAGAACCATAGGAAAACATTGTGTGCATGCTAAGAGCATGGGACAAGTGTAATAATTCAAGTAAGAAGTTGATTACCCAAAACGACAAATAATGAGTAATCGATATGGTGATAAATAGAAGGTGTTTTATTTATACTCAAAGGTTTGGGGCCATATGGGATTAGTATTATTCTTGTGTTTCACATTTGCATGTTTTGACTTCTTGAATAATTTAATTGGTTGAGAACAGTCAAATTATTCGAACGGGCGACAGTCGTTCATATGTTGGAAGTAGGTATGAATAAACACTGTCATGAATTGGTGTGTGGATTGTCTAAAGAGTATTAGACATAAGCAAATGTTTGCTGCAACGTTCATGAGTGCTTATGAATATGATTTGAGCATTGGATTAAACCCACGCTCACTTGGATCACTCCATGAATTGTATCACGAGTGATTGGTGAGACGATAACATCTTATATTCTTGAAACCGAGATGTGTGAGTTGTATCTTGCAAATCGGTTGCACATTGATAATATGTAAACGCACTAGTAACTTGGTGTTATAAAACATATTGTTGTGTGTAATTCGGTGGGTGAGTGCAAGCAAGCATTGTATCAAAGTTTATTCGTTCCTTTTATTCAAAGTAGGATAAAAGCGATATCTTTGGGCCCCTCAATGATTTAGTGATGACAAACGTAAATGCTCGGCCGGGCTAGGGCTAATTTGATTTGTTCAATTAGTCAGTCGTCATAAATCGGGAATCAAGATATAGTACAAAGAGAATGATTTGAAATCATATCTCATATGATATCTAGAATGGAGGAATATATGATCCCTTATCTAAGGACACGCGTATCTGATAGGATCAGAGTTGACAGCGGCTTTGGAAAGCTACGATTGCAGATCAGGATCTGAAGTCATACGCATAATAGTTATTAGACTTATCCAAGTGGGAGACTATTGGATTAGTGTCTAAGTCCATAACTATTTTGGTATGTACTTGACCCGATGGTGCATGGTCCTTTTGGGTTGCCTTCACCAAAGCAACTTGATTGGAGAAATAAATAGAGAGAAAGGTTATTATGGTTTATTAATATGTTATAAGAATAATATATTAAAGAAGAAATCATATTTTTTTAACTAATATTGGTCAATAATTAATTAAGAATTAATTTTGTGATCAAATGTAATTAATTAAACTAGAGGGGCTGAATTGTAATTATGTGATAGTTACAAAATAGGGTAAGGATTATCCTAAGGATAGGTTGGAAGAATTTAAGGTGATGAGGCCTTAGAATTCGTCCATGATAAGGATTCAAGGCTTATCTTATGGGTTGCTTGGTGGGCAAGTAACTAGATAAGGATAAGGACTGAAACCCTATCTCTACACCTATATATAAACACCCCTTTGGCTCATAATTCGTCCAAACCTTCCCAAGGCTTCTTAGGTACGAATTCTTATACCTCTCCTCTCTCTTTATATCTTCTCCATTTGCTCTTGGTGTTTGTAAGCCATTAGAGGAGTGACACTTGTGACTCTCAGCTTTCTAAAGTCAATACAAGGAGGAATTGGATTGTTATTGCTACATAACAATCAAGGTAATATCTTAAACCTAATTATATGTTAATATCGATTTCCATATGCTGGAATTAGGGTTTATAGTCTTGGATAACTTGCATGTACAATAGAGAAACCTAGATCCGAGCATTAGGGTTTGTATGAGCACATAGGATGTTCTTATGACCAAAACCCATCACTTTGGATATCTTTTCTATAGAATGAGTGACAATGTTGTCTTCGTTGCGAGGAGAGGGGTATTCCGAGAGCGAGAACTCATAAGCCAAGGGGACAGTGGGAGGCAAATCGATATTGAAGAGATTCAAGAGTCGAGCGATGAAGGAACCTCTAATGTTGACGTTCAACCCGAGGAGGAAACTCCAGTTGAACTGATTGATGAGTCCTTACCTCTTAGACATTCCGAAAGAGTTAGGGTTCAGCCCTAGTTTTATGGTTTTCAAATTACTAAGGAAGGGGATACGTATATTAGTGATAGTACACTAATAAATTTGGATGAACCTAACAACTATAAGGAAGCCATGGCAGGCCCGGAGTCTGCATAGTGGAAAGAGGCGATGGACAGCGAGATTCGGTCCATGTATGATAACCAAGTTTAGAGCTTGGTTAATCATGTGCCAGGTAGTAAGACGGTCGGGTGCAAGTGGATCTTCAAGAAGAAGACCAACATGGATGGGAATGTGCACACATATAAGGCGCGATTGGTCGCAAAGGGTTTCACTCAAACTCCCGAAGTTGACTATGATGAAACCTTCTCACCGGTTATGAAGATAAAGTCTTTTAGGGTGATGCTCGCCATTGCTGCATTTCATGATTATGAAATATGGAAAATGGATGTCAAAACCGCTTTCCTTAATGGGAAGTTGACTGAGGATGTTTACAGGGCTCAGCCAAAGGGTTTTGTCAATGCAAATCATCCGAATAGAGTGTGTAAGCTTGAGAAGTTCATTTATGGACTTAAGCAAGCGTATCGCAAATGGAATCTTTGTTTCGATGAGAAAGTCAAAGAATTTGGTTTTCTACGAAGCGAGGATGAATCATGTGTATATTTCAAAGCCAGTGGGAGTATAGTAAGCTTCCTCGTATTGTATGTCGATGACATATTACTCATAGGAAATGACATCCCGACACCGCACGAGGTTAAGTCCTGGCTCAGGAAGTGCTTCCCTATGAAGGACCTCGGAGAGGCCTCCTATATTTTGGGATTACGGATAGCAAGAGATAGAAGTAAGAGACTAATAGGATTTAGTCAGAACACTTACTTGGACAAGGTATTGAGACGTTTTAGTATGGAGAATTCAAAGAAGGGAGAGTTACCAATCAAAGTAATGCCAAGTTGAGTAAGACTCAAAGTCCGAGTACCGAAGTCGAGATAGCAGAGATGAGCCGAGTACCTTACGCTTCTGCATTTGGCTCGATCATGTATACTTTGACTTGTACTCGCCCTGATGTGGCCTTTGCTTTGAGCATGGTCAGCATA
The DNA here is from genome assembly GCF_051521515.1 of Lactuca serriola. Taxonomy (NCBI): domain Eukaryota; kingdom Viridiplantae; phylum Streptophyta; class Magnoliopsida; order Asterales; family Asteraceae; genus Lactuca; species Lactuca serriola. The sequence goes on along the minus strand of NC_136413.1, from coordinate 91,269,286 downwards.
TATCAAGGGAACCCTGACAAAGCACATTGGACCGCATTTAAGAATATTCTTAAGTACCTTCGGAGGACCAAGGAATGGTTTCTATTCCTCGGTGGGAGTGATAACTTAGAGGTGCTAGGGTACAGTGAAGCTAGTTTTCAGACCGACAGGGACAACTATCGTTCGCATTCGAGCTAGGTCTTTACCTTTAATGTAGGAGCAGTGACTTGGAAAAGTTCCAAGCAAGAGACTATAGCTGATTCAACGTGCGAATCAGAGTACATTGCAGCGAGCGAATCATCAAAAGAGGCAATATGGTTGAAGAAGTTCATTGGAGACCTTGGAGTTGTGCCGGCCATACATGAGCCTATGGAAATTTTCTGTGATAATAAAGGAGCGGTTACCTTGACCAAGGAACCAAGGGATCACGGCAGATCTCGACATATCGATAAAAAATATCACTTTATTCGACATCGGGTGGAAGAAGGACTCCTCGTAGTAAAGAGGGTATCGTCAGAGGATAACCCAGCAGATCTGCTTACGAAGGGACTGAGCAGGGTTAAGCACTTGCAACACACTAGGAGCATCGGGCTGAAGGACGATATTAGTTTAGATTAGATAGTTTAGAAACGTGTATTAGATAAATTGTAATTAATATTTGATGATTAAATAAAAGAGTATTATTTATTAGTAATGTTACTGTCTTATGTTAATCGTTTACCTATTGTTTCAATTTGCATGTTTTGACGTCCTGAATAATAAGATTATTCAAACGGTCCACAATCATTCATATGTTGGAAGTAGGTATGAACGAAGACTGTCATGAATTGGTGTGTAGATTGTCTAAAGTGTATTAGACATAGCAAAAGTTTGCTACAACGTTCATTAGTGCTTATGAGTTTGATTTGATCATTGGAATAAACCCACGCTTGCTGGAATCACTTCATGGAATTCATCACGAGTGATTGCAAGATGATAATATCATATGGTCTTAAAACCTAGATATATGGTTTATTGTTTGCTAATTGGTTGTGCATTGATAATGCGTAAATGCATCAGTAACTTGATGTTATAAAACACATTGTTGTGTATGATTTAATTAATGAATAGTAAATGCATATAAGTCGAAGTTTATCTGTTCCTTTTATCCTAAGAGGGTAAAAGCGATATTAGGGCTCCTCGATGATTTGGTTTGACTTATGTGACGGGCCCGGTTAGGACTGAATTGATGTGTTCAATTAAGTTCTATGTCAAACGAATCTGAGATCGAGAAACAAATTGTTGGGCAATAAGTATGACTATGCTCCATGTGATTGTCCACACGATATCTAAAACAGAGGATTATACGATCCCTTATCTAAAGGACAGGTTACTGATAAGATCAGAATTCGACAATGTCTTTGAGAGCTACGATCTAATCAGATTGTACTTGCATTTATGGTTACTAGACTTATCCAAGTGGGAGACTGTTGGATTAGTGTATAAGCCCGTAACCATATTTGGTAAGTACTTGACCCAGTTGTGCATGGTCCTTTTGGGTTGCCATCACCAAAAGCAACTTGACTGGAGAAATAATAGAGAAAGAGATTATTATGGTTTATTAATATATATTATAAGAATAATATATTAATAGAGAAATCACATTTGTTTAGTTAACATTGGTCAAGAATTAATTAATAATTAATTTTGTGATCAAAAGAAGTTAACTGAACTAGGGATATTGAACTGTAATTGTGTGATACTTGCAAAGTAGGGCAAAGGATGCCCTATATGATAGGGTGGACGAATTCAAGGGGATAAATCCTTAGAAGTCGTCCATGATAAGGTTTCTAGGGTTATCCTTTGGACTGCTTGGTGGGAAAGTAATCAAATAAGGATAAGGACTGAAACCCTAGTTCCTACACCTATATAAAGACCCTTTGGCATAAGAAAATCGGCCACTTGATCCTAGAAGTTCCTAGAACTGTTTTTTCCTCTCCTCTCTCTCTCTCTCTCTCTCTCTCTTGCTTCTTCAATTGCTCTTGGTGTTTGTGATCCATTAGAGGTACTACACTTGTGGTACTTGCTTTCAAAGACAAGAAGATTCAAGATACAACTTGTTATTACAACATAACAACAAGAGGTATGTAATTCATTCTCCTTCATAATTTCCGAAATTACCTAGGAGCATGTTAGGTTTCTTTTGTGTTCATAATGTTGTATAACGAATAGTGAAAACATAGATCCTATCTAGGGCTGCATGCACACATAGGATTGTTTGTATAAAACCCATCAAGTATGAGATAGATTTGCATGATTATATGCTAGTTGCCAATATGCTTAGACTGGTAGATTTGTATGACTACCTGTTATTCTGTCTGCATGATTATTTGTATGTTGCTTCTGTTTATTATATGTTATATGTCGACATATTATGTTGGGTTGAGGTTGTATTGATTTGTGCTGTAGCCAACAAACTAAGGACGAGAGCATTCTAGATATGAGTTGAGGGCCGTTTGGCATGCCAGACTCATACTGAGGGATCAGGAGCATTCCATATATGATATGAGGGTCGGTTGGCATACCATATTCGTACTGAGGGCTTGAGGATATTCCACTCCGATGACCGAGTGCACCCATTGTATATTGGCATTCCAACCTGGGGTATTCCATCCTGGGGATGATTGGACTCAGAGGTTGATTGGGCCTAGGGTATTCCAAGTCGATGGTTGATTAGACCCGACATGTTGTATATGTTATATGTTCGTGTGTTGGTACTTTGGGGGAACTCGCTAAGCTTTGGCTTATGGTTTTTAGCAGTTGTTTCAGGTACTTCGGATGATCGTGGGAAGGCGAAGGCGTGACCATACACATCCTCTGTTAATGACTTATGATTTTGGGATACTCTGATATGGACAAACAATTTAGAAACAATGAATTTGTAAACATTTTATGACTATGGGTTATTTTTAAAAGTTTAAATTCGTTGTGATTTTTGGGATGTTACAACCACCACACTCTTCCATCTCCACCACTAGGGATGTGCTTCAGGCCGGAACCGACCCGAACCCAAATAGGCCGAAACTTGAATTAGATGAAAAGTAAGAACCGAAACCCGGACCGATTATACTAATACGGGATCGGTTCGGATCAGGTAAATACAGGTTTCAATTCGGTTATTAACCCAAAAGGACCAAAATAACCCAAATAAACATTTACACTATGTTTTTGAACTGAATAACCCAAATAAACCGAAATGGCACAAATAACCCTAGTAAAGAAATTCTATATTTAGTTCAATTTTTTTTAATTAATATTTTTTTCCTGAATTAGATATAGTATTTCCTTGTTTGGGTTATTCGGCCCATTTCGTTTTATTTAGGTTATTCGGGTCATTTCAGTTTATTTGGGTTATTCGGCTCAGTGACTATTCATTTTCTGGGTCAGTATTTTTGGCCCAATTAAACCTTTATCTGGGTAACCCATACCGAATAACCCGAAACTCGAATTTGGGAAAAAATAGATACCTGAGAATCGACCCAAATAACTTATTTGGTCATAATTCTGGTCGTTCCGGTCTGAGTTTCAGTTTCAGTTCGGGTATTCGGTCCAAATGCACATCCCTATCCACCACCCTCACCTTCATATTTTCTGGTAGCTCACCCTAATGTCGGCGTTGCTAATTACCACACATCATCATCGATACCTCACACATCACCATCTGATCTTCGCTTCGTTTGTGAGACTCATACCGTGAAGCTTGCTTCACATCACCACTGTGAAAAATCATCGCCGCCTAGCCGTCGTCTACTCCACCATAAAAAAATCTAGTCGATGCAATCCCCTGCTTGCTCCTTCTTCCACCATGAACCACCCAAAAACTCATTGGGTTCACTTTGATTTGTACCATTCTACCTTTATTTCTCTCCTTTCTTCCTTAATTTCATGAGCAAACCCCTAATTCTTTTGTTCGAATTCACTCAATAATATCATGTATTCACTGAAATTTTGGGTTGTCGAAATCCTTTTTTTTCCACAACTCAATCACTTCAGTTCTTCATCGTTGTCACTTATCTAGTGATTAAAAGTCTCAAATGGTTTTTTGGGTGAGAGAAAGGAGGGAACGATGGACTCTTATTGGCTTCGTGCTTTGCTTTGGCCTTTCGAGAATCACTGAAACTCTAACTATAGCGGTTGAAAATGGTTCGATCATCTTGTGGCTGAGCAAAGGGGATCCAAACGATGGGTTGGGGATGCCAAAGATGTGGTGTGTGCAGAGATGTTACATATAGGGGTGAGTATTTGGACATGTGGACCGGACCAGACTAGATCGCTTTTTTGGACCTCCGGGCCGGTTTTCGGTTCTAGGATTTGAGCAAAATCGGTCCGGTAGGTAAAATTGGTTTTAGACCAACTTATTAAAAAAAAATGTATTCTATGAAAATTTTTAAACAAACATATCTCATTCGTTTTAAGTCGGATTGACATGCAGTTTCTTCCAACGTGTAGTTTAGAGTTTGTAGATTGTTTTAGACTATAATTTTATTGTTTTTGGTGTTACATTCGATGAGTTACAATCCTTCAAAGATGAGAAGTCAAAGCTGAAATATTTCAGCTTTTCAACAAGAAATTTAAAGTTTTGTATTCTGTGAAATTCTTTAAAAAACATATCTCATTCGTTTTAAGTCGGATTGACATGCAATTCTCTCTAACGTGTAATTTAGTGTTTGTAGATGATTTTAGACTATATTTTTGTTGTTTTTGATGTTATATTCGATGAGTTACAATCGTTTTAAGCCGGATTGACATGCGGTTTTTCAACAAGAAATTTAAACTTTTGTAAAATGTGAAATTCTTTAAACAAACATATCACATTCGTTTTAAGCCGGATTGACATGCGGTTTTTTCCAACGTGTAATTTAGAGTTTGTAGATGATTTTAGACTATAATTTTGTTGTTTTTTGTGTTATATTCGATGAGTTACAATCCTTCAAAGATGAGATATCAAAGCTGAAATATTTCAACTTTTCAACAAGAAATTTAAACTTTTGTATTTTGTGAAATTCTTTAAACAAGAATATCTCATTCGTTTTTAGTCGGATTGACATGTGGTTTTTCCAACCTATAATTTAGAATTTGTAGATGATTTTAGACTATAATTTTGTTGTTTTTGATATTATATTCGATGAGTTACAATACTTCAAAAATGAGATATCAAAGCTTAAACATGTCAGATTTTCAGCAAGAAATTTAAATTTTTGTGTTCTGTGAAATTCTTAAACAAGCATAACTTATTTGTTTTAAGTCGAATTAACATGTGGTTTTTTCCAAAATATAACTTAGATTTTGTATAGGGCGGAGCCAGAATTTTAGAATAAGGGGGTGTAACAGCTCAATTTGCACGTCCAAAAATTCCGTTTTTAAAAATTACTTTAATTAAAACATTCGTAGGAAAAACATTGACAAATCAAAACATATCATAAAACTATGTATAATGTCTGAAAATGCAAATCATAAAATAGTGATAATGTCAGAGTACAATCCCAAGGAAACTCATAGTGTGGAATTTGGGGTGTGTTTATGATGTGTAGCTACCACGCCGGCTCCTCCACCTTCGTTGAAGAGGTACCTGAAACACAACTGAAAACTGTAAGCACAAAACTTAGTGAGCTCCCTCATCGTACCACATACCATAAAATCACATATCATGTATATATTGTCAAACATATATGGGTGCCCGACCTAACCCTTCGGCCCTGTCGACCGGATAATGCCTAGCATATCTGGGTGTTGGCCTCCCCTTCGGTCCTGTCGACCGCATACTGCCTAGTATATCTGGGTGCTGGCCTCCCCTTCGGTCCTGTCGACCAGATATCAGGGACTATTTCACCCCTCTACTACTACCACATAACATGTATCACATAATCATATTCTATCTAGTATGACTGGGTATGACTACCCCTCTTTGGCCCTATCGACCAGAAATCTTGGGGACTATCTCCCCTACTGCTACTAGCATATAACATCATATCATACTAGCACATAACATATCAGGTAGTAGCAAACCTAGATGAATATCACAAAGACAATCTTCTAATATACAACTCCTACTTGTGGGCCGACATTGTGGCCGTGGACCCACTGCTACTGGAAGGTAACTCACCTCGTAAGGCTGACTGCTGAAAAACTGCTCAACAACTGACTGACTGCTACTCTGGTTACCCTCCGGCTATAATCCCACAAAACACTCAGTTAGAATCTGATATCTACTCTTAGGGTAAAATGACTATTTTACCCCTAACCAAGTCCAAGTCAAAGTCAACTTCCAGTTGACCCGACTCGTCGAGTTGGGCCGCCAACTCGTCGAGTCCCTAACTTTTTACCCGTCCTTATCCACGACTCTACTCGTCGAGTTTAGCAACGAATCGACAAGTTCCCCCTTCTTTATGAACATCGAATGAATCTTCATCCGACTCGCCGAGTCGTATGAACAACTCATCGAGTTCACCTTCATCTGATAAACAAGTCCTGTCCTCGACTCGTCGAGTTGCATGAACAACTCATCGAGTTCATCTTCAACTATAAGGAGATTGCCTTGGACTCGCCGAGTCCGTTATTGCACTCGTCGAGTCCCATGAACTCCAGATCTAAGGCTAAGTCCAATACGTTGGGTCACTCCCTTGGACCCTCTAAAAACCCTTCTAGAGCTCAAATGGGTTCCTTCAAACCTTAACAGAAAAGGGGAGTTTTGCCTCGGACTCGTTGAGTCCCAAGAACGACTCGTCGAGTCGGGCATGTCCAAGTCTCATTCTCGATTTCCAGCGTACAACTCTTGACCAAAAGGTAGATCTAAGCTCCTTCAATCGTTCTAGCACGTAAAGTTACAAACTTTACGTGCATGCATGGGACTTTGAGCTCAAAAGGTCAAAAAAATAAGCTCTTATGATGCATGGGACCTTAGATGGGTGCAAAAACAACCCCTAACTGCCTTGTGACTCCCTTAATGGCTTGATTATGAAGTCTCAACCCCCAACCATGCTTGCAATCATGGTTGGTCACCAAAAATGGCTTATAAAAGCCCTAAATCTCCCCAAAAGGGATCTAACAAATGAAAGAGAAAGGTTACAACTTTATACCTCCAATGAACTGTGGAAGATGCACAAACTCGGGTTCCCTTGGTCTTTACTTGTTTCCTCAAGCCTTTCCCTTCCTCCTTATGGTCACAACTAGCAAGATCCACCAAAAATGCCTTAGTTCTTCTCAAAAACGGCTAGGGTTTGCTTAAGGGGAGTTATGGAAGCATTGGGGGACGAAAGGGATGCTGAACAAGTGGTTTAAAGAGGATGCAAACCCTCATCTAGGGTTTTGTCCGGACAACGCCTACTCGCCGAGTCCGGACGCGGACTTGTCGAGTAGGTCATTAAACTTCTGTGTCCAATACACTCCGACTCGACGAGTTGGACATCAACTCGCCGAGTCCAAGGCCAAAATGCAAGATACTAGAATAAAATACATACTAGGAACCAGGTGCTACAGGGGGACTTACATTGAATAAAATATTAAACACTACTCTTAAGATTAAATGCATTCTCCAAAATCACGAATCAAAGAATTTTATTTTTATCTCTCTTAAATCCGACATTTCAATTTTTTTCAATGAGGTTCAATATTGATTAACTTTTCCATAATACTATTTTTTTTGAGGTTGTTGACTTGTATTATTCACATATTCCTTGATAATACCACAAACGAGATACAACTATTGGTTATAAACGTCTTCTTTTCATTTGTAAGAAGATCAATTACTTTTTTTTACTTATGATTTGTCGTGTGATTATTCAAAAACAAATTAACAATCTTAATAATATTAGTTATTGTAAATCACACACACACAAAAAAAAATAAATAAATAAATACATATATAATACAATTAAAAATTACTTTGCTGCCAAAATATGTTTAATTGGAACTTGGGGTAAGTGGGTAAAATAAAAAATGCTTGGAATTATGAACACAATTAACTTGGATGATAGGAACTCTAGACTTTAACTCCATATGAGATATGGTTATTGGGCTTTATTTCTTTTATGCTAATTATATAATGTGGGGTAGTATTTTGAAAATGTTGGGGGAGGCCACACGCTGGCAAGCCACCCCATTAGCTCCGTCATTGAGTTTGTAAATGAGTTTAGACTATAATTTTGTTGTTTTTGGTGTTATATTCAGTGAGTTACAATTCTTAAAACAAGTAGTATAAAGTATAATCAATCAAAATTTGACGGTCCAAATGACACAAGAAACGAAAACATATTCATTTTTACGAGTTGTACCGTGTCAAATTCAAAAAAGTATTCATTTTAACGAGTTGTAAAGTATCAAACCCAACAACATATTCGTTTTAACGAGCTGTATCAAATCCAGAAAATATGTTTTAACAAGTTGTACCATATACATGTAAAGTTGTATCGGTCCAAATATGTCCAAGTACTGGAAAATCCGGACATGGACCTGGACCTAGTAAGTTTCATCCGGTCCGGTCCACGGTCCGCAATATGTTCCGAAACCGGCCCGATCCGGTCCAAATGCTCATCCCTAGTTAAATATTTGTGTATACGTATGTATGAGAGAGAGAGGTTGGGGTGTAATTTTTTTAAATAATAAAGTATTAAAAAAATATAAAAAAATAAAAAAAATTTAAAAGGGCAAAATCATTTTTTTGGATTTTTGACCAAGACTATAAAAATTTCTTAATTTTTGGACAAAAGTACAATTTTTTTAATTTTAAACATTTCATGGAAGTTGCATATTTTTTTAGACCTGCAGTTCTTACGAAACCATAAGGACCGATTTGTCTATATGATTATCTTCCTTTTTAAACTTGCTTGCTCCTAAAGTTTAGATTTCTATTTAAGTCCTCAATAAAATAATGAAACTGTTGGCCATTCTTCCCGCTTTGAATCTCTAATCGATTTCTTTATTTCTCTATAAGATGGGGGATATATTGGCCGGCGACGGCGAGGTACCGAAGCTTCCGATTCCCGGCAAACGAAACATACTAATTACCAGTGCTCTTCCTTACGTCAACAACGTTCCTCACCTTGGGAATATCATCGGCTGTAAGTACAGTTGCAGGTGTCGGCTGTTTAACTGTAAAATTATGATCGGTTAATACTTAATTGTCAATTGCATTTCTTGTTAATACCTAGGTGTGTTGAGTGCCGATGTGTTTGCTCGATATTGTCGACTGAGGGGGTATAACGCTATATACATTTGCGGAACTGATGAATATGGAACAGCAACTGAGACCAAAGCTTTGCAAGAAAATTGCACCCCCAAAGAAATATGCGATAGGTAATTACGTTTCTATGTTTCGTGTTATCTGAATTTTGTAATCAATTTTCACGAAACGATCTCAGTTTGAATGTAACGTTACAAGGTTTTGTGACGAACAGTTGATTTTGGATTCTAAAATTCTAGTTCTACTATAAAAACATCGATTCTTCTTCTTATCGTTTTATTTTCCTTTCTAGATATCATGCGATTCACAGGGATGTCTATAATTGGTTTAACATAAGTTTTGATGAATTTGGACGAACTTCAACCCCACAACAAACCGAAGTTTGTCAAGCAATCTTTAAAAAGTTAATGGAGAACAAATGCCTTTCTGAGAACACAATGCAGCAGGTATACACATACATTTTTGTTTGTATTCAACTTGTTCCAAACTGATAGAAACCCTGGCAATCTTTCTGCAATATTTTTTGTTCTATAATGTGGAGATATATTATATATACTAAGTTATGTATATATTTTACACTGCAGCTTTACTGCGATATATGTCAGAAATTTTTAGCTGACCGACTTGTTGAAGGTACCTGCCCTAACAAAACATGCAATTATGACTCTGCCCGAGGAGATCAATGTGAAAGTTGCAGTAAACTGTTGAATCCAACAGAACTCATTAATCCAAGATGCAAGGTAAATTGCTCCCTTATATGAACAAGAAAACAAGTGCTAAGTTTCATGTAGTGAATAAATCAAAACAAAATGTATGTATCCTCATCCTTCTGTACATATTTTGCTTTTTATGACTCCAAATTTGGTCTGCAAATAGGTCTGTGTATCCAGTCCTTGTATCCGTGACACAAATCACTTGTTTCTTGAGCTTCCATTGTTGGAGGGTAAACTTGAAGAGTACATCAAAAAAATGTCAGTGTCTGGATCATGGAGTCAGAATGCTATTCAAGCAACAAATGCATGGCTTAAAACAGGATTAAAGCAACGATGTATTACTAGGGATTTGAAGTGGGGGGTTCCTGTTCCTCATGAGAGATTCAATGACAAAGTGAGTGAAATGAGTTGTTTCTCTCTCTCTCTCTCTCTATTATAAAGTCAAAATGAAAACTCCATCTTATGTCTCACATAGAAGTGTATAGTTTTACAAATTGTTCTACTGTGTGTAATGTTTAGGTTTTCTATGTTTGGTTTGATGCACCAATTGGGTATGTCTCAATCACTTCATGTTACACACCTGAGTGGGAGAAGTGGTGGAAGAATCCTGAAAATGTGGAGTTGTATCAGTTTATGGGAAAAGATAATGTACCCTTTCATACTGTAAGTGCTTTTTCTTCAAGCTTTTAGATCTTATGATGATGTATATCGTAGATATTTTTTCGTCATTAAGTTTGAAAACAATTCTTTCAGGTAATGTTCCCTTCTACACTTCTTGGAACTTCTGAGAACTGGACTTTGATGAAGACTATCAGTGTTACAGAGTATCTAAACTATGAAGGAGGTTTGTTCTATGCTTCTATTCAACCCCACAAGCTATGCTTTTCATAATGAAACATTTTAAATCCCATTTCTTGTTTTTTCTTTTTTCTTTTTAAGTTTTGGGGTATCATGTGTAGGTAAGTTTTCAAAGAGCAAGGGTGTAGGAGTCTTTGGTAATGATGCACAGGATACAAATATTCCAGTAGAAGTGTGGCGATACTATCTGCTAACTAATAGACCAGAGGTATAACTTTTAATTAGTGTATCATTAAAAATGTGATCTCTCACTTTTTCTTTTTTCCTTCTTTTGTTCTCTTTCATTCATTATTAGGTATCAGACACATTATTCACATGGACAGATCTTCAAGCAAAGCTAAACACTGAGTTGCTAAATAATTTAGGCAATTTCATTAACCGTGTCTTGAGCTTCATTGCTAAAGATCCAGGTTAGTAATTAACCCCAGTTTAACCTAAATTAATGGGATTAAGAATTTAAGGATGCAGTTATTATTTTCTACTTTCTTTTTGTCAATTCATGCCCTAAACCCTAAACTCTAAACCCTAAATGCTAGGTTCTAGAGTTGTGTAAGACTAGCAGACTACCCTTTCTTTTTTCTTGCACTACTATCTTATCTTTTTTACTTGAAAGTGGTATGAAGTTATTAGTGTACATGAGGAATATTTTCATATCATGTTGAAGATTATTGGTGTTTTTTTTTAATTCAATCTGAAAAGTATCCTGCTACAATTCCATTGACAGATTCAAGAGCTGGTAGAGGTTCAGGATACAATTCCATAATTCCAGATGCTCCAGGTGCTGAGACACATCTGTTATCAAAGACACTAGGAGACAAAATTGGTACTTATGTTGAACAATATGTTGAGGCCATGGAGAAGGTAATTCTTGACACAAGAACATTCTAGATATTCTGAAATGAGTCCTCATTGGAATATGTATGTATTTTACAAATTGACATATAGGTCAAGCTAAAGCAAGGATTGAAAATTGCAATGAGTATATCTGGTGAGGGCAACGCGTATCTACAAGTAAGTCTACCAAAAAAAAGGGACAACCAAACATGGTAATGGAATGTAACAATCCATTCCGTTACATTGTTGTGATTCCATTCCATCGTACCAAATACATTGTAGTTCAGACGTTGGTTAAGCATGCATGAGAATGGGTTTATTTATTAACTTGATGTAGGAAAGTAAATTCTGGAGGCTTTACAGAGAAGACCTACCTTCATGTTCCATAGTCATGAAAACTTCAGTGGGAGTAGTTTATCTTCTTGCTTGCCTGTTAGAGCCTTTTATGCCATCATTTTCCATCCAGGTAAATCATTTTAAACTTTTTTTTTTCTGGAATGGAAAATTACATTCTTACCCTTACAAATATCCTTCCAATTTGTCTGCTACAGGTACTGAAGCAGCTTTCTTTGCCCCACCAACTTTCCCTGTGTGATGAGAAAGGAGATGTAGAGAAGGCCAAAAGACCATGGGAGATGATACCTTCTGGCCATAGAATTGGGACCCCTGTGCCATTATTTAGAGAACTGGTATATAAATATAAATATATATTTTTTTATAATTATTGAAAAATATAGATGAGGAAGCTTATTGTTTTTGCATATGTGTGATTCTTGTGCAGAGAGATGAAGAGGTGGAGTTGTTGAGGGAAAGGTTTGCTGGAAGTCAAGCTGATCGAGCAGATAGGCAAACATAATTATTATTATTATTAACTAAAACAAAATTATATTGCCAAAAACTGGACTGGGATTTAGGTGGGGTGTTACTTTTAAAAAAGACTGATTTTACTTTTAAAAAGACTGATTTTCAGATTCAGTTTGGTTTTTCTTTATATAAAAACTGGAAAAACAAGTGCATGCATAATTTAAGTGATTAAGCATATTAACTAATATGTTTTTATGGTATTTTCCTTGACAATTAGTGTAAAATGGGGTGAATTATACCCAAAAAGCTATATATGTGGACTGTGATTGTGGTATTTTATTAGGGTAAAACACAAGAAATAGCTATGTACTTTGTTGAAAAGTCTACCTAATGATAGCAACATCATCCAAATACAAAACACAATTGTCAAAAGTATATAATTAATGTCCTCATACAAAAAAGTTGAAACTAAAAATCTATAATTAATTAAATAGAGTTTTCAAAGTACAATGCCTTAATAAAAAAATTGAAGGTTTTGTGATGTGATATGATTTTATACAAATAACTGAAAGTAGATTTTGCTAATTCTTGGATTTAGCCCATCTTTTTCCGTATTGGCTGATTAGAGAGAGCTATATTTATTTGAGATTGTAGCTTACTCTTATTATAATACTCTTGCAGATAATAATAATAATGGAAAGAAAGAATTTACAACTCCCCCCCTGTGGTTTGTCAAAAGTTATGCTTTTCGTCCAGTTGTTGCTGCATGTTTGTCATGGACCGTTTCCCCTTGTCTTCTTTTCCATGGCTGCCGCTCTCAAGGGCAAAATGGTCATTAACCGTTAAATTAAATGGTAACAAAATGATGCTTTAGGGGTGTCATCTGGTGTGGAACAGATCAAACTTATGGATGAAATCAATAACTTTTGACATACCACATGGACAAAAGTGTAATTTCTTAATATGTTAGGGTGATGGCTAATTATCATGCTTGTTTTTATAAATTATAATTACAGGTTTGATTATTTGGAGTGAGAATTAGTTGATGGGAGACACTAGAAGTGGATTTACATTCAGACAAATAAAGATTTGCCATTTACAATATCTGGAAGGTTTCATCCATTTCTGATGGGATCAATACGATGAAGATAATTCAGTTTTTTATTTATTTTTTATTTTTTTATTAAAGCAATATGATGACAGAGTACTGATACGAAAGGGTATGGTATTTTTTTATTATTAAGGATTCGATGTTGTCCCTTCTGATAGGGTGTAGTTATAAATAATCCCCTTAACTTGATAATTTTTTTTTAATGAAGACTCTTGAAAAAAAAAAACAAAGGCAAAATATTGGAGATTGGAGAAGACAACGAGACTTCAACATTACTACACTTGGTATGGGGGTATATCCATATGTATATATTTGTGGTAGTTATGTTAGTTACATTTGATTAGTCAAGCTACGTCGTTTAACTGTTAGAAGTTAATTTGGTTTGTTAGGTGCAGGTTAGCATCAGCTGTGTAGTTTATGTATGTATATATGTTTTGTAGATGGTATTGATTCACTATTGAGAATAATACTTTCATCTCTATTTCTTTCTTCCTTTCATTTCTTCCTATGTAATATGGTATCATAGCAATGTTTTTGGCTTCCAATTTTCTATTGTTGATCTTTTCTTTTGAATATATTTTTTTTCCGGATCGTCAATTGAATTTCTTTTTATCATGTCTAATTCCAGTTCTTCAAGCACCTTGAATGCTTCCAAGGATCAAAATACATCTGATGATCCATATTGTCTTCAACATTATGATAATCCTGGAACTATTCTCGTGTGTCAAATTTCAACAGGAGAGAATTATGCTTTGTATAGTTGTTCCATGAAAATTTCATTGTTTGCTAAAAACAAGCTCGATTTTAACAGGAGGGAAATTATGCTTAGTGGAGAGATTTTGCTAGTAACTACTATAAAAAATTAAAGATGCTTTAGGAAAAACTATCAAATTACAATACTTATTGCACTTCTGGTAAATGTATTTGTTAAGAAGCTAGGAGATTAAACACACTACGAGTTTTCTAATGGGGCTTAATGATAGTTATGCACAAATTCGAGGTCACTCCCCTTCAAAGGATCCAATTCCATTTTCCATTTGTTAATAGTAACTTTTCAGGCATCATAAAAGAAATACAATATGATATCAGTGCAATTCAACCATCCAATTATGCAAGGACGTTGGAAAGTAAATTTTCCAATTTAGTGGAGGATTGTTGGAAATTTAATGGAATTATAACAAGTTGGCAATTTTTCATTTTCTCTCATGGTGGGAGGAGGAACTAAAAGTGTGTTTATAAGCATTTTCTCTTGTTAGGCTTTCAAATGCTTTAATGTAGGAAAAGAGATGGGCCAAGCCCACACACATGCCTAGTCAGGCCGTGGACACGAGTTCACGAAATGACACAACTTAGGCGCACTTTGCATGCCACATCAGTCGTTGGGAGCCGATGAACTTTTATTTTGGCAAGTTCGAGTCGGATCGATTAGACTGACCAGGTCAACGTGTTAACTAATATTAACTTCATGGATAAGCAGACGAAATATCTTTGTCTGGGCCACATTAAGAACTCCCTTTATGATTGCCTCTATGACCTGTATGCATGCATTGGTCAAAAATGTGCGAGAGTTATGGAAAGTTTTGGAACTCAAGTACAAGGCACATAAGGAAGATATTAACAAGTACCTTGTCGCCAAGTACCTAGACTTCCAAATGGTCAATGAAAGACCCATCTTGGAGCAAGTGCATGAGCTCCATGTGTTATTCAATAAACCAACCACACTTTCCATCTCTTTACCAGAACTATTCCAAGTAGGCACAATCATCGCAAAGTTGTCTCCTTCCTGAAAGACTTCTCAAAGAGGATGATGAACAAATCTAAGGATTACACCTTCGATGATATGTTAAAGCACCTCCAAATCGATGAGAAAACTTACAACAGAGACAAGCATGCTAAATTCTGATCGAGTATGCACCATATATATGGTAGGGGTTCTAGTCAATAAGAGAAGAACAGGTTCAAAAACAAGAAAGACTTAACACCTAAGAAGAGGGAGTTCAAGAAGCCTAATTATCAGCAAATCTACAACCAACAAAAGAGAACAAGAAAGTGTCACATACGCGAAGATACCCGTCACTATGCATAAGAGTTCCCCATATAGAAATCTGTATATAATTGTTAAGGATCTTACCAACTTGGTAAAAAGTATAGGTCTTGGAGGAGTCAACATGATTTCTTCACTTACACTAGTAGTGGCATCTTGAGGTTGGTTTATGGATTATGGAGTTACAGTTCATGTATGTGGAAATGAATCGAGTTTTCATACTTATGGTTTCTTATATGAAGGAACTATGGTGGTATGTGTTGATGGTCATAGAGTGGTAGTCTATGATATTGGTAGAATGGTGTTGAAGATTCAAAATGGTTATAGAGGTACTCTTTGAGATATGATACATGTTCATAGAATCTCGAAGGGACTCATGTTAGCGGACAAGTTTGACAAGAACTGGTACAAGTTGGTGATTAAGAATGGTCGTGTGGAGTTCACTCGAAATGCCTTCTTTTGTAACATCCACATCCATTTTGTTGAATCAAAAAAGTGAACCTCTTGAACTTTATCTACCGCAGTCAAGCAATCTCATCATCAACTTGTCATCCGAAGTCTTCAGCACCACAGTCTTTATCTTTACTTAGTTTATTTTGTCTTTTCTGTAAAACACTCTAATGTCCAGTATGCCTTGCATAACTACTCTTAGAGTTGTAAACTTGTCTCTATAAATAGAGATCATTTCTCATGTAATCAGTACCGGTGTGAATCTCTTATCAAATTCTAATACACATCTTCAAAGTTCTCATTCTATCTTACTTGTCAAATCTTCTTACTCTCATAATCAATTATCATCTCTCTTCGGAGCAAGTCACTTGTGACTTAATCACTAAGCTAGATCTCACTTACTAACTTGGTTTGAATGCATTACTTGTTATGAATATGCTTTTGTGTATACTTGATATAACAATTATTTTCATTTACATTTCTTTACTTTTCCGCATCTAACTCACTAACTACTAACTCTTAATATTATTGTTGAGCTAACAAATCCTTCGAGATTAACTATTCCGTTATATACTTGTTCTAACAATTTGTTCAAGTGTGTCTCAAAGTTTTTCTCTCAACAATTGGTATCAGAGCCATAGTGGTTGCTTTTTGAAAATCGGAACTCTGATTTTTCGAAGAGCTTTCTTTACCATTGAAGCTCATTTCTAAAACTCAAAAATTGTTTCAAAATGGCACAATCGTTATCACTGAATGTCTCCAACAGTGTTGGTGGTTCTAATCGAGCCCCAATACTGGTTGCGAATGAGTATCATCACTGGTCTCAAATGATGGAAAGATATCTCAGACGACTTGGTAGAGATGTTTGGCGTTCCATAGAAGAAGGACCACATGTTCCAGTCCTTACACCAGTCCAAACTAATGGAGCCACAACAAGGCTAGGAGGAGGTCAACCAACTTTGAACCGTCCCACCAAAGATGATCTAGACAAGATGGAAAATGATGCTATTGCCTTTTATGAAATCTCTTGTGGAGTTGCTCCTGACAACTTCGACATCATCATAAACTGCAAATCAGCAAAGGAGATTTGGGATGTTCTCAAAAACTTGTACAAAGGCTCAGAGCAGGCTCAAGAAAAGAAGCTCACTACAACACTCAATGAATTCAACAACTTTAAATCTCACTCCGGTGAAAGTTTGGAAGACTCTTTTAAGAGACTCAACTTGATTGTCACAAAACTGTCCAATGCGGGCACCGTCCGCAACAATCATGAAACAAACCTACAGTTGACAGGAAGATTCACTCGTTATCCCTCTATAAGCTCTATGGAGAGTTGCAAGCTCAAGAGTCCACCGTACTCAAGGACTGCTCAGACTTCGGAGGTCCACTTGCACTGGTAGCACAATCACCTCACACTCAAACCTATCCCACTTCGTATGACTCACCATCGCAGTCATATGAAGCTGACTCAGAATATGACGATGAAGAAGAGTTTCAGAATACCATCGCCCTTATCAGTCAAAAATTCAATCGCTTACCACCTTCATTTCGTAAAAACCAACAATACAATCGACCACCTTTCAACCGCAACTTTCAAAACAATCACTTTCATTCCACCAAGAATCCTTTCCCTACACCGTAGCCTCAACAAACACAGTCTAAAGACGTACCACCGCAGTCTCAATCAACGGACTCCGGTACCTCTTTAGAAGACAAAAGTGACATTGTTATATGTCACAAGTGCAACAAAGAAAACCATTTTGCCAAGGAATGCAAGGCAAACGTAGTGAAAGACAAAGCCTTCTATCTCAGAATGACTCAAGAATTGGAAGACAAAGAAAAGGGAAAAGCCTAAGTTGCTCAAATGAAAAGGAATCATCAAGTGTGGTCATCAGGAGATGAAGACGAAGACGATCACAGTAAAGGAAAGGCAAGATCTGTATGGTAGCAACTGCTGATGAAGACGGCTCAACCAATCTAAAGAAGAACCATTGCTATATGGCAAAAGATGGAACTCTCAGCATTGTGGAACAAGTAAAACTTATGATTCAAACTTTAAATTACAACATGCATGATTGTCAACCTTTCATAGACACACTCAATGACACATGTGCTGCCGTCCTTACAGATTACAATAAAGCCTTAGATGAGAAGAACATCGCTTCGCAGGAGATGTTCCATGTTAGAGGACATTTGGACAATAAGAGACTTAAAATTGCAATGTTAGAGAAGGACTTGATGCTAGAAAAAGATGCTAGGATGTTAAGTGAAACACAACTAGAAATAGCTTTAAATCAGAGAGATTTAGCATAGAGTGAAATTGTACACTTAAATCTGTTAATTGAAAAGCTTTTTAATGAAACTGAGGCCATTGAGAATCTTGTTAATAATGGGAATGTTGATAACACTTTTAATTGGGGTTGGTCCAATGGGTACCCAACCGTAACGGACTCCTCACCTCGGTTCACACCGGAACGTCCCTATGTCCCTCCAGACCACAACTTCTTATTCCCAGTCAATGATAAAACATTTCCTGAGGATATCCAAGCTCATTTTGGTAAACTCCATGATCTGAGTAATAACTGTGTTATCGAGGAAATTCTCCCTGAATTTTCTAATCATGTTGATAACATAGTTCATTCTGATTCTCAGACATCATCTGTAGCCGATGAGGAAATTATTGTCGAAAGTCCTGAAGTCTCATTAGACTTCCCATCTCTGCAGTCTGACTGTAGTGTTCCTAACCGCAGTCATGAACTGCAATCCGTCCCATTACCCAGTATCAAATGTCCCACTGAAGTGTCCACCAAGACTTACTCTATGGTAGTCCAAAGCACTACACCGCAGACCATAGTTAAAAGTTCTGTGACTATTGAACCAATTAATCATAAACTACCAATCGAAAATTTTGAATTTGGTCAATGTTCTCAAAGTCCTGACTTCTCCAGTTCGGATGAATCAAGTCCCTGTTTTTCAAAATCTTCAAAAGATTTAAGGAAACCGCAATTAAATGTCACTGACTGCGGTTCTCCTAAGACCGAAGCAAAAAGAGCTTTTAAAGAAGAATTTCGCTCCCGTGGGAAGCAACGGGAAATTCATTCAAAACAAAAGAAATTTATGAAATGTCCAAAGTCAAAGAATCCAGAAAAACTTGTTTTCTCAAATTATCATTTCAAGTAAACTGTTTCCAAGAAAACAAAAAGGAAGGAGTTCATTATTTCTGACACTATTCAAAAATCATCTAACTCTAAGGATAAGTCTTTTCGATCAAATGGTTTTCAGGTCTATTCTTTAGACAATCCAAAATGGAAAGGTATTCTACCTACTCCAACCCTTCCATTATCACTTTCAAAAACTCAAAAATGGAAAGGAATTTTGCCAACTCCGGCTCTCAAAAGGTCACCTCAAGAGTTTAAGAAATCACATCACAAAAGGCCTGCACGTGTCTGCACACCTGCAAGACTTGCAAAAAACACATTTTCAAAACACACAAACAAAAAGGTCAAATCTCACAATCCTCGGACTGGACAAAAGCATACTTTCTCTTCAAAACCTCAGACTAAGTCAAATGTCAGGGGAAATGAAAAAAAGTTCACGTGTCAATGTCAGTGTCAAAAGATCTTCTCTCATGACAAATCTCATCGTTCTCAAAAGACTCGTAACTATCCACAATCTCACAAAACTCCAAAAAATCTCAAACACCCAGGACTAGGCTTGAAAGTTGACTTAAAACCCGTCCCTGCCACCTTGCATCATGCATCAATTAATACATCGTATGTGACTCCGGGCTCCAAACTCGCTTGGGTGCCCAAATTAACCACTTAATTTCTATAGGCTTTGTGTAAGGAGGATCAAGAAGAAGAATGGTTGATCGACAGTGCCTGCTCAGGCCTATATGCAATGGTGGAAATGTTACATTCGGCAACAATGCGAATGGCATTATCCGAGGTTACGGTGTACTCACTACGGGGAACTTCTCAATACAGAAGGTTGCTTTTGTAGAAAGCCTTAAACACAATCTCATAAGTGTTGGCAAACTATGTAAGGCAGGTATCGAGTGGAATTTGATGATCAATTCTGTTACATCATGATGAGTGATAGAAGCATTTACTTAATCAAGTCACGATTTGAAGGCACCATGTATCCTCTGGATGTCTCTCTCATCATTGGTAAACCGCAGCTGTGCTTTCTCTCAAAAGTCGTATCCGAAGTTAGCTGGTTATGGCACCACAAGCTCGCTCATCTTAACTTCAAATACATCAACACCTTGGTTACTGAAGAATTGGTCAGAGGTCTACCCATTCTCAAGTTCAGCAATGACACTCTATGTCCAGCTTGTGAATGTGGTAAGCAGTCAAAAGCAAGCCACCCTATGGTGATTGACTCCTCTATATCCGAACCACTCGAACTTCTCCACGTTGATCTATGCGGTCCATTAACCGTAGCCAGTCTCCATCATAAAAATATATATTGGTTATAGTTGATGACTTTACTCGCTTCACTTGGGTATTCTTTCTCAGACTCAAATCCGAAACACCGCAGATTCTAATAAATTTCATCAAAGAAATAGAACTCCAGATCAAGCTTCATGTAAGACGCATCCACAGTGACAATGGCACTGAATTCACTAATCATCCTCTCAACAACTTCTTGGTGTCAAAATGTATCTCTCATAACTTTTCAGCTCCGTATACACCTCAACAAAATGGTGTAGTAGAGCGAAGGAACCGCACGCTTGTTGAAGCAGCCAGATCCATGCTCAACTTCACACATCTTCCTCTTCTTTACTTCTGGGCTGAAGCTGTAGAAACCGCATGCTTCGTTCAGAACCGAAGCATTGTGTGCAAACGCCTCAACAAGACACCATATGAGGGTCTCAACAACCGAAAGCCAAATGTTCGTTTCTTTCACATCTTTGGGTGTAGATGTTTTGTGATCAACAATAGAGATCAACTCAACAAATTTGCACCGAAGTCAGATGAATGCATTTTTCTAGGTTACTCCACAAATAAGGTTGTGTATCGGGTTCTCATCAGACGTACAAGGCTAATCAATGAAAGTTTTGATGTGAAGTTCGATGACTCTTACATCCGCAACACCCCTCCATCTACTGAAACCACTGCAATCATGGAAAACGACATTCCTGCTTCTTCAGGTCCTCTAAACCTGGTTGAAGTAAATTATGATGATCTTTTCGACCCTGTTGAAACGGCAAAACTATCCGAAGTACTTGTATCACCAACTTCTCAACAACAACACGCTGATGTTTCTGGTCCATCTCTATCCGAAGTAGCATCTCTCAATACTTTCACCTCTCCGGTTGAGGGGGAAAGCTCTACTCCGGTTCATACTATAACCATCGAGGTTCCAGTACTTGATGATGCTCAAGCTCCCATTCTCAGAAAAACACTCTCATCAGCAGTCCAGGGGGAACCTTCTTAGTTTCCAGAAGAACTCCCTTCAGCAATCCAGGGGGAACCTCTCCAAACTACTCAAGAAAATGTCATTCTCGCTCCAACAAGTCAAGATGATTTCACAGGCTGTTCACAAATCCAGTGGGAACTTCCTTCCCCATTCGAAGCAACCTATGATATTGAAAACATTCCTTCTACTGCAGCTGCTGATTATCTGTTGCCTCGTCTACATGTATGGACGAAGGATCACCCACCAGGTCAAATTATTGGGAACTCATCCACAAGTATCCAAACTCGATCTGCCAAAGATTTATCTGATCATTGTCACTATGCAGCATTCATGTCCGCAGTCGAGCCTTGATCTATCAATGAAGTATTATTGGAACCAGATTGGATTTCTGCAATGCAAGAAGAACTGAAAGAATTTGAAAGAAACAAAGTGTGGCAACTTGTTCCCATTCCACGAGGCCATACTATTTTTGGTACAAGATGGGTGTTCAAGAGCAAGCTAGATGAATCTGGTACGGTTATCAGAAATAAGGCAAGATTGGTTGCTAAAGGCTATAGTCAACTGGAAGGCGTTGACTACGATGAACATATGCTTCGGTGGCTAGAATGGAAGCAATTCGAATCTTCTTAGCATACGCTTCCCACAAAACATCAAAGTACACCAAATGGACATTAAGAGCACTTTTCTCAATGGGGAATTGAAAGAAGAGGTTTATCTTCAATAACCTCCCGGCTTTGAAAGTGTCGAGTAGGGGTGTTCGTTTGGATGGATCGGTTTGATCCGATCCAATCAAGTAAATCCAAATTGATTTTGGTTTTCAAAACATGGATCCGAATTGTGCAAACTAAATTCAAATCCAATCCGATCCGATCCAATTACAATTCGGTTGGATCGGTTTTTATAATTCAGTTTTCAAAAACCGAAACATTTTAAAATGACATATAATTATAATATTACCCAACTTTACACAAGAAGCAAAAACAAATCATTTAGTTGTGATTTGAAATTTATAAACAACTAATAAGAAGATATATTATAGTTAAATATTTTATAGATACAAAACTTTCGAGAGAAAATGAATATTAATGTTTTTTTATCGGGTGAAACGTTTTGAACCTATTTGAAAAAATAAATTACAAAATTAATAAATAATTATATATATATATATATATATATATATTATAAATAAATAAATAAGAAATGTTTATTCGGTTTTTTGGACTATTCGGTTCTTATTTTATAAACCAAAACCAATCCGAAATCCAAAATACTAATTCGGTTTTGTCGAAAACCAATCCAAAAATCCGAATATCCTAACCAAATAGTCCAATCCAAATTGTCCAATTGGATAATTTGGTTTTATCCGAATAGTGAACAACCCTAGTATCGAGTTCCCTGATCACCGCTACAAGCTTCAAAAGGCAGTCTACGGTCTGAAGCAAGCTCCTAGAGCTTGGTATGAGACTCTTTCGGAATTCCTAGTCTCTTCAGGCTACAAAAGAGGAGTGATTGATCCCACGCTATTTAGAAAAGCAAACGGTTCTCACCATATGCTTGTACAAATATATGTGGATGATATCATCTTCGGATCGTCGGATCAAGGAATGGTGGATGAATTTGCTAAGCTCATCACAAAAAAATTTCAAATGAGCATGAGTAGAGAGATTAACTTCTTTCTAGGTCTTCAAGTCAAACAAATTCAGCAAGGGATATTCATTCATCAAGAGAAATACACCACTGAACTTTTGAAGAAATACTCTATGGACAACTGCTCCTCGGCTAAGGTTCCTATGGCCTTCAGATATAAGATCTCTGCTGATCCTTTTAGCGAATCCGTGGATCACAAGACTTATAGAGGTATCATTGGGTCTCTAATGTATCTCACCGCAAGCCAACCGGACATTTTCTTTGCAACTGGTGTGTGTGCAAGGTATCAAGCTGACCCAAAAGTGTCACACATGACCGCAGCCAAACAAAATCTCCAGTACATAAAAGGAAGCAAATCTCTTGGTCTATGGTACCCCACAGGCAATGAATTCAGTCTTCAAGCGTTTACTGATGCGGATCATGCCGGATGCAAACTTGATCGAAAAAGTACATCTGGTGGATGTCAATTTTTAGGAGGAAGACTTGTCAGCTGGTCCTCAAGAAAACAAAGATGTGTTTCATTATCTACCACAGAAGTAGAATACGTGGCCGCAACCAGTTGCTGTTCCCAAGTCCTTTGGATGAAGACACAACTATTAGACTATGGATACCGAATGCTGTGGATACCAATCTATTGTGACTCTGAAAGTCCCATAGCGATTTCCCATAATCCTATTCATCACTCCAAGACTAAACATATTGAACTACGGTATCACTTCATCAAATACCACATTCTGAAAGGTAATATAGAACTCATCTTTGTCCCTACTCATGAAGAGATTGCTGATGTATTTACAAAAGCACTTGACTCTACAAAATTCAATGTGTTCTTACAAATGTTGGGAATGATGAATCCAGACCCTAAATTCTTCTTGAATTGACAGGCACCGCAGACCTTCCTGGTCTCCATTGTGGTTCTAACTGAAAGTTATTGATAATAGATGGTTTTGGAACATTCTGTGTACCGCAATCAATGTACCGCAACCATATATTATATTTAGCTTTCATGGGTCCTTCTTCTTTGTTATTACTAACTTTTGTACAAGTGCTCTTCTCAGTTTCTCTCACTACAACCATCCGCAATGATGTGTTCATCCGCAATCACATTAATTGATTTACAGACGGTTCATTCTTTTTGAAAAACAAAAAAACATAGTGTGCTATTTAATGATCCTTCATTAAATAAAAACATTCCTTTGAGAAAATGTCACATTCTTCTCTCCCAAAACCTTGTGTCGACCTATTTTAGGTATGATGACAAAATAAAAGATTTTCCAAATCAAATCCTCTAAAATGTCTTTTCCTATTATCCAAACCATCCCATCCATTACAACTTCTACTTTATCCAACGAAATTTTCTCACCCTTCCACACGTTCTCAAGACGTGATTTTACATCTAACATTTCATTAAATGTAGAGTTCTTTTTGGTTAATCCTAATTTTAATCTTTATCCTTTTTTGTCAATATGTGGTTAAGATTAAAGATGCCTTTTTCAAAGATAAACCAATTTTTTTTACCCAATTTCACCTAGGTCAAAAACCTTAACGTTTCCCGCTCCTACAAATCACTATAAAACCCTTTTTTCTCTCCACAAAGAAACCTTTACGCTCTCAAAACCCTCAATCCTTTTCTGCATTCTTCAAGTCTTACCAACTCAACAATGGTGAAATCCGACGCTGCCAAGAAACAATCCAAAGCTTCTGGATCAGTGAACCTAACTGGTTCAGACTCTCCCACGATTGCCTCGAGCAATTTCAGAGTAGTGTTCGACGATCAACCCACTTACAATGCACCAACCAAACTGATGATCAAGTTCTTGAAGAATCATCCCCTGTTTGGACCTTTTGATGCATTTATAGACATTGTTCCACTCTCCACTCTCTACAAGTGTGCCTTTTCTGCATATCGCCCAGTCGATAACCCTCAAGAAGTCCATCTAAACCTTGTTAACGATTCTTTGGTCATCCTGACCAAAGAAAAGTTCCTTTCAGCCATCAATCTTCTGATTCATCCATTTGTTAAGTTTTTCACTCCATCAATGGCGGATGTCACCTCTGCACTGTACCAAATGGGCTATCAGAAGAAGATAAAAGGCGTTGGTGAGTTCAAGAAGAACCAATTGCCTGCGGTCTGGCAGTTTGTCTGTCACTTCATCATCCGCAGTCTGTCCGGTAGAACCGGAGGCACGGACAACATGGAATTAAAGCTTTTAGAATTGGTTTGGAGCATATTCACCGGTCGCGATGTGAACTATGGTCAGATTCTCTGGGACGATTTCTCCAATACATTCCCAAGGAGAGCCCGAGGCAGAACCCATCCGAGCTTACTTTTGCTCGATTCTAGTTTCTATTCATATCTGACTTGCATGCGGATGCCAAGATTGACATGGGTGACGACATCAATTTCTTCGTCACCAAAGACTTAAAAAGGTACAACCCTTCCTCTGATCAAACTATTTTTGGTCCCATCCGCCGACTCTCTACCCATATTCTTACTTCACTTGGTCTTGAGACTGTTGATGTCTCAGACCACGTTGAGGCTACAGAAGGTATTGACCCATACCTTCCTACCCCGCCTCTTCCATCCGCAGCCTTAAACCCTTAAGGTACCGCAGTCCTTTCTTATACCACTCTTTCTAACGTCTCTCAGAGACTCAAACATAAGGTTTCTTCGCTCCATGGTCCCCGCACCACAAAGAAATCTATCACCCCCAAAAAGGATGCCCCCAAAACCATCCAAACCATCAAAGAAGAGAAAATCACCACCAGTTATCATAACTGCTGAACCGAGTCACCATGAATCCGGTAGTGACTCTGAAGAGGATAACCAACCCATCTCTATCCTCAAGAAACGGAAAGCTGATCCCACTAGCCAAATGCATGACCGGACCGATACCTCAGCCTCTCAACAGGCTCCGGTAGTCCTTGGGATGCCTGCACATCCATTTGACAACACCATCTTTTTCGTTTCAGACTCAGAAAGTGAATCTGAATCACAACAAAGAGGAGACTCCCCACTAGTACATTCCCAAAGCGATGATACTGGTTCTCGCCCTAAAGTCTCCAGGGCTTCCCGACTGCATATTTTTTCATCCGAGGAGTTGAACTCCATCCTATTGAATGTCACCCATACACTCCAAATACAGTCCCATCCGTAGGGCACTTCTTCCGCCTTTGCCAGAACTGAGCTGAGGCCAAACTTGACCATGGGTCAAGGAGACCAAGGAAGCTCATGAAATCCTACTCTGCTGACATTACAATCAGGTGGTTTAGGCACGGTGAGCCCAAATGTGAAAGGATCCATGAACCCAAGGGACACCTTGGTGCGATTTACATGAATTGACGGAGAAGACTCTAATGATTCTTGGAGCCGATATCAACCCTCTAACGAGGATGAAGCCAAGAAATATGTCGCTTTTCGTAGGGAATTTCAAGCTCGCAAGGATCAGCAAATCAAGCAACAACAGCTTAAGGAACAAGAGATTCAAGCCGTGGCAAAGTATTGGGCAGATGCCATCAACAATGCCAATACCGTAGCCACCATCCTGAAGGTTCAAGAATGGATGTCCGCAATGGCAAACAAAGTGCAACAAGCTCAGCAAACCAGTTCTGATCAGCATGTCCATCAAGCTCTCCCTTCTCCCACTGATGCAGGTTCACAAGCTGAAGAACCTGAAACTCCCCCACACTTCAAGAATCTGGAGGAGTATATGTCGTCTCCAAGCTCAAATGATTCTCCTGCCACTGCTCAAAGAAAAAGAGACTGGAAGGCAGCTAAGCTAGCCGAAGAAGTATGGAGACTCTACGGATTCGACACAGTTATGGATGAATCCTTGATAAATTCTTGGATCAATCCACATAGAAGACTTCTTGATGATGACTATGTCCCTCATCTCACCTATGTGGAACCCCCCTTAGACAGCTACTGGGATGTCCCAATCTCACCGAATGCCAGATACTTCATTGTATTTGAGCAGTTCGACCGCAGCCTTCCTGGCGACAAAAGACTTCCTATGGAGTTCGAGAGACTTAGCCAATTCTATGCTAAGCATGCCTCTCCAGTTGAACACATATGGTCTAACAATAGACCATCCGCAATGAAGAATTACAAGATCCGGAAGTTCATGAAGGCTGAGTTCATCCAGTACACCCTGAACAAGAGGGAGCACGACTACATCCGCACCCAGGCTGATTTTCCGTGTATGAACCCTGAAGAAGTGTTTCTCATCGCCAAGGTTTTTCAGCACAAGTCTGAGAAGCATCCGAAGATGAAGATCGCTCTTGAAAGGGCCAGTACCTTTCTTAAGGAAACAGTCTGTGACTTCGCAAAAATAGATGTAGACATTCATCCCATCATCTCCAAGATTGCTGACTTACCACCGCTTGACCCCGCACCCATGCCTACCGAAGGCTATGAAGAAATATCCTTAGGTGCAACCAACTATCCTGAGCTAGGAGTCATTTTCAAGAGGAAGACTGACAATGTCAAATATTTAATTCCTATGACTGCCATGCACCGTCTCACCAGAAAACAACTTGAGATCTGCCGCAACGCAGTTGAAAAATCCAAGCATACAACCGCAGAGGTCAAGTTTGAAATACTGAGAAGAATCAACTGGTTAGAGAACGTCAGGAAGTTTTGGTGGATCCTGATCAAGTTCCTTAAACTGGATAGCTGATCAAAGTTAAAGAGGTCACTTAGGGGGAAATTGTTGAATAAAAAAAGTGATCCCCTTAAACTTCAGCTACCACAGTCTCCAAGCCACCGTAGTCAAGCAATCTCATCATCAACTTGTCATCCGAAGTCTTCAGCACTGCAGTCTTTAGCTTTACTTAGTTTATTTTGTTTTTTTTGTAAAACACTCTAATGTCTAGTATGCCTTGCATGGCTACTCTTAGAGTTGTAAACTTGTCTCTATAAATAGAGATAATTTCTCATGTAATCAATACCGGTGTAAATCTCTTATCAAATTCTAATACACATCTTCAAAGTTCTCATTCTATCTTACTTGTCAAATCTTCTTACTCTCATAATCAATTATCATCTCTCTTCGGAGCAAGTCACTTGTGACTTAATCACTAAGCTAGATCTCACTTACTAACTTGGTTTGAATGCATTCATTGTTATGAATCAGCTTTTGTGTATACTTGATATAACAATTGTTGTCATTTACATTTCTTTACTTTTCCGCATCTAACTCACTAACTACTAACTCTTAATATTAATGTTGAGCTAACAAATCCTTCGAGATTAACTATTCCGCTATATACTTGTTCTAACAATTTGTTCAAGTGTGTCTCAATGTTTTTCTCTCAACACATTTTGTGAGGTATTATATTTCTTGGTATTTTTGGTTGATTGTTGATTGTTAAAGACGGAAGGGGCTTATTACGTTGGGCATAATATGAGTACACACAACGTACTCACTTAACTTGGACGCATGGGGAGCATCTTCGTACGTTGGGTGTACAATATGTACGCCAGGCGTACGTTGTGATTCAACAAACCCTAATTTTTAGGGTTTAACCCCTATATAATCCCCATTATGAGGCTTGAGGCTGCCCCCTCATCAGCCTCCTTCCCTCATTAGCCCTCCCATGAAACCATAGCTTCCATTTGAGTGTTTTGAGCTTAAACGTGACATTGGTTGGTGTTTTTGGTGATCTTGAAGAAGGAAGGATCTCTTGGAAGTTACTATTGTGGTGTTAAAGCTTGTGGATCCAGAACTTAGCCACATTGATCATTCTTCAAAAGGTATCAAGTACTTACCTCTATGATTCATCTCTTAGTTCTAGATAGTTAGGGTTTTTGGCTTGTTTTGGTCCTTTAAGGTATTTCTTGAGAGTATAAGCTACTCCAGAAGGTTATGATGATGGATCTTTGTGTTTCTGATGTCCCTTATGCATAAAAATGCTTGATGGATTAAACTCAACCATGCAAGGGTTTAGGGTTGTTTCATGAAGATAGTATGTTAAAATCTAAGATTTGACCTTTTAAGCCATACAAAAGCTTAAAGTCTTCGACTTTATGGTTTAAGACCTTGTTCTAATGTTGACTTGAATTTTGGACGTTATGAGTTTAATGAGTTAAGTCATTTGGAGTGGGTTTGGCTGTCTAACCAATACGTCGGGCGTAGTTTTGAGTACGCGACACGTACTGGGCTAGCACCTCGATTTTGGATCAGCCAAGTACGTTGGGCATACGATCCAGGTACGTCATGCGTATGACAGTCTGTGGGATTTTGGATTTTTGGGCTCGGGTTTAGTTGGGCTCTTGGTTGTTGAGTTTAGGACTTAGACCATTTTATGGTATTGGATCATTTATGGGCCTTAGGCTATCTTGGAGCTTTTGGGCCTATGTTGGGCTTTAAGGTTCTTTATTTTGGGCTTAGGACATTATTAGGCCTTATTACCATGAGCTTAACCTTAGATAGTAACTAAGGATGGTATTGATTATGTTCAGCGTGAGGAACTGTTGGGCAGTAGAATCATGTATGGGATTTGGTATCTTTTGATCAATGTGAGTTTCTCTTCACTGTACTCGTGGGTCGAAGGCACAAATATCAGCCCACAAGATTATGTTAGTAGGATGATAGTTGTCTTCGTGATAATTCCATGTTATGTATGTTTATGCATGTTGTCTTCGTGACTTTCATTGATATGATTGTATGCTTAGCTGTAGGGTTGAAATAGACCCAGTACCAGTTGAAAGATACCGAAGGGGGGTGAAATAGACCTTATACCAGTTGAAAGATACCGAAGGGGTGAAATAGACCCAATACCGGTTGAAAGATATCGAAGGGGGTGAAATGGACCTAATACCGGTTGAAAGATACCGAATGGGGGTGAAATAGACCCAACTACGTTTTGACTGTTATGTATGTATGGTATGTGGTATTTTGGGGGAGCTCACTAAGCTTTGTGCTTACGGTTTTCAGTTTGTGTTTTAGGTACTTCCAACTCAAAAGGGAAGGGATCGGCTTGATCGTATCGCATCTGCCCATATTTTCCGCATTATGTGATTTTGGGATTTGT
Source organism: Lactuca serriola (assembly GCF_051521515.1). Taxonomy (NCBI): domain Eukaryota; kingdom Viridiplantae; phylum Streptophyta; class Magnoliopsida; order Asterales; family Asteraceae; genus Lactuca; species Lactuca serriola. The sequence continues at coordinate 91,239,170 of NC_136413.1, read as the reverse complement.
ATTATGATATTATTTCATTATGATACTCTTTTGGTTGTTTCGACATGATTACTGGATGTTTGAAATGAATTAAAAATGAAATCTTTATCTGGAATTTTCGGATGTTATAAGTTGGTAGCAGAGCCTTGGTTTGAGGGATTCGGGCATACTCCCGGGTGTGTCTGAACTCAAACTGAGGATTTGGTAGATTTTCATAGTAAAAAGTAATTTATTTATAATAAAAGAAAGGGTGTGATGCATGCAATCAACCGAGCTCAAGTAAGTTTCCCTAAAATGCTCATATATGTCAAATGTTTTATACTATGATATGAGAATCACATGATAGATTAGGACTAAGGATTTGCTCAGGATTGCATGATAAAATGTCAGAAGAGATGCCTTTATGTGCCTATTGTATGAGCTTATAGATTTGCATGCTAGTATGAGATCAGTTATCTGATAGGATGACATGTTTAGGTTATGTTCTGATTCGAGTTGTTTTATGCTTGAATGTTGCGTGCTTTGTGCTTTTAGGAATTTTCATTAGTACCAATTGACTAGTGGATGAATGCGTTTGGTTGCATATTGTTGATATTAGATAATTTTAGAAGGTTAGGTTTAACTTTATTGCACAACTCTTGTTTGGTCCAACCATTGTAGTGTGGGAGCTTTCATTCAAAGAATTATATAGTATCGGTAGTATGTAATTGTATTCATTTGGTAGCTAGATGGTATTAGTGGGAGTTCCTTCTACAGCTGATAGCATAGAGTGGTGAGCAAAGGAACCAAAGGAAGTTCTTGGAATATATATTGGCACACAAGTGCTCTATACTCTATAGTATGAGAGGGGTAATAGATAGAAAGAAAATGACTTTGAGGAATCATGACAGTCCTTGGGGAGGGCATGAATATGTGTGGAGGGTGGTATTGGGCCCGTACTACTGAAAGCACATGATATATACCCAAGACAAGGAAGGCCATGTTGAATTCAAGAGACTTCGAAAGTGTGAACCTCTTCATGTGTATACTGATTGTTTATGTGTTATGTTTCAGCATGGTGATGACATGCGGTGGGGCAGGAGGTTCATGATCTGGATCTGGTTCGGGCTCGGGCACCAAACCAATTGATGAGGTATTACACGAGTTCATTGCGTCTGAGGTTACTAGAGGCATCCTTGATGCGACCCCAGTGATATTTGGGTCAAAAAAGAGGGTATCATTGAATTGATGGAGGATCACCTTCAGATGTTTAGGGCCGATCTGGCTGCTACTCATCCTAGAGCCCGCACTCTCTCCTTCAAGGATTTTAGGGGTTATGGGGCACCATATTTCTTTGGGGCGAAGGACCCCATTGCAACCAGGCGATGGATAGCAAATATTGAGTGTGCCCAGATGACTACCTTCTGCCTCGATGGGTCGAAGATGAGGTTTTCCGCAGGCTATCATGAGGCGAATAATCTTACACATGATTTGGAGTTAGGGGTTGTGGTGTTTTCCCTTAAGATTTGGCGACATTACCTTTATGGGTTCCGTTATACTATCTATACGGACCACAAGATCCTGAGGTATCTAATAGATCAACCGAATCTGAACATGAGACAGCGTAGATGGTTGGATATAGTAAAGAATTATGATTATGAGATCCTTTATCACCCGGGGAAGGCCAATATGGTGGCTGATGCTCTCAGCTGCAAGGCAGTTGCTGCTCCAATCAGGGATGTGTGTTTGAGGATGAAAATGATTACCACACTCTTAGAGAAAATCCAAGTGGCTCAGGTTGAGGCTATTAAGGAGGAGCACCGGAAGAGTGATCGCATAGTGGGTCAGGTGGCTTCCTTCGATTATAATTGCCTAGGGTTATTCACCCTACATTGGAGGGTGTGGGTTCCATATTGGGGTGGTGCACATCAGGTTTTGATGGAGGAGGCGCACAATTCTAGATTCTATATTCATCCCCGAGCGAAAAAATGGATAGAGATATCTATCCTGATTATTGGTGGCCATGTATGAAGCGACATGTGGCCTGGTATATGGAGAGGTGCTTGACTTGTAGGAAAGTCAAGGCCAAACATCAGGGACCCCACGGAAAAATGGAGCCGTTGGAAGTTACCGTATGGAAATGAGAGGAGATTACGATGGGTTTTATCACCAAACTGCCTTGTACGAAGCATGGAGTGGATTTGATATGGTTCATCATGGATAGATTGACCAAGAGCACGCATTATATTCCGATCCAGGAGATCATTTTGGCGTAGAAGTTGGACAATATCTATATTCGGGAGGTGGTAGCACGTCATGGGGTACTGGTCTCTATGGTATCTGAAAGGGATGTTAGGTTTACTTCGAAGTTCTGGAAGAGGTTCCACGAGGAGTTGGGTACTCGTTGGATTTTAACATGACTTTCCACCAGCAAACTGATGGTCAGAGTGAGCGGACTATCCAGATTTTGGAGGACATGTTGTGGGCATGTGTTCTGGATTTTGGCGATAGTTGGGATACGTATCTTACTTTGGTGGAATTTTCATATAACAACGGTTATCACGTCATCATTGATCAACCCTCTTTTGAGATGCTCTACGGGATGAAATGTAGGACCCCAATATGTTGGGGGGGGGGGGGGGGGGTTTCAGTCAGCAGGTCTTGGGGAGTATCGAGGTGGTACTCAAGACGATGGATTTGATTCAACAGGCAGAAACATTCAGACAATATAGAGTCAACAAAAGAGCTACGGAGATAGACGGCGGTTAGACTTGCAATTTTAGGTTGGAGATATGGTACTCTTGAAGGTGTGACTTTGGAAATGTGTCATCCAATTCAGGAAGCGGGGTAAGCTGGGCCCTAGGTATATTGATCATTTCAGGGTTTTAGCCTAGGTGGGCAGGGTAGCATATCGTTTGGATCTGAATGAGGAGCTCAGTCAGATTCACAACACTTTTCACATCTCTCATTTGCGAAAGTGTTTGGTTGATGTTTCCGCAGTGGTTCCTTTGGAGGACATTCAGGTGGATGACCGCCTAAATTACATTGAGAGACTGGTGGCGATCCTTGACCGGAAGATGAAAACCTTGAGAAACAAGGTTGTAGGATTGGTGAAGTTGCAGTGGCTGCACCGAAAGGGTTTTGAGTGGACATGGGAGCCTAAGGACGATATGAGGGAGCACTACCTAGACTTATTTGCGGCAACAAACTTCAAGGACGAAGTCTAACTCAAGTGGGGGAGATTTGTAACATCCATTTTGTGAGGTATGATATTTCTTGGCAATTTTGGTTAAGTGTTGTGTAACATCCAAAAAATCACAACACATTTAAACTTTTAAAAACAACACATAGTCAAAATATTTACAAAATCAATGTTTCCAAATATTTAACCCATATAAGGGTATCCCAAAATCATAAAGCTATAAACAGAGGATGTGTACGGTCATGTCTTTTCCTTCCCTCGATCATCAAAAGTACCTGGAACAACTAAAAACCGTAAGCCAATGCTTAGTGAGTTCCCCCAAAGTACCACCACATACAACATATCAAACAACATCATGCATAATCGAGCCTTTAGCCTGAATAGACCGCCTCGTAGGGCCTACAACCTATCTCGACCGCTCCCGAGCCTTCTACAAGACTAGAACGCCTCCCAGAGCCTACAACCAATTTCGACCGCTACTGAGCCTTCAGCATGACTGGACCGCCTCGTACAGCCTACAGTGTATCCGGATTGCTCGTCGAGCCTTTGGCCTGACTGGACCGCCTCGCAGGGCCTATAGTCTTGATAGGTTTTGAGCATTACAACATTCTTATCGTGAACATGCAACCCTAATTGCTTTGGATCTAGTTTTTTCTAAAGTTATACATGCAAATCAATTATCCAAAGCAAAACCTTAGGTCTAGCATACATAATTTCGAAATTCATTTATACAATAGGGTTGGAAGATTACCTAACTTGTTATATTGTAATAACAAGAACAATCCTTGACTCTTGAAAGTTTAGTGCCCCAAGTGTTGCACCTCTAATGGAGTCACAAACACTCAACACAACAAGGATGACTTGGAGAGGTAATGAAATCAGCCAGGTTCTCTTAGAATCATATAGGGGCCGAAATCCTTAGGGTTCAGGAGGTTTATATATGGCTAGGTTGCTTGGTCTTGAAGCCGGACTTCAATAAGGAAACCCTAGTTCCTAACTTAAGCCCAAAGTAACCCATGGACCTCCTTGGAGCCCTTGGATGAAATCTTATGGGGTAACCCATAAATTTCGTCCACTCCACTTACAAGGAGTCCTAAGCCCAATTTCACAACTATCAACGATTTGCAAAATAACCTCTCCATTATTAATCAGTTACTTTTAATCCCAAAATTAGCATCAAATTAATTTTTGATTAATTACTAATTAATAATGTGACATCCCCAATTTCACGGCCAGAAAAGATCGATTTGTTTATGCTTTGTTTTTAAAATCAGAGTAATCTTTTAAAGAAAATAGTTGCGGAATTTGTTCCCAAAATATGATAAATATTTATCAAAGCATTTCTTTAAAGAAATGTATTTTCATTATATATATCTCGGGATGTCATGTTCCGATACAGACACATAAGCATAAACAGAACTTACATATTTACACTAAAGATTTTACATCTCCTTTAATCTCTCCATGAAATATATCTTCGTATCAATACCTGTGATACAAAGAAAACTGAGTGGGTCAGGATTGGGAGCCTGAAGAGCATATAGGGTTTTCAACCCACAATAATATAATTATTATATTCAATTATCAAACAATCAATTCAAATACCCACCCCCATTATCTCCATTTATTTCTTAAAGATTTATCCTAAGAACCGATTACCCTTCTCCCATTCATTCCTAAGGATTGCCCTAAGGAACTGGCACAAAGTCTAGTGCTGCCAAGCTTCTTAGATTACCTCTGGTGAGCACACAATTCACAATAATTAATGAACACCTAGTTCAAGAACACCTAATGAACACTTAGCTCCAATATTACCCAATGAACACCTAGTTCACAAACACTTAATGAACACTTAGTTCAAATATTACCCAATAAACACCTAGTTTACAAACACTTAATGAAAACTTAGTTCAAATATCCCTGATGAACACTAAGTTCAAATATCTAATGAACACTTAGTTCGAATATCCCCGGTGAACCCAATCACCTAAGGAACACAGAGTATGAAAGCTCTTAATTCAAACAACGTGATAATAAAGTATATCTCGATCCTGCAAAACCACTAATATTATAAACACATATAAATTATATTTCTAAAACAATATATCACATCCCGTCGATCCCCACATACTGACCCTATACAATGATCTTACGAGATCTAGCCTAAGGAATCGATATGAACCACAAACTGACGAAGCTGCTTCGGAAATTCCCTGGCAACAAACGAGGATCAATAAAGACATCAAATGAGGGGAATGGAATAAGTTTCACCATGAACCTTCGTTCGTAAAAGAAAGAACCACAAGACAGTTAAGTTAGGTGTAGTTATCTAGATAACAACGCCTAGGCGTGGTCCGACTATCATGAGGTATTATACCCCCAGACTCTACCTATCCCAGCATCGAACTTTACCTCACAGTGGCCTGAACACATGAGGTATTTCACCCCCAGACACACCCTATCCAACAATATTGTTGGAATAGTGTCTAAGGCTGCAACTATATTAGGCAAGTATTTGATCCGGTTGTGCATGGTCCTTTTGGGTTGCCTTCACCATAGCAACTTGATAGGATGATTTAATAAGAGAGAGTAAATATTATTAATATATTATGAGAATAATATAATGAATAATATATTTGTTATTTGATTAATATAAGTCATAGAATTAATTAGAATTAATTTGGTGACTTAAAGAGATTAATTAAATAAAGGGGTATAAACTGTCAATTGTTTGATAGTTAAGCTTTAGACTGTAAATCCATTGGGATATGCTTTGGACGAATTCTAAGAGTGTTAGGATAGCCAAAATCGTCCAAAGGCTTATCTATGGAATGGATTTGGATAGCCTTAAGAGAAGATTATCCAATTAGGGTTTAGGTTGTAACCCTTAAGGAGTCTACAAGTATAAATAGACCCCATGGCATAGGGAATTCGACACTTGACCTTAAGTAAGGAACCTCTGGTCGAATTCCTCCCCTCTCCTCTCTCCTAAATCATTCTTCTTGCTATTGGTGTTTGTAAGCCATTAGAGGAGTGACATTTGTGACTCTAGAAGCTCCAAGACCTCAAGATCAACAAGGAACTCAAAGTTATGGTTCTAGATCTATTTCAATGTTGTTATTTAACCTAATTAGTCATTAGAAGACTTGGATTCAAAGCATGTTTATTAGAAAGCCTAGATCCAAGCATTAGGGTTTTGCATGCGCACATAGGAAAGTTCTTATGGCTAAAACCCATCAGTGGTATCAGAGCCTAGCTTGGTTTTTTTTAAATTGTTGCTTGATTAACTGAAACAAACCTGCAAATTCGATTTTTAGGTTTCTGAGTCACTGACTCGGCGAGTCCCAAGGTGGACTCGGCGAGTAGGCCTGACTCGGCGAGTCCCCTTGTGCACTCGGCGAGTCCAGGCGTCAGGAATGGCCAGATTCGGGATTTATTCATAATTATCTTATGGAAACTTACCTTAATCATAATAGATCAATCTAAATCCGATTTTTGATATATATGACTATTATCTTGATCTAGTTAAAGGTATTTATCAACTAATAAAATATTTGATTTCCTTATATGATAATTAATTAATTATTTTAATTATTTTGGTAATTATCTTGGATAAAATCAAATATAGATAATTAGGATATTAATTGTTAATTGGAATTATTTGTTGTTTGATCCTCCATGTTTTAAATGTTTAAAACCTACCCTCAAGTTTTGAAATTTATATTTGTGATTAAAAGTTTTAATTTAGACAACTTAAATTTCAAACCCTAGATTTTAAAAGGTTTAAAATACAACCCTATACTAATATGATATTACTAGTATAATATATATATGTATAACTAAATGCTAGTCTTACCGTTAGTAGGCCTCATTCACGAAGCCGATCTATAAAGTGGGTATAAGGTTGCGGCCTATAAAATGGCACTTAATGGGTGTACACTCACACCCACCGCTTGCTTGATTGGTGGAGGGTCGTTAGCCGAACGGGTAGGATAGGGCAACCTCATCCTCTCATTAAAGGTATAATAAGAAATATAAAGTAGCTACACATATTTTTTAAAATTTCCCAATCCTAGTTACTTTAGGAAAAGTGAATTGATGCAATCCCATGAAATTACACTTTGCACCTTGCTAAGATGTTAGTGGAGCGTGTGTGGTTTACCGGCACACTAATTGGTTCTAAGCGAAGGTGGCAAAGGGTGATTCATTGTTTATCATAGTTCGATGGAGCGTGTGTGGTTTACCGGCACATCGAATAGGTGATCGTTACAATGAAGGCACCATGTGAATTTGCATGGTAATTCACACCCGCTTTGTGATCCTCGGCATCCCAGTCACAAACAAGAGGGGCATATCGAGATTTAAACATGCCATTGAATAGTTTCAATGAATCTCATCCGAACCTAGGAATTCTCAAAAACACTTAGGACTAATAGTTTAAGTTTTGTGATGGAGAATTTGTGAATCGTCATTCACTTACCTTCAATTTATTTGCATGTTAGATTACGGCATCCCTTTTCTAGTATGTAAATGTTATTGTTGGATCCTAGCCCTAATTTTTCTTATTGGGTGATAATTAGGGATTCTTATTCTAATCTATCTTTGTCCTTTTCTAATTATAGATGTCAAACGCAAACAACGCTGCTGCTAGTTCTTTCACGTTGATGAGCATTTGCCAAAAGGTCACCTTCGATGGAACGAACTTTAGCGAATGGATAAGATACATTCGCACCATTGCTCGCTATGAGGATAAGGAGTATGTCCTCGATGAGAAGCTCGAGAAAATCAACCCCGAAGTTGCTACTCCCGCCGAAATCACCGCCTTTGAAAATCATGAGCGAGATGCAACGAAGGTACATTGCATCATGATCGCCACCATGAACTCCGAATTCCAAAAGTCCTACGAGGACATGTACCCGTACGAGATGCACCAAGACTTATTGGAGAGATACCATCAAAACGCGAGACAAGAGCGTTATGAGATTTTCACCAACATGATTTCCGCAAAGATGGGTCATGGAGAATCTCTTACCGTGCACCTGCAAAAGATGCAAAGGTATGTCGACCGCCTTCGCAAGTTAAATGTTGACTTCGGTGAGGACTTGGCGATCGACATGGTGCTTCACTCTTTGCCTCCGATGTACAACCAATTTAGGATGACCTACCACATGAACAAAGAAGATGTCACCCTAAGCAAACTCCAAGGTCTCTTGAGGGTCGCTGAGAGCAACTTCAAGGACAAGTCTGTTGCACCCACTCCCAATCCGTCCGCTGCTCCTGTCTTGGCTATTGGTCAAGGGAAGGGAAAGAAGAGGAAAGCTTCATCGAAGAACTATCGCAAGGTGAAAGCCCGAGATGGTGCCTCTTCTAGTGGGACCAAAGTTGATCCCGCTAAGCCCTGCTCTAACCCGAAGGAGGCAGAGTGCCACCACTGCCACAAGATAGGACATTGGAAGAGAAGCTGCCCAGAGTACCTGCAAGCAATCAAAGAAGGAAAGATCAAGCCATCTTTCGCAGGTATATACACAATTAAATCTAACGATGCTATTTCTTGGGTTCTTGATACCGGTTGTGGTTACCACATTTGTTCTAATGTGCAGGGACTAAGAAGAAGTAGGGATGTGGAGCAAGGAAGGATCAATCTAATCATGGGGAAAAGAAGATCGTCGCCTGTGACCAAGATTGGAGTGTATTCTTTAGTGCTTAGGAATAGTTTGGTTTTAGATTTGAACAATTGTTGCTATTCGCCAGAAATGGCTAGAAACATCATTTCATTTCATGGTTTATATAGACAAGGATTTAGATTTTCTTTTAATAATGAGAATGGTTCTATTTTAGCTTATCTAAATGGTGTCTTTTACTTTGAAGCTATACCATGTAATGGAATATATGAAACCGTTATGATTGTTGATAACTTAGGAAATGATGTTTTAAATATTGATTCTTCCACTAGTATGGATAAAGCATCCTTGTGGCATTGTCGTCTTGGACATGTCAACAAGAAACGCATAGCCCAACTCCAAAAGGATGGAGTGTTGGAGTCATTCGACCTTAGGGAAGATGACACATGCGAGTATTGTTTGCTTGGAAAGATGACTAAGTCACCCTTCACGAGTACATGTGAAAGGGGTGAGGGTCTATTGAACCTAATACATACCGATGTATGTGGACCATTTAGATCAACCACGAAGGATGGGAACCGCTTCTATGTGACTTTTACCGATGACTATAGTAGATATGGGTATATCTACTTAATCAAGCAAAAGTCAGACACCTTTGAAAAGTTCAAAGAGTTCAAGAATGAAGTGGAGAATCAATTGGGCAGGGAAATCAAGATGCTTCGATCCGATCGAGGAGGAGAGTACCTAAGTCTTGAATTCCACGATTATCTCAAGGAGTGTGGAATAGTTTCACAATTGACGCCTCCTAGGACACCGCAGTTGAATGGTGTGGCAGAAAGGCGTAATCGAACCTTATTGGATATGGTTCGCTCTATGATGAGTCGTGCTTCACTACCTATCTATTTTTGGGGGTATGCCTTAGAGACTGCCGCCCATATCCTTAACTGAGTCCCTACTAAGAAGGTTGCCAAAACACCTCACGAGATGTGGACAGGGAAGCTCCCTCGTTGGCACATATCAAGGTTTGGGGTTGCGAGGCTTTCGTAAGACGAGATACTCACGACAAGCTCGAACCTCGAAGTGAGCGATGTATTTTCATCGGCTACCCGCAGACATCCTTTGGATATCTCCTCTATAGACCGAAGGACAATGTGGTCTTCGTTGCGAGGAGAGGAGTTTTCCGAGAGCGAGAACTCATAAGCCAAGGAGACAGTGGGAGGCAAATTGAGCTTGAAGAAATTCATGAGTCGATAGATGAAGGACCTCTACCGCTGGCACTCAACCCGAGGAGGAAGCTCCGGTTGAACCGATTAACGAATCCCTACCTCTTAGACGTTCCGATAGAGTTAGAGTTCATCCCCAATTTTATGGCTTTCATATTAATACCGAAGGGGACACGTATATTAGTGATGGTACACTAGTAAACCTTGATGAACCTAATAGCTATAAGGAAGCCATGGCAGGCCCGGAGTCTGCAAAATGGAAAGAGGCAATGGATAGCGAGATCCAATCCATGTATGATAACCAAGTTTGGAATTTGGTTGATTACGTGCCCGGACGTAAGACTGTTGGGTGCAAATGGATCTTCAAGAAGAAGACCGACGTGGATGGAAACGTACACACATATAAAGCGCGATTAGTCGCGAAGGGCTTTACTCAAACTCCCGGAGTTGACTATGATGAGACCTTCTCGCCAGTTGCGAAGATTAAATCTATTAGGGTGATGCTAGCAATTGCCGCATTTCATAATTATGAGATTTGGCAAATGGATGTCAAGACCGCTTTCCTTAACGGAAAGTTGACTGAGGATGTTTACATGGCTCAGCCCGAGGGGTTTGTGGATCCGAAACATCCGAATAGAGTGTGTAAGCTTGAGAAGTCCATTTATGGACTTAAACAAGCATCTCGCAGATGGAATCTTTGCTTCGATGAGAAAGTCAAAGAGTTTGGGTTTGTACGAAGCGAAGACGAATCTTGTGTATATGTCAAAGCCAGTGGGAGTATAGTAAGCTTCCTCGTTCTATATGTCGATGACATATTACTCATAGGAAACGACATCCCGACTCTGCAGGAGGTTAAGTCCTGGCTCGGGAAGTGCTTCGCTATGAAGGACCTCGGAGAGGCTTCTTATATTTTGGGAATAAGGATAGTAAGAGAAAGAAGTAAGAGACTAATTGGACTTAGTCAGAATACTTACTTAGAGAAGGTACTAAAACATTTTAGTATGGAAAACTCGAAGAAGGGAGAACTACCGATACAAAGTAATGCCAAATTGAGTAAGACTCAAAGTCCGAGTACCGAAGCTGAGATAGCAGAAATGAGCCGAGTACCATACGCTTCCGCAGTTGGCTCAATCATGTACGCTATGACTTGTACTCGCCCTGATGTAGCCTTCGCTTTGAGCATGGTTAGCAGATATCAAGGGAATCCTGGCAAGGCACATTGGATTGCGGTGAAAAACATCCTTAAGTACCTTCGGAGGACGAATGAATGGTTCTTAGTCCTCGGAGGGAGTGATGACTTGAAGGTGCGAGGGTATAGTGACGCCAGCTTTCAGACCGACAGGGACAACTACCGTTCGCAGTCGGGATGGGTCTTTACCCTAAATGGAGGAGCAGTGACATGGAAGAGTTCCAAGCAGGAAACTGTAGCTGATTCAACGTGCGAATCAGAGTACATTGCAGCGAGCGAAGCGTCGAAGGAGGAAATATGGCTAAAGAACTTCATCGGTGATCTTGGAGTTGTACCTGCCATAAAGAAGCCAATGGAGATTTTCTGTGATAACGAAGGTGCGGTTGCCTTGACCAAGGAACCGAGGGATCATGGTAGATCAAGACATATCGACAGATAGTATCACTTCATTAGACATCGTGTAGAAGAAGGACAACTCATAGTGAAGAGGATATCATCAGAAGATAACCCATCAGATCCGCTTACGAAGGGACTGAGTAGGGTTAAGCACTTGCAGCATGCTAGGAGTATTGGGCTGAAGGATGATATTAGCATAGATTAGATAGTATTAGAAACGTGTCATAGATAAATGTAATTGACATTTGATGATTAAATAAATGAGTTTTATTTATGAGTAGTGTTACTATCTTATGTTAATTGTTTAGCTATTGTTTCACTTTGCATGTTTTGACTTCCAGAATAATTGAAATTATTAAGAATAATGGAATTGTTCAAAGTTGTCCACAATCGTTCATATGTTGGAAGTAGATATGAATGAAGATTGTCATGAATTGGTGTGTAGAATGTCTAAATGGTGTTAGACATAGCAAAGGGTTGCTGCAACGTTCATGAGTGCTTATGAACTAGTTTTGAGCATTGGAATGAACCCGCGCTTGCTGGAATCACCTTATGGAATACGATATAAAAGGTGATCGCAAGACAATAATATCATATAGTCTTAAAACCTAGATATATGGTTTAGTATTTGTTAATTAATTGTACATTGATAATACGAAAATGCATCAGTAACTTGGTGTTATAAAACGTATTGTTGTGTATAGCTGGTTAATGAATAAGTAAATGCATATAAGTCGAAGTTTATCTGTAACTTTTATCTAAGAAGGTAAAAGCGATATCTCGGCCGCTCGATGATTTGATTTGACTTATGTGGCGGGCCCGGTCAGAACTGAATTGATGTGTTCGATTAAGTTTTATGTCAAATAAATCAGAGATCGAGAAACCTAAATGCTTGACTAACCATTCCATAGGATTGTCAGCATGATATCTAACAGAGGACTGTACGTTCCCTTATCTAAAGGACAAGATTGATTAGATCAGAGTTGACAGCATCTTTGAGAGCTACGATTGCAAACCGATTTGTACTTGTATAGTTACTAGACTTATCCAAGTGGGAGACTGTTGGAATAGTGTCTAAGGCTGCAACTATATTAGGCAAGTATTTGATCCGGTTGTGCATGGTCCTTTTGGGTTGCCTTCACCATAGCAACTTGATAGGATGATTTAATAAGAGAGAGTAAATATTATTAATATATTATGAGAATAATATATTTGTTATTTGATTAATATAAGTCATAGAATTAATTAGAATTAATTTGGTGACTTAAAGAGATTAATTAAATAAAGGGGTATAAACTGTCAATTGTTTGATAGTTAAGCTTTAGACTGTAAATCCATTGGGATATGCTTTGGACGAATTCTAAGAGTGTTAGGATAGCCAAAATCGTCCAAAGGCTTATCTATGGAATGGATTTGGATAGCCTTAAGAGAAGATTATCCAATTAGGGTTTAGGTTGTAACCCTTAAGGAGTCTACAAGTATAAATAGACCCCATGGCATAGGGAATTCGACACTTGACCTTAAGTAAGGAACCTCTAGTCGAATTCCTCCCCTCTCCTCTCTCCTAAATCATTCTTCTTGCTATTGGTGTTTGTAAGCCATTAGAGGAGTGACATTTGTGACTCTAGAAGCTCCAAGACCTCAAGATCAACAAGGAACTCAAAGGTATGGTTCTAGATCTATTTCAATGTTGTTATTTAACCTAATTAGTCATTAGAAGACTTGGATTCAAAGCATGTTTATTAGAAAGCCTAGATCCAAGCATTAGGGTTTTGCATGCGCACATAGGAAAGTTCTTATGGCTAAAACCCATCAAATATAACACCATACATACCTAGCAGTGGTCTATTACCGACACACTTTATTAGGCAGTCTACGAAGTTCCCTTAATTACTTTGTGAAAGAAAACGTTGACATATGAAGCTCGGTCGATCACTTCATAAAAGAAACGCTGACTCCAATGCTCTCTCAAAATAAAAGTATGGGAAAATACTACTAGAGTACCCCCGTACGCTCCCGTAACCGACACACAAAATTGTCAAAAAGACTTTGTGCATGGTAGTACTTCTGGCACATTATAGTAATCTGGTATGCGAAAGACTCATACCCGAGAACATAATAGTAGCCTGGCACAAGCAGCACCCAAGACACAAAGCTTTGAAAAGGACTTCGTACATAAAATGTACTTCTGTACATAGGACGTACTCCACCGATCATCAATCTCACAACACACGTACTCTTAATAAGAGACTACCCAAAGTCCAATTTAATAGAACTAAAGATCCCTATTCTTAACCCATTACTAGGCAAGCCTACAATGCCTACAATGCCTACAATCAATTTTCGATACTATCTCCGTTTAGGCAATGCCAACTAGTGTATACTTAACACAAGGTTTTAAGTAATAATATCATATATACACATCTTAACACATATTGAACCATATCTGATTCGCACATTGTATATCATCAAATATATCTAACGTGTATTTTGGATAATAACAAATACTTCACATACATATGTATATTTCATACTTTAATCAATACTCGTATTAAATCACGTTCCTAAAAGGGACTATACACATGATACCTTATCGAATGAACACGTAGTTGAAAAATAGATAATCCGTACTCCCGGATCTTAAATTTGCCTCATTACCTAATCCATATTCCGGGATGTAAAACTAACCCCTTAATCTGATCCATACTCTCGGATCTAAAACTAACCTCCTGCTCTGATCCATACTCTCGGATCTAAAACAAGCTTATCTCTTTATCATTTTATCTTATGGTCCAACCCATCTTTTATCATCTACCAACAACCTCATCTACTCATGTTCTACCCAACATATTTTTAGATACAAAATACATATATTGTTTAACTCATTAAAACTTATATAATTCATCCATTCCACAATCATCTCAAATAAATAACAATATATTATACACATAGCACGTATTTCATAGCAAATACTTAATATTTATGTGTTAGAAGAAAGTGACTACACACTCACTTGATCAGAAGATGATCGGACAACGTTACAACTCGTATAAGTAGTATTCTTCGGTAGATCTGGAAGATCTTCACAAAAATTGGCTTCTCGCGGGCAGAGCTTCGGATCAGAAACTTTACTTATCGGGATCTTTGGGGCTTCGGGACTTGCTTCGGGTCTTGGGAATGATACCGGGGCTTCGGGATATTTCTTGCATGAAAATCGAGGTAAAACGGAGAGAGAGAGAGAGAGAGAAGAGAAAATGAGCAAAGGAATAAGGCAGCCTCGCATTCTATTTATAGGGTGCTGAATCTGGGATTACGCTGGGCGTACGCGACGTCATTGCATGCGTATGTACTCAAGTGACTTCATTGCATGTGTAGCTACGGTGGTTCCGAGTACGCTGGGCATACTCCAAAATTATGATGGGCGTACTCGATTAAGCAGACTTCAAACTTGCGTAACTTTCGCATACGAGCTCCGTTTTTGATGTTCTTTATATCCACGCGTAGGTGAGACTAAGATCTACAACTTCTATTTAGACTCCGTCGGCTAATTTTAACTTTATTTTTATTATTATATTTTTAACAGGCCGGGACATGAAACGTCCGTTAAAAATTCATAACTTCTTCCTATGACGTCCGTTTTCGTCTGTCTTTTCACCATTGCACTACTAATAACGATATCTTCGATTCTCGTTTAGATTGCTTCGGCTAGAATTCACTCGATCTCATAATCGAACTTCGGGCTGCACACTGCTAAGCTGAAACTTAGAAAAATCATAACTTCCTCATACGAAGTAAGATTTGGGCATTCTTTTTATGCACGCTCTCGGTTTAACGAAGTCTATGACTTTCGTGTAGATCACTAAGGCTAAATATCACTCTAACATAAATTCACTTTTTACGTCATTCAGCAGCGTGTCGGTTCTGTCGCGAAACTTCGATAGGTCATAACTTCTTCGTTATAACTCGGATTTCAACGTTCTTTATATGTACGGAATCCTTGTAACATATACAACAATTTAGTTAAGATTATTCATTCGAAATAATCTTCTATCAAAAAGTCATTTTTGACGCTTATCGTCTCTAAATTGACTAGCCCCAATCTACGGGCGTTACAAATAATATGATTTACAAATAAGATATTAATCTTATAATTGATGGGTTTTGATCATAAGAACATCCTATGTGCTCATACAAACCCTAATGCTTGGATCTAGGTTTCTCTATTGTACATGCAAGTTATCCAAGACTATAAACCCTAATTCTAGCATACAAGTAATCATATTAACATGAGAATGGGTTTAAGATATTACCTTGACTGTTATGTAGCAATAACAATCACAATTCCTGCTTGTATTGACTTTAGAAAGCTTAGAGTCACAAATGTCACTCCTCTAATGGTTCACAAACACCAAGAGCAAGAGGATGAAGAGGAGAGGTAAAGGAGGCTGCCCAAAAACGTCTACAAACCCTAGAGAAGTCTTAGCCACGTTTTTAGGTCATAAGGGATCTATATATAGGAGGCTATTAGGGTTATCTAATAAGGAAACCCTAATTTGGATGCTTAAGCCCTAAGCAACCCATGGACTCCTTTAATTAAGGCCTTGGACGATTTCCCCATAGAATTCGTCCACTCCTTAATTTAAGACAATCCATAGCCCAAATTGCAATTATCTTATAATTACAATTTCAGTCCCTTTAGTTTAATTAATCTCTTTTAGTCACAAAACTAATTACCAATTAATTCTTGACTAATATTAATCAAACAATATGATTTCTCCTTTAATATATTATTCTTATAATATATTAATAAATCATATTTAATCCTTTCTCTCCATAATTCATCCTATCAAGTTGCTTTGGTGAAGGCAACCCAAAAGGACCATGCACCATCGGGTCAAGTACATACCAAAATAGTTATGGACTTATACACTAATCCAACAATAATATATTAATAAAATCATTCTGAGTACCAATTTATTATTCATATAATAATCCTACTCTCTCTCTCTCTCTCTCTCTCTCTCTCTCCTCTCTAGTCATCCTATCATGTTACATGAGTGAAGGAAACCCAAAAGGACCATGCTCATAATCAAATCAAGTACACACCAAATATAGTTATGGGCTTAGGCTCCTAATCCAACAGTCTCCCACTTGGATACGTATAATAACTATTATTGCAAGTATGACTTTAGAATCTGATTAGCAATCGTAGCTTTCAAAAGCTGTTGTCGAACTCTGATCTTATCAGAAATGCGTCCTTTAGATAAGTGATCAAATATTCCTCCGTTCTACAAGATATCGTATGGACATGAGACATGGATTATTGCTTTTATCCCATTTAGGGTAAAAGGAACAGATAAACTTCGACTCATATTCATGTACAATTTACTCATCAAATTACACACAATAATATGTTTTATAACATCAAGTTACTGATGCATTTACGTATTATCAATGCGCAACCGACTTGTAAACAACAACTATTTGTCTCCGTTTCAAGAATATAAGATATTATTGTCTCATAAACACTCATGATAAAATCCATGAAGTGATTCAAATGAGTGTGGGTTTAATCCAATACTCACATCTTATTTCAGGAGTACTCATGAACACTGTAGCAAACATTTTCTATGTCTAAGCTCTTAGACAATCTACAGTCGGATTCATGACAGTCTTAACTCATTACCTACTTCCAAAGTATGATCGACTGTGGATATTTGAACAACCTAGTTATTCGAGAAGTAAAACATGCAAAGTGAAAACACAAGAATAATCTAATCCAATATGGTCTCAAAATTTTTGAATATAAATAAAACACTTATTATTTAGTCACCATATTAATTAGACCTTATTCATTGTTTACTGTTTTGACTAATCAACTTAATACTTGAATTAAAACAATAGTCACCCCATGCTCAAAGCATGCACACTATGTTTATCTATGGTCATTTCCTTGTGAATAGATCAATTGAACACATTTCCAATAATGCACATTTCACAATTCCAAATCCTTATCACAAGTGTAAGAATACCAAATTCTTGCCACTTTAAGAATCCTTTAGAGTATAAACTTACATGCAATGATCATTTAGTAATTTCAAGGAACCAAAGTCATAGAGACTTGGTCAATGATATTACAAAGCATTCCATTGGAGATTGTTACAAGACAATTCCCTGGAAATGACATCTCACATTCAAGGAGGATTCCTTGAACATCCTTCTTGCATTAAAGTTTCTAAACCACACATAGATCTCAATATCCAACTTCCATTATGGAATCATTTCCATAATTGCCATATGACAATCCATTCTTAATAGAATCCTATCTATTCAAAATTATATCAATATGGTCCATCCATTACTATACCTCCAACTGTCCCAAGAAACCAATCTTTGGTAAACCTTAGATTGTCCTTGATAGCTGTTTAACAACTTTAGTCATATTCAGTTCTGGTCCCTTTTCCCTCTTAATGCGCTAGGCATTTGGAAAAAAAACAGAGCAAGCAAATATTATAGCATATATAATCGATCAAATACCCGAAGCATATGGGATATGATTCATAATGTCTTACATAAAGACATGATACTTGAACAGTCTCTTGCTAAAATATTCCCATATATAGAGTTTCCTATGTTGAAACATTTCAACATAACGTTCATATATTCTCATGACTAAGTTCCATTAAAATTTCAATCTAACTTATTAGATTCAAAATGAAGTATTAGTGCTCTCTCCCTTAAGTCTTACTATAGCGAAACAATTTCCAAATTCTGCAACTTTGCAAATTTACAACTTTGTTTCCTATAACCAACATTGCTAATCTTGCAACACTTAACATAATAATCATGCTCCCACTAGCGTAACAATTATGTTCATACCAACTTAACAATTATGCTCCCACTAGCTTTGACATTTACTCAGAAATCAGCTGGACTACTAGAAATCAATAACTATTGACTTTCTTACCAAAGTTTAGATTTATGTGATGCTTCGATAAGTCTCTATCTAGACTTCTCAAGCTTATACATCATTCATTAGATAACTCATGTGTATGTCTAAACCTTTTCCAAACTTATAGCAATAAGTCCTGAATGTTCAAACTATTTGCCATTTCTCATAATTCGAACTATAAAAAGGGATGCCGTAATCATACTCGAATTTGAGAACGCAGTTACCACAACTGCTTACTTTAATCCTGTAAAATCTATTACTGAAAGTGTTTCCTCACAATCATTTTCATGAAGCAGAGAGAAACCTATTGCCACTTAGATTTTATGGTGTATGTGTTCCTATCCATGTGAACTTGTTATTTCGAACCACTATCATAAGACAAGGTTTATTACAAATTCAAACTCATATGGACTAAACCTGTTTACTCTTAATTTCTTGCCATTTGGCGCCATAATGGCCTACCAGTGCTTCCAGGTTATTGAGCAACTCACCTACACTGATCAACGTACTTTCACTAATCAAGGTGCTTTGCCTTATGCAATCAAATGAGAACTCATATAACTCACACGTATAGTCAACTTAACTAGAACAGGCATAAAAATGAGAATATGTCAACACGATAGGTTGTTAACCTCAGGTCGTGTGTTATTGATTACTAAAATGTTTATTCTTGATTAACTCTTAAAACTATTCAAGACCATTAAGACTCCCACTGACCTCTTGACATATAAGATTCTTTGTCAAGCAACATCCCTTGACAAACATATATTCAAGAGTTAGTTCGGAGTCTTATCAAGATAACACTTCATGTAATCCGTCTTAGTTGATCTTTGTTTTAGCCAAAGCATCACTACTACCAATTTCAAATGTGCAAGAGTAATAACCATTTCTACTCCACATTTCATGAGGTGTAATAAACCTACTTAGAACATGTTACTCAAGGTATAACTTGGAGTAACTAGAGTATGACTCTAAGAATCGATTTTGGAACCAAGTATGACTCATGTTCTTGGTTTAACCATTTAAACAATTTCTGATTCCTCTTCTTATTCATGTAAATGCACTAAGGTTTCCTTAGAGGATCAACTGTGACATGGTTCCATAATCATTAGGATGATCATCAAAAAAGATACTAAAGTACTCTCCTTTCCTTTCAGATTGGATAAACTTTTATCTTTCTGCCTAATTGATTATTCTTATTTGTTCTACTATCATAACTCCTAAGTAGCAGCTCAAAAAAAATGATCCTCGAACCATGTGATCGAAATCCATCTCTTCACAATCAGATTCAAATTGATCTTCCTTTAAGCTTCCTTCTTTCTCTTTGATCCTACAACACATCGAAATGCAATTTTATCACATCATGTATTGAGAATCTATAAATAGGAACTTAATAGAGTTAGATAGTGGATATACTTGAAGTAGAGTCATACAATTTGACATTACTATCCTTGCGATCTTTCAAGTAGATACGTCAACTTAGCATCCAATGCCCATTCTCTTGGCAATAGAAACATATGGACTCTTTGGGAATGACACATGGGACTATCTCGGAATTTTCCTTTCTCTTATGATCAAACTTTTCGACCATGGCCGATTTCTCTCCTTTAGGAAGAGAAACCATTTTTGGACTATCACCTTTTACATCACCAATGTCCATGGAGATTTGGGATGTAGATCTTCCAATCAAATTTTCTTGACTAGTAGCATTGCTGCTTTAGCAGCAATTAGAAAACATGTCAAATCAATAAGGGTCACTTTCTGATCTGTCATATAGTAGTCTTTAACAAACTGACCATATGACTCGGGAAGTGACTGAAGAACCAACTCAACTGCCAGTTCCTTTCAGAAAATGACACCCAACATTCCCAATCTGTCAAGGTGCGACTTCATGTTTAGAACATGTGCACATACTGAGTTTCCATCTTCGTGCTTTCATGCCAATAGGGCTTAAGTAACCTTGAACTTTTCAAGTTGATGAAACCGTGGGTCGGGGAGAATCACTAGAGGAGGTAGAGGTAGAGAAGTATGATTTCCAGTTCCACCAATGCTCGAAGAAGGGAATGATCTTTCACCTTGTTCGACACTTGGAACATCATCTTTAGAAGGAAAGCATTTTCCAAAAGGATGAAGAAGACCATCGTTGTCAGAACCAGACATCTACAAAGGGAGAAAATTCAAGTTAGTTGATTTAAGGTCCTTAATATAACACCCAAATGAAACATTAAGGTCAGGACCCAACACAATAATTTACAATTCGGAAGAGGGATGTCATAATCCAATTGCAAATTATTTGAAGATGGGTAAATGACGATTTACCAATTTCACCATGAAAACAAAATTTTAAACGAATTAGGTTTTAGATGAAGTTCCTAGATTAACTTTCCAATGACATGTTTAATATCGATTATGCCCTTCAAGTTTGTGACTGGGATACCGAGGATCACAAACAAGGTGTGAATAACCATGCAAATTAGCTTGGTGCTCTCGATGTCATTTATCACCTAATCAATGTGCCAGTTAAACACACATGCTCCATTGATCAATGATAATTTACAAGAAACCCATTGCCATCCTTCATTAGTCCACATTAGTGTGTCGGTTAACAACACACGCTCCACTAACTGACCAATAAGGTGCAATTTTGAAATTTCATGGGTTAGCATCAAATTCGCATTTTCCTAAATTAACTAAGATTGGGAATTTATAAAAAAATTTAATTACTTTATAATTCATTCTACTTTTAATGAAGATTTAATGTTCTATCCTACCCGTTCGACTAACGACCCTCCACTAGTCAAGAGTGCGGTGGGTAAGAGTGGATACCCAATGATCGTCATTTACATGTCGCTTCCTTAAACACCCCTTATAGACCAACTTCGTGAATGAGGCCTACTAACGGTAAGACTGACATTTTCTTATATATATATATATATATATATATATATATATATATATATATATATATATATATATATATATATATATATATATATATATATATATATATATATATATATATATATATAAGTAGGTTCATAAGAAAATATAAATATCTTGCGAAAACGCGAAAACAGATTTTACCTTATGAAAATCAAACACATGTACTATAAAAAAAATAAATTTATTAGCAATAAATTAAAGATAGTAAGTTTACAGTGAATAGTGTTATGGTAATATAGATTTAAAGACGGTTTTAATAAAAAAAATTCACGTCCTTAATCATTTTTAAATTCATGTTGGCCAAGTCTCAAGCTTAACGAGCCATGCCGAGCCATGACGTTTTTCAAGGCGTGATGTAAGATGACGATTTTGTATTAATTTAAAATTATATTACCACATAAATATAAATTTATATTAAATATATCTACTTTTTAGAAGTGTTAGATCAATAACTAATAACAAAAAGTTAACAAAAACCACAATACTTGTATCTCCGATTTAAAAAGACATAACAAAGAGCAAAAAACTATGTCTCAAATGAAAAAACACGCGCCATGGCGCGCCATATCACACCTTGTCACACGCCACACCTAACAGTAACGTTATGAAGTTTTTCGTAACAGTGAAGTCACACCTCACGCTATGGCGCCTTTTAGAACACTGATATATATATATATATATATATATATATATATATATATATATATATATATATATATATATATATATATATAATTAAACTTTTAATATTATATACTATAAGGTGTATTTTATACATTTAAAAATACTAAGTGGTTTAACTTTTAAGAAGTTAATCTTTTAATTTAATTAAATTTAAACCTATCTATGGATTTATTAATAGTCTTTTAATTAAAAATTTTAATTAATTAATTAATTAAATCCATATGGGTGTATTTTTAAAATTTTAAAATACTAGGGTTTTAGAATTTAATATCTCAAAATTAAAACTTTTAATCAAAATTTTAAATTCCAAAACTTGAAAGAAAATTTTGAATTTTTTTTTTAAAAAAAAACTTCTAGATCAAATTTAAAACAATTAAATTAATCATATAATTTTATCGTTATCATAAATTTGACATTTACTTTTATTTGACAAGAAAATTCAGATCAAATTTTACAAATAATTAATTTATCACAAAATCTCATGATTATCTTAAAATTTGACAATTATATTTTAGTTAGATGAGAATATTCATTACCCTATCATAAAATTCGAATTTAATCAGTAAAAACAACTTATGGTAATTATCCTTATCTAATCTAGGCCAAAAAAACGAAAAATTTGCCAACAGACGAGTCGCCACGTCGTGTTATACCATAACACGTCGTGGACGACCAACACGACGTGTACAACTATGAACACATCGTTTTCATCAGGCAGAGTCCAAAAACGATTTTCTTCCAGCTTTGAACAAATCATAAATGCATCAAATAAAACAGAAAAACACCATAGGCTCTGATACCACTGATGGGTTTTGAGCATACAACATTCTTATGGTGCACATGCAACCCTAATTGCTTTGGATCTAGCTTTTTTCTCAAGTTCCATGGCTTCCTTGTAGCTAGAAGGCTCATCCAAATTTACCAGTGTACTATCACTGATAAACGTATCACCATTCGTAGTAATATGAAAACCATAAAACTCTAGTGCTATTCTAACTCGAGTGTAACGTCTAATAGGTAATGACTCATCTATTGGTTCAACATGAATCTCTTCCTCAGGTTGAGCGCTAGTGTTAGAGGTTCATTCACTACTTGATTCTAGAATCTCTTCAAGATCAATTGTCTTCCCACTGTCCTCTTGGCATTTGATTTCCCTCTCGTGGAAAACTCCTCTTCTTGCTACGAATACCACGTTATCACTAGGTCTGTAGAAATGATATCCAAATGATTTATGTGGGTAGCCAATGAAAATACATCGCTCGCTTCTAGGTTCAAGCTTGTCATGAGTCTCTCGTCTTATGAAAGCTTCACAATCCCAAACCTTGATATGTGCTAACAAGGGAACCTTCCTTGTCCATATTTCGTGAGGTGTTTTGGCAACCTTCTTAGTTGGGACTAGATTAAGGATATGGGCGGCAGTCTCTAAGGTATACCCCCATAATGAGATTGGTAGCAAAGCTCGACTCATCATGGAACAAACCATGTCCAACAAGGTTCGATTGTGCCTCTCAGCCACACCATTAAGTTTTGGCGTCCTAGGAGGTGTCAATTGTGAAACAATTCCACATTCCGCAAGGCATCTTTTGTGTTATTGACTACGCGCCTTGCAGGTCTACCGTGAGGCATTTTTTCTACATGAATACAAGATGAAATGGGTGATAAGTCTATGGCAATGGATATAAGTCAAATGCTGACTGACTAAGTTATCCTAGTTCTGAGTGTATCCGGTTCTGACTCTCATAAGGTTCTAAAAAACGATTCATAATGTGAGTCTATATAAAATAAACACTATGAATCTGTAGCGACTACTCTTGAATGAATCTCTATGAATTTGAATAACTGACGCAAGTTATTCATGAAAGATGAAATAATCCTAACACATAGCGTGAGTAGTGTATTCACTAGCTCACTAAGTCATTTTAGGATATTAGTAATTAGCGTGACGCATAAGACTTTTGGTTTCTTCGGCTAATCCCTCCTTGGAAAACTCCTCGCATATCACTTCTTGTTCCTCCTTGACTCTTCTGCTGACAGCTATGATGGAGTGGTTACATCTATCTAGGTTTGTCGTGCGAGAATGAGAATGTCTAAAGAATCTATGAGATTAAGTGAAACATTATGGGGTGATCCTTACCGGGTACTCCTATAATTGCGCAGTGTATACAAGTTATACAAAATTTATGGTTAAATAAACCTTCAAATAAGTGAACCTACTCCAAAACCACAACCAAACAAGGAATAGGAATTAGAGCTTAGGTCACAAATTCTAAGTCTATAAAATCTGAATTATATAAAACCTTGGGAGTATACACTCCGGAATTATAGATCTACAAATAAAGGTCTTTTTAATCTTCACATATGTTATTTATAGTGCCAAAAATACTCCTATAGTATTTTAATGGTATGAATGTGGTAAATTATATACTTGTTGTTATCTTATAGTATCATAAAATACTCCAATAGTATTTTAACTTTTATGTTCTGTTCAAGTAATCCCTTGTACATATAGTTAGGTAAGTTTTAATATTGTTGCAACACCACATACCAAAACACATCTTGGTCATATCAAATGAATATAGTTGATCAGGCTATATTGATCTTAGATACGATTACATAACTATCCAGGTTTGACTGCAGTGTCCAACCTTTAATTACTTTTGTTTTGTTCTTCCTGTAATACTTGTTCTAGTATGTATGTGTGTGTGTCTATATATATATATATATATATATATATATATATATATATATATATATATATATATATATATATATATGTATGTATATACAATCCAGAGTAAACAGACAATCGATTGTGTGAATCCGCCCTAAGCCCGCAACCAAACAAGGAACAGAAAATGAGGCGGAAATCATGCATCCCATTATTTATTAGATCTTCATTGTATATAGCATGGCGTATTCATTAGCTGCTTACGGAGTTAAGTGTAATATTTCTTTTATATTTGAAGAAAACATTCCTTAAGAAAAACATATATTTCCTTTAGTAAAAATGGTAACCACAATAGTTCCTTCTATAATCACTGAGTTTATACAAGCTATATATAATCTAATATCGAACGTACAATTAAATGTGTGAATCGGCCCTAACCCCACAACCAAACAAGGAACACGAAGTAAGGCGGAAGTCACAAATTCCACTGCCTATCGGTTATTAATTAAATATAACCCTGATGTATAAACTATGGAATTATAGAATTAACCATTTAAGGTCCTTTATGTTATACTAGATTAATAATACGAATTAAACCTTTTGTAGATAAGTTGCTAGTTTCACTAACTCTATTTTGAAACATTGTTTTTGGTAAAAATGCTATTGTATTCAGAAAGATCCATCAAAAACTATTTACCTTAAAAGAATGATGTTTACCATAGAAAATCCTATATTTTCTATAAAACCAATGGGATATTTATGATGTTCTAAGTTTGAAAAGCACAAGTATATTCCTTATACTTACTACAATGATGTCTAGTTTTGTTGATATGTTAAACTGAATAAAGACTTGGTTGTTCTGGATACCTGATGCGATGATACTACCCTCCTATGATCACTTAATACATAGGAGTTTTTTATAACTGAGATCGAACAAACAGTTGAATGGGTGTATTTTCCCTAAGCCCACAACAAAACAAGGAACAGGAAGTCAGGCGGAAAACACACATTCCACTGTCTATCGGACTTCAGTTTTATCTAACCCAATGGTATATACCGAGTATCATATAGTTAATATCCCTTCAGAAAGTTCTAAGAAAAGTATATATTTATGTAAATAATTAGTTAATACTTATTGTGAATATTCATTATAACCATACTAATACATAGTTAGTACCGTATAGATTTATACCCCAACTCACGCTCTCCTTTAAGAAGACTCTAGTTATAATTAAGTTTTTAACGGGTACCATGAATGGTACATCGAGCGGTTCACAATCCTATATTAATTATTTATTTAGAGTAATAAAAACTTCTTTTTAAATAACAACAAATTTTGTAAAAAGAATCACTTTGATCCATAAACTATACATATTATAGTTTATATGCTCGTTTCCACGATTATTAACAGTTTCATGATTTCATACATAATAATGATAAGTAACACATATTAACTAATTTATATTTTAAACAAAAAAATTGATGTGTTATACTTGTATTCCCCCCCCCCCCCTAAAACATTAAAAAGTTGGAAATAGATATGAGGGTATGAACTCACCTTATGTGGTGATTCAATAGAAGGTTCGATATAGGATGATAGGTTCCATGAATGAAGTCTCGAGACACAAATGAGTCCTAAATAGCATATTATTAGACATATATGTATATAGTTAGTGCGTATAGCAAAAAAAAGTGATAGGGGATTAACCTAGGATGCAAGAATAACTCACCAAAAGAGTGCTAGAAGCAAGTTAGGAGGCTAAGATGGTGTTCCCGACCCTAAGGAGGGTTCACGGCCCAAGAACACATGAGTGTTCACGGCCCATGTTGAAGTGTTCATGGCCCTATGAGTGGTTCACGACCCAAAGATATGAAGAACACTTGAAGATCTTGTGGATTGGTGAGCGTTTGAAGGCCCTTTTGTGGTATACCAAGGAGATATGAAAGATAAGGGGTGTTTAAGAGATGAAAAGGATGTTGTTGAATATGATACTTGAAAGAGAACGGGAAGGATTCACGGCCAAGAGATGAACAATGAAAGAAAATGAAGTAAACTCATATATATATATATATATATATATATATATATATATATATATATATATATATATATATATGAGGCAGTGTTTGCGGCCGATGAGTTCACGGCCGTGAACCGAGGGTTCATGGTCCGTAGGTTCATGGTCCAAGTTCACGGTTGCGAGGTTCACGGCTCGGCGTTCACGGGTTCGGAGGCTCATTTCTGCGAGGGTTTTGTGGTCCATGCGAGGGTTCTTGATTCCTAAAGCTTTTCCCTTCCAAACTAACACATTTAGTGATAAAGCGTGAAAACTTATAAACCAATAATCCATCTAATTTATGATCATGGGAGGAATTAGTTTGACCAAAGTGGACTTTTATAAGAATAAAACTTTCGGGTTGTCACATCATCCTCCCGTTAAAGGGAATTTCGTCCCGATCTTAGCTTTCTCAGCAGTTCTCTTGGGGTCTTGCTCCTCGGAATGGTAGAATACCCACTCGTAGACCTAGGTAACTTTGCCCTGAAGTTCATGATAGGATTCATACCTGGTCCATCTATCATTACCTTGTGTATACAAGTCGTATATAATTAAGATTGGTAAGACGGTCGGATGTGCGACTCTGCCCCAGGTCCACAACCAGACAAGGAACAGGAGATAGGGCGGAAGCACACATTCTCAGTCTGCAGAATCTTGATTATATACTACTCTCGCATGTACACTTAGTAGTGATAGATTAACCGTATTCGTCCCTAGCCTATGTGCTCGAACTTGACCTGTTGGACGAGTGGTAGTTTCTAGAAGGTTTGTTGCGTATACATCGGAAAGGTTTCGGAGGGCAACGTACTCCTCTCATGAGTACCTCGGGGTCGAGAACCTGAGGGAGACGATTCTGAGGCCTGAGTCGGGTTGTCCTTACGAGTGAAGAGGGTTTTGTTAGTCGGTCGGTTACTGCGAAAAGTTTTCATAGCACATGAAATTGGTATGGTGAGGACCATGTAATCAATGACGAATAACAACGTAGGAACTCCTTATAGAGCCAAATGTTAAGATGATTTGAAAGAAACGTTTGTTATATGATGGTATATCCCGAGTGTACTCGACAATGTATTATGTTTAGGTTTTCTGGTGCTTTCTCGATATTACCACTGCCACAAAATGTACCGCAATAAGTGAGTACAAGAAGTGAAAGTGCTTTGATAACTAGTGTCGATACTTTATATCATGATCCTCCTCGGTACCTCTATGATCGCTCGGCATATAAAAGTTATGTATAATTAAGATGAATAAGACGGTCGACTGAGTGACTCTTCCTTAATTCCACAACCAGACAAGGAACAGGAAATAAGTTTGAATCACTCACTCTTCCTTAGCAGTTTTGCGAGCAAACGTAGACGAACGCTTGCAAGAACAGCAAAGCCCTACTTATTAGGAGGGGACTCTTTGGCACCTTAAAGAAATTCCTTTACCTGGGGGATTAAGTGGTAGTTGATCAATGAACTAATATCTTTCACCTGCAGAATCTTAGTTATGCATAACCCTGATGTACATACCAAGCCATCATAGCTCACATGTACGGATCTTTAGTTCTTTTATGAATGTTGTGACTTGTTCAGACGAGTTAATAATTTATAATTACTTTTAAATTTTCCCCAAGTTTTAATATTAATATTAATATAAACTTAAATCTTTAAAGTAATTTTATTTAGAAGATGTACCGCTGTTCGCTGGTGGTTCCGGGGCAGTCTCTCCTGCGATGATCATCAGTATTTTCCCTTCCTCGCCTGAGTTCTTCGCTATTGGGCAGTCCCTCTTGTAGTGCCCAGTCTCACCACAACCATAGCAGGCCTGGTTTACTTCTACTCCGGGGACTTGGAAGATTGGTTGGGTCGGCGCCCTGCAGAAATGGGCAGTGTGCCCCTTCCTGTTACAATTTCTGCAGTGTAACTCTCGACAGGCTCCATAATGATGGAAGTTAAACTTGTTGCATTTTGTGTGAATCCTCGCATATTGTCATGTTGGCGTTGACGTGGCAGGTGTTGTGGCGGCGTGTACAGTAACCACTTGTTGCTCCTGCGGGGGTTCCTATGTTGTGCGCTCCTTCCTCTTGTTCCTCGACTTTCGTTTTGAGTCCCCTCCCTATGTTGGCTTCGTAACGACGACCACCATGCCATGGCGGACTCTACGGTCAATGAGTCTCTGGGCCAGGCGTTTGGCACTATCGAAGGTAGTTGGATTAGAAGACAATACATCCCCCTGAATCGGGGTAGATAAGCCCCAGATGTACCTTTCTATCTTCTTACTCTCTAGGCTAACCATCCTGGGGCATAAAGCTGCCAGGTCGCTAAACCTGTCAGTGTAGGCTACTATATCTAAGCCAACCATGGTATGACTCCATAGCTCTTTCTCCAGCTTTTGAATTTCGCCTCTGGGACAATATTCTTCTCTCATTATCTCTTTCAGGTTCTCTCAACCCATCGAGATAGCCACTGGTAGGGTCAGTGACTTAACAGGGCCATTCCACCATGTTAGGGCTCTGTCGGAGAAGGTGCAAGCAGCAAACTTCACTTTGCTCCCTTCTGGGCACATATAGATTTCAAAAATTGAATCTGTTTTCTCGAACCATCGCATTAGAGCGATGACTCCCCCAATTGCATTAAAGGATTTGGGTTTGCAGTTCATGAAGTCCTTGTACGAACACTCCCGCGGGTGTCCGTGGGTAACTTCGAGGTTAGATAGGTGGGTACCGCTACCAGATCCACTGGTACCACAAGCGCGGATTTGAGTTATGGCAGCCATTTTTGCAGCTATTACCACTGCTTGGAAAGCAGCAGGATCGGGTTGTGGTGGTGGGATCTCGGTTGTGTTATTGACTACGCGCCGTGTACGTCTAGCACGAGGCATCTTTTGCTAAAATGAATACTAGATGAAACGCTGATAAGTCTATGGAAATGGTTATAAGTCGAATGCTAACTGACTAAGTTATCCTAGTTCTAAGTGTATCCGGTTCTGAATCTCATAAGGTTCTGAAAAACAATTCATAATGTGAGTCTATATAAAATAAACACTATGAATCTGTAGCGACTACTCTTGAATGAATCTCTATGAATTTGAATAACTGATGCAAGTTGTTCATGAAATATGAAATAATCCTAACACATAGCGTGAGTAGTGTATTTACTATCTCACTAAGTCATTTTAGGTTATTAGTTATTGGTGTGATGCATAAGACGTTTGGTTTCTTCGGTTGATCCCTCCTTGGACTACTCCTCGCGAATCTCTTCTTGTTCCTCCTTGACTCTTCTGCTGATTGCTATAATGGAGTGGTTACATCTATCTAGGTTTGTCGTGCGAGAATGCAAGTGTCTAAAGAATCTATGAGAATAAGTGAAATATTACGGGGTGATCTTTACCGGGTCCTCCTATAATTGCGCAGTGTATACAAGTTGTATAGAATTTAAGGTTAAATAGACCTTTGAATAAGTGACCCTACTCCAAAACCACAACCAAACAAGGAACAGGAAGTAGAGCAGACGTCACAAACTCTAAGTCTATAAAATTTGAATTATATAAAACCTTGAGAGTATACACTCCGGAATTATAGACCTACCAGTAAAGGTCTTTTTAATCTTCACATATGTTATTTATAGTGCCTAAAATACTCCTATAATATTTGAACGGAATGAAATTGGTAAATAATATACTTGTTGTTATCTTATAGTATCATAAAATACTCCTATAGTATTTTAACTTTTATGTTCTGTTCTAGTAATCCCTTGTACATATAGTTAGGTAAGTTTTAAGACTGTTGCAACACCACATCACTCCCAAACACATGTTGGTCATATCTCAAATGAATATAGTTGATCAGGCTATATTGATCTCAGATATGATTACATAACTGTCCAAGTTTGACCGTCATGTACAACCTTTAAATACTTTTGTTTCGTTCTTCCTGTGATACTTTTCTAGTATGTAAGTGTGTGTGTGTGTGTATGTGTGTGTGTGTGTGTGTATATATATATATATATATATATATATATATATATATATATGCAGTTATGTATACTTTCATAAAAATATTGTTATATTTTAAAAATATACTTTTAGTCAGAGCACTTCGGCCCAATTGTATTTATAGTTGTATATCTTTTATAGGTTGATATACTTAGTTCACTATAAAGAATGCTTTGATACCAATCTGTCACACCCCCAAACCGGAATGGCAGAAACGTTTGGGGGCGGAGGACGTCATGCTCAGTATCACAACACATGCATCATAGTAATCAAAGTAACAAACAACCAATGCATTAATATTAAAGTGTTTACATGTATTCGATTCACAAAGGATTGACTCCAAAAGCAAATAACAAGAGAAGACATGAAGCTACTATGCTCCATCTTCTGAATCCCTGAGTGTGTACATGTCTACTAGTTTCCTGAAAATACAAGTTATTTTGAAGGAGTAGATCAACATTTAAGTTGGTGAGTTCATAAGCCTTTTGTTATAAAAAGTATACTATAAGTTCTTTTTAGAAAAGTTCGTCTGTTCCTCCAGAAAATCCTATATTTCTGATGTGATAAAATGATAAGTAAAAATGACTCTACAATTCCTTCTATGAGTACTAAATGGATACAAGTTATATACAATCCAGAGTAAACAGACAATCGATTGTGTGAATCTGCCCTAAGCCCACAACCAGCAAGGAACAGGAAATGAGGCGGAAATTACGCATCTCATTGTTTCTTAGATCTTCATTGTATATAGCATGGCGTATTCATTAGCTGCTTACGGAGTTAAGTGTAATATTTCTTTTATATTTGAAGAAAACATTCCTTAAGAAAAACATATATTTCCTTTAGTAAAAATGGTAACCACAATAGTTCCTTCTATAATCACTGAGTTTATACAAGCTATATATAATCTAATATCGAACGTACAATTAAATGTGTGAATCGGCCCTAACCCCACAACCAAACAAGGAACACGAAGTAAGGCGGAAGTCACAAATTCCACTGCCTATCGGTTATTAATTAAATATAACCCTGATGTATAAACTATGGAATTATAGAATTAACCATTTAAGGTCCTTTATGTTATACTAGATTAATAATACGAATTAAACCTTTTGTAGATAAGTTGCTAGTTTCACTAACTCTATTTTGAAACATTGTTTTTGGTAAAAATGCTATTGTATTCAGAAAGATCCATCAAAAACTATTTACCTTAAAAGAATGATGTTTACCATAGAAAATCCTATATTTTCTATAAAACCAACGGGATATTTATGATGTTCTAAGTTTGAAAAGCACAAGTATATTCCTTATACTTACTACAATGATGTCTAGTTTTGTTGATATGTTAAACTGAATAAAGACTTGGTTGTTCTGGATACCTGATGCGATGATACTACCCTCCTATGATCACTTAATACATAGGAGTTGTATATAACCGAGATCAAACAAATAGTTGAACGGGTGTATCTGCCCTAAGCCCACAACAAAACAAGGAACATGAAGTAAGGCAGAAAACACACATTCCACTGTCAATCGGACTTCTGTTTTATCTAACCCAATTGTATATACTGAGTATCATATAGTTAATATCCCTTGAGAAAGTTCTAAGAAAAGTATATCTTTATGTAAATAATTAGTTAATACTTATTGTGAATATTCATTATAACCATACTAATACATAGTTAGTACCGTACAGATTTATACCCCAACTCACGCTCTCCTTTAAGGAGACTCTAGTTATAATTAAGTTTCTAACGGGTACCATGAATGGTACATCGAGCGGTTCACAATCCTATATTAATTAGTTATTTAGAGTAATAAAAACTTCTTTTTAAATAACAAGAAATTTTGTAAAAAGAATCCCATTGATCCATAAACTATATATATTATAGTTTATATGCTCGTTTCCACGATTATTAACAGTTTCATGATTTCATACATAATAATGATAAGTAACACATATTAAGTA
The DNA here is from genome assembly GCF_051521515.1 of Lactuca serriola. NCBI lineage: Eukaryota > Viridiplantae > Streptophyta > Magnoliopsida > Asterales > Asteraceae > Lactuca > Lactuca serriola. The sequence goes on along the minus strand of NC_136413.1, from coordinate 91,206,330 downwards.
ATTTATATATTAAACAAAAAAATTGATGTGTTATACTTGTATTCCCCCCCCCCCTAAAACATTAAAAAGTTGGAAAAAGATATGAGGGTGTGAACTCACCTTATGTGGTGATTCAATAGAAGGTTCGATATAGGATGATAGGTTCCACGAATGAAGTCCCGAGACACAAATGAGTCCTAAATAGCATATTATTACACATATATGTATATAGTTAGTGCGTATAACTACAAAGGTGATAGGGGATTAACCTAGGATGCAAGAATAACTCACCAAAAGAGTGCTAAAAGCAAGTTAGGAGGTTGAGATGGTGTTCCCGACCCTAAGGAGGGTTCACAGCCCAAGAACACATGAGTGTTCACGGCCCATGTTGAAGTGTTCATGGACCTATGAGTGGTTCACGACCCAAAGATATGAAGAACACTTGAAGATCTTGTGGATTGGTGAGCGTTTGAAGACCCTTTTGTGGTTTACCAAGGAGATATGAAAGATAAGGGGTGTTTAAGGGATGAAAAGGATGTTCTTGAATATCATACTTAAGAGTGCATGGGAAGGATTCACGGCCAGAAGATGAATAATGAAAGAAAATGAAGTAAACTCCTATATATATATATATATATATATATATATATATATATGTGTGTGTGTGTGTGTGTGTGTGTGTGTGAGGCAGTGTTTGCGGCCGATGAGTTCACGGCCATGAACCAAGGGTTCATGGTTCGAGTTCACGGCTGTGAGGTTCATGGCTCGGCGTTCACGGCTTCGGAGGCTCATTGCTGCGAGGGTTTTGTGGTCCATGCGAGGGTTCTCGATTCCTAAAGCTTTTCCCTTCCAAACTATAACACACTTAGTGATAAGGCGTCAAAACTTATAAAACCAATAATCCATCTAATTTATGATCATGGGAGGAATTAGTTTGACCAAAGTGGACTTTTATAAGAATAAAATTTTCGGGTTGTCACATCATCCTCCCGTTAAAGGGAATTTCGTCCCGATCTTAGCTTTCTCAGTAGTACTCTTGGGGTCTTGCTCCTCGGAATGGTAGAATACCCACTCGTAGACCTGGGTAACTTTGCCCTGAAGTTCATGATAGGATTCATACATGGTCCATCTATCATTACCTTGTGTATACAAGTCATATATAATTAAGATTGGTAAGACGGTCGGATATGCGACTCTGCCCCAGGTCCACAACCAGACAAGGAACAAGAGATAGGGCGGAGGCACACATTCTTTTTCTGCAGAATCTTGATTATATACTACTCTCGCATGTACACTTAGTAGTGATTGATTAACCGTATTCGTCCTTAGCCTGTGTGCTCGAACTTGACCTGTTGGATGGGTGGTAGTTTCTGGAAGTGTGACAACCCGGAATTTTCATTCGGTCAAACCCTAAAAGTCAATCACTCCATATTATAAGTCAAGTTCACTTTTACTTGTTTTTAGTAAATTAAAGTTTGTTTGATTATTTTAATAATTAATCTTTAAACGAACGGGTGAACGGATGGGCCGTCTCGAGTCTTGAAATTTCTAAACCGTGAATACCACGTAGCTTAGAAGTTCACGGCCAAACTTTTGTGTTTGGCCCTTAAACACCCTCAAAAACCGTAATCTCATGCCTTAAGCATGAGTTTACTCCCCAAAGTAGATCACTTTTCACTTACACCCAAAAGAGTAAACTCCAAACTCTCTCAAGTATCATCCCGGTTTTCGCCCGATTTCCCGAAAACGTAAGTGTTTCTCGACTTGATTAGTTGATATAACATAACATCTAGTGATTATACATCCTTTAATCCATCCATTAACGTGTTTTAACTAGTTTTTCCAAAACACCAAGAACACACACTAGTGTTCTTGGACTTTAAGTTCATTTCAAGCTTCCACAATGTAAGTACTTCTATCCTAGAGTCATTTAAAGCTTGCTATATTTGTTTATACCAAGGAAAAGTCCCAAGAACACCAAGAACAAGGTGTTCACAGTTTTGGGAGGCTCCCAAAACCGTAAACACCAAATTTAGTGCCTTAGGGTGTCTAGATGCTTCACAATGCCTTAGGGACTTGTCTAGATCCATCCTTGATGTGTATATCACCTAAAAAAACAAGAAAACAACCATTTATGTGTTTTTACGGTTTGGGGATCTCCCAAAACTGTAAACACCCCAAAAGGTGTTTAAATGTCCCATATTTACTCCTTAGGCCTAGAATCTAACCTAGGCTATTACCATGAAGTGTTTAGAACTTGAAAACACCAAAATATCTTAGTCCATGAGAGTTTACGGTAGTAAACTCATGGAGAAATGGTCCTTAGACCGTAAACTCCATTTAGGAGTGTTTTGAGGCCACACAACACTTCCTAAGGCTAAATCATGAAGTAGGAATCCTAGGAATAGCTTAGAAGACTTCAAAACAACAAATGGTCAAAAGGTTAGGAGTTAACGACCGTAAACTCAAGGGGTGTTGGTCTTTAGGGAGTAAACTCATTTTAGGAGTGTTCCTTAAACCCCAAACACACTAGCCTTTTCCCTACAACACTTAGATGCACTCCTTAGCCCTTATAACACTTATACAACGTGTTTGTCATGTCCTAGAGTGTCTTAACTTGTTTATTAGTTGTTTAAAGACTAATTGTTTATATACATATGTCCGTATATGTTATTAGGATCTTTGTGCGTGTCTAAGTCTTCACTTGACACCAAGCACTTATCCGACACTTCCTTCCGATCCACTTGCTACAGGTGAGTTCATACCCCTTAATCAATGTTTTAAATGTTTTTAAATGCTTTATGGGGGAATACAAGTAGAATCATGCTACTTATTATATCAATCACATGTGATTAATAAGCAGCATTCAAATGATTTACTACTCATTAGCCGTTTTACCAAATAGTTTCCTTCAAATGATTTTCATAAACATTTTATATCTTTAAAACTCCTTATTAAACTGTACATTTTACTCTGTATGTTTCATTTCAAACTCATTTACAATTGTGTTTCAAACAAATGTTTCTTTATACTTAAACTGTTTAATCAAACCCATGCCTTCAAACCGTTTTATAGATTGACATCAAGTCGATCTTTTCTTAGATAATAATTATGTTCAAAGGTTTTACAAAACTTATTTTATGCTTTTATATTATCAATTGCATGCCTATATATGTATAGTTATATAAGAAATGTTTAAAAGACTTAGGAAGGCTATCCACCCTATTTCCTTTTCGCGCTTGAGATGTGGTCTGGTGGGACATCGGGTATCCGTCCGATGGTTGTTTAAATATTAGTTATATATCATATGTACATATATAGTCATAAAGGTTTCCCAGTTCATTCAATACCCTTGGGTAGCAAGGGTATACTCCCATGTTCATACGTGCCAGTTACATTACTAGTAAGCTACCATATGGGTAGTTTAGGAAGATACTAGAACTATTACTAGAACACGATATCATACAATGAGTCAGTTCATTCATGAGTCAGTACTTGCTAGATAGAGAGAGAATACACGTCACAACTAGTACACACAGTACTTATTACTATGAGAACATATACATTACATTACAATGAGAACATATACAACTATACTAGAAGAAGAACATATACAACTATACTAGAAAGAGAACATATACAACTATACTAGAAGAAGAACATATACAACTATACTAGAAAGAGAACATATACAACTATGCTAGAAAGAGAAAATATACAACGATACTAGAACAAGTAACAATACATTACATATACATGAATACGTTAACATAATTGTGATCCACTGTATCGGAGCATGCCTTCAATGTCGTGGCCTGAGTTGTAGCCAGAGTCTCTTGGAGGGAGAGCATGAGTTTGCGTATATATCTATACTTCATTAACTATCCTACACCTTGCTGCTAGCTACAGCCGGACCTGCAGGTCTACGGGTGCCAAACATCATACCTTTTTACGACCTACATTTTCGTTTACTTAGTCGATAGTATGGTCCAATTTATCACATAATACCTTGATATAAATCCGGTTTAAGGTAGTTAGTACAGCAGTAGTTCCTATAATACAACACTACAGTACTACATTAATTTACCCTTTACATATAGCTAGTGATCATTTCACTTAAACATTAATGTACAAACTATATTTTGTTAATGATAGTTACACTTGAGAAAATTTCACACTTTTACAAGAAACGAACATACAAAACGGTTAGGTCTTGGTAAAAGACTCCCTTTTAATATAGTAGGAATCATAGAGATTTCTAGGGTTTTTCAAACGTTTACAGTTGTTTTACAAACATTTTCATACTTACACGAACTTTATTTCAAAACATTTTCAAGTCTTTCATTACATGTCAAACAAATACTTACATACAAATTAAGACACATTAATACTTATGATCTCACCAGCTTTAAAGCTGATACTCTCTTTCAAAATAACTTGTATCCTCAGGTCAACAGTAGACAGGTACCGATACATGGTTTAGAGAAGATGGAGCTCATTCAAGACTCATCTTTCATTTTGTTTATACTTTAGTGTCTATTATAATTTGACAGAACACTTGTATTAAAATTATATTATTAATGCAATGGATGATGTTGTTGCTTGTTTACTACTTTTCATTGTTGTGATACTGTACATGACGTCCTCCGCCCCAGAACGTTTCCGCCGTTCTTGGTTTTGGGGTGTGACATGAAGGGTTGTTGTGTATACATCAGAAAGGTTTCGGAGGGCAAGGTACTCCTCTCATGAGTACTTAGGGGTCGAGAACATGAGGGAGACGATCTTGAGGCATGAGTCGGGTTGTCGTTACGAGTGACGAGGGTTTCGTTAGTCGGTTGGTTACTGCGAAAAGTTTTCAGAGCACATGAAATTGGAATGGTGAGGACCAAGCCAATCCATGATGAATGACAACGTCGGAACTCCTTATAGAGACAAATGTTAGGCCGATTTGAAAGAAACGTTTGTTATATGATGGTGTATCCCGAGTGTACTCGACAATGTATTCTGTGTAGGTTTTCTGGTGCATTCTCGATATTACCACTGCCACAAAACGTACCGCAATAAGTGAGTACTAGAAGTGAAAGTGCTTTGATAACTAGTGTCGATACTTTATATCATGATCATCCTCGGTACCTCTATGATCGCTTGGCATATACAAGTTATGTATAATTAAGATGAATAAGACGGCCGACTGAGTGACTCTTCCCTAATTCCATAACCAGACAAGGAACAGGAAATAAGGCGGAATCACTCACTCTAAGTCTGCAGAATCTTAGTTATGCATAACCCTGATGTACATACCAAGCCATCATAGCTCACATGTACGGATCTTTAGTTCCCTTATGAATGTTGTGACTTGTTCAGACGAGTTAATAATTTATAATTACTTTTAAATTTTCCCCAAGTTTTAATATTAATATTAATATAAACTTAAATCTTTAAATTAATTTTATTTAGAAGACGTACCGTTGTTCGCTGGTGGTTCCGGGGTAGTCTCTCCTACGGTGATCATCAGTATTTGCCCTTCCCCGCCTGAGTTCTTCACTATTGGGCAGTCCCTCTTGTAGTGCCCAATCTAACACGAGTTAATAATGTATAATTACTTTTAAATTTTCCCCAAGTTTTAATATTAATATTAATATAAACTTAAATCTTTAATGTAATTTTATTTAGAAGACGTATCGTTGTTCGCTGGTGGTTCCGAGGCAGTCTCTCCTGCGGTGATCATCAGTATTTGCCCTTCCCCGCCCGAGTTCTTCGCTATTGGGCAGTCCCTCTTGTAGTGCCCAGTCTCACCACAACCATAGCAGGCGTGGTTTACTTCTACTCCAGGGACTTGGAAAATTGGTTGTGCCGACTCCCTGCAGAAAAGGGCAAAGTGCCCATTCCTGTTACGATTTCTACAGTGTAACTCTCGACATGCTCCATAATGATAGAAGTTACACTTGTTGCATTTTGGGCGAATCCCCACATATTATCGTGTTGGCGTTGGCGTGGCAGGTGTTGTGGCTACATGTATAGTAACCACCTATTGCTCCTGCAGGGGTTCCTGTTTTGTTCGCTCCTTCCTCTTGTTCCCCGACTTTCATTTATAGTCCCCTCCCTTTGTTGGCTTAGGAACGGGGACCACCACGCCATGGCGGACTCCATGGTCAATGAGTCTTTGGGCCAGGCATTTGGCGCTATCAAAGGTAGTTGGATTAGAAGACAGTACATCCTCCTGAATCAAGGTAGATAAGCCCCAGATGTACCTTTCTATCTTCTTACTCTCCAGGGTAACCATCCCAGGGCATAGCGCTGCCAGGTCGCTAAACATGTTTGTGTAGGCTACTATATCTGAGCCAGCCATGGTATGACTCCATAGCTCTTGCTCCAGCTTTTGAATTTTGCCTCTGGGACAGTATTCTTCTCTCATCATCTCTTTCAGGTTCTCCCAACCCATCGAGTTAGCCACTGGTATGGTCAGTGACTTAACATGGCCATTCCACCATGTTAGGGCTCTGTCGGAGAAGGTGCCAGCAGCAAACTTAACTTGGTCCCTTCTGGGCACAGACAGATTTCGAAAAATGAATATGTTTTCTCAAACCAACACATTAGAGTGATGACTCCCCCAATTCCATTAAAGGATTTGGGTTTGCAGTTCATGAAGTCCTTGTACGAAAACTCCCGCGAGTGTCCGTGGGTAACTCTGGGGTTAGATAGGTGGTTACCGCTACCAGATCCTCTAGTACCACTTGCGCGGATTTGAGCTATGGCAGCCGTTGTTACGGCTGTTACTGCTGCTTGGAAAGTAGCATGATCGGGTTGTGGTGGTGGGTTCTCTGTTGTGTTATTGACTACGCGCCTTACAGGTCTACCACGAGGCATCTTTTGCTAAAATGAATATGTAACGACCCAAAATACGACCCAAAATTTTTTGTTTTAATATTACTAAGAATCACATTAGCGAATGTCATATATAATAAAAACCATGAAATGAATAACTCAAAATTCATAGTAACTGTGTCAAAACAAAACTGTATCAATCGTATCAAAATATATGAATAAAACTCCTAGGATAAAACTGAAGCTGTGGTGTGTGTGGTGCCATCAACCTGAGCTCTTCCCCTTGCTAGCGGAGGTACCTGAAACCAAAAATGAAACTATAAGCACAAAGCTTCGTGAGCTCCCCCAAACTACCACATACCATATAATAACATATATAGTACATATTGGGCCTTGCCCACTGCATCGGATCGAAATCCGGAAACTGCATCGGACCGAAGTCCAGAAACTGACTAGGGCCTTGCCCTCTGCATCGGACCGAAGTCAGGGAGTTGCATCGGACCGAAGTTCGGAACTAACCAGGGCCTTGCCCTCTGCATCAGACCGAAGTCAGGAACTAACCAGCTAACCAAGGCCTTGCCCTCTGCATCAGGCCGAAGCCCGGAAACTGCATCGGACCGAAGTCAGGAAACTGGCTGAACACAGCATAGCAAAATCATATCTACTAACATAACACATAAATTGCATACTGCATCGGACCGAAGTCCGGAAACTACTACTAACTAAATGGGCCAGCATTGTGGCCGTAGACCCGTTCCAACTGGAAGGAAACTCACCTCGTAACGCTGGCTGCTGAGATGCTAACTCTAAAACTAGCTGCTGCTCCTGAACTGTCCGGCTACAAATCCCAAAACCCTAGATCAGGTACTGATAAATGCCCTTAGGGTAAAATGATTATTTTACCCCTGGTTAAAGTCAACTCCCTGGTCAAGGTCAACTTTCAGTTCAAAGTCAACTTTCAGTTGACCGGACTCGCCGAGTCAAGGCGTAGACTCGCCGAGTCCCTCCATCACTAAATCTGACTCTAACTCACCGAGTCCCTTCCCCACTCACTGGTTCATCCTAAACTCTCAAATTGGGGAAAAACGGGGACTCACGACTCGACTCGTCGAGTCTGAAGAACAACTCGTCGAGTCCTAAGCATGCCATTACTATACAGTCGATTTTGCTTGATTCCAAAGCATCCAAAACATAAATATGGGTTCCTAGGGCTGATTTCACACGTAAAGTTTCTAACTTTATGTTCATGCATGCACATACGAAGCTAAAATGCCCAATAAGAAGCTAAAAGAGGGGATCTAGGATTGGAATGGGTGTTTAGCTCAATAAAGGTGGCAGCCTTGAGCTCAAGGAGTCCATAAATGCTTAGATCTGAACCCATTCATCTTAACTTCCCATAAATCAACCTCAAAGTCTAGAAAATGGCTCAAAAGCAACACTAGCAAGCTTTTAAGAAGATCTACATGATGACAAGTCAAAATTCGAGCTTTATACCTTAATGAAGGCTAGAATGACACAAGATACTCAGATCTGCTTTGCTCCTCTTGAAAACCTCTCTTCTCTCTTCTTCTTCTAACAACAAAATACACCAAAAATCCTTCACAAGATGAGAAATACTCCCAAAAGCTTAAAGGGAGGCTAGGGTTTAGTAAGGGGCGCTCTAAGGGTGATGGAGGCTGGTTTGGGGCGAATAAATGTGTTTAAATAGGGTGCAAACCCTTGAAATTAGGGCTTCATCCAGACAGGCAAACTCGTCGAGTAGCCAACTTAAATCGGTGATCATCCTGTCTCTACTCGACGAGTCGGGCTACAGACTCGTCGAGTACCCCTTAAGAAATGAAGATACTTTATTTAAATTACATACCAGAAATAAGACATTACAACTCTCCCCCTCTTATCTTAGACTTCGTCCTCGAAGTCTACTGCTGCTAAATCCGAAAATAACTCAAGATAATGCTCCTTCATCTCCCCCTCGGTCTCCCACGTCCACTCTGTACCCTTTCGGTGCTACCACTGCACCTTCACTAACTGAACCACCTTGTTCCTCAAGGTCTTCGTCTTCCGATCTAAGATCGCAACTGGTCTCTCAATATAATTCAGGCTGCTATTGTCACACCCCCAAACCTGAACGGCGGAAACGTTCGGGGGCGGATGACTTCATGTGGTAACGTAACAAATGAATACATAGTAAAGAAAGCAATACAACCATCATATATATAATTGAAAGTTTACATTTGTCAAAAGTTACATGTTCAAAACCAATTACAATATGATGTCAAAATATGATATTAAACTGGCGCCGCAGCATCTCTTCTTCAAAAGCATATTAGTACCTGAAATTACTGAATCCCTGGGACATACAAGTAATTTTGAAAGAGTAGATCAACATTTAAGCTGGTGAGTTTCATAAGTATTAAATGACAATGTTTGTATGAAATGAAATGTTTTGTCCTTGTTTGTTTGTTTCTAGAAAATCCTATATTTTCTACTAGTATAAAAGTAGCCTTCTCTCAAGACCAATGTTTGTTTCTAAAAATATATGTAAGTGTAAAATAACCAATATGTTTGAAAACCTCGTAAATCAATGCATTTTTAATACCCCATGTGAGTTTTATAACCATACTATTGACTCGGAATGCCTACACACAACGTTCTTCAGGCGTTGGAATGTTATGACGTTTGTCACCCCAAATGATGGACTGTAGCTAACAGTCAAGGTGCGGGTTGTCAAGCCCGTATAGATCTATACACAAACACCATGCTCCCCCTCCAAGGGATTCTCGTATATAATACAGGACTTGAAATGTGTACTCGAACATACGTGAAGTTAATGTCTCACAAACCGTGGTATAAAAACAGATTTACGTGTTAAAATGTTCGTTTGTTCTTGTATATGAACGTGACTTCTTGAAAATCGTGTTTCTAGTATGTAAAAGGTATCAATATCCTCATAAAACTATACCTATTATAGTTTTCTAAAAGTGTGTCTCGTTTGTTTAGAAATACCTAGAAAAGGAATCACTTGTTATGAAAGTATAGATTTTTGTAGAGCCTAAGATAGACAAGTATACATATAATCTAAGAAAATGTTTAGTTTATACATGAATTACAACAATTTATATTTCAAAAGATAGAATGCTATTGTAACATATTTTATATACGAGAGTTCCCTATAAAGTTTATAAATCACATATGATTTGGTTATATAAAAGCATATAAAAATTCTTTATATAACACACGATGATGCTCGTGTGTTTTACTTGTATCCCCCCCCCCCCTTGAAAGCATATAAAAGCATTTATATAATATTTAAAAGGTTAATTAAGGGGTATGAACTCACTTGAAAGTTTGAAGAAAGCGAGATGGAAACCGGGCAGAGTTTCGTCTCGGGAAACGGATTTTTCTCGGGAATCTCGGGAGTAGAAACGATCTTCGGGACTTGAGCAAAATGACCAGGGCTTCGGGTTAGAACGGGCATGGAAAACGAGGCAAGAACGCAAAGGAAATGAGAGAAATGGAGCCCTTTCTTCGGAACCCTCGCATCCCTTTTATAGGGGCTGGGAACCGCCTCGATACGCAGGGCGTACGCGTACGCCATGCATGACCGAGTCCTCGACTGCCTCGGACTTCAGATGGGACTTGCTAGCTTCGTATAGACCGGGACGTGGATGATCCGAGGCCTAGGCCTTGAGTACGCGGGGCGTACGAGGGTACGCAGGGCGTACTTCGGCCCTATCTACTGACTCCCTTCGGATAATACCAAGAGTTTATAATTAAATTTATATTTTATTTAATTAATAAACTTCTAAAATTCATATCTTCTTCATACGAATTCCGTTTTCGATGGTCTTTATATCCACGCGTAGGTGAGACTACGCTCTACAACTTTTGTTTAGACTCCGTCGGCAAATTTTAAAATTATTTTTATTATTTATTTTTAAAAGGGTCGTGTTTAAGGAATTTATTTAAAAATTCATAACTTCTTTATCTGACGTCGTTTTTTCCAGACTTTTTACCGCTGAATTACCATTGTTGAGACCTTCGATTCTCGTTTAGGTCATTCCGGCCAAAAGTCGCTTGATCTCCGATTCGAGTTTTTAGCTGACTACTGCTATGCCGAACTTGGAAAAAATCATAACTTTAATAAACGAAGTCGGATTTAGGTGTTCTTTTTACGTACGATCACGATTCAATGACATTAACCATAGTAGGAATTTAAATAGATACTTTTTGGACATTTTATTATCAAAGTTAATTTCATTAACTCAAAGGTGGTTACAATACTTGACTTTTTAGGTCATTACAAAGAGTTGAAATATCGGGTTGTCACAGCTATCAACCTGAATATCCTCCAAGGGTACAACTGTTGATTTGTCCACTAAACACCTCCTCAACTGAGAAACATGGAAAGTGTTGTGGATCTGGCTAAGCTCTGCCGGAAGATCCAACCGATAAGCAACCCAACCCACCCGGGCCAAAACCCTAAAAGGACCAATGAACCTGGGGTCCAGCTTGCCCCTCTTCCAAAACCTGATAACACCCTTCCAGGGTGATACCTTCAGGAGGACCATATCGCCCACCTGAAACTCCAAGTTCGAACGCCTCCTGTCGGCGTAACTCTTATTCCGACTTTGTGCAGTCTGCTACGAACCTGTTGGATTAACTCTGTGGTCTTGAGCACCACCTCGGTGCTCCTGATGACTCACTAACCGACCTCGCCCAACAAATCGGGGTCCTACACTTCCACTCGTAGAGCATCTCGAAAAGAGGGCGGTCAGTACTAGCGTGGTAACTGTTGTTATACGAAAATTTCGCTAGTGGAAGATACATATCCCAACTACCACCGAAATCTAGGACGCATGCCCGAAGCATGTCCTCGAGAGTCTGAATCGTCCTCTTGCTCTGCCCGTCCATCTGAGGGTGGAAAGCGGTGCTAAAATGAAGACGAGTCCCCATCTCGTCATGAAACCGCTTCCAAAACATAGAAGTGAACCGGATGTCTCGATCTGATACTACTGATACAGGCACTCCATGTCGTGCTATTACCTCGCGCACATAAATATTGGCTTGCTTCTCAGCCGATATACTCTCTTGGATTGGTATGAAATGTGCACTCTTGGTCAGCTGATCCACCACAACCAAAATCGAATCAACTCCACGTGCGGGTTTGGGAAGCTTAGTGATGAAATCCATAGTGATATCCTCCCATTTCCACACAGGAATGTCTAACGGATGCATCTTGTCATGGGGTCTCTTGTGTTCTGCCTTGACCTTCCTGCAGGTCAGGCACCTCTCTACGTATTAGGCTACGTCCTGCTTCGTGCAGGGCCACCAATAATCGGGTCGAAGATCTCTATACATCTTCTTCGCCCCTGGATTGATGGAGAACCGAGACTTATGGGCCTCATCCATCAACACCTGCCATACTCCTCCCCAATACGGCACCCAGAATCTCCCATGAAGGGTCAACAATCCTCGAATGTCATAATCGAAAGAAGCTACTCGGCATAAACGTTCGGGGGTGGAATGGCAGAAACGTTCGGGGGCGGAGGACGTCATGCTCAGTATCACAACACATGCATCATAGTAATCAAAGTAAAAAAAACAACCATTGCATTAATATTAAAATGTTTACATGTATTCTATTCACAAAAGATTGACTCCAAAAGCAAATAACAAAAGAAGACATGAACCTACTATGCTCCATCTTCTGAATCCCTAAGCGTGTACATGTCTACTAGTTTCCTGAGAATACAATTTATTTTGAAGGAGTAGATCAGCATTTAAGCTGGTGAGTTCATAAGCATTTTTGTTATAAAAAGTATACTATAAGTTCTTTTTAGAAAAGTTCGCCTGTTCCTCAAGAAAATCCTATATTTTCTGATGTGATAAAATGATAAGTAAAAATGACTCTACAACTCCTTCTATGAGTACTAAATGGATACAAGTTATATACAATCCAGAGTAAACAGACAATCGATTGTGTGAATCTGCCCTAAGCCCACAACCAAACAAGGAACAGGAAATGAGTCACACATCCCATTGTTTGTTAGATCTTCATTGTATATAACCCTGGCGTATTCATTAGGTGCTTACAGAGTTAATTGTAATAGTTCTTTTATATTTGAAGAAAACATTCCTTAAGAAAATCATATATTTCCTTTAGTAAAAATGGTAACCACAATATTTCCTTCTATAATCACTGATTTATACAAGCTATATATAATCTAATATCGAATGGACAGTTAAATGTGTGAATCTGCCCTAAGCCCACAACCAAACAAGGAACAGGAAGTAAGGTGGAAGTCACACATTCCACTGCCTATCGGATATTAATTATACATAACCCTGATGTATAAACTAAGAAATTATAGAATTAGCCATTTAAGGTCCTTTATGTTATACTAGTTTAATAATACGAATTAACTCTTTTGTAGATAAGTTTCTAATTTCACTAACTTTATTGTGAAACATTGTTTTTGGTAAAAGTGCTATTGTTTTTAGAAAGATCCATCGAAAAATGTTTACCTTAAAAGAATGATGTTTACCATAGAAAATCCTATATTTTCTATAAAACCGACTGGATATTTATGATGTTCTAAGTTTGAAAAGCACAAGTATACTCCATAGACTTACTACAATGATGTCTAGTTTTGTTGATATGTTCAACTGAATAAAGACTTGGTTGCTCTGGATACCTGATGCGATGATACTACCCTCCTATGATCACTTAATACATACGAGTTGTATATAACGGAGATCGAACAAACAGTTGGATGGGTGTATCTGCCCTAAGCCCACAACCAAACAAGGAACAGGAAGTAAGGCGGAAAACACACATTCCACTCTCTATCGGACTTCAGTCTTACCTAACCTAATTATATATACTGAGTATCATACAGTTAATATCCCTTGAGAAAGTTCTAAGAAAAGTATATCTTTATGTAAATAATTTGTTAATACTTATTGTGAATATTCATTATAACCATATTAATACATAGTTAGTACCATATAGATCTATACCTCAACTCACGCTCTCCTTTAAGGAGACTCTGGATATAATTAAGTTTCTAACGGGTACCATGAATGGTACATCGAGTGGTTCACAATATTGTATTAATTAGTTATTTAGAGTAATAAAAACTTCTTTTTAAATAAAAAGAAATTTTGTAAAAAGAATCCCTTTGATCCATAAACTATACCTATTATAGTTTATATGCTTGTTTCCACGATTATTAACAGTTTCATGATTTCATACATAATAATAATAAGTAACACATATTAAATAATTTATATTTTAAGCACAAAATTTGATGTGTTATACTTGTATTCCCCCCCCCCCCCCCCCCTAAAACATTAAAAAGTTGGAAAAAGATATGGGGGTATGAACTCACCTTATGTGGTGATTCAATAGAAGGTTTGATATAGGATGATAGGTTCCAAGAACGAAGTCCTGGGACACAAATGAGTCCTAAATAGCATATTATTACACATATATGTGTATAGTTAGTGCATATAACTACAAAGGTGATAGGGAATTAACCTAGGATGCAATAATAACTCACCAAAAGAGTGCTACAAGAAAGTTAGGAGGCTGAGATAGTGTTCATGGACCTAAGGAGGGTTCACGTCCCAAGAACACATGAGTGTTCACGGCTCATGTTGAAGGGTTCACGGCCCTATGAGTGGGAACGGCCCAAATATGTGAAGAACACTTGAAGATCTTGTGGATTGGTGAATTTTTGAAGGCCCTTTTGTGGTATACCAAGGAGATATGAAAGATAAGAGGTGTTTAAGAGATGAAAAGGATGTTGTTGAGTATGATACTTGAGAGAGAATGGGAAGGATTCACGGCCAAAAGATGAATAATGAAAGAAAATGAAGTGAACTCATATATATATATATATATATATATATATATATATATATATATATATATATATATATATATATATATATATATACACGAGGGAGTGTTTGCGGCCGAGGATTTCACGGCCATGAACCTAGGGTTCACGGTCCGAAGGTTCACGGCTCGGCGTTCACGGCTTCGGAGGCTCATTGTTGCGAGGGTTTTGTGTTTCATGCGAGGGTTCTCGATTCCTAAAGCTTTTCCCTTCCAAACTATAACACACTTAGTGACAAGGCTTCAAAAATTATAAACCAATAATCCATCCAATTTATGATCATGGGAGGAATAAGTTTGGCAAAAGTGGACTTTTATAAGAATAAAATTTTTGGGTTGTCACAGATTACCATTCAGCAAATTCAGTTTATGGTGATAAAAATGATTTATGGTAATTATCCTAATCCAAAATAGATTAAAAATTCAAAAAATCTGCTAACAGACGAGTCAACTTGTCGAGTCAGAGCATGGAATCGTCCAGTTCATCCAACTCGTCGAGTTCCTCATAGAACTCGCCGAGTTCATCAAGCAGATTGCGAATATGCTTTGTTTCTGGTTTGGATAAAACACTATTGCATCACATATAACAGAAAAACATCCTAGACTCTGATACCACTGATGAGTTATGGCACAACAACATTCCTATGTGTTCATGCAACCCTAATTGCTTTGGATATAAGTTTTTCTCTAGTTATACATGCAAATAGAAGGTCCAAATCAATAACCCTAGTACTAGCATACAATTTTCGAAATCAGTATGAAAACTAGGGTTAGAATGTTACCTTGCTTGCTATCTCGTAATAACAAGTATTCCATGGATGATCTTTACTCTTGAAAGCTTTAGTGCCTCACGTGTTGCACCTCTAATGGAATCATAAACACCAAAAGCAAAGGATGAGTGTGAGAGGGGCAGAAAATCAGCTAGGATTTCTCATTGGGAAGCAGTGGCCGATTTTAGAAGGTCTAGGGGCCTTTATATAGTTGTGGCTGCTAGGGTTTCCAGGTGAAACCCTAATTCCTTGCTTAGGCTCCAAGCAGACCATGGACATCCCTTCTGGAAGGCCTTAGATGATTTCTATAGGGACTCGCTATAGAAATTCGTCCACCCCATTCCAAGGGAGTCCAGCATCCCAGTTTGCAACTATCAATGATTTGCAAAACCAATCCCCTTACTTTTAATCAATTCCTTTAATCCCAAAATTAATACCAAATTAATTTATGATTAAATACTAATTAAATAAGTATGATTTCTAATTAATATATTATTCTTATAATATATTGAGAAATCATTAAATAACCTCTCTCTCCAAAAGTCATCCTATCAAGTTGTTGTGGTGAAGGCAACCCAAAAGGACTATGCTACTATCAAATCAAGTACATACCAATTTTAGTTATGGGCTTAGACACCTAATCCAACAGGTGACCGATGGTGTGTGGATAAAGAATGAAAGTTATGTAATGGTGGCGAATGCTTGGCTGTGATGGAGGGAAAAGGTGTACCATTATGGTGGTGAAGATAATGGGTATAAGAGTGGTTGATGGTGTTGTGGGGGTGAAGAAGATGATATCCCCCTTCTCCCAGTCAATCCTTCTTCTTTTTCATCATATGGTGGTGAAGTTGTGATGTATGTTGAAGTTCAACAATCTAGAGCTCGAATAGAGGCATTTCATGTCCAATTTTGTTTGCTTCATTATCGATTTTAGGTTTGGGGAATGTATACGGTGGTGGACTGTATAAAAAGAGGCAGGAAGATGAGGAATCGAGTATAAAAAGAGGTGGGACCCACAAATATTTAATATCTTTTAAAAATAATTATATAAATAAATTAAAAGGCCTTATAAATGAATTAAAAACATTAAAATAAATTAATAAGGGCAATATAGTTATTTTAGGTCTTGAAGGATCAAGCGTGCAAGTTTAAATCAAATGATGGACGGTCCGAGTTAATTTTTGAAGATAGAGACTAAACATACATTTTGACATATGCACGAGAGAGAATCGGTATAATTTACCCATAAATAATTGTAGACTTTCCAGGATTTATGATATATGCCTAGATATGGGTAGATTCCATTTGCACTTTATTATTATAATATTAGTCGTGTTAGGCTATAAATTTGAGATGTGGTTGGTCACTTCTAGTAATCAATGTAATTATATGTTTTTTTGTTTCAATAAAAAGACTTAAGCTTTTAAGCTTATAAAAAATATTTTGCCTCATTTAACTATTTTTCTTTATATTTTTGACAACTCACATGTTTGAACAATAAATCACATTTAATATTGCATGTAATTAGACCATTATTTCCAACAAAGAGTACCATCATCTCGATTTCTTTCTTCCATACACTTCTCATGTCGGCCAAAACCACCATGAAGTAGAAAAACTAAAGAGTGATTATTGTAAGGGATAATGACTTAAAAGGGTAATACATTTTTTGATTTGTACATATTTTGTTACTGAGTTTTTTTCGTCTACATTTACCCCCTTGAACTTGTTAAATTGTTCACATTAAGTCTTTATGACCGAATACTCCCGGTAAGCCAGAAAAAATGACTTAAAAGGGTACTATAGTTCTCATTTTATACATATTTAGTCCTTAATATTTTTTTTTCAAATTTAGTCCTTCAAATTTTTTGTTGCAAAATAAGTCTTTGTTGTTTTTGTACACATTCAGTACTTATAACCGGTTTTATAGGTTTTTCTTACGACATCCTATGTAAGAAAATCATTAATAAGGTGTTCGAAGTTGTTGATGCTTATAGTCACCGCTGCCTCGGCTACTTGGTTGCTTAGGTGTTGTGTTCTGAACGTCATAATTTCTTTATGTGATCTCGAATATTAACATTCTTTATATCCACACGTTTGTATTTGAGTATACATAAACTTTTGTTTAGATTACTCCCGTTAAAATGTAATATATTTTTACTTATGATTTTATAAGGAAAAAAAAAACTTTTATACATACATTTATAAAGAACACATAAATATAAAGATTGTAAGTAAAAATATATTACTTTTTAACGAAAGTTCTAGTACACTCATATATGAACACGTGGATATAAAGATCGTTAAAATTCAAGAACATATGAAAAAATTACGACATTCATAATACAAGACCGAAGTCAAACCACAAGACCTAAGTCAAACTACAAGACCTAAGCAACTAAGTCGCGGAGGTCGTGGTGACCATAAGCATCAACAGCACTGAACACCTCATTAATAATTGCCCCACGTAGGATGCCATGAAAAAATCTTAAAGAAACCGATCATAAGTAAACAAAGACTTATTTTGTAACAAAAAAAATATTAAAAACTAAATGTGTACAAAATAAAAAGTATATTAGCCTATTAAGTTATTTTTTTCAGCTTATCTGAATTAGTTGGTCATAAAAACTGAATGTGTACAGTTTAATAAGTTCAAATGATAAATATAGATGGAAAAAAAACGACCAAATATGTACAAATCAAAAAAATATATTACTCTTCTAAGTCATTGTCCATTATTGTTATTGTAATTACAATTTTCAATTCCATCGTATTCATACTTTGTCAATTCATAACAAAAATGAAAATTAAAGAACTAAAGAAGTGGACACCCCTCTTTAGTAAAAGAAAGTCATGTGTTATCGCATAAAAAATATCATGAATGGTAACGCACCTATGCTTTTTTTAGTAGTTCTTTTAAAAAAATCAGAAATTATAAAAAATCGAACATAATATCATGAATGGTAACGCAACTAGGCTAATTCAGAAATTATATCTATAAAAAATCGAACATAATCCTCTGTGATTAAATTATTAAACTGAACTCCATGCTCATTTGCATTGACATTATTTTAGAAGATATTCATGAGCATTGACATTATTTTAGAAGATATTTTGTCTAATTATTTTAGAAGATATTTTGTTTAATTTATGATAACATCTTGTTTGTATCTTTATTGTTTTTACCTCAAGTCTCAGATCCATTTGGATTATATGAACTTGAATCAAATATATCTATGATATCGGGCGTGTTTGACAAAAATAGTTGTTAGCTGGAAGTATGTAACGGATAGTTGGTAGCTGTAAGTTGTATCTTTTATTTTGTATATAAGTGTTTGGCAAAAGTAGCTGAAAGTTTTTGAAATATATAAAATTACATAAAAGGACAATTGTTTAAAAACAAATAAATATATAAATATATTTTTAAGGTCAATTATGAAAATTGGTTTTAAAAGTTCGGTAGCGTTTTGTTAAATGCTACATGAGGTAACTTTTAGATTTGAAGCATTTTGTTTAAACTAAAAGTTAAACGTCCGCACTATCAAACGAAACTTTTTGTTTAAACTATAGCGTTTTATCAAAAGCTAAAGCTAGAAGCTTCCAAACGCTTCCAAAAGCATCATGACAAGCACGCTCATTGTATGTCGTCTTATTCACAACACATATCAAAACTCCAATTGATCAAAATATTGGAATCAACCGGCCATGAGTAATTTAATTTATGCAAGTCTTGTTTGTATGGAATGACGACTAAGCAGTTAGGATTCATATATATGATGGATGTAGACCTTATAGAAACATGTATACAGATGATAAATTTGTTATGTGTTTATCTTTTGGAGTTAAAATTTGAGAAAATGATTGGTTTGTTTGTTTTTTATCCTCTCCTCTGTTCTCAAGAAACCCTACAATCAATTTGAACCAAAATTAAATTTGGGAAACTAGTCATTTTAAAAAATTTAACAACTGGGGTTTTTTTTTTGACAACTTAAGTGTAACAGCCCAAAACCATGATAAAAAATTTTCATTTTTAAACAAGAGTTACAATCATCAAATTGTTCCAAAACCATCACATAGTAACAATGTCAAATTATCAGAGTTACAATATCAAAAAGAGCGGAAAACAGTGAGGGGAGAATGTTGTGTCATCATGTCGGACCCTTCCCTTTAGTACCGTAAGTACCTGAAACCATAAATAATAATTGTAAGCAAAAGTTTAGTGAGTTTTCCCAAAACACAACATATCATACATAAATAAGTTAGTGTTATAGGCCAAATCATAGTCTTACAGTAACAGAACTCACCTCAGTCTGCTGATAAATAACTAGATGCTCGACTACAGAACCGAAAGATCTCACACTACGCACAAACAAATAATCATAATCAAAATTGGGTTATAAACCATAACCATGGGTCTAGAATCCCAAACCCAAACTCCTAGGATAAAAAGTCATTTTACCCTTCCCATATTGGGCCTAACCAAACTTGGTCCAATAACACAATAATGATTGCAAGGCCCATAAAGGCCCAACTAATACAACTTAAGGCCCGCTAACAGAATCCTGAGGCCCACTCATACTTTAAACAGGCCAAGGCCTAAAACCTAACTACATCCCAAAAGTCTAAAGCCCAACCAAGGTCCAAAAGCCCATAAAGAGCCACTACGAGGTGTACGCTCGGCGTATGCATTGTACGCTTGGCGTACGCGACCGCCAGTATGCGCAGTGTACCACTTGATACGCCCAACATACTAGGCTGCTTGCCACCCTAAGCCATTTAACGTTTAATCCATTCAGCCAAAAGGTCCAACTTTCAGATCTCATCCATTTTAGGATTCTAATACATAAAGTTGGGAACTTTAACTCTTAGCATGTCATAATGGAACCCAACATCCATTTTTGTCGAACAATACTCATAATAAGAACTCAAACTCTTGAATGGGCCAATAACAACCACCAAGATGACATTTTTATGCATCAAGAACAACAAAGAGGCTGAGACCTAACATATCTAACTCCTGGAGTTGCTCAAAATCACAAGAAGAACCCATGGGACCAAATAAATCTCACAAACAAGCCCTAATCTCTAACTACCAAAATGAATCATCAAGGTAAGAAATTTATACATTCTCTAGCTCCTAAAGTTGATGAAGACTCTGGATCTAAAAGCTCAACCTCAACAAAGGCTTGGTCTCCAAGCTCCTTCTTCTTGAATACACACAAAAATGCCCCAAAATTACTTTCAAAGCTCAAGAACACTCAAAGGATGAATTAGGGTTTTAATGGAACGAAATGAACAACGGAGGCTGATAAGGGTAGAGGTCCAAAGGTTATAATGATTTTTAAATAAGGTTCAAACCCTAAAAGTTAGGGTTTGACCTAGGCAGCCGTACGCCCCGCACACACCACGTACGCCCAGCGTACATGGTTAAACCCCCCGAGACCAAAGCGATCTCGCACGCTAAGTGTACCAAACGTACGCCCAACGTACGAGGGACCAATTTTGCCAAAATTCTCAAACTTAAGGGACCAAAGAAGTAGTACCTGGAATCGAGTGTTACACTAAGGACCAAAATTAAAACAAAAACTGAAAATAGTTATCTTTTAAAACAAAAACCAAAACCAGAGAGAATCACGAACTATAATGACCAATTTTTATGATTATAAAAGGTTAATATTAGAATTTGGCTCGATACTTGGTGAGGCTCTACGTCTTTTAGGTTACGTTTTGATTGTCTTTTTGTTCTCTCTTCGTTGAAGGATGGGTCCGTTTTTTAATTCAGGGCCTAAAATGAGCGGTCTTTTTCTTGGCGGCGTCCTATATGTGTGGAGGTATTGAGGCAACTCAATTCTCGGCCCCTTTAGAGGTGTTAGATTCGATTATTCTTCATTCTAGACCTGACGCACGGAGGTGGGAGCTTGATTCGACGAGAGTTTTTTTTCGGTTCAGTCGGTTCGTTGTCATATTAATGACTTTCGTCTTTCGGTTGGTAACTTTATAACTAGGTGGAATAGGTTCATTACTATTAAGGTTGATGTTTTTATGTGGTGGGTCTTGCTTGATCAGATTCCGATGAGGTCTAATGTTGACTTGAGAGGTATTGATTTGGATACGGTTCTTTGTCCGATGTGTGGTTTAGAAACGGAAGACAATTCTCATTTGTTTTTCAAATGTTAAGTAGCAATTGATGTGTGGAAGAGAGTTGCCTTATGGGCCGGTATACTTGCCTTCTTTTGATTCGGTGATGAATTTGTTTCATTAGGTTTATGGAGATCTTCGAGGCGTTTGGAGAGGATCAAGCTCGATTCGAATTTTTTCTTCCTTAATTTGGGTGCATTGGTCGTATCGAAATATCATGATTTTTCGCAGCAACAAGTATTGGAAGCAGCTTTTATTTGATAATATTGTTGTGGTTTCTTTTGGTTGAAACATGACTAAAGCATTGAAATATGTGGGTTCAACATCCAATTCAACCTTGTAATTGTTTTTGCTACTTTTTAGCTAGCTTCTTAATATATAGTGCCGTTCAAAAAAGGTTGATATTAAATAAACTCCTACCTCATGCTCATGCACATGGTGTGGAAGTGACACCCCTTTACATGTATGCCTTCACCGGGGTCCATTTTGCACCATCATATGTTTATGGCTAGTAATAATATAATAATTTAAAGATGCAAGTATACGTTAAATACATTTTGCAATCGTTTAATCTATTTGGTATGTTTCCCACTTTCCCTACGATTGTATTTTATACTTTACCTATTCCACTTCTTCAAAATAAAATATAGCTAACTTTAATTAAAGTTTCAAAAAGCATTCCATCCACTATCATTGTCATGAGTTCTAAAAATCATTGCGTCTAGATTCATATTGAGGCTTCTTGATCTAAATGAATACTAAGATTAGCATTTGTGCACATGTTTTCTTTTCAACGTTTTAAAATTTTGTAAGTAGCAAAAACAATTTTTTGAATCTCAAGGACAAGCCTCTTGTAATTAATCTACATTAAAATTTTAGTGTGCAAATGTATTTCTTGAGGAACAACATGATGAGGGAATTCTACATATATAGAACCGAGAATAATGAGATTAGAAAAGGATTTTGACGATCTAAGTATGTAGATTCATGTTACAAGGATTAATTAGAAAATGCAACTCACAAAAACAAAATATACAAAAATTAGCAAATTTTTATGTGGAAGTCATAAAAAGTAAAATCTTGGAAAACTTGAAACGCAAAAAACCATTATAATATTTTTATGTTATTTTGGTTACACAAACGTTTAACCAAAATAACTCAAGAAACCAGTATCATAGTCTGCGTGCAGTTAAAAAGATTACATAACACTAATGATTTGAATTATAAAACTACATAACATTATTGTATTATTGATGGACTAATATCATAAAAGTCTTAAATTTTTAACGTGTAATTGGAAAAAGTCATAACATTTTATTATTATTATTATTATTATTATTATGGCCCAAACTTTCTCACCTAATTATCACTCTAACTCATTTAATGAGTTTCATGATCAACTCTATTATATTTTTTGCAAAATCATCTTAAAATTGGTTTAAAATTCAATTTTGGTCTCTATAGTTTCCAAAAAATTACACCACATGGTTTTTAACAGTATTTTTTGTTTTTATATACTTTATTTATTTTTATTTTTTAAATTTATTTTCATTATATATATATATATATATATATATATATATATATATATATATATATATATATATATATATTCGGTTTTTATTTACGCTAATATATTCATATATTTTACGTTTTTTGTATTTTTTTTAAGTTTTTTTCGTATTTTTTTGGTATTATATTTTAATTTTTTCCTATTTTTAATTTTTTTTTCATATTATTTGTTTTTATTTTTTTGTAGTTCAAATTTTTTCTTGAATTTTAAAAAAAATATAAAATGTATTAATATATTAGAGTATATTACAATAATGGTAATTTATAGTTTTGTAGCTTTTATTTTCCTTTTTTTTCAAGTAAATAAAAAAGTTATATTTATATTTGTAATTTTGGTCCAACTTATTTTATTTTTATTTTTTTGTTCTTTAGTGCTATTATATTTATGTTACAAAAAAATGAAAACTAAAAAAAAAAAAAAAAAAACACTTGTTTATTGAGAATTTATGTATCAAGATGTGGTATAACTTTCAAATTTAATTATATTTTTATATGTGATATCAATAGTTTATATTTAATATAATATTTTTCAATTTGATAATAGATTAAAAGAAAAAATAAAAAAAAAAATAATAATGCTCGGTCTCTATAAAAAAAAACCTGTTATAATATTTTAAATTGAATTCAAGTTCATTTACTTGAACCAAAATAAATACATTAGAAAAATCATAAATAATAAAAATCATAAAAAAATAAAACAAAACAAAAGGTAAAAAGGATAAAAAGAAAATTTAAATTGTTAAAAAATAAAGTTAAAAACAAAAATAAATAAAGTGTATATATAAAATAACAAAAATAAAAGAAATATATATAAAAAAACAAAAATAAATACAGTATATAAAAAACAAAAAATAAAATTAAAAAAAACATATAATTTTTT
The DNA here is from genome assembly GCF_051521515.1 of Lactuca serriola. Lineage (NCBI taxonomy): Eukaryota > Viridiplantae > Streptophyta > Magnoliopsida > Asterales > Asteraceae > Lactuca > Lactuca serriola. Next base: position 91,182,260 of record NC_136413.1, on the reverse strand, counting down.
ATAAACTATAGAGACCAAAATTGAACTCTAAACCCACTTTTAACACTGATTTTGCAAAAAAAATAATAAGCTTAACCATGAAACTTATATATATTTTTTTAACAATGATTTTGCAAAAAAATAATAAGCTTAACCATGAAACTTAAATTTTTTTTTTCTAATTACATGTTAAAAACTTAGAACTTTTATAATATTAATCCTGTTACTAATTTTAATTATAAAGCTTATATGAAGCAATTACAATTTCTAAAAATCATTGACAATCAGTTTTTAGCCAAATGATAACGATGTTCTGAAATAGCAATTAATATTTCTTAAAATTATTACTTTCATGTTGTCTTTTTAATTCAACGTAGACCGTTTGATTTATTTATTTTTTCTTTTTTGGATGTCCGACTCACGGATTAAGAATCATTAATTAATATAACAAAATGACGGTAACAATCACAAAAGTATATATCAGGTTTTTGTAAACATAAAAATAAATAGAAAACCACACCATCTAAATCATCTAAATGGCCCATATTAACCCGCCCTAGGGCCTATAGGTTACATGAGAGAACAACAGCAATATTTTATATTTTACATGTCATGTCTAACCCCTGATAGTCCTATAGGTTTTTATGTCATGTCCCCAAAAAAATATATGCAACATAAGTAAATAGAGAACAATATATATATATATATATATATATATATATATATATATATATATATATATATATATAGAGAGAGAGAGAGAGTTAGGTTCAAATGTTTTCACTATCTATTGTATGTCTGTATGATTGATTCTGGACCAATCATTTTAGTTATTTTAAGAAAATAATTAATGCATATTATATGTTAAAGATATAATAAATACCTATTATATCTTCAACATATAATATGCATTAATTATTTTCTTAAAATAACTAAAATAATTGGTCCAGAATCAGTCATACACGCACATAATAGATAGTGAAAACAAAATAACCTAACCCTATATATATATATATATATATATATATATATATATATATATATATATATATATATATATATATATATATATATATATATATATATATATGCAAGTGAAGGGCCTTTTGATTTCACAACATATTTTGTGGTTGCTGCTATTTGTATATATATATATATATGAATTAATTTTGTCAAGTCTCTTTTTGTTTTGGGGATATTCTGAATTGGATCCCCAAGAAAATGAAAAAATATTTAGATTTTTTCATAGAACAAGATGTAAGCCTCACATGCGAAAACTTCCTCCAAAGAAACCTGTCGGACATGAGCATCACTAGCATGATACCAAACCCAGTCATCTTTTAAACCTCCTCTCACATACGCCACGTAATGACCTCCCCTTGCTGACCCTGAATGCTCCACCACCCCTATCAACCCGTATTGATATCTCTCTCTCCCTTTCTCTTTACAACAACTGTACCAACCATATCATACCAATTTTTTTTTTTAAATATTATGTTATGTTATGTTGTATACTTTTAAGTTTTTGTTTCTTTAACTCTACTCTATTGTTTATTTTTTTATTGTTATTATTATCAACTATAAATCTATAATAAACTTTTATTTATGAAAATAATAAATTTAAGGATAACAGAAGCATGTTAAAACCCAAATAATAAATTTTGAGATGGAACATAAAGGCTCTCAAAAATTACATTTTTGGTCCTTAGGTTTAGATGTCTTTCTGAATTTAGTCCAAGAAGATTTTTTTTCCTTTTGGTCCCTGTTTTACTGTTCTGTGACACTTTCGGTCCCCAGGTCCCTAAGTTAGCATCCCATCTGTTAATGTTACAAAAATGACCATTTTGCCCTCATCTCTTTGTCTCCATTATGTGAAATTGGTTGGACAATTAGGTATAGATGAAGCTGGATGATGCTGTACCATCTTCCAACATATTGATTTCGACTAAGTATTGGAATTTTTGGGTTCATAAAGCAAGAAGAATAAAGATGAAGAAATGGGGGCAAAATGGTCATTTTTAAGAATTAACAGATGTGTTGTTACTTGTTAACTTATATGACATGGGGACTACAAGTCAAACAGATTTCTTTTTGATCAATTTCCAAAAAATCACATAAGCACAGGAATAAAAATGAATAAAACAGAGAACCATACCTTGGATCCATGTATGGCTCAAGATCAATGGTATCTTTGAAATCAATATGACCATTCAATTTACTTAAACGCCCCCGAGCATCTTGACTTAACCTCTTCAAATGAATGGTCAAGATTGGTGGGACCTTACTAATAAGAATCCTCTTAGATGCATCCCTTATCACCTTCACACTACTAGAATCCACCTCATCTTCAACCCTGTTGGAATCATGTCCATTAGAATCTGTAACTGAACTTTGATGATGTGATGATAATCCTGAATTCCCACCATTTTCCTCACTTCCCCTTTCTTCCATCTCAGATGCTACTCCATTCCCATTCCTATTTCCATTTCCATTTCCGACCCCATTCGAAACAGAGTCTTCAACCCCAGAATCAGAAGGAATACTTGGGCTTCCGTTTCCATTCAGAAAAGAGTGTTCAATGCCAGAGTCAGATGGAATACCAATTCCGATTCCATTTGTTTTGTTCTTCAGCCTTGTCCTCTGTTCCAACAATGCTTTTGTACACTGCTCACACTGCCAAGCATGATCAGTTTTGGAAAGAATCTCAGAGGTTGTGAAATAAGCTAAACATTTATCCACCGACACCTGGCAATCACTATTATCCAACTCATCGGAATCAGAATCGCTGTTGTTTTTAACACTCGGCCCAGAAACAACCTCAACCTCAGGTTCATCAAATAAACCCCCAAATCCATCAAAATCCGATGCTTCTTCTGCAATCTCATTCCCGTTACTAGTTGACGTTAGTTCTTTATAAGGAAGCAATAGAATCTCCGATTCCTGAACTCTTGGTGCCTCGTCTAAGTCTTCCCAAATATGTTCGTTACCATCTCCGGAATCTTGGATTCCATTCCGGGACACCATATCATGATCATTAGATGAACAAGGGTCAAGATAGTCCAACCACGAATCGCTTGATGCCTTAGTTGGCTCCAGATAATCCAACCATGATGAGATATCAGATGAATTAGAATTACCATTGCAGTCATCCAACGGAATCCCTGATTCCGTGATTGTAATTCCAGATATTTTTTCCATTATATCCTCTTGAGTAGCAGGATCAGAAGCTTTATGAACTTTTATTTCGATTTTTTCACGTCTTTTTGGAGGTGTGTTTGGTTTCTTGGACTTAGAAACTAAAGGCATCTTTTTAGATGTAGATTTTTTTGTAGGTAATGGTAATGAAAGGTCTAAATAAGGTTCATATACATTTGAAGTATGCCCACATTCCAAACAACTAACACTGCTACAAATTTGTCCCCCAAAAAGGGCATCAACAAAAGTAGGATGCTCTTTTTGGACATTTTTATCCTTGCTACACTCCTCATTACACAATCCATCCAACAAAAACCGAAGCAACTCATGACTATCTTGTTGTTGGTACCCTTTAAATTGAGAGGCCATGGTGCAAATCGAGTTGAAAAGAGGCCGAGGGTTGATTATGCTTTTGTCAATTGTTGAAGGGTCAGTTTTGACAAAAAGTTTCTTTATAGAAACCGAAAGAGGCCCAACAGGTGTCTCCAGTTTCATGAAGTGATCCCGTAGTTTATCCATTGCTAAAAGATTTTGCAATATTGAGTTAAAGAAACAAGTGTTGCCTAAGTTATTCAAACCCTTTACCATATAGAATCCACCGCTGTTTTCTGGAATAATTTCGGTATTTACGGATTTGACCTCGGTTATTACACTTCCATTTCCAAACCAAACATCCTCAACATCTAGTGTTTTTTTTTCTGATGATGGGCGAGTTTTTAGTACTTTCACAACACTAGAAAAAGCATCTTTTTCTTCTCCATTTTCTTCTGAAACTTGAACAGGAATAAGGGTATTACAAGGGAAACAGAAACGAAGATTAGGGTTTGCAAATTGGATAGCTAAAGGGTGATGATTTTGTTTGGAATGTCTGGTTGCATGTGTATGAGGTACTGTAGGAAACCCAATACCCCCACATGTAAATTGTCCACATTCTAAACATACCCAAATGGATTTGGAGTCAGATGTTGAACCACTTCCCTTTTTCTTGTTATGTTTGCCTCTTGGTTTACTTGCCCTTCTATCAAGTACCCCTTCCCTACAATCATCACAATTAGGAGACTCGAGAGATGTTATCTTTGAAGAAACTTTGTCCAGATTTATGCCTGTTTCAATATGTGGACATAGTCTTTTTTCTTGTTCAATTGTACCTCCATCAACTACCATTGTTGGAATTTTTTCTGAAATGTTGTTTCGAGAAGAGGTTGGAAAGTGTTTCTCCTTTTGAGCATTTCGGTTTGTTTTCTTCTTAAGTTTTTTCCCCATTTGTCCCTAAAAGGCATGATTTGGTAATCGGTAAGAAGGGTGACAACTATTGTAAAAATAATTGAAGTAAACAAACAAGAACAAGATCATAATGATTGCCCAAGATACTACTAACAACAACTACTGTTGCGTGTTTGTCAAGTTGCAACAGTGTTGTTGGCTTGTTTATATAAGAGCATAAATCATAATGCTTCAATTTTATTGGTATTAACTTCTTTATGTAGATGGTTGTCTATGTAAGGATTAGATGACAGAAGTTAGCATAAATTTTTCACAAAGTTGGTGTCATATTGCAAGTCTCCAATAAACTGTGCTTGCATAGAGAAAAGATCCCCACCTCCATGAACAAAATTAAAAGAGATTATGCCTTGTAAATCATATGAATGTTAGCTGAAAACTATCAGACACGAATTCTTGGTGTTATAATGTCAAACTGTGAGGAAAAGCAGCGAAACAATTAAACAGATCGTATTTACTAGAACAAGTAGCGCCGAGAATTTCCAATCTGTAGAGTGCAGCCATGATAAGTTCTTATGGCTATCAAATTACCAGTAAAATTTCGAACTAGTATTCTCAATTATAAATACATTAATAGGAAAGATAAGATGCATGCCAAATCCGATGTTCGTATCTGCTATCTGCTTTCAAATCTAGGCACTAGGTAAGTAATCAACAATTAACACCAACAGAAACCAAAAGAAATGAAATGAACAATCAAGAAACACTCACCAATTCAAGTTTCAAATTACAAAGTTTAAAGTAATCAGGAAAGTTCCGATGACTAGATTTACAAAAACAACTATAAAAACTTACTTGGTCGCCGCCGGAGAAGGAGGTCGACTTCACGGGAAAATAGGGATGAGATACCGGCGATCAGATGCCAGGATGAGGAGATTCCGGCAAGCAGCTAGTGGGAGCGTCTCGATCTAAGGCTCGGTCCAAGTCCTTGATTCTGGACTGTGGCCGAGCTCGAGCAGACAAGGGGGTGGAGGTGGAAGAGAGGGTTTCTTTGAGGCGGTGACTGATATTTCTCTTCCCATCATGTATTATTACTCAAGTTTCTAAAACTCACAATCCCAACACTCTTCTGAAAAAATGATAAATTATTATTTCCAAAAATAATCATTATGTTATTTTCGTCACTATTAATATCATTATATATAAAAAAAATTTCGTTTAGATTAATAATTCACAGCTAGATAACTCACTAAAACCAATTGTTTAACGTACCTATTATTAACAAGTTTTATATTATTATTATTTTAAATTATAAATTTTAGAGGGATAAGGTTTATAAGATAACAATGTATTGACATTGGTTTTAAATGATCTCTTATTTAAATTTTGTGCATTACAAATGTTTAAGGATTCATATTTTTTTAATCCCACCCCTATGTGTTTTTTTGTTTGTTTTTTGTTTTTCTTTTATTTTGTTTTTTTGTTGTTTTTAATTATTTTTTATTTTTTATTTTAATCTTCTTCTTCTTATTATTATTATTATTATTATCATTATAAATTTCGGTAATCAAATCCGGACAATATTTTAAAATTCGGATCACATTTTAAAATTCGAACGACATTATAAAATTTAAACGGCTAATATAAAACGGAACAAAGGCAAAGTTTGTATTTATTTATCACGGATATTAATTGGTTTGATATTACAATTACTTGTGCGTTATGCGGATTGAAAGCATTTAGTCGACCACTATACAATGTTTCTCATGCAACCGAATGTTTTGATCTGTATGTACGGAGAAGTCTGGACAAAACATTTGGCATTGTATATGATCCTTGTAAATCAACCATTACATAATGGTTAGGGTGAACCTGGATGATATGTCAATTTTGATTCAGGTTTTGCATAATTTCTCAAATATGTTGTCAATGTTAATGAATTAATTAAAGTATCCCAATCTCTTAAAAAGAAATTCCACTGAGCATTTGTCTTGTAACTTCCTCTACAATTAGTAAATATACTTTGAGATATGTGACATCTACAAAGTATGTAAATGGCTGATGGGAATATTTTTTCACATGCATTCATAAAATGTAATATCTTTGTCAATAACGATCACGCATGGGCTATCATATATGTCGATTATGGCCTTAAGACAATTAAAGCCCACATGTAATTGGATTCTTTTTATTTATCCATGAACCCAAAACCAATGGAACATGTCGTGTTTGTTGAAGTAACACCAACAATCTCCAAAAAATGCAATGTTATACCAATTAATAAAAGAAAAATAATTAGTATAACAAAACATAAAAGGCATGTCACGCCTATTAATAAATATAAAACAATTAAAAATAAAATATCCGTACTTGTTAGTCTTGTAGGTGGCATCCATCATCATAACCTGTGGAAATGCACTTCATATGTCCAATGACGTTAGGTGAACAAATAATAGATCTTCCAAGGCATTGGTTGTATCATTTGCATGATGGTTAAATATATATCCTTTTGAATGAAAAAAATATGAAGACAACTTGCATTTGACTTCGGTCTCCAAGCTCATCCATTTGAAATTTGTCTCTGGATTGAGATGATCAGAATTGATGGTCATATGGGAATATGGAAATGTTTCATAATGGGAGATAGTTGAAAAGTCTACATGTGACTTGGAAACTTTAATGCAAGATAAGTGTTCACGGAATGTACCTTGAATTAGAACCTTCATTACCATAGAATTGTTTCTAGTAACAAAGTTCTAATGGAATATTTTGTAGTATCAAAGACTTGGTCTCTGAGACTTTGGAATCTTGATATCATAGGGGATTAATGTATGCTAAGTTTGAATTCCATCACATCTTGGATAGTGATAAGAATTTGGAATTGTGAAATGAGCATCATTAGAATAATGTCAGTTGATCTGTTCACAAAGGAAGGACCATAGAGAGGCATAGTATGCATGTTCATAACATGGCATGACTAATGATTAATTCAAGTGGTTAGTTGATTACTCGAAACATTATACATTGAATAAAGTTGTAATTATTATGGTGGTTAGATAATGGAGATTATTTATATTCAATAGATTTGAGACCATGGTTAATTAATTTATTATTATGTTTCATTTTACATGTTTTACTTCCTAAATAATTTCATTATTCAAAAATTCACAGTCGCTCATACTTTAGGAAGTAAGTAGTGAATCAATAATGTCATGAATTGGATTGTAGATCGTCTAAGGAGTTTAGACATAGCAATTATGTTGCTACAACGTTCATGAGTACTTAGAAAATGAAGATTTTGAGTACTGGGTAAACCCACGCTCAGAGAATTACTTCATGGATTATATCACAAGTAATTCTGAGACGATAATATCTTATATTCTTAAAATGGAGATATGTGAGTTGTAATTTACAAGTCGGTTGTACATTGGTATTGCGAAAACGCATCAGTAACTTGATGTTATAAAACGTAGTGTCATGTACAATTTGGTGAGTAATGGATACAAGCATATGAGTCAGAGTTTATTCGTTCCTTTTGCCATAATAGGAAAAGTGATATCTTTGGGCCCCTCGGTGATTTGGTGTTGAATTATAGTGTTGAGCCCTGTGACATCCCCAATTTCACGGCCAGAAAAGACCGATTTGTTTATGTTTTGTTTTATAAATCAGAGTAATCGTTTAAAGAAAATGATTGCGGAATTTGTTCCCAAAACAAGATATGATAAAAACTTATCAAAACATTTCTCAAAGAGAATGTATTTTCATTAAATAATAAAACATCGAGATGTCATGTCCCGATACAGACACATAAGCTTAAACAGAACATACATTCATTTACTCTAGTGATTTACATCTCCTTTAATCTCTCAGTGCAAAGCAGCTTCGTATCGATACCTGTGATACAATTAAACTGAGTGGGTCAGGCTTGGGAGCCTAGTGAGCATATACGGTTTTCAACCCACAATATTATATATATATATATATATATATATATATATATATATATATATATATATATATATTCAATCATCAAACAATCAACCCAATTACCCATCCCCATTACCTCTATTTATCTTAAGGATCTACCCTAAGAATCATCTATCCTTTATTCCTAAGGCTTGACCTAAGGTATAGGCACGAAGTCACATCGTTGCCAGGGTTTACTCAATAGGCGCTAACTCCATAGTCACCAAGATTCATACAATAGGCGCTAACTCCATAGTCACCAAGATTCATACGATAGGCGCTAACTCCATAGTCACCATGATTCATACGATAGGCGCTAACTCCATAGTCACCATGATTCATATGATAGGCGCTAACTCCATAGTCACCAAGATTCATACGATAGGCGCTAACTCCATAGTCACCAAGATTCATACGATAGGTGCTAACTCCATAGTCACCAAGATTTATACGATAGGCGCTAACTCCATAGTCACCAACTATCCTATCTACCCATGTTCTACGTAACATTTTCATAGATATAAATACTTACACAGTTTAAATCATTTAACACATGTATAAAACATCAATTCCACGCCCATCTCAAATAGACAACAATATATAAACACATAGCACGTATTTCATAACAAATACTTCATATTTATGTGTTAGAAGAAAGTAACCACATACTCACACAAAACATATACTTAATACATTCAAACAATACTTGTATTAAAATCGTGTTTATGAAAGGGACTACACACTCACTTGATCAGAAGATGGTCGGACAGCACTACGGCTTGTAGAAGTAGTATTCTTCAATGAAATCGGGATCACTTCACACACCAGGTTTCTCATGGGAAGAGCTTCGGCTCAGAAACTCTTTTTCTTCTCGGGATCTTCGGGCTTCGGGACTCGCTTTGGGTCTCGGGATGATACCGGGACTTCGGGGGTACTTCTTTGCACGTAAATCGAGGTAAAACAGGAGAGAGATGAGAGAATGAGCAACCAAACTCGGCTGACCCTTCAAATCTATTTATAGGGCAAAATTCGCCCTTGCCACGTCGTGGCACCTTTTTCCACGTCGTGGGCTTGGGCGTCACTGCATGCGTCATCGTCCACTTGCTCTGTCAGGCTCCAGAATGCGTCAGAAGTCCTGCCACATCGTGGCCACTGCTGCCACGTCGTGGTCTCTGACACAGCTTTGAGGGTCGCGCCCCGAACTTCAGAAATTCATAACTTTCACATACGAACTTCGTTTTCGACGTTCTTTATATCGACGCGTAGGTGAGATTATGATCTACAACTCTCGTTTAGAATCCGTTGGCTAATTTTGACTTTATTTTTAATATATAAAAATATATTACTTATGTATTATTTTTAGTAAGCCGGGACAGGAAAACTCCGTTATAAATTCATAACTTCTTAATCCGACGTCCGTTTTCGCCTATCTTTTTATCGTTTCACTACTATCAACGAGATATTTGATTCTCGTTTACATTGTTTCGGCTAAAAACCGCTCGGTCTCAAATCGAGTATTCGGACTGCGTACTGCTAAGTCGAAACTTAGAAAAATCATAACTTCCTCATACGAAGTCAGATTTGGACGTTCTTTTTATGCATGCTCACGGTTTAACGAACTCTTCAACTTTCGTTTAGATTACTAAGGCTAGATATCGTTCTATCTTAAATTCATATTTTACGTCATTCGGCGTCGTGCCGGTTCTGTCGCGAAACTTCGACTGATCTTAACTTCTTCGTTATAACTCGGATTTCGGCGTTCTTTATATGTACGGAATTCTTGTAACATATACAACTTAGTTAAGTTTATTCATTCTAAATAATCTTCTATCAAAAGTCATTTTTGACGCTTATCGTCTCTAAATTGACTAGCCCTGATCTACTGGCGTTACAATTATCACCCCCCTTAGGATGATTACGTCCCGGAATCATCAACGAAATAGGACTTGTAAAATGATTCCAATCTTCTGACTTACGTCAGATGTTACATCGAACTTGGTTCTCCGAACCACGTAACAAACTCATCGTAGTCGGACTCAATTTGATATGACCATTAGGGTCGGAATAGCAACCATCTTACTAGTCATCACCGAAACAATAGTAATGACATACTTGAATAAAACGAGACCAGTCACTAGCTTCTTGGTAACTGTGACATCCCCATTTTTCACGGCCAGAAAAGACCGGTTTTGTTTATGCTTTGTAAAAATCAGAGTACTTCTTTTCATAAAAACGTTGCGGAATTTGTTCCAAAAAAAACACGATAAATACGTTATCAAAACATTTTCGAAGAAACATATTTTATTCATTTTAAAACGTTTGGGATGTCATCGTCAATACAGAAACATAAGCATAAACGGAACTTACATTTATTTAGACTAGTGATATACATCTCTTTAATCTCTCAGTGGAATGTAACTTCATAACAACACCTGTGACATAAATAAACTGAGTGTGTCAGGTTAGGAAACCTGGTGAGTACATAGGGTTTTCAACCCATAATAATATAATTATTATGTTCAAACAATCAAGCAATCAACCAATTACCCATCCCCATTATCTTCTTTACTCTTAAGGATCTACCCTAAGAATCAACCATTCCTCGTTCATACATTCCTAAGGATCATCCTAAGGAATCGGCACGAAGTCCATTGTCACTGGGGTTTAGGCACTAAGTCTGCATAGTCGCCAGAATTTATACATCAGGCACTAAGTCTGCATAGTCGCCAGGGTTTTGGCACCAAGTCTGCATGATCACCAGGGTTTAGGCATCAAGTCTGCATGATCTCCAAGGTTTAGAGTACACTGAGTGAACACATCGTTCACAACACTTACAGGTTGCGAGCCTGCTAGTGTTCCAAGGGACTGTCTAGAATAATCCGTGGTTGTCATCCATACTCTGTTGAATGACAGGGCCATCGTTTGGGAAAAGGCTTCTCACATCGTTTACCTCTCACCCTCACCTCGTGGTCTATAACACCTCTCAACTCATCTTCCAACTTATATTCCATCTATTACATCTACCCATGTTTTACCCCAACATTTTTGTAGATATAAAATACATATACAGTTTAAATCCTTTAAAACGTGTATAAAATCGTCCAACTAGCATAGACAACAAGTACTCAGATAATACGCACACATAACACATAATTTATATAGAATACTTCATATTTATGTGTAATATGAAAGGGACCATGAACTCACCTGAAAGGTGGTGACTCAGCACTCAGACAGCGCTTCGATACTCTCAAAACAATTTCCTTCGATAAAACCTAGTATCAATACCACTAGGGTTTAGTCTAACGATAACCGCGACAAATTAATAGTCTGACTATTATTATTATTATTATTATTATTATTATTATTATTATTATATAAGCGTTAAATAACACTCAATATAACTCATAATAATAGCCCAAATACTCATTATAAGCTCCTAATAACGTTACTATATTAAAACATAAGCTATACTAAAGATAGGGTAGGCATAGCTCACTTACAGCGGGTTTTTCTCAAAACCGGGCACCGCTGGAGCAGCGTTCCCAAGCCGAAAAGCTCTTCTTCTCGGAGCCGTTGGGCGCTCCGGGGCTTCCGCCTCGTGCTAGGGAGGTTCCTTAGGCTTTTCGGGGGGTTTCGGGGCAAGAGAGAAGTTCTAGAGAAAGGAATGAAGGATTAAGGTGTGAGGAATGAAGGAGAGGTGCGTTTATATTTATAGGAGGCTGAAGGGTCACTCACATCGTGAGTTTTAAGGTGCTCACATCGTGAGCCAAGCTGGCTACTGCCAGGCGCAGCCTGGTGCTGACACGTGGCATCGCACACAGGGTGGAAATCAGCCGATTTTCAAAAATTCATAACTTTTGCATACGAGCTCCGTTTTCGACGTTATTTATATACGCGCGTAGGTAAAAACAAGATCTACAACTTTCATTTAGACTCCGTCAGCTAATTCTCGACCGATCTCAAATTTAACAGTAGGAGGAGTTTAGACTACTAAATGACCGCGAAGAATTTGTAACTCCTTCATACAGAATCTGTTTTCGTCCATATTTTTACCGTTGAGTTCCTATTAATGAGATATTCAACTCTCATTAAGGTTGCGTAAGCCAAAAACCACTCGAACTAAAATTCGAGTTTTAGGTCGTGCACTGCTAAGCCGAATCTTAGAAAAATCATAACTTCCTCATACGAAGTCAGATTTGGGCGTTCTTTTTATGGATGTTCTCGGTTTAACATATACTAAAACTTTGGTTTAGATCACTAAGGCTAAAAATTCCTCCATCATAAATTCACTATTTACGTCTCCCGGTGTCGTGCCGGTTTGCCATAAAACTTCGATGGGCCATAACTTCTTCGTTATAACTCGGATTTCGACGTTCTTTATATGTACGGAAACCTTGTAACATATACTAAAACTTGGTTAAGATTATTTATTCTAAATAATCTTTTGTCGAAAAGTCATTTTCGAACCCTATTATATCTAAATTGACTAGCACGGATCTACGAGCGTTACAGTAACCTTGTGACTTTCCCTGATCCAAGCGTGAGTCCTGTGCTTCCAGTAGTATAGATCTCTACTACTATTCACACCTAATCATACTCTTCCCAAGTATTGTCTCGTAGTCCCCAAGTCCTAAAATCACCAAATAATTTAACACATACGAATGTGTCCAAATAATCATAAAAATTTTCCTAGACTCTACTAGAACTTCTTCCATGCGTATCTCCAGTCATCAATCCTGCTTCACCTTGGTTGGTGGTGGAAAGTTCATCCGATGGGACAACTTTAGGAATAACACCAATTGTTCCATCATCCTGCCAATCGAAGGTGTACTTCAGACGTACCGTACTCCTCTAAACGTTCTGTTATTTTATTAGACATAAACTAAAGGCAAGACACCACTCTTACGATATCTTCCGATAGGTTTCATTCACTATCATAAGCCTTTTTCATTTCCTTCATTTACTCAATTCTCTACGAGTCTTCACCATGACCTTTCGTGCACCCAAGCAGACGTTCGGTGTACCAGGCGAGAATTTAAGATAGGAAGCTTTATTTACGATAAACGTATGGCTCTCGTAATCGCTCTGAAATGTTTACATGCTAGTTCTAATATCGTAGCCAAACGCTCAGAATCCTACACACATAAAGTTTCTAGATCCGGTCAGCAACAGACGATAGATCCAAACAAATAATATCATATATGGCAACATATAACATTTAACACATAAAAGCATATTAGGCATCCTTCCTAATATAAACTAGTGCTTGTGTCAATTTAGGTGTACTACCTAGCATATTTTAGACACACTCCTCAGGATCATTACTTAGCATTCTAAGTTTAAGTCTAGAAAATCCTAAAATTTCCTAGTTCGCTTAAACTAATGCTATGATACCAACTGTGACATCCATAATTTCACGGCCATAAAAGACCAATTTGTTTATGCTTTGTTTTATAAATCAGAGTAATCGTTTAAAGAAAACGGTTGCGGAATTTGTTCCCAAAACAAGATATGATAACAACTTATCAAAACATTTCTCAAAGAGAATGTATTTTCATTAAATAATAAAACCTCGGGATGTCATGTTCCGATACAGACACATAAGCTTAAACAGAACATACATTTATTTACTCTAGTGATTTACATCTCCTTTAATCTCTCAGTGCAAAGCAGCTTCGTATCGATACCTGTGATACAATTAAACTGAGTGGGTCAGGCTTGGGAGCCTAGTGAGCATATACGGTTTTCAACCCACAATATTATATATATATATATATATATATATATATATATATATATATATATATATATATATATATATATATTCAATCATCAAACAATCAACCCAATTACCCATCCCCATTACCTCTATTTATCTTAAGGATCTACCCTAAGAATCATCTATCCTTTATTCCTAAGGATTGACTTAAGGTATAAGCACGAAGTCACATCATTGCCAGGGTTTACTCAATAGGCGCTAACTCCATAGTCACCAAGATTTATACGATAGGCGCTAACTCCATAGTCACCATGATTCATACGATAGGCGCTAACTCCATAGTCACCATGATTCATACGATAGGCGCTAACTCCATAGTCACCATGATTCATACGATAGGCATGATTCATATGATAGGCACTAACTCCATAGTCACCAAGGTTTATACGATAGGCGCTAACTCCATAGTCACCAAGATTTATATGATAGGCCCTAACTCCATAGTCACCAACTATCCTATCTACCCATGTTCTACGCAACATTTTCATAGATATAAATACTTACATAGTTTAAATCATTTAACACATGTATAAAACATCAATTCCATGCCCATCTCAAATAGACAACAATATATAAACACATAGCACGTATTTCATAACAAATACTTCATATTTATGTGTTAGAAGAAAGTAACCACATACTCACACAAAACATATACTTAATACATTCAAAAAATACTTGTATTAAAATCGTGTTTATGAAAGGGACTACACACTCACTTGATCAGAAGATGATCGGACAGCACTACGGCTTGTAGAAGTAGTATTCTTCAGTGAAATCGGGATCACTTCACACACCAGGTTTCTCATGGGAAGAGCTTCGGCTCGGAAACTCTTTTTCTTCTCGGGATCTTCGGGCTTCGGGACTCGCTTCGGGTCTCAGGATGATACCGGGATTTCGGGGGTACTTCTTTGCACGTAAATCGAGGTAAAATAGGAGAGAGATTAGAGAATGAGCAACCAAACTCGGCTGGCCCTTCAAAACTATTTATAGGGCAAAAGGGTTTTGCCACGTCATGGCACCTTTTTCCACGTCGTGGGCTTGGTCGTCACTGCATGCGTCATCGTGCACTTGCTCTATCAGGCTCCAGAATGCGTCAGAAGTCCTGCCACGTCGTGGTCTCTGACACAGCTTTGGGGTTCGCGCCCCGAGCTTCAGAAATTCATAACTTTTGCATACGAACTCTGTTTTCGACGTTCTTTATATCGACGCGTAGGTGAGATTATGATCTACAACTCTCGTTCAGACTCCGTTGGCTAATTTTGACTTTATTTTTAATATATAAAAATATATTACTTATATATTATTTTTAGTAGGCCGGGACAGGAAAACTCCGTTATAAATTCATAACTTTTTCATCCGACGTCCGTTTTCGCCTATCTTTTTATCGTTTCACTACTATCAATGAGATTTTCGATTCTCGTTTACATTGTTTCGGCTAAAAACCACTCGGTCTCAAATCGAGTATTCGGACTGCGTACAGCTAAGTCGAAACTTAGAAAAAATCATAACTTCCTCATACGAAGTCAAATTTGGACGTTCTTTTTATGCACACTCACGGTTTAACGAGCTCTTCAACTTTCGTTTGGATTACTAAGGCTAGTTATCGTTCTATCTTAAATTCGTATTTTACGTCATTTGGCGTCGTGCCGATTCTGTCGCGAAATTTCGACAGATCATAACTTCTTCGTTATAACTCGGATTTCGGCGTTCTTTATATGTACGGAATCCTTGTAACATATACTAAAACTTAGTTAAGATTATTCATTCTAAATAATATTCTATCAAAAGTCATTTTTGACGCTTATCGTCTCTAAATTGACTAGCCCTGATCTACGGGCGTTACAAGCCCGACCAAGACTAAATTGATGTGTTCAATTAGAAGTCTTATGACGTCATCACAAATCAGGAAATCGGGAATCAAAATTTTGGGCAATGAGATTAATTTTAATCCATGTCTCATATCCATAAGATATCTTGTAGGACGGAAGAATATTTGATCGCTTATCTAAGAACCAATATCTGATCGGATTAGAGTTTGGCAGTTGCTTTGGAAAGCACCACTTGTTGTTTGATTTAAAAGTTATACCTGTAATTTAGTTTTTAGACTTATCCAAGTGGGAGATTATTGGATTAGTTGTTTAAGCCTATAACTAAATGAGTATAATCTTGAATTATTAGCAGTCTTTTTGGGTTACCCTCAAACCTAGTAAGTGACTGGAATTCTTTTTTGAGAGAGAGATTGATTTATTAATTTATTATATGGTTAATACATTAATTAGAAATCAAAATGAATAATTTATTAATATATTATGAGAATAATATATTAATTATAAATAGTATTGTTTAATTAAAAAATTAATCATAAATTAATTGGAGTTAATTTTGGGATTGATTGGATTAATTAAAAGTAGAATGAATAAAGGTGATGATGTTCAAAAGTTGAAAATTGACCAATTATAGAACCTCCCATAGAGGGGACGGTTTATAGAGGTTTCTAAAGGGTTTCTAGAGGTATTCTTGGGATCTAAGGAAACTTGAAATGTCAGGGAGGAAGCAATGAGGTAAGGGTTATTTAAAAGAACTCTGCCTTATATAAAACCTTCTTAACACCTATATAAACCCCTAAGAGTTAAGAATTTCGAAATCCATCTCATTGTAAGAGCTTAGATTCTAAATTATTCCTTCTTCTCCTCTCTCCTCTTTAGCTTCCAATTGTTGGGGTTTGGGTGTGAGCCATTAGAGGCACGTGACTTTTGGTGCTTGTTTCCAAAGACCAACCAAGAAGGAATATTTGTTTGTTTGCTATAATAAACAAGAAGGTATGTTTTATAATAACCCTTTCATAATTTTGAAAATAGCAATGTTATTTTAGGGTTCTTGATATTCAGTCGTTTGCTGCAAATCATAGTGAGAACATAGATCCTTTAGGTTACATGTGAACTTAGGGTTTAAGTTCTTCTGCCAAAATAAGATTTTTGTAACCTATAAAACTCATCAGTTATTGTTCTACAATCTGTTGTATCTTGGTTTTTCCCCAATGTGTCTATAACTGGAAGCTATACATGGTTTTACTAGATATTGCATGAGGAATAGTACTTTTCTATGTAGTCAAAGTTTATTTGGTCCTTCTTCCATAAATAGAGAAGTAGATATCTTTAGGCCTTCGATGATTTTGTGTTAAGTCCTAATTTTCAACCCAAAATTTCCATTTTTATTTATTTAAATATTCAATTACATCGGAGAATAATGCGAAAACATGATTGCGAATGCGCGTGTGTATAGTTGAACTGTGCCTTTCTCATGAAGTACCTAAAAAACATTTATAACAACTGGGTAAATGCTAGGCTTAGTGAGTTTTCCAAAATATCATATCCCACAATACATATACAATGCATACACATAATCGTCTTCACATAAAGACGGTCTACCCTTAGCCTTCTTCATGAAGCTGGTCAATCCTTTTGCCTACAACATATAGCTGGTTCGCACTTTGGCATTTAGTATAATGCTAGTCCGCCCGAGTCTATTGGCCTTCATCACGAGGCTGGTCCGCCCTCAACTCCCCATATAATATATCGATACATATAGATAGTACAACATGCAATAATCCAATACTACATGCAACTAATAGAATTAGTCTAATGGCATATTACAGGACAACTATATCCTAACATACAAAGGATATATACTGGATCACATAATACAGTGAGAAAATTCACCAGAACAATTACTCGGAATATTGACAACTATCTGGGTGATTCTACCAGTGGGTGATAACGCGTCAAACGAATATTAACCTATAATACTTTATCCTATTAATCTCTATAACAATCTGGTAATGAAAAATAGATCTTTCACTAATATCAGTGAATACTAGGAGTTCTATCAAATTAGGATCAACCAGGCTGGACAGTTAGGTGGCAGGACCATTTTGACGTATATTCTTTCTGAAATCCAACAACCAAGCCAACATGACCATTCTAGACACCTCTCCCGTAAGTAGATCAATCACTCTTATAACTGGAATTACTAACGGGTCTAGCATTTATAGGTTCCTAATGACGACTATAACTATAATTATAAATTACACAAAAGCAGAGTAAGTGCGGTTCACATACATAGTATCCTAGATGAGAACTAGGATCTAAGCGGGCAGAATACTGACTTGATATTTCCTACTCAAAGGCTACTACTCAGATGAGTGATCAGGGGTGTCATAGGGCTTCGCCGCATGCTAAAAACAAAGGAAAAGGGCTAGATCCAAAGAATTATAAAGAGAGAGAGGGAGAGAGAGTGAGAGAGAGAGAGAGGGGCTCTAGGGGTAATGAGTGAGGAGCTTATATGGCAGGGACTATTTATAGGTGATTTTTCCAAGTGCACGTCGTGCATATGGGGTGTGCGTCGTGCGCTTCTGTGACGTCGCTCCTCCTAGATCATGTCACGTGTCGTGATATTGGTGGTCCACATATGCCTCTTCTAGAATGTGACAACCCGAAATTTCTATTATGTACGAACATATCAAGTCAATAGAAGTCAGAACAGCTGCAGTTAATTTTCAGACTTTTTGGAATAAGTTTGAGTATATTAGGATTAACACTTTAGGAGTTAGCAGGAGAGAGGATTCCCTAGAGTATTTTGTGCATCTTAAAAGTTTCAAAACTCCAAGAGTTTGGAGTTTACGGCTCAAATGATATTTTTGGAGCAAAAACTCCATGGACTATATATATATATATATATATATATATATATATATATATATATATATATATATATATATGTATGACACATTAGCCATTTTTAGTCATTTGTTCCATTTTCAACTAGAGAAAAATCTGATTCTCTCCCAAGGATCTTCCATCTTTCGTCCCGGATTGTAAGTACTTCTACCCTAGAGTGTTTTAAAGCTTACTACATGTCTAGATATCATAGAAATCACTCAAGAATCACAAGAAGAAGGAGTTTACGACCCAAGATCTTCTTGGACCGTAAACTCTATTTTGGGTGCCAAAGTGCTTCCAACTCTTCCCTTATGCTTAGAAACTAGTATGGAACCCTTCCCTGATGGTTATAGCACATGAAAAACACCTTAAGACCACCTTGTATATGGGTTTACGGTTTGGGGATCTCCCAAAACCGTAAACACCCCAAAGTGTGTAAAAATGGCCGTAGTCCCTTCACAAGCTTAGGAAATTATTCTAGATTTATTTCTTGATATGTTTGGGACTTGAAAACATCAAAAGGAAATAAATAATATGTGTTTACGGCTGCAAACACATGGAGAAGTGGTCCATGGGCCGTAAACTACATATATGGGTGTTTTGATGCCACAAACACTTCCATAGGCTTATACTTCAATGTAGAAATGCTTCTAAGGCTTCAAAACTCAAAGTGGTCAAAGAAGTGTGAGTTTACGGCCGTAAACTCAATGGGTTATGGTCTTTAGGGAGTAAACTCATATTAGGGGTTCCCTTGAACCCTAAGCTCAATAGCTTTGTCCTACAACACTTAGATGCTCTCCTTAGCACTTATAACACTTATATAAAGTGTTTAACATGTATTAGGATGTCTTAACTTTTTTATTTAGTTGTTTAAAGTCTAATTGGTTACATATATGTGATATTATATGTTAACTAGGATCATAGAGTGTGTACAAGTCTTCACTTGACACCTAGCATCCTATACAGTCCGTTCAATCCCAACCACTTGCTACAGGTGAGTTCATACCCCTTAATCAATATTTTAAATGTTTTTAAATGCTTTTATGGGGAGGGGATACAAGTTGAATCATGCTAGTTATCATATCAATCACATGTGATTAATAAGCAGCATACAAATGGATTTACTACTCTTTTAGCTGTTTTACCAAACAGTTTACTTCAAATGGTTTTCCAAAACATTTTTACTCATTTAAAACTCTTTGTTAAACTGTCTTTCATACTGAATGAGTCTTTTCAAACCCTGTTACTGTTGTGATTCAAAACAAATGTTTTCCTTATACTTTACGTTGTTCTTATCAAACAAACTGCTTTCAAATCGTTTTACAATTTGACATCAAGTCATCTTTTTCTTAGTTGCTAAACTTTTCGATGGTTTTACAAGACTTCTTTTATGCTTTTATATTGTCAATTGCATGCCTATATAGGTATAGTTATATAAGTAATGTTTAAAGGACTTAGGAAGGCTAGTTCGCTTTATCTCCTTTTCCTCGTTGGGATGTGGCTTGAGAGCATTGGTTATCCGTCCGAAGGTCGTCTAAATATTAGTTATATATTATGTATACATATATAGACATAAAATTTCTATCAGTTAATTCGATACCCTTGGGTAGCAGGGGTATACTTTCATGTTCATACGTACCAGTTACATTACTAGTAAGCTACCATAGGGGTAGTTCAGGAAGATACTAGAACTATTACTAGAACGCGAAATCATACAATGAGTCAGTTCATTCATGAGTCAATACTTGCTAGATAGAGAGAGAACATACATTACAGCTAGTACACACAGTACATTACTATACATGCTAGATAGAGAGGGAACACACATTACAACTAGCACACGCAGAACATTACAGTACATTACTATACATGCTAGATAGAGAGAGAACACACATTACAGCTAGCACACGCAGAACATTACAGTACGTTACTATACTACTACATATATTCATTTACATAGATACGCTTACATGAGTACATTTACATATACGATAATAGGACAGACATAACTAGGTGCTATAGCATGGAACGATTCCAGGATCTAACTATACCAATGAATCACAACGCATTGTGATAGTTATATTAGGTATACATGATCATAGTAATGTGGATGTTCGCGGCTTGCAAACATGTAGGGGTCGTGTGTGGGTCCCAAAATCTCTTTGATAGGGGAGCGTCTAGCCTGGGATCTAGCCATCACATTATGCCTTATCCCTCAAATAAGGCAAAATAGTACAGAACTACTCACTTATTACAAATACTACAGTACTTACGAAATTACAATAGATTTAAGGTAGTTAGTACGGTTGTAGTTATTTGATACTACACCATACTACTATTTCATTTTCCGATTACATTCACTTCGTGAACATTCACACGATGCACGGTAATGTAGAAGCTATATTTTTGGTTAATGATAGTAGGATTTGGGAAAATACACACTCTTACAAGAGACACACACATATACTAGATGCCTTGGTAGAAGGATACTTTTAGTAGGAAACATAGGGTTTTCTAGGAGGTTCAAAACTTTTACATACTTACATTTCATATACGTACAGATACTTACATACAAATTCAGACACTAAAATACTTATGATCTCACCAGCTTTAAAGCTGATACTCTCTTTCAAAATAACTTGTATCCTCAGGTCAACAGTAGATAGGTACCGATGCAAGGTTTAGAGAAGATGGAGCTCGTTCAAGACTCATCTTTCATTTTGATTTATACTTTAGTGTCTATTATAATTTGACATAACACATTTGTATTAAAATTATATTATTAATGCAATGGATGACGTAGTTGCTTGTTTACTACTATTCATTGTTGTGATATTGTACATGACGTCCTCCGCCCCAGAACGTTTCTGTTGTTAATGGTTTTGGGGTGTGACATAGAAGGTGTCATGTGTCACTTTCCTACAGTGTCACGTGTCACAACCTTGTGGAGCCATGCCACAATGTCTGGAAAGAAATGAGCTGTAGCGTCCCAAAAATTAAGACTAAAAGTTTCGATTTTTAAATTAATAAAATTATTATCCCAAACAACATCATAGAAACCATAGTGAATCATAGTGTGTCAACAAACATCCAGTACATCAGTTTAATATAAAAAGCAGAACAATGTGGTGTGTGCACTGCAATTATCCTGGGCTCTTCCCCTTCGAACTATAGGTATCTGAAACATAAATTAAAAATCATAAGCATAAATCTTAGTGAGTTCCCCAAAATACCACATACCATACATATCAAACATATAATGGGCTCCGCCTGACATCTAGCCCCGATCGGAATAGATCTGTCAATCATCATCCCCCACCTAGCATTGGGCCCCGCTCGGTATACATACAAACATATAAACACTTGCAAAAATCACAAAGATAAATAGCATACAATATAATCATCAGGCCCTGCCCGATATACATATAATACATAACACATACAAGAGTCACACAGAAAACTAACATCCTAAACATAATAAACCATGTGCCGAAATTGGTGCCTTCGACCCGCTAAACACTATAAGGAAACTCACCTCAAACTGTTGAATCTCTCAGATAAAATCTTGGTATTTGGATCTCGACCCATAATCCATAATTACTTGTCCCATATGTAGGGTAAAAGACCATTTTACACTTTCCGTACTTAGCCCGTAACCAAGGCCCAATCCATTTGCTCAAAAGTCACAAATTCCTAATTGGCATCCCAAGGCTCAATATGACCCAACTTACAAATTAGGCCCAAAAATCATCATGGACCTAATCCCAAGAAATTCTGTAGTCTATCCATTGTCCAAAGTCAGAAGTTCGATGGCCTAACAAGGCCCAAACCCTAAAATCCTAAAATATATCCCAAACCCGAGGAAGTCAATCTGAAAGATATGGTTCTTAATCATTAAAACTTTATCATAAAACACAATAAAAGGTACTCTCCCTTCTTCTTAGAATAGAGAAACTTTTATCTTTCTGCCTAATTGATCCTTCTTATTCGCTCTGCCATTCATTGAAACCTTTTCAATTAACTCAGAGTTACACTTAATCTTATAAGTATAATCATATTTACTAAACTTTAGTAAATCATGACAAATATCTTTATCAGTTTTATGGTGGACTTGATTGATGCACAACATTGTGATCTCGATCTCCTAGTCCTTCACTTGACTCTTTGTCAATGAATTAGTCTTGAATTTCCAATTATAAAGTTTCTCATTCATCATATAACCAGGTTGTGTGATTCCAAGTTTCTGTCCCATTGAAACTTGGGCAATGAGAAACTCTTCCTATTTGGCAAATTCTCGACATTTCCACAAATAATATAATTAAGAATCAAATCCATTATTGCTAATAATAGAAACATTCAAAGATTAATTTTTCATATATGTCATTGCAAGGATAAATAAACAAGATAAAATCAAAATTCATTTTATTGCGGAAAAATTTTTGTCCTTACAATGCAATTTAATTGAAAAACTATGTTATTACATATTTTTTCAGCATCTGTTCTAACTCCAAGTAGTAGCTCAAGAATCCAATCTTCAAGTGATGCGATCGAAATCCATTTCTTCATGTTTAGATCTAGCTCACTTCTTCCCTTAAGCTTCCTCTATTTTCTTCGATCCTACAAAACATCAAAATGTAATCTTATCACATCATGTATTAAGAATCTAGAATAGGAACTTAAAAGAGTAATTAATGGATTTTACCAAAATCAGAGCCATACATCTTGACTTTCCCATCTCTTAGATCTCTCAGGTAGTTTGGGCAGCTTCGTCTCCAATGCCCCTTCTCTTGGCAATAAAAGCAAATGGACTCCTTTGGTACAGCACATCGGACAATCACAGACTTAGTTCTTTCTGGACTTCCAATGTTACCTGTGTCCATTGAAGTTTGGGATTTTAATTCACCAGACAAATTTGCTTGACCAACACGCCAAATCATTGCTGATTCAGCAGCTATAAGCAAATAGGTGAGATCAACGAGGGTCACGTCGTGATCCATCATATAGTACTCTCTAACAAACTCACTATATGATTCAGGAAGTGACTGAAGAACCCAGTCAACAATCAATATTTTTGAGATATCGACACCCAACATCCTTAACCTATCAATGTGCAACTTCATCTCTAAGACGTGTGCACACACAGACTTTCCATCTTTATGCTTAATTGCCAATAGGGCTTGAGTGAGCTTGAACTTTTCAAGCCTTTGAACTTGTGGGGTAGGGAGAACAATTGGAGGAGGTGGAGGAAGTGAAGTATGATCTCTTGTTCCTCGATCATATCGTGGAACATCATCTTTATTTGAAAAGCTTGTTCCATGGGATTTGGGAAGACCATGATTGTCAGAACTAGACATCTACTAAAATGGGAGAAAATTCAAGTTAAGTTGATTAGAATTCTTGGTGTAACACCCAAATGAAACATCAAGCTAGGATCCAACACAATACTCTACAACCTAGAAAAGAGATGTCGTAATCTAGTCGCAGAATATTTGAAGGTAGGTAAATGACGATTTACCAATTTCCACCATGAAAATAAAAAGAAGTTTAAGTTTTAAATGAATTGAAACTCCTAGATCTTTTAAGATTCATTGAACTTTTCAATGGCATGTTTAATCTCGATTATGCCCTTCAAGTTTGCGACTGGGATGCCGAGGATCACAAACAAGGCGTGAATAACCATGTGAATCACGTGGTGCACTCAATGCTACTATCACCTAATCAATGTGCCGGTTAGCCACACAAGCTCCATTGATCTATGACAAACATCGAGCCACCCTTCGCCACTAATGCCAACCCCAAATTAGTGTGCCGGTTAACCATACACACTCCACTAACGTCTCGGCAAGAGTACAAAGTGTCATTCCATGGATTAGCATACAATTTCACATTTTGCCTAAAGTAACTATGATTTGGGAATTTGAAAAACATTTAGTTACTTTGTACTTCATTATACTAATAATGGAAGGTTTCTGTCCTATCCTACCCGTTCGGCTAACGACCCTCCACTAGTCAAGAGTGCGGTGGGTAAGAGTGGATACCCATTCAATCGCCATTTTATATGCAATTTCCTTAAACGCCTCTTATAGACCAGCTTCGTGAATGAGGTCTACTAACGGTAAGACTGACTGTTTACTCATACATACATACATATATATATATATATATATATATATATATATATATATATATATATATATATATATAATATTAGACTTTTAATGTTATATATAGTATAGGGTGTATTTTACACTTTTAAAATACTAGATGGTTTAATTTAGTAAATTATACTTTTAATTTAATTAAATGTAAACCAAAACTTGATGGGTTTATTAAATCTCTTTTAATTATACACTTTAATTAATTAATAAAACCATAAGGGTGCGATTTGAACTTTTCAAATTACTAGGGTTTTAGAATTTAACATTTCAAAATTAAACTTTTAAATTCCAAAACTTGAGGGCAAGTTTTGAAACATTTCAAAACATTAGGGTTTAACTTATTTAAATTTCAAAAACAAAACTTTTAAGTTCAAATTTAAACTATAAAACCTAAAGGGAGTAATTGAAACTTTTTCACAAGATAATTCAAATCTAAATTACAAATAATCAATATTAATCAAATAAAACGAAAGATTATCTAAATTTGACAATTATCTTCAATTTTGGCAAGGATAAACTCCAAATATTGATAAAAATCGGATTTTATTAATATAAAATGTTTTAGGTAATTATCTACAGCCAAAACATGTCAAAATCCCCAAATTTGCTCCATCTGCGACTCCGACTCGTCGAGTCAAGCTTGGACTCGTCGAGTTCACTATGGACTCGGCGAGTTCAGCCATGGACTCGGCGAGTCCAGCCCCCGGAACCAAAAACATTTCAATTTTAAGCATGAATAATCAACCAAAGCATCAAATACATCAAACAAACAGCCTCAGACTCTGATACCATTGATGAGTTTTGTGCAAAACATCACTCCTATGGTGTACATGCAAACCCTAATAGCTTTTGGATCTAGTTTGTCTAATGAACATGCAATTGAATATCCAAAGGTATAAACCCTAGATCTAGCATAAAATTAATCATATTAATATAAAATAGAGTTTAAATCTGACCTTTGATTGTTATATAGTAATAACAATCAATCCTTAGCTTCAGAAAGCTTAGTGCCTCAAGTGTTGCACCTCTAATGGAGTCACAAACGCCACTAAGCAACTTGGATGAAGAGGGAAGAGAGGGGAGGCACCAAAAACGACTGGAAATCCTAAAGGAAGTGTTAGCCACGTTTTTGGTGCATAGAGTGCCTTTATATACATGTAGGCTATTAGGGTTTACAACTAGGAAACCCTAATCTGGCTACTTAAGCCCTAAGCAGCCCAAGGACTCCTTTAACATATCCCTTGGACGAATTCTTTATGGGCTTCCCATAGAATTCGTCCAACCTATATTATTTAAGTAATCCATAGCCCAATTGCAATTATCTTATAATTACAAATCCAGTCCCCTAAGTTTAATTAATCTCTTTTAGCCACAAAATTAATTATCAATTAATTCTTGACTAATATTAATTAAACAATATGACTTCTCCGTTAATATATTATTCTTATAATATATTAATAAATCATAATTAAACCTTTCTCTCCTTAATTCATCCTACATATTGCTATGGTGAAGGCAACCCAAAAGGATCATGCTCATAATCGGGTCAAGTACATACCAAAATAGTTATGGACTTAGACACTAATCCAACAATAACTTCCGGCTGTCAACCACGAATGCCAAACATACCCTAGGTTGTTCTCATCAACCATTAGTAAAACCTGATCACATACATAAAATACATGAAAGATGATAAAATGACATTTAAACGCTAAAAAAGGATGTTAACTTAAAGGTGCATTATAGAAACATAAATTAAAATAAAAGAGATTAAAGTCCTATTTTGGATATCCCATGACATGTTAGAAATGTTGGAAGATGCAAGAGATTTTAGGAAAATCTCCAGAAAAGCCCTAATATTTTAGGAAAATTTTTAATAAAGTTCTAAATTTTATTTTTTTAAACAAAAAAGTCCTGCCTTTTTAACTTTTTGAATAAAAAAGCCCAAGAAACCGGCTAATTTATTCATTTTAGTCATTTTGACCTGTTCAGCAGGTCATGTGACCAAATCATTAATTTTTCCAAAATAATAGAACTTTTCTGCAGATTTCATCAAAACTTGTATATAATGTGTAAACCTATTTTTACGTATTTATATCTATTTTGACGAATTTATGTATTTTTTAAAGTTTTTATATGTAGATGTTCATGTATTTTTATGTATTTTAAATATATAAACGTATTTTTTTGCATATTTATATGTGTTTTTACAATTTTACAAATTTTTTATGTATTTTTATGTGTTAATTTTTATATATTACGTATTTATATGTATTATGTATGTATGTATTTTTACATTTTTTATATAGATGTTTATGTATTTTAAATGTACAAACGTATTTTTACTTATTTATATGTATTTTTTTAAAGTATTATATATATTTTAATGTATTTTTATGTGTTTTTTATGTATTACATATTTATACGTATTTTTATGTATTTTTTAAAGTTTTTTATATAAATGCTACTATATTTTTATGTACTTTAAATATATAAACGTATTTTTTACGTATTTATATATATTTTTTTAGTATCTTACATGTTTTTTTGTGTGTGTTATGTGTTTTTTATGTATTACGTATTCAAATGTATTTTTATGTATTATTTTAAAAGTTTTTTTATATAGATTTTTATGTATTTTAAATGTATAACCATATTATTTTTAAGTATTTATGTATTTTGTACTTCAAGTTGTCTCACTATTTCTTCTAATTTCTTCATGTATGTCTACATGGTTTTCCTATATATCCACATAATTTAAGTTTTTTCTTATTCAATGTTTAATTTTAAGATAAGTGAATGAAAAAAACTTAAAAAATATGGGTATGTGGGAAAACAATCTAGACATATTTGAAGAAGTTGTACGAATTTGATGAAATGGTTTAGATGACTTGTAGTAAAAAAATACATAAATATGTAAAAAAAAATACAATTATACATTTAAAACACATAAAAATACATAAACATATAAAAACATGTAAAATACTTATATATATATATATATATATATATATATATATATATATATATACGTTTATACATTTAATATACATAAAAATATAGAAACATCTATATAAAATTAAAAAAAAATACATAAATACGTAAAAAAAAATATCTTTATACATTTAAAATACATAAAGAAAAATGTAAAGATGTACATATAAAAACTTAAAAAATACATAAAACTAGATATAAATACATAATACATAAAAAATAACACATAAAAATCCATAAAAAAATATTAAAATACTTAACAATACATATAAATACGTAAAAAGTATGTTTATATATATATATATATATATATATATATATATATATATATATATATATATATATATATATATATATATTTTAATGCATAAAAATACGTTTATACATTATATACAAGTTTTGACGAAATTTGCAAAAAAATATCATTATTTTGAAAAATTAACGATTTGCTCCCATGACCTGCTGAACAGATCAAAAGGGCTAAAGTGAATAAATTAACCGGTTTTTTAAGCTTTTTTTTATTCAAAAATTTAAAAAGTCGGGACTTTACTGTTTAAAATACAAAATTTTGGACTTTATTAAAATTTTTCTTAAAATATTGAGATTTTTCTTAAAATTTTTTGAGATTTAAAAATGAAATGTTGAAAGATGCAAGAGATTTAAAGAAGCCAGCGTAGGGAGATTGAAATAAAATATAATATGATTTTTTATATCATTTTATTTAAATTGTTTTAATTTTAGGTGTTTAAGTTATTGTATTTTTCGGAAACACAAATTTTTTATTATTGTGTGTTTTATTTATATAACATGTAATTTAGGTCCCATTTGATAGTTTCTATCTAGGAAAGTGCTGTCTGGTAAAGTGTTGTTTGGAAAAAAAAATTTGACTGGAAAAGAAACAATGTTGTTTGATTGTACATCTGATTGACTGTGCTGAATGATGAAAAAAAGTAATAATTCAATAAAGAAAGAAAGAGGTGCGGTTTGGTGTATAATTGTCTTTCCAGCCCATTCAGCCAGAAAGACATGATTTTGGGGCTTTCTGGGAAAGACATATCTTACCGGGAAAGACCCCTTCTTTTGTGCAAATCAAACAGTCTTTCCGGTCTATTTAGCCAGAAAGATCTGTTTGGACCTGAAAAGATGCGTATCAAATGGGACCTTAATTTCCAATAAATTCATATTGAATTTTACGCAATATTTGAATACTTACATTATGATGTACATATAAAAAGTAACTGATAATTATTAAAAGTAGAATGCTAACATGGTGGTTAGATGAACTTTATAAAAGTTGAAGGGATTGTGAGACAAGTGGTATAAAAAAAATGGAATATTAATGTGACGATCAATTAAACTGATCATTTGATGAGCTGAATGGGATGTAAACGCCTATCCTCATCTTATATTTACAAAGATACATTATCAAGACAAATGCATATTTACAAACCATTAAATATTTAATATAGAATTACATGGAAGGAATGGAAAGATACTTTTTGTATATTGTATAACATTATACTTTTATTTATTCATGTTACATCTTTGACAATAGCAATTTCATCCAAACGCAAAACAATTTATACGACTACAGTTAGTTAGATTTTTCAAAATACCATATTTAATAAGAAAAAACTAGAATAATAATTTTGTACTAAAAAAGAAATGGAAGTAGGATATGCTACACTACAAAAATATATTGAAAGTACAATGCTATAATTAAGTAGATTTTTCAAAATATAATGCTTTAATGAGAAAGTATAATGTTGAAATAGAAAAAAATGAAAGTAGAATGGTATAATACACAAATAAATAAAAGTATATTACATCAAGGTATACATCATATGTTCAAAACAAGAGAGACATTAAACCTATAAAAGAAAGGCTTTGGAATCTCATAAGCTAGTAGAAACAATGACCTCCAATATCTTACTTTCAAGTTCACCCTCATCTACCCACATGGAACTCTGACGTCGCACAAGTTCACTTTTCTCTTTCTTCTTCTCCATGAATTTGTTTTCTCTCATTTTGTGATATTCAAGCTTCTGAGCTCTTTCTTTTAACTGCATCCACAAGATTTGGGAGAATTTAATCACACTCACATCAATCAAAAGATCACAAGGCCCCATTTGTTAGGGAGGGCACTTTCTTGGACATGCATTGGACTCGTCCTAAGGATGTGTTTGGCGCGTCACAGCTAGCTGATAAACTAGCTTATTTTTCGAGCTTTTTTATGTGGTCGTGTTTGGTAAGCCAAAAGTAGCTTATAAGCTAGCTTTTTGAAAAGCTACTTAGACTAGCTTTTTAGAAGTTATTTTAAAATTTTCCAGATACACCCTTTAATTAATTATAGAAACACATACTCTTACATGTTTTTTTTATGTAATTTTATATATTTCAGTTAACTTTCAGTTAGTTTTACCAAACGTTATTTTTTGTCGGCTAGCTTTTTAGCTATCAGCTAACTTTTTATTTAACAGTTAGCTTTTCAGCTATCAGCTAGTACACCAAACATAGTCTAAAAGTTGCAATTTTATTGTCCAACATAAAAGGTGGGACATAGACTTGCTCATTATCTCTCATTTGTAAAAAAAAACATGAATGCCCTCGTTCTTCCTTTTTCTTGAAAATAGTCCCATCCCACCAATTTCATTCTGTGTTCCATAAAAATTGGACTCCCCTAAATGTATTTATTGCGGTACATTTTGCAAATTAAGATTAAAGAGCACTTGGCTTCAACTTTTGGGCAAAAGAAACAGATAAGTTGTCTTTGGTGATGATGAGCATAATTAAGAAAATAATGATTTGTCCAATCCAATATCAAATTAGAGATGCAAACATTGTATATTGGAGAATAAGAACGCAGACAACAAAACATGTATAGAAAAGGAGAAAACGAAATGGCTTCTAGTGATTATTTTGAGCAATAACCCATATCTGCATATGATCTATGCTATCAATTAGGGACTTAAATTCATGGATGTATAACTTGTTCATTGAAGTAATCTCTGATCATAGAATCATTTATTCGAGAGACGTAATCAAAATGATGAAACTGAAAAATAGAATTCACGTACCAGGGTTTGCCGGAACTCCTCCTCAGCCACTTGACGTTCAGCTGCTTTCGCCTTTTTTGCGGCGGCTTTAGCAGCTTTACGCTCTTCACCTTCAATCCTCAGGGCTTCTTTTTTAATCTCGTCTTTTCTCTGTTTCTCTAGTCTCTGAAGCTCCATTTCCTGGATGTACTCCTTGCGAACCGCCTTGACCTTCATCGCGTAGTCGCGACGAAGAAGAGAGA
The DNA here is from genome assembly GCF_051521515.1 of Lactuca serriola. NCBI lineage: Eukaryota > Viridiplantae > Streptophyta > Magnoliopsida > Asterales > Asteraceae > Lactuca > Lactuca serriola. The sequence goes on along the minus strand of NC_136413.1, from coordinate 91,150,946 downwards.
GCTTCGCTTGAGCCTCCTTGGGATCCCTTGGTGGTTTCCAGCTGTTGAGGTAGTCGTTTTGTGAGAGATATTGGTGGTTGCGTTGGTGGTCGTTATGGTGAGAAGGCACGACGGTGGTAGAAAGAGGTCGGTGGAGGCAGAATCGTTGAGTAAAGACGTTTTCTAGGATTCTAGGTTTTGGAGAGCGGAGGAGCACTCGTGAGCTCGCCATTAAAGCCGGCAACAGAACCACGAAGGGTTTTATGCCGATGAAGGGGTTTTACCGATTGCTAACAGCGACCAACTAGAGTTATAACTTGGGGGCGTCGGTGCAAATGTGTAATGTCAAACTATTATATATTTCTACGATGTGATGTAAAAAAAATTGATAATTAGCTCACTGGTTGTGATTATTAGCTTATTGATTATTCTTATCACAATAAGCTAATTTAAGTGTTTGGATAGAATGTTTAAAAAATAAGTTTATTGTGGTAGGAATAACTAAATAAGCTGATTTTAATAAGCAATGGAAGGAATGCTTATTGCTTATTGCTTATTTTTAATGATTTCGGAAATTACTTAATTACCCTTCAAAAAACGATACATAAAACCCATAAACCCTTCAAAATCGATCGTTTGTTTCACCAATACTATTGTTGCCGATCGTTATTCCACCTTCTCCCTTGACCATCGTCCCTGGAAGCCATCGACAATAAGGTATGTTGCTTTGCTTCTTTTTTTTCTCTCTTCTACTATCGTTCCCTGTTTGCGTTTTTTTTTTTTTTTTTTTTTTTTTTTTTTTTTTTTTTTATTATTATATCGGTGATGCAAACACAGACAAGGAACCATTGTTCTTTCTTACTTCATTCTTGATTGATCTTTTTATTTGTTGCATACATGTGATATTGTTTTTTTTCTCCTACCTGTTAAGAAACTGCCACTAATCTGTGATGGTTGATCATAACATGCACCTGTGATTATTCTTGATTTTCTTCATCAATTATTGTTGTTGTTATTTGCTGTTATTGATGGTAGTGATTCTTATTTGTATTCATAAATTTTGTTGTTTATATTGATTCAACATTAGGTTGAAATTTAAGAAGTTTCTTCATTCCTTATCATGATTTAATATAGGTAATGGACATTATTAATGTTCATGATATGGATATTGGTACACCCAAAGTGAAAGTTACAAATAGGTTTCATTGGGATCCTCATACATTCAAGATATTTCTTGAGGAATGCATGACCGAGCTAAAAAACGGGAATAGACTGGGTACTTATTTCAAACAGCCCGCGTGCCAAAATATATGTAAGAGGCTTTTGGAACAAACGGATAAAGAATTGGACATAAATCAAATGAAAAATAAATGGGACATTATGTGGAAAGAGTTCAAATATTACAACCGTTTAACAATACTATAAACGGGAATTTCAATTGATCCCGTGAGAAATACAATCTCAGCATCAAAGGAATGGTGGGATGAGAAAATAAAGGTAATAATTAAAAGTTTTATCTAACAATATATTATGTGTATTGTGTTTTTCATGACATTCTCAATTTGTACATATAGGAAGATAAAGAGTTTGCTAAGTTTAAGGATAAGAATTTGGATGTATATCAGACATATTATGAGGCTTTATTTCGGGATATTGTAGCTGTTGGAGACAAGGCTAAGGTACCTTGCGAATTTGGCGACGGTAGCACTCCGGATGATGTACAGTTTGTAGATATTACGGATGGAAAAGAGAATATTGACGAAGTCCGCTTATTTGATGATGTTGATCCTTTTATCACATTTGATAGTTCTAGTATGAATAGGAGGGGAAAGAAGTTAACTCCTAGGCGTGACAAGAAAAGAAAATTTGAAGGAAAAAATGAAGGAAAATGAAGGAAAAAAGTATGGCAAACTCATCATACGAAGTTTCTCAAGAGGCTTATAGAGAAAGAGAAGTAGTTGAAGACGTACTCTACTTTTATGTCATATGTTAGACTTATCCTTTTATGTCATGTGTTAGACATACTCTACTTTTGTGGTCAATTTTGCCCTTGCCACATGATTATGTTTTGTTTCCTTTTCTATGATTTTATGTATTAGGTAGACTTTAAATGGTTGTCATGTGTTAGACCTATCCTTTCAACTATTATGTTAAATTTAAACGGTTGTTTTGTGTTTGTTTTATGCAATGTCGTTTCATGTTTGTTTTGTGGTCAATTTTGCCCTTGCCCCATGATTTTGCTCTTGTTTTCTTTTCAATGATGTTGTCATGATTTTATCTAGTATGTGGTAAATTTCAATCTTACCCTTGTTTCCTTTTCGTTAGTAACAGGTTATATTCATGGCCAGTGACTGTGAAAGTGACAACTCATATGACAGTGATGACTTATGTGATGAAATTGAAGAAAATGAAGAGATTCAAACACTTCTTTTATGTGGGTTTGCTGTCAAAGGGTTACTATTTGTCACACCCCCAAACCAGAACGGCAGAAACGTTCAGGGGCGGAGGACATCATGTCAAGTATCATAACAAATGAATAGTAAAGAAAGTACACACCACCATAATATAAATATATTTGAAAAGTTTACATGATTGTATGTGTTACATGTTTGCAAAAGAAATCAAATATAATATGGTGATCCAAAATATTAAACTGACGCCTAAGCGTAAGTCTTCAAAAGCAGTTGCTAACCTGGTTTAGCGATTTCCTGAGAATACAAGTTATTTCAAAGAGAAAGTGTCAACATTTAAGTTGGTGAGTTCATAAGTAGTGTTTTGAGAAAAAGTATGACATTCGAAAGTTCGTGTATGTTTTCCAGAAAATCCCTTATTTTCTTATAACAGTATGAAATGCATATGTATGTTCGTGTTGTGAATTGTAAATAGTTGCACCAGGAAAATCTCTTATTTTCCTATTAGTTGATTGTTTTGGATATAGGAAAATCCCTTATTTTCCTAAAGTAACAGGCAGTCTCTAATGACCAAGACCGTAACAGTAAATAAATATGACATGCTCAAAAGAATGATGTTGTAAATCATTATTGTACAAAATGAATGTATTTGGACCAGGAAAATCCCATATTTTCCTAAAAGTGAAATGCAACCTTAAATGACCAAGACTGTAACTTGTAAGCAAATATGTCATGCTTAGAAATGAAGATGTATAGTTTTATTGTTAAGTAAAACTAGTTGTGGAAGTGTTTATCCTGAGTTTTGAACATGCTGATAATACCCTAGAATATAGTTATTACCCCCCAAGCATGGTTGAGTTATGTATTACTACGTGCATGAGTCATTGTTTCCGCGTGTTGTGAGTTCCTCATAACCATACTAGACGCAATACCTAATGTTGACATTTGTCACCCCGGGGACTGTAGCTAACAGTCAGGGTACGGAGTCGTCAGCCCCGTATAGATCTCGCTCTCCCTCCAAGAGACTTTGGTTATAGGTGGGGACTTTCGTTTGGTACAAACAAAGCCATATGACGTCACATGATATCTAACAACAAGTTCACGAGTAATATGATGAAAAATCGTTCGTATGAAATGATTTCCTTTTTCTACCGTGTTACAAAGGCGAAATGATGAGCTGAGTTTTCTTGTAAAAGCATCATGTTATAATTGAAATGGTTACCCTTGATATGATGTAGTATGAAAATGTATAAATAAAACATATTTCTATTTATAAAACCTATTTTATCCCAAGAGGGTAAAGTTGTGTTGTGAGGTGTTTTGCATGATAACAACTTCATATGATAGTTAAAACAACAATATGAAAAGTATAGCAAAAGGTCGATGTTTCACACGATTTTAGCCATGTGTTTACTTGTATTCCCCCCTTAAAAGTGTTTAAAAGCAGTTAAAAACATATTTAAAGTGTGTTTGTAAGGGTATGAACTCATTTGATTGAAGTGGTTGCTTTGAAGTAGTCGATAGAAGAATCGAGTAGAACTTCGATAGGAAAAGCTGAAAACGTGGGAAAATATTGGGATTATCGGGACTCTCGGGAGTGTAGAACTTCCTTCGGGACTTCAGTGTGAAAACTGGGGTGTCGGGATGGATTCGAGTGGAAAAACGCAGAGCTTCGACACGAGAAAGAAGAGAACCGAGCAATGAAACCCGGAACCCTTGAGTTCTATTTATAAGGTCATATTTGGGTGCCACGTCGTGGCCAACTGTACCACTTCGTGGTGAGCAATCCTATCCTCTTCCATTGACAAGACGTCATCAGTCACTTGTCGGGTCGCGGCCAACTGTGCCACGTCGCGGCCAACCTGACAGCCTCGGATTTCGGGTCTCGAACTTGTAAAATGCATAACTTTCGCGTACAAGCTCTGATTTCGACATTCTTTATATGCACGCGTAGGTGTGAAAAGGCTCACAACTCTCGTTTAGACTCCGTCGGCTAATTTTGACTTTATTTTTATTATATTATTTTTAACAGGTCGGGCCTGCAAAAGTCCGTTTAAATTCCATAACTCCTTCATCTGGTGTCCATTTTCATCAGACTTTTACTGTTGTACTCCTATTGTCGTGGTCTTCAACTTTCATTTAGGTTGTGTCGGCTAAAGACCGCTCGATCTCTATTCGTAGTTTTTAGCTGTCTACTGCTAGGCCAGAAACTTGGAAAAATCATAACTTCCTCATACGAAGTCAGATTTAGGCATTCTTTTTATGTATGTTCACGGTTTAATGATATTTATGATTTTCATTTAGATACCTAAGGCTAAACAGTATTTTATTGGAATTTTGTATTTTACGTTTAACAGTGTTTTACCGGTATTGCCACGGATCTTCGATTAGTCATAACTTCTTCGTTATAACTCGGATTTTAGTGTTCTTTATATTTTTGGAAACCTCATTACGATATATACCACTTGGTATATCCCAATTATTGTTTTATAAAAGTAAAATCTTTTACCCTAATTTCGCTGGTGTTACACTATTGACTCAGAAATCGAAATATGTGCGTAGACGTCGTCGTTCATCTTCGCGCACAAGAAGCATGCTTATCAATGAACTACTTAACGATTATGAGAGTCGATGTTATGAACTTTTCAGATTAGAATTCCTGGTTTTCAACATGTTATGTAGGGATCTTGTTGCACATTATGGGTTAAATAAATCATGTCGTGTATCTATTGAAGAGTCCCTTGGTATTTTCTTGTTGTACTTAGCGCATGGAAGTGGAAATCGGTTAGTTCAAGAGTTATTTAATCATTCTGGAGAAACAATCCATAGGCATTTTCATAAAGTCATGGATGCTTTGGTTAACCTAAGTAAGGACATCATCAAACCAAATGCTAACTACAACGAAACTATACCAGAACATATTTTAAATAACCCTCGGTATTATCCATACTTTAAGGTAGTTACGTAGTTGCAAAGTTATGTTATCTGGTGAATTTGTGTAATTGTAAAAATAATTGGTAATTTATTATATTTTTTGAAATTGTAGGATTGTATTGGTGCCATCGATGGAACACACGTGAAGGCCTCTGTTCCGCAACATGACCAAATCAAATTCATTGGACAAAAGAATTGCGTTACTCAAAATATTATGGCAGTATGTGATTTCAACATGCGTTTTACCTTTGTGTGGGCTGGATGGGAGGGGACTGCATATGATACGAGAATTTTCAATGAAGCGCGAAGGAGACGTGAAGTTAAGTTTCCACTTCCAGCCGATGGTTAGTATCATTACTTATTAATAGAAGTTTTATATTTTCAAACGGTATAAATGAATAAGAATCATATGCTTTATGTGTACCTCTATAGGTAAGTATTACTTTGTAGACGCCGAATATCCTAATACAAAAGGTTATCTTGCTCCCTATAAAGGTTCAAACATCCGTTATCATATTCTTGATTTTCGATGTGGACAGACTCTGCCTCGCGGGAACCAAAAGGCTTCAAAGAAAAATTTAACTATTATCATTCGTCGCTTCGCAATATAATTGAACGAACTTTTGGAGTCTGGAATGCTCGATGGATGTTACTAAGAGATATGCATGTAAATTTCGACTTCGAGACCCAAGTGAAAATTGTGCTAGCTTCAATGGCGATTCACAATTACATTAGAATGATCGGTAGTGGTGATACAACATTTCAAATAGCGCAAGAAGAATCTTATATTCCACGCAATGATGAAGGACTCAATGATGGTATTGAGCCACATGATGAAGTATCAAGTAGGCAACGTAGAAATGAGGATATGTATATGAGTGCAGTACGTGATATGACCGCAGGACATATTTTCTCAAGGTCAAACACTCATGCACGTAATGACGTATGATTTGTTTTGAAACTCTTTAGTATTTTCATTGTATGGTTTAATGTAGTAGCATGAAACTTTTTTGGGTAATATTTTGGATAATATGGATTTGGAATGAAATTTGTGGTCTAATATATTATTATTATTATTATTATTATTTAAAAAAATGTTTTGTTTTAATAAGAAAAATATGTAGTAGCATGATAATTGTTTTTTAGTTCTTATGAATAAGAAAATTATTATTATTATTTAAAAAAAAAAATTGTTTTGTTTTAATAAGAAAAATATGTTAACATATAAGAGGAAGCCCTTTTTGGTCATTTTACTCATATAAGTTGTGTTGTTTGACAAATATTTAAAAATGTTTATTGTTTATTGATTATTCCCACCACAATAAGGTAATCCAAACATTTTTTAAAAAAAACTGCTTATTCCCACCACAATAAGCAATAACCAATAAGTTAATAAGCTAAAAATATATTTATCCAAACACCCCCTTAAACTCTCCTTAATTTAATCTATATCTCTAATTTAGATCAATTGGTGATTAATTTCGCTTATGTCCACCATTTGAACATTCAACCTTAAGGAAAGAGGATAATACATGATATTGTTGTGTCTTCCGTTTATAATAATTAAAATTATATTAATATTTTAAATAGTTATCATGAAATTCAAAAAAAAATGTCAAATAAATAAACTTTAAGTTAAGGGAAATTGATTAATCTAACTTATATAAATGAAGTCTTTGAAAAAATAGCATATTATTTTTATTTTGTTTTTGTAAAATAACCACTTTGTCCGAAATAGGTTATTTCGGAGAGATCCCCGGGATACCAGAGTAAGATTCCGAACAAGCGTTCTGGAATAGTCATTTTTTTTTTGTATAATAAGTGTTTTGTGTTATTTTTTGTTTTTTGTTTTTGTATAATATTTGTTTTTATAAAATTTATATTGCAAAAGTAATAGTGCATTGAATCTTAAAATCTACAAAAAAAAGTATTAAATACATAAACTTAAATTTGTTTTAAATAATAGTACGATGTTCAAATTGACTTTATCCTCGTACCCAAAAAATTTCCACCAATCATGTGTCATATAACATGGCCCATATATCGCTTTCACCCTCTGTCAAATATGATTTCCCTGCAACCAACATCTCTATGAACCAACACAAAAACACCCCACAATCCATTTTACTGTCAACTTGTTGTGGTACGTCTGGGGCCTTTTCAACGGTCATTTTAAAACTCTAAATGGGGACAACATCAGTTGCTTTTGCTATCGGTGCGGTTCCTTGTAACAAGTCTATTTGAAACTCTACTTGCCTATTAGGGGGCAATCCAAGAAGATCTTCGGTAAATACTTATGGAAAGTCACACACCACTGGTATATCTGCATCTCCTTATTTTCCTTATTTGCATCGATCACGAATGCTAGATATGATGTACATCCTTTGCCCAACACTTATGGCTTTTATCATGGAGATAATTCCATAATTCACTTGACGTTTGTCCCTGTACACCATAAATGGTTCTCTTCCACAAGGGTTTGCTTTCACCATCTTCTTTCATTTGACATCCACATTTTCACAGCCAGAAAAGACCGATTTGTTTATGTAACATCCCGAAACTCAGGTAAGCGTTATAACCCTTCTAATTCAGCAAGTTGTCAAGATAAGTCCCTTAAGTTGAATATTGGACTTATAAGTACTCTGGGCGTAATGAGGCGTACGCCGCGCGTACTCGCGCGCTTATTTTGGACAAGGACTCGCTTGGGTACGCTGGGCGTACCTAGGGTTACGTTGGGCGTAATGTGCCCAGATGCAAACCCTAAATATTGGCTTGTGCACTATAAAGGAACATTAAATCCTTTACCCCAGCCACCATACCTCAGTGAGTGAACCCTAAGAGAGCAGAAAACTCGTTTTGAGCTTGTGTGTGTTCTTAAACATGAAGGTGCCTTTTTAAGGTGAAGAAGGAGAAGAGGAAGCCATTGTTGGAGCTAGAAGTTGGAGAGAAAGAGTAGATCCGAGTTGTATAGAGGTTGGAGCTCCTTTTTGAGGTAAAAAGCTCAAAGCTTTACTTGTATTTCATGAGTTTTGCTTTATGGACCCATTTTTAGGGTTCTTGGTTCAAAGGTGGAGACTTTTTGTGCAAAGGGTCTCCATAAGCTTATATCTGGCCTTTCCCAGTGTATTATGTGATGAGGGTTCATAAAAATTCAATCTTGGTCGTGGATATTGAGTCATGCATGAGTTATGGACTTAACATGGGAAGAGGAAAGGTGTTTTGGGTGATGGGTGACCCTTACAGCCATGCAAAGGCTTAAAGGTTTCAACTTTATGGAGTAAGTAACCCTAGAGAAGTCAGATCTGGAATATGAGTTCATGTCTTAACCGTTTAAGACCAAAATCCATAAATTAGCTGAACTGGGACTTACGTTGGGCGTAATCCCAGTACGTGCAACGTAAGGGGTCGCGCACCCCGATTCTGTGAAGGCACCGGGTACGCCTAGCATAACCCGGAGGGTTGACTTTTGTTGACTTTTAGGTTTGGTCAACTTTAGGGTATTTGAACCATGAGAGGGGTAAATGTATTAATGAGAAGTGTTTGTTATGATTAAGCGGAGGCTAGATCCTATCTCACAGAGTCTGAGATTTCTGAGTTACCGAGTTACCCGAGGTGAGTCTTCTCACTATACTGTACCCGAAAAGGTACCTATGTGTGACCGGAAGGTCTTGTATGCTATGAGATGTATGTATTGTATGATATACGTTGCATGTTCTGTATGCGTTATGTATGTGATATGTATGCTATGTATGATATGGGCCAGAAGACATTATGATGTGGACCATAAGGTCAGGGAGTCATGGACCGGAAGGTCGATATGAGCAGAACCGGAAGGTCTACTGGGACTGGGACGGAAGTCCCCTGAGACACATGGACCGGGAGGTCGTGTAGAGTATGTCCTGGAAAGGCGTATGTGTGTAAGTGGTATTTTGGGGAACTCACTAAGCATTTATGCTTACAGTTGTTGTGTTATGTGTTTCAGGTAATAGAGAGGATCGTGGAAAGGTGCCGGCGTGATCCGTACACACAGTCAGGAGATTTTATTTGTGATCTTGGGATATGTATTATTTTGATAACTACTGTGGAACATATGTTTTGAGAATGTTTAAATATAAATTTGGTTGTTGAAAAATGAAAAATTGTTTTGAAAATTTACGTCGTCACAAGTTGGTATCAGAGCCCTGGTTTGAGGGACTCGGATGCACCTTCGGGCATATCTGAACTCAAACTGAGGATTTGAGAAGATTTTCAAACAATAAAACTAATTTTTCTAAAAGAGCAAGAGGTTTTGAGACAACCAGAGCGGAGCAGTGTGTACAGTCAAGCAGCGCCCGAATGGTGAATCCCCAAAATACCCTTACGTTATGTGTTATGAGATATGATATGTTATGTTATGCATGCTAGAGTTGGCTAGGTATTCATATTAGGACTAGAGTGGCCTGATTTTGTGATGCCTTAGCCTAGGAAGGATTGTGCTGCTATGTGATACTTGAGAGCGAGTGGGTAGCAGTGAGGGGCTGATAAGAGGTCTACCGAAGGGTAGCCTATGCCAGTGAGATATAGAGTACTTGTGATATGGGATCCAAGGAGGAGAACTTAGGGTGAATATTGATGCGGTGTAGACGGTAGTATAAGTGCCCGTACTACCGAAGACACCGGAGCAGTGCGCACTCTAAGTAAGAATCCTTTGGGTACTAAGGAACAAGTAGGGTCGAGTTATCGAGTGCGAGCATGCTCGAGCGAGTCTTTGATATTATTATGTTATATTTCAGAGACATCATGGTTGGGATACGCCACAGACCTGAGGCGAGCGGTGTGAATGACAAGGAGCTTCGTTAGATGATCCACAATGAGGTGGCGACGGTGATCAGGGCCGAGATTCCGGAGATGTTTGGGTCTATCAAGACCACACTGATTGAGACTTTCGATGAGCGGTACGCCGCGGTGACTGAGGTTGTTGCTGCTGTAGCCACCGCAGCTGTGGCTGCTGCCAGGCCTTAGGGAGGTGACTCGTTGTTGTTTCGGGAGTTTAGCAACACGAAGCCACCTGAGTTTGATGGGACGTAGGATCCGATCATTGCGATGAGATGGATTGTTGATATTGAAGGATGCTTCTATACGTGTTCATGTCTGGAGAATCTGAGGGTTCGGTTCGCGTTGAACCAGCTTCGCTTAGGAGCGAAGGACCGGTGGAAGTTTGTGATGGCAAGCTTTACAATTGCAGAGATTTCAGAGGTGACCTGGGAGAGGTTCACCACCATGTTCAGAGATGAGTATGTTCCCCTGGTAGAGAGGGAATGGTTACTTCAAGAGTTCTTGACCCTCAAGTAGGGTACCGATTCGGTCACTGTGATTACGAGGAAGTTTCATGAGAGGGCGATGTTCTGCCCTGAGCAGGTTTCTACTAAGCAGGCACGTATGAGTCGGTATTTGGGCGTTCTGAGGAGAGACATTCGGGAGTTCGTGTCGAACTCGACGTACCGAACATTTGCTGAGCTCCAGGCAAATGCCCGGAAGAGGGAGATTGAGTTGGAGACTCAGGCTAGGGAGGAGGCCGAGTCTTAGAGGATGGACCGGCGGACGGCTCAATCTTAGCCGGCAGCCAAGCGGACCAAGTCCGCTGATTCGAGGATTGGAGGCTAGAAGGTCCGCACTTATGGGAAGTGCGACAAGGAGCATGAGGGGGCATGTCGATCGGGTGCTTGCTACAAATGTGGCAAGGAGGGGCATATCGCCAAGGCTTGCCCCAAGGGATTTATGGTTTGCTTTCATTGTAAATAGACTGGCCATCGGAAGGTCGAGTGTCCGTAGTTGCATCATGGGTCAGCACAGGGATCTACGCCTGCTGCTAGGGTTACCGAGGTTCGGCTAATGAAGGCCGAAGCACCGAAGGCTTGTGGGAGAGCTTTCCAGTTGACAACGGAGGAGGTCCACGCAGCGTCCGATGTTGTGGCTGGTATGTATTCTGTATTTATTTTTGAGTTGAGATATTGTGCTTATATGATGATATGCTTAGGTACTTTTCTTATGAATTCTGTACCTGCTTTGGTGTTATTTGAATCGGGTGCGAGTCGGTCATTTGTTTCCTTGGCATTTATCCAGCACATTAGTATCCGACAAGAGGCGTTGAGTCAACCTCTGTGAGTTTCTATAGCTGATGAGTGAGCGGTGTATGCTACGGATGTGATTCGAGGATGTATTCTTGAGATCTTCGGTGTGGAGTTCCCGATAGATCTGGTCCTGATTACGATGGGGGACGTATGTGTTATAGTAGGCATGGATTGGTTGAGCCGATTTGGAGCTGTTATAGACTGCGAGCGTCAGTTGGTGACGATACGAGACCCTAGTGGGGGAGTACTTACGGTGTACGGTGAGGGAATCCGATGTGGGTCAGTGTTTTGTTCGGCTGCCAGGGCGAGACAGAGTTTGCAGCAGGGCTGCAGCGGGTTCATAGCCTATGTGATGGACACGCGAGTTGCCGCTGGGAGGCCAAGTTCGATTGATGAGGTTCCGATAGTGTGCGAGTTCCCAGATGTTTTTCCCGAGGAATTTTCGGGTGTGCCTCCCGAGAGGCAAGTGGAGTTCCGTATCGATTTGGTTCCGGGAGAAGCGCCTATCGCCAAGGCACCTTATCACCTCGCGCCGCCAGAGATGCATGAGTTATCCTCGCAGCTTCAGGAGCTGCTGGGGAAGGGGTTTATTCGACCGAGTAACTCGTCTTGGGAAGCGCCGATCCTTTTTGTCAAGAAAAAAGGATGGTTCACACCGGATGTGCATTGATTACCGGGAGTTGAACAAGTTGACGGTCAAGAACCGTTATCCGTTACCAAGGATCGATGATATGTTTGATCAGTTGCAGGGGGCGTCTTGGTTCTCCAAGATAGACTTGAAGTCGGGTTATCATCAGATGAGGGTTCAGGATGAAGATATCCAGAAGACGGCGTTCAAAACTCGTTATGGGCATTACGAGTTCATGGTGATGCCTTTTAGGCTCACCAATGCACCAACAGCGTTCATGGATCTCATGAACAGGGTGTGCAGGCCAATGCTGGATCAGTTGGTGATCGTGTTCATTGATGATATTTTGGTGTATTCGAGATCTAGAGAACAACATGAGGAGCATTTGAGGGAGATCCTTGGAATTCTGAGATCGGAGAGGCTTTATGCGAAATTCTCCAAGTGTGAGTTCTGGTTACGAGAGGTCCAGTTCTTGGGGCATCTCGTCAACCATAATGGGATTTTGGTCGATCCGGCCAAGATTGAGGCCATCATGAGGTGGGAGGTGCCGAGATCGCCCACCGAGATTAGGAGCTTTCTAGGATTGGCTGGCTATTATCGGAGATTTATTAGGGATTTCTCCAAGATCGTCGTGCCACTCACCGGGTTGACCCGGAAGGGTGTTGCTTTTTCATGGGGTCCGGAGCAGCAGACCTCGTTTGAGACTTTCGCCAGAGATTGTGCGTAACCCCAAAGCTAGCACTCCCGGAAGGGATGGAGGATTTTTTGGTGTATTGTGACGCATCGATATCGGGGATGGGTGTAGTATTGATGCAGAGGGGGCATGTGATAGCATATGCATCCAGGCAGCTGAAGCCATATGAGACGAGGTATCCCACCCACGATCTGGAGTTGGGGGCAGTGGTGTTCGCCCTCAAGATCTGGCGTTACTATCTGTATGGGGTTCGGTGTACCATATACACGGACCACAAGAGCTTGAAGTACTTGATGGGTTAGCCCAACCTGAATATGCGCCAGAGGAGATGGTTGGATGTGGTAAAGGATTATGAGTGCGAGATCATGTACCACCCGGACAAGTCTAATGTTGTAGTCGATGCCCTGAGTCGTAGGGCGGAGAGCGCCCCGCTACGAGATGTTGGCATGAGATTGACAGTGATGACTCCGGTGTTGGACACCATTCGAGGGGCCCAGTCGGAGGCCGTGAGACTGGAGAACCACAAAAGGGAGCGGGTGATCGGGCAGGTATCGGAGTTCGTTACCGATAGTCGAGGACTTATGACCTTTCAGGGTCGGGTTTGGGTACCGTTTATGGGCGGAACGCGTACCATCTTGATGGAGAAGACGCATAGATCGAGGTTCTCGATCCATCCCGGGGCCACTAAGATGTATTTGGACCTGAAAAGAGAGTATTGGTGGCCCTGTATGAAGAGGGATGTCGCATGGTTCGTAGAGAGGTGCTTAACCTGTCGCAAGGTTAAGGCCGAGCACCAGTGTCCGCATGGTAAGTTGCAGCCATTGGAGATTCTCGAGTGGAAGTGGGAACAGATTACCATGGATTTTATCACCAAATTGTCGAGAACTGCTAGGGGTGTCGATGCAATTTGGGTGATTGTGGACAGGTTGACGAAGAGCGCTCTCTTTCTTGCTATCAGTGAGAGCTCTTCTGCTGAGAGGTGAGCAGAGTTGTACGTGAGGGAGGTTCGCGACATGGAGTATCAATCTCGATCATCTCAGATCGAGATGTGCATCTCACTTCCAGATTATGGAAGAAATTTCACGAGGAATTGGGTACGAGACTGCATTTTAGTACCGCATACCACCCACAGACTGACGGCCAGAGCGAGCGGACAATCCAGACGCTTGAGGACATGCTTCGGGCATGTGTATTGGACTTTGGAGGGAGTTGGGACACGTATTTACCCCTAGCTGATTTTTCCTATAACAACAGCCATCATTCGAGCATTGGTATGCCACCCTTTGAGCTGTTGTATGGGAGGAAGTGTAGGACCCCCATTTACTGGGGTAAGGTAGGGCAACGTGTGATGGGTAGTATAGAGATAGTGCTTCAGACGACAGAGCAGATACAACAAGTCAGACAGAGGTTGTTGACCGCTCAAATTCGCCAGAAGAGTTGTGCGGATAGGCGACAATCCGAGCTCGAGTTCCAGGTCGGAGATTTTGTGCTCCTGAAGGTATCTCCTTGGAAAGGAGTGATCTGATTCAGGAAGAGGGGCAAGTTGGGTCCCCGATATATTGGTCCGTTCAGGGTAGTCGTGAGGGTAGGCAGGGTAACATATCGGTTGGAGCTGCCCGCGGTGTTGGGGCAGATTCATGATACCTTCCACGTGTCGCAGTTGAGGAAGTGTATAGCCGACGTGTCGGCAATGGTACCGCTGGAGGATATTCAGGTGGATGCGAGCCTGAACTACGTGGAGAGGCCCATTGCGATTATAGATCGAAAGACCAAGGTTCTGAGGAACAATTAAGTGCCCCTGGTGCACGTCCAGTGCAACTCGGAGAGGGTCCGAGCTGACCTGGGAGCCGGAAGCGGAGATGCGGGAGCAGCATCCGGAGTTGTTTGCAGCACGAGACTTCGAGGGTGAAGTCTGGTTCTAGTGGGGGAGAATTGTAACATCCCGAAACTCAGGTAAGCATTATAACCACCCTTCTAATTATGCAAGTTGTCAAGATAAGTCCCTTAAGTTGAATATTGGACTTATGAGTACGCTAGGCGTAATGAGGCGTACGCCGCGCGTACTCGCGTGCTATTTTGGACGCGGACCCGCATGGGTACGCTAGGTGTACCCAGGGTTACGCTGGGCGTAATGTGCCCAAATGCAAACCCTAAATATTGGCTTGTGCACTATAAAAGGAACGTTAAGTCCTTTACCCCAACCACCATACCTCAGTGAGTGAACCCTAAGAGAGCAAAAAACCCGTTTTGAGCTTGTGTGTGTGTTCTTAAGCTTGAAGGTGCATTTTTAAGGTGAAGAAGGAGAAGAGGAATCCATTGTTGGAGCTAGAAGTCGGAGAGCAAGAGTAGATCCGAGTTCTATAGAGGTTGGAGCTCCTTTTTGAGGTAAAAAGCTCAAAGCTTTCCTTGCATTTCATGAGTTTTGCTTTATGGACCCATTTTTAGGGTTCTTGGTTCAAAGGTGGAGACTTTTTGTGCAAAGGGTCTCCATAAGCTTATATCTGGCCTTTCCCAGTGTATTATGTGATGAGGGTTCATAAAAATTCAATCTTGGTCGTGGATATTGAGTCATGCATGAGTTATGGACTTAACATGGGAAGAGGAAAGGTGTTTTGGGTGATGGGTGATCCTTACAGCCATGCAAAGGCTTAAAGGTTTCAACTTTATGGAGTAAGTAACCCTAGAGAAGTCAGATCTGGAATATGAGTTCATGTCTTAACCGTTTAAGACCAAAATCCATAAATTAGTTGAACTGGGACTTACGCTGTGCGTAATCCCAATACGTGCAACGTAAGGGGTCGCGCACCCCGATTCTGTGAAGGCACCGGGTACGCCCAACGTACATGTTTGGTACGCGCAGCGTAACCCGGAGGGTTGACTTTTGTTGACTTTTAGGTTTGGTCAACTTTAGGGTATTTGAACCATGAGAGGGGTAAAATGGTCTTTTACCCTTCTGAGAATGATAGGAAAGGAAAGAGTCTAGCCTTGGGGAAATGTATTAATGAGAAGTGTTTGTTATGATTAGGCGGAGGCTAGATCCTATCTCACAGAGTCTGAGATTTCTGAGTTACCGAGTTACCCGAGGTGAGTCTTCTCACTATACTGTACCCGAAAAGGTACCTATGTGTGACCGGAAGGTCTTGTATGCCGAAATCCGAGTTATAACGAAGAAGTTATGACCTGTCGAAGTTTTGCGACAAAACCGGCACAACACCGGGAATCATAAAAAGTGAGTTTACGAGAAAGTAAATTTTAACCTTAGTTATCTAAACGAAATTTTTATATTACGTCTCCACCTATGCGTGGATATAAAGAACGTGAAAAATGGAGCTCGTATGCAAAAGTTATGATCTTCCGAAGATGTAGCTGTCTGAGAGCATGACACGTGGCAGAAACCATAATCTGTCAAGGCTCACGACGTGAGGAGTCAAATGGACACTTTTCAACACTAGAATGCAGATGGAATGTCTACAGAGTGATAAGTTTAAGGCTCACAACGTGAGAAGTCAAACGGACACCTTTCGAAGGTATGGACGCAAATGACAAGTCTACGAGGTGACGCAACCTGGCCTCACGACTTGAGCAATGATTTGTCATGACGTGAGAGAGCCAAAATAAGTAGCAAGTTCGACTCTTTCATTCCTTACACTAAATTATTTTCTCTCTCTCTCTATCTCTATCTCAAGTTTGCTGAAGGCATTCCGCGTTCCGAGCCCGACGATCACGAACTGTTGATCGTTTCTAGTTAGATTCTATCAAATCACGCTACTAATATGAGTGCATAGTTACTTTCATCTTACACATATATATGAAATATTTAATATAAATTGCATGCTATGTGTGCATATTATCTGTGTTCTTGATATCTAAGCTGGATAAACGATTTATACATATTTTAAATGATTTAAATTGTATATGTATTTTATATCTATGAAAATGTTGGGTAAAACATGGGTAGATGAAATAGTTGATGTGTGATAAAATGATGAGAGGCCTCGATGTTTAAGTTGATCCAGTCATCTAGCAGAGTATAGATGACAACCACGGACTATTCTAAACAGTCACGTGGAACACTAGCATGCTCGCAACCGATAAGTGTTGTGAATGATGTGTTCACCAGATGTACTCTAAATATCATGGTAGTTGCGCCTAAAGGATAATATTGGCAGTTGTGCATAACCTTTGAACTACGTGTTCATCAGTTGTAAATTAAAAACCTTGATAGTTATGGACTTAGTGTCTTATGAATGGACATTGGTAGTTATGGACCTAGTACGTAAAGGATAGTTCTGGCAGCTGTGCCTAATAGATAACATCGGCAACTATGAATTTAGTGCCTGTTAGATAAACCTTGGCAGCGATGGACTTCGTGTCTATTCCTTATGAACATCCTTAGGAATGAATGAAGGAAGGATAAATGATTCTTAGGATAGATCCTTAAGAATAAAGAAGATAATGAGGATGGGTAATTGAGTTGATTGTTTGATGATTAAACATAATAATTATATTATTGTGGGTTGAAAACCTTATGTGCTCACCAGGTTTCCAACCTGACGCACTCAATTTATTTGTATTATAGGTGTCGATACGAATCTACATTACACTAGGAGATTAACGGAGATGCACTTCATTAATGTAAATAAGGTCTGTTTATGCTTATGTTTCTGTATTGACAATGGCATCCCAAAGTTTTAATATGAACAAAATACATTTCTTTGGAAATGCTTTGATAATATATTTATCATGTTTTTCTGGGAACAAATTCCACAATATTATTCTTTAAAATGAATACTCTGATTTTCAAATAGGCATAAATTAAATTTTTAAAATTACCATGAATTTGGGGATGTCACACTCTCAGCCGAATGTATCTTTCATATAGCCACATGTGATACAATAAACCAAGTGGGTCAGGTTTGGAAACCTGGTGAGTACATAGGGATTTCAATCCCACAATGTGATAATAATGTATAACTCAAACTTGCAAATCCAACTATTATCTTTAACACAAATATATCATATCTCTAAACAATTTATCCCATCCCGTCGATTCCCACGTATAGATCCTATACAACGATCTTACAAGATCTAGCCTAAAGGATCAATATGAAAAACAAACTGACGACGCTGCTTCGGAAATTCCCTGGCAGCAAACGAGGATCAATAAATACATCAAATGAGGGGAATGGAATAAGTTTCACCACAAACCTCCGTTCGTAAAACAACAAGACAATTAAATCATGGATGGTTATCTAGATAACCATGCCTAACAGTGGTCTGACACCGTGATGTATTTTACCCGCAGACTCACCCTATCCGGCAATACAACATCAAACATTGTCTAGCAGTGATCTGACATCGTGATGTATTTTACCCCCATACTCACCCTATCCGGCAGTACAACATCAGACTTTGTCTAGCAGTAGTCTAACACCGTGAGTTATTTTACCCCCAGACTCACCCTATTCGGCAATACAACATCAAACATATATGGTAGTGGTCTATTGTCGACACACTATTAGGCAGTCTATAAAGTTCCCTCAATTACTTCGTGAAAGGAAAAGCTGTCACATGAAGCTCGTCCGATCACTTCATAAAAGAAACGTTGACCCCCAAAGCTCTTCAAAATAAAAAAGTATGGGGAAATACTAATAAAGTACTCACGTACACTCCCGTACCCTGACACACAATAGTGTAAAAAAGAAGGACTTTGTACATGATATTACTTTTGGCACATTATAGTACCCTGGTATGAGTAGGACTCGTACCCTAGAACATAATAATACCGCGACACAAGCAGTAACTAAGACACAGAGCTTTGAAAAATACTTGGTACATAGAAAGTACTTTTGTATGTAGAACATACTCCATCAATCTCCTCGGACAGAGTTTCTATTATATATTCCGATCACACACGTACCCTTAATAAAAGATACTACCCAATATCCAACTTAATTGAACTAAGCATCTCTTTTAAGTCTTATTTCATCACTAAGCAAGCCTATAATGCTTATAATCAACTTTCAATACTAACTCTGTTAAGGCGACACTATCTTAATTAAGTGTAATATTTTATACAGAGTATTAAGTATTAACATACATTTATCTTCTCATTTATAATACTTCTATTATTATTATTATTATTATTATTATTATTATTATTATTATTATTATTATTATTATTATCATCATCATGCATATACATATCAACACATATAGAATCATGTCTAGTTTGCATAGCGTATATTATCAAATATACATATAACACATATTTAAAGATAATAAGCATATAACTCACATACAAAATTTCAACATACATTTAATACTTTTATTAATACTTGTATTAAAATCATGTTCATGAAATAGACTATGCACTCACTTGTTAAAGTGACGACTTGAAATTTGGGTAGCGCTTCGCTTCTAGCAACTATCTTTTCCTTTTACATAACCTAGCATTATTATCGCTAAGTTTTAGTCTAATATTTATTGCGACTATCTATTAGTCTAGATTCATCATTAACTCATAGTCTACTTTCATGGTCTATCAAGTAAGGAACAACCAGGTTGGATCATATCGGAGGTAGGGTCCATTTGGTATATGAAGTATATTGTTTGGAAATCCCACTTTAAACACCTCACTAAATCATAGCCTAGACATCATCCTCGTAAGTAGATCAACCAGTATAACGCATTTGAATCACTAATAAATCTTTTTTATAGATTCATAATAACGATAATGAACTTAAACATAAGTTATACTTAAATTAGGGTAAGCATAACTCACTTGCAAGGGGTTTAGCGAGGAATCGGGCTCTGCACGGGCAGAACTTCTGAGTTGAAAGCTCTTCTTATCGGGGCCTTATGGCGCTCCAGGAATCGCCACTAACACCTATGAGGTGCTAGGGATAATCCTTGAGGGTTTGGGGGTGTTTAGGAGAGATTTGGATGAGCTTGGTGTGGAGAAATTTAGAAAAATGAGTGTTATTTATAGGCTGCCAGCTTCCGCATACGTTGGGTGTACTTAGTATGATGGGGGTACTCCAATGTAGGCTAGGCATACTCAGGCCACGTGTTGCTATCTCGTGTGAATCCGTAGGGAGGAAGGTGTGGCCTAGATCTTGCCACGTGTCACTCGTTGGTTAATCTCAAACATTAATTATCTTCTAACTTTCATAACTTTCGCATACGAGCTCCATTTTTTTTATGTTCTTTATATCCATGCGTGGGTAGCAACGTGATCTACAACTTTTGCTTAGACTTCGTCGACTAATTTTGACTTTATTTTTAAAGTTATATCTTAACAGACTTAGACAGTTAAAGTCCGTTAAAAATTCATAACTTTTTCATCCGACGTCCATTTTCGTCTGTCTTTAAACCGTTGAGATCCTATTAACGAGATATTCGATTCTCGTTTAGGTTGTGTCGATTAAAAATCGATCGATCAAAAATTCGATTTTCGGGTTGCATACTGCTATGTCAAATCTTAGAAAAATCATAACTTCCTCACGTAGTCATATTTGGACGTTCTTTTTATGTAAGTTCTCGGTTTAAAGTATATTATGACTCTTGTGTAGATCGCTAGGGCTAACAAGTATGTTATCGCAAACTCACTTTTTACGATACACAGTGTCGTGCCGGTTTTATTGCAAAACTTTGACAGGTCATAACTTCTTCATACAAGTCGGATTTCAACATTCTTTATATGCACAGAATCCTTGTGACATATACTATAACTTTGGTTAAGATTATTTATTGTAACATCCCGAAATATCAAGAGTAGAGTAGAAGGGCTAAAAGAGTAAATTGGGAAAGAGTGACTCGGCGAGTAGAGTTGCGACTGGGTCGCGTGTTAAGTAGCCGACTCGGCGAGTCAGTAAGATGGAGAGATTGGCTACATGCATCACAAATATGGGTGTTGTGGTAGTACATCATACAAATATGGGTAGGTGTGGAAGGTAGTATGGGCCCGTACTACTGAAAGCACAGGACCCATATGCGTATCAGGGAAACCATGATCTCTAGGGTTGGGTTGAGAGACTTGGATCCCAGGGTAGTGGGAAGAGTCTGAGATTTTGTATGGTGTTTTTCAGCATGGAGATTCCGAGGTATGATGAGAGTGGATCCGGATCAGGATCGAGAGCTGGAGAGAGAGTTCCAGGCGGATCGGTGCCGCCCGAGGTCATCGGTCAGATGAGCACGAGCGAGTTGGATGCGAGGATTCGTGAGATCCTGCGTGATGAGATTGTTGAGTTGTTCCGGGCTGAGTTGCCGGAGTTGTTTGGGTCGATCAAGACCGCCATGGTTGAGTATTTTGATGAGCGCTATGCGGCTCCCGCAGAGACGGCTACCGCGACGGCTATAGCGGCTGTAGCAGCGGCAGGGGGAGGAGCTAGTCGGGGTTTTCAGTATCGGGACTTCGATAATACGAAGCCTCCCACTTTCGATGGAGTTCAGGACCCGATTGTTGCTATGAGGTGGTTATCAGACATGGAGGGGTGTTTCTTCACGTGCTTATGCCCTGCTGATCAGAGGGCGAGGTGTGCTCTGAACCTGTTGAGGCTCGGGGCGAAGGACTGGTGGAGATTGACCACGGGGTCATATTCAGATGCGCAGAGGGCTGCGGTATCATGGGATCAGTTCCGAGAGATGTTCATCACTCGTTATGTTCCGCAGGTTGAGAGGGAGAGATTGGCTCGGGAGTTCCTTGAGCTGAGGCAGGGTTCGGAGTCGGTGACTGAGATCACCAGGATGTTCACTGAGAGGGCGATGTTTTGCCTAGAGTTCGCTTCGGAGCAGGCTCAGATGTCTCGATATCTGAGCATGCTCAAGAGGGACATCAGACAGTTTGTGTCTGCGCAGAGATGTGAGACCTTGTTGGAGTTGCAGGAGGCCGCTAGGCGGCGTGAGTTAGAGATCGAGTTGCAGTTGCATGAGCTGAGGCAGGCTCCGGTGCAGTCGCAACCGGCACCGAAACGGTCCAAGACCGTTGATGTTAGAGTGGGAGATCTGAGCAGCCACACTCGTGGGAAGTGTGGGAGGGGTCACGCCGGAGTTTGTTGGTCCGGTGGTGCATGCCGCAAGTGCGGAAAGGAGGGGCACTATGCGAGGGATTGTCAACAGTCAGCACAGGCCCGGGGTTTAAGGATCTGTTATCATTGTCATCGGATTGGACACTGGAGGGTCAACTGTCCACAGCTTGCTGCAGGACCGGTGCAGGCTCCAGCACTGGCCACTTTGAGGATTTCAGGTGGAGGTCGGGGTGGAGCGGAGCCCCCAAGGGCTCAGGGTCGAGCTTTTCAGCTTGTAGCAGAGGAGGTCGGCCAGTGCCGGATGCAGCTGCGGGTATGTTCTTTTTGATGTCTTGTTAGCTTGTGATTATTGTGGTGCATTGTTTTGTGCTGGTATCTTTGTGTGGTTTTCGATGCGGTATTCTTCATTTTGCGAGTTGTGGTTTTGGTCATGGGTTATTGTTTTGGGAATTCCGTTGGTTATCATTCATGAGGGTTATTAGTGGAAACCCGGCCTTGGGTTGCAGGCCGGGTAGCATCTGCTTTCTAAGGAGTGGTTAGATGCAGATTGAGTTTCTTTAGAGCAGGTTGATCAGTGTTGATGTGAGATCTCGTTGAGGTTGTTTATGCTTGTGGGAAGCAGTCCGCGTGTAAGTGTTTTCCTTGTGGAAGAGTTGTTCTGGGAGGTCGGTGATGGCGAACGGTGGTTGATAGTTAGTGCCCAAGTGGGGGAGAATCAGAGAATTCTCCGGGAGATCGATGAGTATTTGAGAGTGCTTAGCTGTTGGGTTTCAGCAAGTGTTCTGTCAGCCCAGAGTATAGGCTGATAGGAGTAAGTGTCGGACATGCGGGGCGGGATTCAGACCTAGGGCATTTGATTGTGGAGGGCCTGGGAGCAGGCCGGGATTGAGTATGTATGTTGGAGATAGAGTTCGGAACCCTTAGAGGGCGAGAACAGTATGCATGGGAGGATTCCCGGAGGGATGGCTTGGAATGATGAGTGCTGTTTGAGCGGTCCGGAGAGACTGACGGTCGGAAGGCAAATCAGTCAGGCCGAAGGCTCAGGAGGACGGTCCAGCCAGACTGAAGACCTGGTGAGGTGGACTAGTCATGCTGAAGACTCTGCAGGTATTATCGGATCGGTCCGAGGAAATGGGTTGGTTATGTTGTGATGTGTAGCACTAGAAGGTCTGGCCCCGGGTATTGATCTTGATTAGTAGAGATGGTGCATGGACTCGAGAGTCCTTACGAGCAGATTCAGGGCATATGTGTTGCATGGATAGCGGTTACGCTATAAAGGGGTGGTGCAGCGTTAGGTGAGCACCATGGCACTTGTTGGAGTGGCAATATGGCCAAGTGGATTCCTTGGAAAAGGAAGTGAGAGAGGTGTGTAACTCCGAGAGGGAGTGCAAGTTCCCGAAAGTGAAAGCGGCAGAGCAGAGTTATGATTAGAGTAATTCGAGTACAGTTTTTGAGCAGCGTGTTTGCGGCAGTGGAATAGAAGCTCATCCGGTTTGGGAGGTCTGCTGAGGTTGCGGAGGAATTCCGCAGATGTAGAGCCAAGAGACTCGGAAGGGATGCAGAGAGAGAGAGAGAGTCTTGGGCTCTCAGTGTGATTCTGATCAGGGTTTTGGATATGTATTAGTGGTTCATCCTGGAGGATGTTGGAGGATATCATCAGTGTATCAGGTTTTTCCAACCTGAGGGTGCTGGAGAAAGTTCTGCATGTGTATGTGATTGCAAGAGGAGAACTCGTGGGAGTTGCTCTGAGATTGAGAATGGGTCTTTCCGTCGTCACGGAATGGATAAAGTGGGATTCGGATCGGGGATCCGATGGTTCATGGCTTTCTAGCCCTTATGGGTCGAGTGATTGTTGGGATTTGGGGCAGTGATGCTTCAGGGGTAATTCTCGGTTGTTGAGTGTGATTATCAGAGGGTACAGCCGGTGCCCGGCTCGAGACGGTGGTCAGGACACCGTAAGGAAAGAGGAAGTGTGTTTGAGTTTCGATGGGTATGCCTTGAGGGACTTGGCCCGGTTAAGGCCATGTGGCGCGTTGTGGGAGTATCTTTGGGATTGAATTGCTGTAGGCTTCGAGGACGAAGCCTAATTTAAGTGGGGGAGAATTGTAACATCCCGAAATATCAAGAGTAGAGTAGAAGGGATAAAAGAGTAAACTAGGAAAGAGTGACTCGGCGAGTCCATGGATGGACTCGGCGAGTAGAGTCGCGACTGGGTCGCGTGTTAAGTAGCCGACTCGGCGAGTCAGTAAGATGGACTCAGCGAGTAGGCGCTGAGTGGAGAAAACCCTAATTCTCGGGGTTGAGCCCTATATAAAGAACATAACACCCCTCTCTCAGCCTCTTTATTCATCCTCAAGTCCAGAAACCCTTAGCCTTCGTGTGTGAGTGATCATATCTCATTTGGGAGCTTGAAGGAGGTGTTTGTTGAAGGAATTTTGGGAGTTTGAAGGCTTGGAGCAAGGGGCTTTGCTTGGATTCGAGTTTCATTGCAGTTGGGGCGTTCCTTGGAGGTAATATCTCGTTCTTGGGCTGTTGTTATGTTGTTTCTTCATTTTGGGGTTTGTGGGGAGCTTGTCTTTGGATGTAATTGGAGTTTAGAGGTTAGATCTGAGGTTGCTACCTCAGATCTGGAATGGAGAAGGATCAGAGAGCATGAAAGTCCCTGTGTTGGTGTGTTTAGTGGAGCCATCATGTCCCAAACCCTAGCCCAAAGTGCAAATGGCCTAGATCTCTTTGGATTCACGTAAAGTTTGCCACTTTACGTGATGGATGGGTTGTAGGAGGCTAGATTTATGTTTTGGATCAATCGCATGGCCTGGAGTGCTTCTGTTTGGATTCAGACCGGTGGTACTCGGCGAGTCACATGAGTGGACTTGACGAGTTGCTTGAAGATGAGCTGGAACTCGACGAGTTGAAAGAACAACTCGGCGAGTTGGATGAAGATGGCCTGGAACTTGGCGAGTTGTATGAACAACTCGGCGAGTAGGTTGAAGATAGCCTTAGACTCGGCGAGTCTTGTCGAAGAGTCCCAATATTTTCTGGTCGAGTCGAGAATCGGTGAGTCAAGGGATGACTCGGTGAGTTGTGTGCGAGTGGACTCAGAGTTGTTGAACTCGACGAGTCTCGGGGTGACTCGGCGAGTTAGGTCGCGGATTGAGGGAAGTTCTGAGTATGGGGACTCCGCGAGTCATCGGGTTGACTCGGCGAGTAGAGTCAGTCAGGGGTTGACTTTGACCTTATCTTTGACCAAGGGTTGACCAGTGGTTTCCAGGGGCATTTTGGTAATTGTTGATTATTGTTTTGAGTTCAGTGCGTAGGTGGTTGTCCAGTGGTGGAGATCGTATCAGTGATCGGAGCAGCTTGGGATTATCTGTTCAGTCGACAGTTTCGAGGTGAGTTATCCTCACTATATCAACGGGGTTTAAGGCACCAAGGCTGACCCCTTATCGGATGGAAATCCGGGTAGTTGTCTGTTGTAATGTTATTGCGGGATATGGGCCGGAAGGCATTATGTTATGGGCCGGAAGGCATTATATGTTGTGGGGCGGAAGGCATTGTGATGTGGACCGGAAGGTCATTGTAACATCCCCCTCTGGCACGTATCACAACATTGTCCGCTTTGGGCCACTCGGCACGAGGACTTCCCAGGGGGTCACCCATCCCGGTACTACTCCCGCCCGAGCACGCTTAACTGCAGAGTTCTTATGGGATCTGCTGCCCTCACGGCTTTAAAACGCGTTGTGATAGGGAAGGTATCCAAACCCCTTATAAGGAATGTTTAGTTCTCCTTCCCAGCCGATGTGGGATCAGATCTAACCCACTTTAATTGTAACGCCCGCAAATCTGGGCTAGTCAAATTAGAGGCAATAGGGGTCGAAAACGACTTTTCGACAAAAGATTATTTAGAATAAATAATCTTAACCAAGTTGTAGAGTATGTTACAAGGTTTTCGTACATATAAAGAACGCCGAAAACCGAGTTATAACGAAAAAGTTATGACCCGTTGAAGTTTCGCGATGGAACCGGCACGATACCGGGAAGCGTAAATAGTGAATTTACGATAGAGCGAGATTTAGCCTTAGCGATCTAAACGAAAGTCGTAGAATATGTTAAACTAAGAACATCGATAAATAGAATGCCCAAATCTGACTTCGTATGAGGAAGTTATGATTTTTCTAAGATTTAGCATAGCAGTGCACAGCCCGAAATCTGAATTTTAGATCGGTCGATTTTTAGCCGACGGGATCTAAATGAAAGTTGTAGTACTCGTAAATACCAACGCGTGGATATAAAGAACGTCGATAATAGAGCTCGTATGCGAAAGTTATGGACGAAGCTTAGTCCCTACTTTTCGAGCGCGGCGAATTCGATACAGTTTCGTAAATACGAGATAGAATGAGAATTAGCCAACGAGGTCTAAATGAGAGTTGAAGATCTCATTAATAGGAACTCAACGGTAAAAAGACAGACAAAAATGGAGCTCGTATGCGAAAGTTATGGACGAAGCTTAGTCCCTACTTTTCGAGCGCGGCGAATTCGATACAGTTTTGTAAATCCGAGATAGAATGAGAATTAGCCAACGAGGTCTAAATGAAAGTTGAAGATCTCATTAATAGGAACTCAACGGTAAAAAGACAGACAAAAACGGAGCTCGTATGCAAAAGTTACGGACGAAGCTTAGAGACTACTTTACTATAAAACTCCTATAAATACAAGGGTGAACTCCTCATATTTTCTTCACACCATAAGCCTCTCTTTCTCTCTCTAACTTCTCTCTAGCCTCCCTAAACCCCTCCCAAGTCTACGGAACCTCCCTAGCACGAGAAGAAAGCCCCGGAGCGCCCGACGGCTCCGAGAAGAAAAGCTTTCGGCTTGGAAACGCTACTCCAGCGAAGCCCGATTTTTAATAAAAACTCGCTGTAAGTGAGCTACGCCTATACTATATTTAATATAGATTTTATTTAACTATAGTAACATTATTAGGACCTTAAAATAATTATTTGGGATATTATTATGAGTTATATTGAGTGTTATTTAACGCTTATATAATAGTAATAATAGCTAGACTATTAATTAGTCGTGGTTAACGTTAAAAACTAAACCCTAGTGGTATTGATACTAGGTTTTGTCGAGGAAAATTGTTTTGAGATAACGAAGTGCTGTCTGAGTTCGGAATCACCACCTAATCAGGTGAGTGCATGGTCTCTTTCATCTTACACATAGATATGAAGTATTTTAATATAAATTACGTGTTATGTGTGCATATTGTCTGAATACTTGTTGTCTATGCTGGTGAAAGATTTTTATACATGTTTTAAATGATGTAAACTGTATAAAGTATTTTATATCTACAAAATATGTTGGGTAAAACATGGGTAGATGAATGATGATGGATGAAAGCTGAAATAGAGGAACATTAGTAGTACGGAACTAGTGCCCTATAGGTATACATTGACAGCAGTGGACCTAGTACCCTATAGATGAGCACTGGCAGCTGCGCCACAACCCGTAGATGATTTAGATCTACGGTAAACGTCCTAGCAGCTGCGCTCTAAGGATAGTATCAGCAGCTGCGCCTAAGAGGGAGCCTTATGACCATGAAAGTAGTGTTTAAAGGTCAATACCGGCAGAAGCGCCTCATAGAAAATGTCCTAATTCTGGCAGCTGAGCCTAAGTGACAATATTAGCAGCTGCGCTTGACCAATGTGTCATTGGCAACAATGGACTTCATGTTGTTTCCTTAGGATGATCCTTAGGAATGAATGAATGAGAAATAGCTGATTCTTAGGGTAGATCCTTAAGAATAAAGAAGATAATGGGGATGGGTAATTGGGTTGATTGTTTGATTGTTTAAACATAATAATTATATTATTGTGGGTTAAAAACCCTATGTACTCACCAGGTTTCCCAACCTGACCCACTCAGTTTATTTATATCACAGGTGTTGATATGAAGTGACATTACACTGAGAGATTTAAAGAGATGTAGATCACTAGTGTAAATAATTGTAAGTTCTGTTTATGCTTATGTTTCTGTATTAACGATGACATCCCAAACGTTTTAAAATGAAATAAATACGTTTCTTCGAAAATGTTTTAATAACGTATTTACCATGTTTTTCTGGGAACAAATTCCGCAACATTTTTATAAAATGAAGTACTTTGATTTTTATAAAGCATAAACAACATCGGTCTTTTCTGGCCGTGAAAATGGGGATGTCACAGTTGGTATCAGAGCATTAGTTTAAGTGAACTAGGAATATGGATTTATTTCTAGACTTAAACTTAGAATGCTAAGCGATGATTGTGAGGTGTGAGCACTAGCCTATTTTAGGAATTGTGCCTAAAATGCTTTTATGTGCTAAATGCTTTGTGCATAATATGCTGTTAATTGTTCGGATCTATGGTCTGTTGCCGACCGGATCTGGAAACTTTATGTGTTTAGGATTCTAAACGTACGACTACGATATTAGAACTAACATGTAAACGTTTCGGAGTGATAAGAATGATTTAAACGTCAATCCTAAGTAAAGGTCTAGATTCACCTTATTCGGCGTATAGATCAAGATGGCAAGAACCCGTAGCGGAAACGTGAATGCAAATGGGAACCGAGATCAACCCCCAACGATTGAGCAAATACCGGTTGTGGTAGCCGCTGCTGAGCCAATAACGATGGCAGTAGTGCAAGCGATGATCCAAGCAATGTTGGATCGTCAAATGGAGGAAACCAGACGTTTTCTCCATCAAAATCGAGAGGAAGCGACTATTCAGATCGAACAACCCAAGTTGAACGAAGGGCAGACTAAGGAAGGAAACTACAGTGGGACTGTTGGTCAAGTCAACCCACCAATAGTTCGACAAAACAACCAAGATGACGAAGTCGAGAGGAATGGATGCAAGTACAAGGATTTTCTGACTTGCAAGCCATCGACTTTCACTAGAAAGGAGGATCCGATTGGGGTCATGGATTGGATC
Organism: Lactuca serriola; assembly: GCF_051521515.1. Classification (NCBI taxonomy): domain Eukaryota; kingdom Viridiplantae; phylum Streptophyta; class Magnoliopsida; order Asterales; family Asteraceae; genus Lactuca; species Lactuca serriola. Next base: position 91,122,187 of record NC_136413.1, on the reverse strand, counting down.
TCGGAGATGGAATTAGCTTTCATGACATGCGGTTGCAAGGGAAAACAATAGACCACGTTTGCAGTGCGTCAGTTTCGATGAGGCGTTGTACGATGGTGGAATACCTTGGGAAAGACGTTGAGCCCCAATGAGCCCCTACAACTGGCATGGGCAGAATTTCTAGTGCATTTCAAACGTAGGTATTGCTCAGCCCAAAATCTGCTCGAGCTAGAAAACCAATTCCTTACCTTAAAGAAAGGAAGCATGTCTATTGATGAATACACCAACAACTTCACAGAGAAGATGGAGTTCGCCTTATGTCTTGTTCCGGATGAGCTGACAAAAATTGACAAGTACGCAAAAGGACTTCCATGGGAATATGCAGTGCCAGTGCGTCAGGCACCTACTTTGGAGGCAACTATCTGGGCTGCCAAGTCGGTTGAGGAGATGATCAAGGGAAGAGCCGCCAACAAGACCGAGGCTGGCGAAAAGAGGAAGTTTGAGGGGTCTGCGAAGCCCGATGAGAGAAGCAAATCAAGTACCAGGAAGTTTAGAGGAGGATGGAGTGAAGAAAGATGGTGCGAGAAGTGCAAAAAGAAACACTCTGGAAAATGCAGTGAGGAAGTAACTTGTTTCAAGTGTGGGAAGCATGGGCATTATGCCAACGAGTGTAAATTCAATAAAAGGGTGTGTTACGAATTTAATGAGGAAGGGAACTTCAAGCAAGATTGCCCAAAGAGAGAAGGGGCTACAAAGCCAAATATGCCGCCAAAGCCAAAGGCGAGAGCATTTCAAATGATCCTTGACGAAGCAGATGACAATGAGAGGATTCAGGAGTGACGGCTTGACATCCAAAGATCGAGTTATGAAGTAGCCATAGAATCATATGATGTAGCCTATTAGAGGCATAGTCTAGGGTGAACTTGAACACCTATGTAATAGCTTCAAGGAATAATAAAAACCTTCGTTTTGATATTTGATGTGTTAAGCTGTTATATGATTTTATTGTGTGGTGACTTGGAAAACTGCGGGACAATACCTGAGATGAGTATGAGTAGGTGTGAATGGTAGTAGAGGCCTATACTACCGGAAGCACAGGACTCACACTTGGATCAGGGAAAGTCACAAGGTTACCAAGAAGCTAGTAATTGATTTCGTTTTATTCAAGTGTGTTGTTACCATCGTTTCGGTAATGACTAAGAAGATTGTTGATATTCCGACCCTAGTGGTCATATCGAATCGAGTCCGACTACGATGAGTATGTTGTGTGGTTCAGAGAACCAAGTTTGATGTAGAGTCTGACTTAAACCAAACGGTTGAAATCAAAGCGATCAATAGAAGTATCGCACTCGTTGTTAAAGAAGTTGGTGGTTAGAAATTCCTAATGTTAAAGTGTGATTATATCACATTAGAACATGAAGGAAGGCATAGTCTGTTTTAGAATTTAACTCTAAGAGACCTAAGTCTAAGTGTTGCAACATACGATGATAGGTCATTAGAATATGATACATCGATCTATATTAGTAATAAAATAACTTATCTCAAGTCCCTATCCAGCAGGGATCGAGATTGTGACTTGAAGGTCATAATTTGGAGTCTAACCTGAGGTAGAGAGCAGGTGCACGATCGAGTACACTTACAGTCAATGAGTTTAAGAGATAGAATTGAAGGAATGTAGAAGTTATAATTTCTACCTAGGATGAAGAGATGACGTATGGAGTCATTATACGACCCTGTTTTGTTGATGATTCCGGGACGTAATCATCCTAAGGGGGAGATAATTGTAACGCCCGCAAATCTGGGCTAGTCAAATTAGAGGCAATAGGGGTCGAAAACGACTTTTCGACAAAAGATTATTTAGAATAAATAATCTTAACCAAGTTGTAGAGTATGTTACAAGGTTTTCGTACATATAAAGAACGCCGAAAACCGAGTTATAACGAAAAAGTTATGACCCGTTGAAGTTTCGCGATGGAACCGGCACGATACCGGGAAGCGTAAATAGTGAATTTACGATAGAGCGAGATTTAGCCTTAGCGATCTAAACGAAAGTCGTAGAATATGTTAAACTAAGAACATCGATAAATAGAATGCCCAAATCTGACTTCGTATGAGGAAGTTATGATTTTTCTAAGATTTAGCATAGCAGTGCACAGCCCGAAATCTGAATTTTAGATCGGTCGATTTTTAGCCGACGGGATCTAAATGAAAGTTGTAGTACTCGTAAATACCAACGCGTGGATATAAAGAACGTCGATAATAGAGCTCGTATGCGAAAGTTATGGACGAAGCTTAGTCCCTACTTTTCGAGCGCGGCGAATTCGATACAGTTTCGTAAATACGAGATAGAATGAGAATTAGCCAACGAGGTCTAAATGAGAGTTGAAGATCTCATTAATAGGAACTCAACGGTAAAAAGACAGACAAAAATGGAGCTCGTATGCGAAAGTTATGGACGAAGCTTAGTCCCTACTTTTCGAGCGCGGCGAATTCGATACAGTTTTGTAAATCCGAGATAGAATGAGAATTAGCCAACGAGGTCTAAATGAAAGTTGAAGATCTCATTAATAGGAACTCAACGGTAAAAAGACAGACAAAAACGGAGCTCGTATGCAAAAGTTACGGACGAAGCTTAGAGACTACTTTACTATAAAACTCCTATAAATACAAGGGTGAACTCCTCATATTTTCTTCACACCATAAGCCTCTCTTTCTCTCTCTAACTTCTCTCTAGCCTCCCTAAACCCCTCCCAAGTCTACGGAACCTCCCTAGCACGAGAAGAAAGCCCCGGAGCGCCCGACGGCTCCGAGAAGAAAAGCTTTCGGCTTGGAAACGCTACTCCAGCGAAGCCCGATTTTTAATAAAAACTCGCTGTAAGTGAGCTACGCCTATACTATATTTAATATAGATTTTATTTAACTATAGTAACATTATTAGGACCTTAAAATAATTATTTGGGATATTATTATGAGTTATATTGAGTGTTATTTAACGCTTATATAATAGTAATAATAGCTAGACTATTAATTAGTCGTGGTTAACGTTAAAAACTAAACCCTAGTGGTATTGATACTAGGTTTTGTCGAGGAAAATTGTTTTGAGATAACGAAGTGCTGTCTGAGTTCGGAATCACCACCTAATCAGGTGAGTGCATGGTCTCTTTCATCTTACACATAGATATGAAGTATTTTAATATAAATTACGTGTTATGTGTGCATATTGTCTGAATACTTGTTGTCTATGCTGGTGAAAGATTTTTATACATGTTTTAAATGATGTAAACTGTATAAAGTATTTTATATCTACAAAATATGTTGGGTAAAACATGGGTAGATGAATGATGATGGATGAAAGCTGAAATAGAGGAACATTAGTAGTACGGAACTAGTGCCCTATAGGTATACATTGACAGCAGTGGACCTAGTACCCTATAGATGAGCACTGGCAGCTGCGCCACAACCCGTAGATGATTTAGATCTACGGTAAACGTCCTAGCAGCTGCGCTCTAAGGATAGTATCAGCAGCTGCGCCTAAGAGGGAGCCTTATGACCATGAAAGTAGTGTTTAAAGGTCAATACCGGCAGAAGCGCCTCATAGAAAATGTCCTAATTCTGGCAGCTGAGCCTAAGTGACAATATTAGCAGCTGCGCTTGACCAATGTGTCATTGGCAACAATGGACTTCATGTTGTTTCCTTAGGATGATCCTTAGGAATGAATGAATGAGAAATAGCTGATTCTTAGGGTAGATCCTTAAGAATAAAGAAGATAATGGGGATGGGTAATTGGGTTGATTGTTTGATTGTTTAAACATAATAATTATATTATTGTGGGTTAAAAACCCTATGTACTCACCAGGTTTCCCAACCTGACCCACTCAGTTTATTTATATCACAGGTGTTGATATGAAGTGACATTACACTGAGAGATTTAAAGAGATGTAGATCACTAGTGTAAATAATTGTAAGTTCTGTTTATGCTTATGTTTCTGTATTAACGATGACATCCCAAACGTTTTAAAATGAAATAAATACGTTTCTTCGAAAATGTTTTAATAACGTATTTACCATGTTTTTCTGGGAACAAATTCCGCAACATTTTTATAAAATGAAGTACTTTGATTTTTATAAAGCATAAACAACATCGGTCTTTTCTGGCCGTGAAAATGGGGATGTCACAGTTGGTATCAGAGCATTAGTTTAAGTGAACTAGGAATATGGATTTATTTCTAGACTTAAACTTAGAATGCTAAGCGATGATTGTGAGGTGTGAGCACTAGCCTATTTTAGGAATTGTGCCTAAAATGCTTTTATGTGCTAAATGCTTTGTGCATAATATGCTGTTAATTGTTCGGATCTATGGTCTGTTGCCGACCGGATCTGGAAACTTTATGTGTTTAGGATTCTAAACGTACGACTACGATATTAGAACTAACATGTAAACGTTTCGGAGTGATAAGAATGATTTAAACGTCAATCCTAAGTAAAGGTCTAGATTCACCTTATTCGGCGTATAGATCAAGATGGCAAGAACCCGTAGCGGAAACGTGAATGCAAATGGGAACCGAGATCAACCCCCAGCGATTGAGCAAATACCGGTTGTGGTAGCCGCTGCTGAGCCAATAACGATGACAGTAGTGCAAGCGATGATCCAAGCAATGTTGGATCGTCAAATGGAGGAAACCAGACGTTTTCTCCATCAAAATCGAGAGGAAGCGACTATTCAGATCGAACAACCCAAGTTGAACGAAGGGCAGACTAAGGAAGGAAACTACAGTGGGACTGTTGGTCAAGTCAACCCACCAATAGTTCGACAAAACAACCAAGATGACGAAGTCGAGAGGAATGGATGCAAGTACAAGGATTTTCTGACTTGCAAGCCATCGACTTTCACTAGAAAGGAGGATCCGATTGGGGTCATGGATTGGATCTCGGAGATGGAATTAGCTTTCATGACATGCGGTTGCAAGGGAAAACAATAGACCACGTTTGCAGTGCGTCAGTTTCGATGAGGCGTTGTACGATGGTGGAATACCTTGGGAAAGACGTTGAGCCCCAATGAGCCCCTACAACTGGCATGGGCAGAATTTCTAGTGCATTTCAAACGTAGGTATTGCTCAGCCCAAAATCTGCTCGAGCTAGAAAACCAATTCCTTACCTTAAAGAAAGGAAGCATGTCTATTGATGAATACACCAACAACTTCACAGAGAAGATGGAGTTCGCCTTATGTCTTGTTCCGGATGAGCTGACAAAAATTGACAAGTACGCAAAAGGACTTCCATGGGAATATGCAGTGCCAGTGCGTCAGGCACCTACTTTGGAGGCAACTATCTGGGCTGCCAAGTCGGTTGAGGAGATGATCAAGGGAAGAGCCGCCAACAAGACCGAGGCTGGCGAAAAGAGGAAGTTTGAGGGGTCTGCGAAGCCCGATGAGAGAAGCAAATCAAGTACCAGGAAGTTTAGAGGAGGATGGAGTGAAGAAAGATGGTGCGAGAAGTGCAAAAAGAAACACTCTGGAAAATGCAGTGAGGAAGTAACTTGTTTCAAGTGTGGGAAGCATGGGCATTATGCCAACGAGTGTAAATTCAATAAAAGGGTGTGTTACGAATTTAATGAGGAAGGGAACTTCAAGCAAGATTGCCCAAAGAGAGAAGGGGCTACAAAGCCAAATATGCCGCCAAAGCCAAAGGCGAGAGCATTTCAAATGATCCTTGACGAAGCAGATGACAATGAGAGGATTCAGGAGTGACGGCTTGACATCCAAAGATCGAGTTATGAAGTAGCCATAGAATCATATGATGTAGCCTATTAGAGGCATAGTCTAGGGTGAACTTGAACACCTATGTAATAGCTTCAAGGAATAATAAAAACCTTCGTTTTGATATTTGATGTGTTAAGCTGTTATATGATTTTATTGTGTGGTGACTTGGAAAACTGCGGGACAATACCTGAGATGAGTATGAGTAGGTGTGAATGGTAGTAGAGGCCTATACTACCGGAAGCACAGGACTCACACTTGGATCAGGGAAAGTCACAAGGTTACCAAGAAGCTAGTAATTGATTTCGTTTTATTCAAGTGTGTTGTTACCATCGTTTCGGTAATGACTAAGAAGATTGTTGATATTCCGACCCTAGTGGTCATATCGAATCGAGTCCGACTACGATGAGTATGTTGTGTGGTTCAGAGAACCAAGTTTGATGTAGAGTCTGACTTAAACCAAACGGTTGAAATCAAAGCGATCAATAGAAGTATCGCACTCGTTGTTAAAGAAGTTGGTGGTTAGAAATTCCTAATGTTAAAGTGTGATTATATCACATTAGAACATGAAGGAAGGCATAGTCTGTTTTAGAATTTAACTCTAAGAGACCTAAGTCTAAGTGTTGCAACATACGATGATAGGTCATTAGAATATGATACATCGATCTATATTAGTAATAAAATAACTTATCTCAAGTCCCTATCCAGCAGGGATCGAGATTGTGACTTGAAGGTCATAATTTGGAGTCTAACCTGAGGTAGAGAGCAGGTGCACGATCGAGTACACTTACAGTCAATGAGTTTAAGAGATAGAATTGAAGGAATGTAGAAGTTATAATTTCTACCTAGGATGAAGAGATGACGTATGGAGTCATTATACGACCCTGTTTTGTTGATGATTCCGGGACGTAATCATCCTAAGGGGGAGATAATTGTAACGCCCGCAAATCTGGGCTAGTCAAATTAGAGGCAATAGGGGTCGAAAACGACTTTTCTACAAAAGATTATTTAGAATAAATAATCTTAACCAAGTTGTAGAGTATGTTACAAGGTTTTCGTACATATAAAGAACGCCGAAAACCGAGTTATAACGAAAAAGTTATGACCCGTTGAAGTTTCGCGATGGAACCGGCACGATACCGGGAAGCGTAAATAGTGAATTTACGATAGAGCGAGATTTAGCCTTAGCGATCTAAACGAAAGTCGTAGAATATGTTAAACTAAGAACATCGATAAATAGAATGCCCAAATCTGACTTCGTATGAGGAAGTTATGATTTTTCTAAGATTTAGCATAGCAGTGCACAGCCCGAAATCTGAATTTTAGATCGGTCGATTTTTAGCCGACGGGATCTAAATGAAAGTTGTAGTACTCGTAAATACCAACGCGTGGATATAAAGAACGTCGATAATAGAGCTCGTATGCGAAAGTTATGGACGAAGCTTAGTCCCTACTTTTCGAGCGCGGCGAATTCGATACAGTTTCGTAAATACGAGATAGAATGAGAATTAGCCAACGAGGTCTAAATGAGAGTTGAAGATCTCATTAATAGGAACTCAACGGTAAAAAGACAGACAAAAATGGAGCTCGTATGCGAAAGTTATGGACGAAGCTTAGTCCCTACTTTTCGAGCGCGGCGAATTCGATACAGTTTTGTAAATCCGAGATAGAATGAGAATTAGCCAACGAGGTCTAAATGAAAGTTGAAGATCTCATTAATAGGAACTCAACGGTAAAAAGACAGACAAAAACGGAGCTCGTATGCAAAAGTTACGGACGAAGCTTAGAGACTACTTTACTATAAAACTCCTATAAATACAAGGGTGAACTCCTCATATTTTCTTCACACCATAAGCCTCTCTTTCTCTCTCTAACTTCTCTCTAGCCTCCCTAAACCCCTCCCAAGTCTACGGAACCTCCCTAGCACGAGAAGAAAGCCCCGGAGCGCCCGACGGCTCCGAGAAGAAAAGCTTTCGGCTTGGAAACGCTACTCCAGCGAAGCCCGATTTTTAATAAAAACTCGCTGTAAGTGAGCTACGCCTATACTATATTTAATATAGATTTTATTTAACTATAGTAACATTATTAGGACCTTAAAATAATTATTTGGGATATTATTATGAGTTATATTGAGTGTTATTTAACGCTTATATAATAGTAATAATAGCTAGACTATTAATTAGTCGTGGTTAACGTTAAAAACTAAACCCTAGTGGTATTGATACTAGGTTTTGTCGAGGAAAATTGTTTTGAGATAACGAAGTGCTGTCTGAGTTCGGAATCACCACCTAATCAGGTGAGTGCATGGTCTCTTTCATCTTACACATAGATATGAAGTATTTTAATATAAATTACGTGTTATGTGTGCATATTGTCTGAATACTTGTTGTCTATGCTGGTGAAAGATTTTTATACATGTTTTAAATGATGTAAACTGTATAAAGTATTTTATATCTACAAAATATGTTGGGTAAAACATGGGTAGATGAATGATGATGGATGAAAGCTGAAATAGAGGAACATTAGTAGTACGGACCTAGTGCCCTATAGGTATACATTGACAGCAGTGGACCTAGTACCCTATAGATGAGCACTGGCAGCTGCGCCACAACCCGTAGATGATTTAGATCTACGGTAAACGTCCTAGCAGCTGCGCTCTAAGGATAGTATCAGCAGCTGCGCCTAAGAGGGAGCCTTATGACCATGAAAGTAGTGTTTAAAGGTCAATACCGGCAGAAGCGCCTCATAGAAAATGTCCTAATTCTGGCAGCTGAGCCTAAGTGACAATATTAGCAGCTGCGCTTGACCAATGTGTCATTGGCAACAATGGACTTCATGTTGTTTCCTTAGGATGATCCTTAGGAATGAATGAATGAGAAATAGCTGATTCTTAGGGTAGATCCTTAAGAATAAAGAAGATAATGGGGATGGGTAATTGGGTTGATTGTTTGATTGTTTAAACATAATAATTATATTATTGTGGGTTGAAAACCCTATGTACTCACCAGGTTTCCCAACCTGACCCACTCAGTTTATTTATATCACAGGTGTTGATATGAAGTGACATTACACTGAGAGATTTAAAGAGATGTAGATCACTAGTGTAAATAATTGTAAGTTCTGTTTATGCTTATGTTTCTGTATTAACGATGACATCCCAAACGTTTTAAAATGAAATAAATACGTTTCTTCGAAAATGTTTTAATAACGTATTTACCATGTTTTTCTGGGAACAAATTCCGCAACATTTTTATAAAATGAAGTACTTTGATTTTTATAAAGCATAAACAACATCGGTCTTTTCTGGCCGTGAAAATGGGGATGTCACAGTCATGGCCTGGAAAGGCGTATGTGCGTAATTAGTATGTTGGATGAGTCGTAGGGGGATGTTATGCTAGTGATCAGCTAGGCCGATATCTTGGTTAGGGTGATGATATGTTATGTGATCTGTTTGACCGATTTGCTGACTGTGGACTGTTATATGATTATATGTTATGTGCACACAGTTGCTTGGACTGGAGTGTGACCCGGTATGCATGGATGTTCTATGTTATGTTATGTTATGTATGTTGTTATGTTATGGGCCGGAAGACAATATGTTTTTGACCGGAAGGTCGTGGCCTGGAAGGGCGTATATGTGGTTGGTATTTTGGGGGTATCTCACTAAGCTTTCGGGCTTACAGTTGTGGTTTTATGTTTTCAGGTTCTTCAGGAGATCGTGGCTAGGCGAAGGCGTGATCCTACCGCTCCTCATGATTTTGTAGTAATGTGATTCTTGGAATACGCTAAATGTTTTGTATTGAAAACCTTTTTGTAAAGATTTTAATGAAATCGAGCTGTTTTGAAAAGTTTAAAATTGGTTGTATTTTTCGGTCGTTACATTTATTCTAAATAATCTTTTATAAAAAAGTCATTTTTAACGTTTATTACCTTTAAATTGACTAGCCAGATTCTGGGGGCATTACAATTATCTCCCCCTTAGGCTGATTGTGTCCCATAATCATCGACGAAACATGGCTCGTATAATGAATCCATATGTTATATTTTCATCCTAGGTAATAATCGTAACTCATTTGTCCTGTCAAATGAGTATCTAACTTATAACAACGTAAATTTTTTAAGCCAAAAATTTTCAATTTCAAAACACATTTATTCTAATAATAAAACCATAAAGTGTCATAATGTCAAATCATCGAAAATCATGTCCAAAAACTATATGTATATAAACTCCAGGATCCTCTCAAACATAAATCAAACTCTGATGTGTGTACAATGAAGTCGGCGCCTTCCCGTGATCCTAATAAGTACCTGAAACACATAACACATAACACGGTAAGCACAAAACTTAGTGAGTTCCCTAAAATACCACACACAACTCATTAGCCACTCTAGGCCATAACTCAATAAGACCCTCCGGTCAGTATGTCTCAGTGGGACCCTCCGGTCCCAACTCAGTAAAATCATAATAACAATATTCCGCATAATCACAAAGACATAATGCAAAATTTCACATTACGCAAATAAGCACATAAATAGCTCAATCACACAAATATACCACTATTGGTAAGTATAGTGAGAAGACTCACCTCGTAAGCTAGCAAGTAAAAGTCTCGTACTCGTGTAACGACGTGAAAATTTAAAACAAATTTTCATTTTTCAAACATAACATGTCTCATACAAATCATTTCAAAACTCAAGTGTATCAAATGTTATCATGGTAAAACATATCCCATAATCTCAAATACAAAATCCTCTATCAGTGTGTACAAATCATGCCGGCGCCTTCCCGCGATCCTCGCTAGTACCTGAAACACATATCACATAACACGGTAAGCATAAATGCTTAGTGAGTTCCCTAAAATACATATATAGCACATAAGCCACTCGAGGCTATAACTCGGTATGACCATCCGGTCAATGTGTCTCAGCGGGACCCTCCAGTTCCGTAGCTCGTTGGACCTTCCGGTCCGGTCTAGCTCGTTGGACCTTTCGGTCCGGTCTGATCGAGGACCCTCTGGCCTCATGAGTCGTTGGACCCTCTGGTCCGGTCTATATAACACAATGCACATAAATCTCGATCATACACATACACATAAGACCCTCCAGTCTGCACATAAATACCATTCAAGGTAATGTATAGTGAGAATACTCACCTCGTATGATGTCTAGTAACTCACGTGCTTGATATCCCCGAACTCGAAACAATGACCTAGCTCCCGCCTAGTTACATAAAGTAATTATCTCAAATTAATAACGGCTCTCAAGGTTAGACCAATCCCTTCATATGTTCTCTTATAAGGCTAAAAGACCATTTTACCCCTCTAATGGTCCAAAAGTCCACACGTTGACCAAACCCTAAAAGTCAACAAAAGTCAACTGTAGGGAGTTACGTTGCGTGTACCAGCTTTGTACGCGGGGCGTACTCCGCGGCCATCCAGAATCGGGGTACTCGACCCCCTACGAGGCGCGTAGTGGGATTACGCCCAACGTAATGCCCACTTTCATACTTTCATGATTTTTGGTCAGAATAGATTAAGAAATAAGCTCAAATCTCAAATCCAGGCACTCTATTGTCTCTTATGCCATAAAGTCGAAACCTTTAAGCCTTTGCATGGCTGTAAAGGTCACTAATCACTTCAAACACATATCCTCTTTCCCCATTAAGCCCTAATCTCATGCATGTCTTAATCTTAACGTCCAAGATTGGATTTTTATGGATCTACAACACAAAACACACTGAAATGGGGTAGATCAAGGTCCAAGGAGTTCCTTTGCTCAAAAAGTCTCCACCTTTGGGACTTAAACCCTAAAAATGCTCCTATATGAAGTTCATAGCAAAAAATTGGTAAAGTTTGAAGCTTTTTACCTTTGTGAGAAGCTCCCCACTCAGTTAAGCTCAGATCTAGAAGCTTGGACTCCAATCCTTCCTCTTCAAGGCTCTCTCTTCTTCTTCACAAGCACACAAAAACACTTTCAAGCTCCAAAAACACACACACACAAGTTTAGAACGAAGGTTTATCTCCTTTAGGGTTTCACTCGTTGGAATGGTGGCTGGGATGGAGACCATAACATTCCTTTTATAGTGCACAAGTCTCATTTAGGGATTCATGACTGAGCCCAGTACGCCCAACGTACACTATGGTACGCCCAACGTACTGGGTAGCACCTGTGTCAAGATCATGCTCATGAGTACGCGCAACGTACTCTTCAGTACGCCCAACGTACTCATTTGCTACCATTTCCTTCCATGGACTAGTTTTGACAAGTTGGAAAAGAAAAAGGATTAAATAAATATACCTGATTTCTGGATGTTACAACTCGGGAATCTCGAACTAGCTTATGCCTAACATATTAGATAGTATCTCTAATCAATACTCCACGCATACTCAATTACACTAAAGGTTGCTCTCTCATTTTTCTCTAACTCTTGAAATGGGTAAAAGACCATTTTACCCCTCTATGGTATCCATCACTTATGTTGACCAAACCCTAAAGTCAACAGAAGTCAATCTCGAGTCAACAATCCTAGTTTGACCTAACTCGCCGAGTGCACTCTTGTGACTCGTTGAGTTCAGACTCTTTTCTCATTCAGACGATTTCAAGGCAGAAAACCTTCCCAAACTCTAGATCTTCACTCTTAAGGCTAGTTTATCACGTAAAGTCACAGGCTTTACGTCTATGCATGGCACTTAGGGTTTGGAATGCCAAAACACACCTTAAAAAGGTTTTTTTCACTCAATAGCATTATTAGAGTTGAATAAAGCAGGAACTTTTGGACTCTAGGAACCTCATATGAACTCAAAACACTATAGGTCCTCATATTAGATAGAAAAAGCCCTAAACTCCCAAAATCATGATATCTACTTCAACAAATGAGAAAGGTGCAAGCTTTATAGCTTTCCTAGAAGCTCTGAGAAGAAATAGCCACAGATCTAGCAACTCCTTCTCGTGTCTTGGCTTGGAGCCCCCCTCTTCTCTTCAAAAGATGCATCAAATGCTCAAACCTATAGGGCCTCCCTATAATTTTTGTCCACTCCCGTCTAAGGAGTCCATTAGCATAGTTTCACAATTATCAATGATTTGCAAAACAGCCAATGTTCCTTTAATCAGTTCCTTTAATCCCGAAATTAATTCCAAATTAATTTCTGATTAAATACTAATTAAATAACATGATTTCTAATTAATATATTATTTTCATAATACATTATAAATCAATTTATTATTCCAAATAATAAATTCAACCTCTCTCTCCAAAAGTCATCTTGTCAAGTTGCTAGGGTGAAGGCAACCCAAAAGGACCATGCTACTATCAAATCAAGTACATACCAATTGTAGTTATGGGCTTAAACACCTAATCCAACATAAATATGATATGGGAGAGAGTTTCCAATAGCAATTCTCGCCTTTACATCGAGATTTAACACCCTTTTCTCTCCCTTGTTGTATCTTGGCACATATTTCTTCTTTAGATGCACTACCATTGGAGGATCGATGCATGCAGATGATGGGACCCTTGTTGAGGATATCGAGCATGTCATAGTCCATGATCTTGAGAAGATCAATGGCCTTTGATTTCCAAGTAGTAAGGTTGAGTTCATCGAAAGGAGGGATCTTGTTGCAAGCATCCGAGTTGGGGTTATAAGAGGTCGACATGATAACTTGAGTCTATCATAAGCCTACTCTGATACCAATTGAAGGTTTGTATCGATCGGATACACTTCAAGTATGAATAACAAAGAACAAACTAACTAAACAAGGATTAAACAGAAAAACAAAGAACACGAGTAATCACAAAGATGTTTTCACTAAGAAATGAAGTTCTCACCAAGAAAATTAAGGTCACCAAGACATACGTTAGAGTTTCACCCTAATGTTGAATATATATACGATTACAATAATTGATATCCCACTAAGAGATGTATACCTATCCAAGTAAAGGTCTGATCATAATCACCAAAATTACGGATTATATATATATATATATATATATATATATATATATATATATATATATATATATATATATATAAAGATCGCCAAGATCATTAGCTTCATGCTGATGCTGATAAGACTGTGTTGGCGTTGGCATTGGTGGTCAGCGTGTAAAGTGTTTGACTAATTAAATCATAATGTGTGACCTTACAATGACATCTATTAAACACACAAGATATCCTTACAAAAAGGGGCGAGTCATCGACCTTAAATGCTCTTGTATGACCTATATCAGTGGCCAAATACGTCCGTCTTTTTCGGAGTCTCACCTAAGATTACTATATGTTCGACTCGTGTGTTTATGTTCCTCCTTCCAGTGCTGCAGACTTCATACTTGCCCTCCATTCGTAGACGTTTGTGTCGGAGAATGACAAATGTCATCAATATGCAATGCACAAACATTAACCTATGTATATAAAAAATAAAATAATTTTTTTAACAAAAGATTTATAAGTATTGAATGCCACAAAATGTCTACTTTAACGTATTGAATATTATAAGTGTAGGGTGAAATTTGATGGATGAAAATAGTTTAGGAGTAAACGTTAAATTCTTTTCCTGCAACTTGATGACTTGGAAAGAAAAGTTTCTTTACACGTGACAGAATTTGATTGCGGCAGTACAAAGTGATTGGTACCACCCTGCGTAAATATATATATATATTTTTCTTCTTTCCTCCGTACCAACATGTTGAAGACCAAGAGACGACCTGAATCACCGGTGACGACCTTTTACTTTTTTCTTAAACGGCAAAGATTTTATAAGCACAATCCATAGCAAGATTTTAGTTTCTTACTTCAAACAACGAAAGTATCGCGATCCTCCCACACAGAACATGGACCGACATCCTCGCCGTCGAAACCACGGCAGCAGTAGTCGCAATGTAAACTCTACGTCGCAAACGATTGCGATGATCGACGGCGCTGTAGTGAAAGCTCACTCTGATCTTCTTGCTGCCGGCGAAAACATATCTGCATGGAGAGTCTCACAGTCGGCGTTGGTGACACTGAAAGCCGTTTCCTTCGAATCCTTGGGGTTTCATATGCAAAATGTTCCCTCACTATATCGCTTGATGATCACTGAAGCAAAGGTAAAGTTTCTAATGGTCGCCTTTTTTTAAAAGTTTTTTATGCCTGCAACCGAGATTAAAGTAACTATGCAGCACCAATAATAGCTAGAAGATGTTGATCTGTTAATTTCGTTCAAGTTTTATTGTAATTAATGGCTACAGCCTACAAGAACTTTGTATATAAATTTCATTAAAAAAGATGAGTGTAGGATAGTTGCTGAAACTATATCTGAGTGATATCAACATGTATAACGTACAATCTTTACTTCAAGATAGTTGCTGAAAATATTCAGTGGACATTGATTTCGTAGGTGAACTCTTTGATACATTGCTTTGATGGGATCCAAAATACATATGAGCGATTAACCTTTGTAACATTCAGTTATACTTCAAGATTTGTAAACATTATAAAGCGACAGATCCAGGATCTTTGATGAGCTAATGTACTTTCATAACAAATTATTGTTGCTAGAAACTTGGGAAAAAAATCATGCAAGAATCGTCTACATATCAGATGTCTTTGTATAATATGTTGCCATATGTAATTATGTAAGTTCATATTAAGCTTTTCAGTTGATATTGATGTTGTAGGTCAACTCTTTTATACATTGTTTTGTTGGGGTCCAAAAGATCACATCACTACATGATTTGGAGACAGCAATTTGTGAGAGTGAGGGAATTAGTAGCTTTGAAGAACTTGAACTGGGACCCATGTTAAAGCATCCACTGGTGATGCATTACTTTTCTGTAGGATCTGATGTCACAGAGATATTCAAGATTACAAGTGAACAAATCGTTGGTTACCTCAATATTCTCCTTCATAAAAGGAGAAAGATCACAGTTGATGACTTATTGGATTATATAGCCAAGAGAAAGAATGAAAGCCGTGAAAATCTTTGTGTACGAATACAAAGTCTGGGGTATGTATTGTATGATTCCATGCTTAATTAGACTTTCATAAAAGTATCCATGCATTTGAAGCTGTGTATAGATTTACTGTTTTTGTCTGTTGATGCACGTTTATAGTATGCACATTGGCAATATCATGCGTGGAAGGCGATCTGAGTTCACCTTGCTAAAGAAGTGCTCTGATGGAATAGATATTGAATCAAAACTTGATGACAATGATGATAATAGTGGAGAGGCTACCAATCATGAGGAAAATGATAAAAATGATAACATACAAGATTATGGCATTTCTTCATTTCCAAATGAAATGGATCGTAGTGTGCTTTCTTCTCATGACAAAAAAGTGTGCAATGATCATGGTGTTTCATTTGATCAAGGAAAACAAGGACATGAAAATAATTTTTGCACGGCATATGTAGTTCATAGAATACCCAAACATTGGATGCTTGGGATTGAGCTTAAACAAGAGTTTCAAAGTGGTGATGTGGAAACAGGATTCATAGATGATAATGCAGTTGATGGGTATACATGGATGTTCATTAAGATCTGGAAAGACACTTGTGAAAAAGAGAACGTAAATGAGGTATGTTGATATTCATTACCACATTGCATTCTGTCTGAGTTCATTAAGATTTATAATCAGACGTGCAGTATGACAATGTAGTGCTAACTGGTATCTTTTGCTTGTAGACATTTGGCAAGATGATTGACTTTTATAATGGTCCAATGAAGCCAAAGAAGAAAATGAAAGCTCTAAATAAAGTTAGGGCACCTCCATATGTTGAATTGCTAAATGTTGCTGTAAGTTACCTAGCTACACCATTCTCATACAACTATTTGATGTGATGGCTGTGTTATCCTAAGTTTCTTTTATATAAGCACGACCTTTATCATAATTTTTTTGTGAGTATTGTGTTTAATTTGTTACAGATTGCATCTATGAAGTTTGGTTTGTGGGATCGTATGAGTTCCACCCCTCAAGCAAATACAAACTCCAGCACAACTGCATTTGATATTGAGCCAGCTGAAAAGGGTAAGTTAAATGCTTTTTTTTCTGTTTACTTCTAAATTGTACAATTTTCGGGTAATAGCAATGTACTTTGCCTTTTTTTATTGATCAGGGAATTATGCATTAAATTTTACCCATAATTGGAATGTGCTACCGAGTTTCTACCGAATTAATACAACAATTTTTTACTGGAAAATAAATGTTGCATGAAGTATATCTAGTTCTTGCTACACCCAAGAAATGGATAGTTGGGATCAAGTTTAAACTAGACTTTCAAAGTGGTGATGTGGAAACGATTTTTATAGATGATAATGATTTCTTTTAATCTTAATTATAGATGATAATGCACTTAATGAGCGTACAATGCTGTTCATTAAGATCTGCAGAGGCGCCTGTGAAAAAGAGAATGTAGTTGAGGTATGTGGATGCTCTCTATCATATTTGCATTTTGTTCGAGTTTATTAAGATTTTGTTATAAATGTGCAAAAATGACACCAAACCATCTTATGGAGAAAACCAAGTGTCAATAGTCATTGAATTTGGCTTATGGTACACTAGTTCTGTGTTCTAACTGCTATCTTTTGCATGTAGTCATTTGGAAAGATGCTCGACTTTTATCATGGTCAAATGAACTCAAAGAGGAAAACTAAAGCTTTAAATAGTATGGCATCATCGTATCCATATGTTGGATTGCTAAATGTTGCTGTAAGTTAACTAGACTGTTTTCATACGATCATTCGACATCATTCCCATGATACCCTAAATACAAGCACTATCTTTATCTGCATATTGTGGGATAATAAGCTGTGTTTGGCAACTATGTTTAAGTTTCTTTGTTTTGTTACAGATTGCATCTATAAAGTTTGGTTTGTGGGATCGTATCTGTTCTACCTCTGAAGCAAACAGTAAAGAGGGTCCATCAAATGCAAATTTGGGGACATGTGCACTTGATGGGAACACGGATATTGATCCAGATGAGAAGGATGTTGTGGAGGGTAGTGTCTGTAAGTTACAAGCTTGTTTTTAGTATTAGTTTCCTAATATTATTATCCATTAAAAACTGGCTTTGTCTTACAATTTTTCATCCACTTTGTGTCTCAAAGGGGTGTATGGATGTACTTTTAATTGAAGTGATTATTAGAACTTGAAGTCACAATTTAAGGATTTGGTAAAAGTGATCATAATTATGTTCTTTCTAAATTAAGGGTCAAAATAATCAGGTAAGAACTCCTTGTAAGAAAACTAAATATTGAGTTAAATGTGTAATCACGTACCTATCCCTAGTTTTAATAAACTGATTATGATTCTTCAAGTTGATGTTCTTTCGTATATTCACTTTCCAGGCATTGCTCTTGAAGATGTTCTGAAGTATATCAAGACAGATTTTGTGTTTTCGGATCATAATCTAGACAATGTAAGTTCTTATCCGAAGAAACAGCTGATCTTTCTAAGGGAGATCTGCAAACTAGAGCGATCTTTAACTCAAAAGTTTTCCATCAAAGACTTTGAGATCCTTGGTTTTGGACACATTTTTACTTTCTTAATGGATCACATTTCACTACTACCAACCACATGGCAAAATTGCTTCTTGATCACTGACAAAGATGAAAAGCCTTCAGTTAAAGTTTTCATGAGCCAACCTTATCTTCTTGAACTTTTATCCGAAGCTGCTAATAGCTTACAAGAAAATGAAACCTTAAGCACATTGATGGTTTCCAAGTTATTAAGAATGCAATACCCTTCTTCTGGTCTTACATTACTAGAAGATGATTTCACAGTAGATGTTTTGACTACTATGAGCAAGAATGGTCATAATGCAAGCTCAAATGTTGTGTTATTTTCTTCAACTCTATCTACTTTTTGGGAAGATAAGGGTTTCTCAGTGACCCATGTTTGCACGAAAGATACAGTTGAAGTTTTACTTAGGGCTCCAATGTTGGTAGATTTAGCCACATGGTCACACTGGGACATTAAGTATGCACCTTCTATAGGTCCTCTTGTGGGTTGGTTGTTAAGTGAAGTAACCACCAAGGAGTTGCTTTGTTTATTAACAAAAGATGGGAAAGTTATACGAATTGATCATTCAGCTACTGTGGATTCATTCTTTGAAGCTTTCCTCCTTGGATCTGCTTTTGAAACTGCCCTAAAGCTGCTATCTTTGATTTGTTTATATGGTGGTGAACAAAATGTACCCTTGCCTCTTCTAAAACGCTACGCAAAGAATGCATTTGAAGTCATTTCGGACAAAAATGACCCTAAAAAAGGCGCAAGGTTTTTCCTTGACTGTGTGGGGTTACTACCTAAAGAGTTCCAAAGTTTTGCAGCCGAGTTGTTGGTTTCTGCATTTCGTTCAATCATCAAAGATGCTCATGATGTGATCTTAAGTGAATGCAAATGTAAAGAGGATCATCTGATGATCCATGAGCTTGGATTATTTCTAGGCATAGTGGAATGGCTTGATGATTACTGTACATGCTCTTTTGAATCCAAAGAATCATCAAAGAGATTTGATTCAAAAGATGAAGTTATTATTATGCCCCTTGAAGTCAAACAGGCTACTGATGATTGTAAAAGAGATAAGATGAAGATTGATAGAGTGCAAAGTGGTGATGGGAGTTTCATTAGGTCTATGTCAGACTCTGAGAGAGAGAATGATGCAGCTAATATTATCGAGTCCATTAGAATCCAAGAATTTGGTCTGGACCCAAAAATTTCAAGCTTAGAAAGTAGCATTTTGAAAAAGCAACATGCTCGCTTAGGAAGAGCACTTCATTGCCTATCACAAGAATTATATTCTCAAGACTCCCATTTTCTCTTAGAGCTTGTAAGTTTCCAGATTTATATATATATATATATATATATATATATATATATATATATATATATATATATATCCACCACAACAAACTACTTTATTCTTTACGTTTTCCACATATTTACACACTTAAAATTTTATTTTGTAGATTCAGAATGCTGATGATAATGTCTACCCAAGAAACGTGGAGCCAACTTTGACATTCATTCTTGAGGAGAAAAGTATTGTTGTCATGAATAATGAGAATGGTTTTTCTGGTGAGAACATCAGAGCACTTTGTGATGTTGGAAATTCTACCAAGAAGGCATCTAATGCTGGTTATATTGGCAAGAAAGGAATCGGATTCAAATCAGTATTTCGGGTAACGTCAAATGTCATGCTTCTTGATTAAAAACTTTTTCTGAGCAAAATTTTCTCATTTTTGAGTAGTAAAATAAAGTTTTACAACTTCTTGAAAGTGAATATGTGTCTGACAAATTCTTATTGCCCTCATTTTATCTTTGTTCACGTTTTTAACTGATTTGGGCTCAAATCCTTTCATCATCTATTATTTTCTTAGACCATTACTTTGATGATTATGCAGGTTACTGATGCTCCAGAAATTCATTCTAATGGATTCCATATTAAGTTTGACATAACCGAGGGTCAAATTGGTTTTGTTTTGCCAACAATCGTGCCTCCTTGTGATATTGAGTTGTTTACAAACCTCGTTTCATTTGATACTACTGATCAAGTGAATATACATCAATGGAATACATGCATTGTGCTTCCCTTTAAGTCAAGCCTAACAGAAACTTCTGATTTTGATAACATCACATCAATGTTTTCCGATCTTCATCCATCTCTATTACTCTTTCTTCATCGTCTACAATGTATCAAATTCAGAAACATGCTTACTGATTCATATATCACCATGAGGAAAGAAATCGTTGGAAATGGACTAATCAATGTTTCCCATGGGAGTAAAACATTGACATGGTTTGTAGAATCCCAGACATTGCATGCTAATGGAATCCGAGATGATGCCAAAACTACTGAAATCTCGATTGCTTTTCCACTGGAAGAATCAGAAGATGGTAATTACATTCCAAAGATGGATCAACAGTATGTTTTTGCGTTTCTTCCTCTTCGAACATATGGTTTCAAGTTTATTATCCAAGCTGATTTTATCCTTCCATCTTCAAGAGAAGAAGTTGATGGAGACAGTCCATGGAATCAATGGCTGCTATCAGAGTTTCCAAGCTTGTTTGTGAACTCTGAGAGATCTTTCTGCAACATTCCTGGTTTTCATGATTGTCTTGGAAAAGGTGTTTCTGCCTTTTTAAGCTATGTTCCTCTTGTTGGAGAAGTGCATGGTTTTTTTGCTTCACTTCCAAGAATGATCATATCAAAGTTATGCACGTCTAACTGTCTTCTTCTAGAAGGGGACAACGACAATTGGGTCCCACCTTGTAGGGTTCTAAGAAACTGGAATGAAGAGGCTCGAGAACTTATGCCTGATAGCATGATTCAGAAGCATCTTGGCCTCGGGTACTTGAATAAAGATATAGTTATATCCGATTCACTCGCAAGGGCATTGGGGATTGAGAACTATGGACCTAAAATCTTGGTTCAAATGTTATCTTCTTTATGCCTTACGAAAGAAGGTCTAAGATCAATGGGGTTTAGTTGGCTATCATCTTGGCTTAATTCTTTCCATGAAATGTCCCTTCTTGGAGTTAGCTCTGATATCATGAATACCCTCAGAAGAACACCCTTCATTCCTCTTTTAAACGATTGTTTTACTTCGATTGATGAGGGTATGATTTGGATGAATTTGGAGAAAACATCTGATAGATTGTTTGCTGATCTTCGAGTCGTTAATCCTGCAATTTTTGATTGTTCAAACACCTTGAACTTAACTCAAATTCTTTCTAAAGTTGGTGTCCAAAAGCTGTCTGCACATCAAGTAGTAAAATCACACGTCTTGCCAGCTATTTGTGACAAGAAGAATACAGTGAATAAAGATCTCATGACAGAATACTTATCGTTTATCATGGTTCACCTACAATCTAGCTGCTCAGATTGTCGTTTGGAAAGGGAGCAAATAATTTCAGAGGTCTATAATAAGGCTTATGTTTTGACAAATCATGGATTTGTTCTACCTTCTGAGGTGCCAATCCATTTCAATAATGATTTTGGAAATCGTATTGATACGGGTAGGTTGACCAATGGCATTGATGTAAAATGGTACGAGGTGGATAAAATTTATTTGAAGTATTCATCAGATAGTTGTATACTCAACTGGAGGAAATTTTTAAATGAACTACAAGTCACTGATTTTGTGCAAATCGTTCGAGTTGAGAAGACTGTTTCTGGATCAACAATTAGTGATTGGGAGTCTCCAGAGTTGGTTGATTTGCTGGAGAAAATTTCGGAGAGTGGTGATTGTAAAAAATGCAAACATTTATTGGAGATTCTTGATACGATATGGGATGATTATTTTGGTGATAAGGTTTTAGGTCTTTGCAATATGGATGGAGAAAGCAAGTCTTTTAGGTCTGCAGTTGTAACTGCTCTTAACAATGTTCCATGGGTGGTTTCTAGCATGGATGAAGGGCTTTATTGTCCTAAAGATTTGTTTCATAATTGTGAGGCTGTGAGGTCGATTTTGGGTGATAACGCTCCTTATGCTGTCTTAAAGGTCAATTTGCTTACTCTATCAAACTTTTTGCTTCTTGATTGAAACCTTTTTGTTTAACTTACAACTTGTTGCATTCTTTGTATGCAACAGATTCAAAGTGAGAAGCTGATTACCAGCATTGGTTTTAAGGTTACTGTTTCTCTTCATGACGCCTTATCTGTTCTTGATGTCTGGAAAAGATCATCAACATCTATGAAAGCTAGGTATGTTAACTTACTTTTAGCCCTTTAATCATCAATCATTTTTAACTGATTAACGCTTTTCTTATCAGCATATCACAGATGTCCAGGTTTTACTCGTTCATTTGGAATGAATTGGGTTCTTCAAATCAGAATAGCATGGTGAACTTAGGCAGTGATGAAGCGTTTATATTTGTTCCTTTTTCTTCTGATTCTTCAAGTGAAATTGTGCCTGGTGTTCTTTTATCCCCTCATGAGGTGTATTGGCATGATGGTTTGATCAATCCTCAGATCGAATTGAGCAAAATGTTAAGCAACTTATATCCAACACTTCATGACTTTTTTGTTAACCAATGTGGTGTAAAGGAGAACCCTCCACTTGTAGATTATCTTGCACTCTTACGTTATTTATCAACTGTAGATACTCCAACAAAGGCTGCTAAAAAGGTAAAAGTTAATCATGTTATTATCGTTTGACATAATGGATTGTCTAAAAAAATGGTTTTGACAGGTTTTTGATGTTTTTGTTATGTGGGGCGATGGAATAAAATCTGGGCTACTGAGTTTTGAGGATGTTGAAATGATGAAAAAGAATCTTGAAGAAAAGGATACAAAGCTGCTTCCCACCTCAAACGATAATTGGGTTTCATTACATCCATCATTTGGGCTAGTTTGTTGGTGTGATGATGAGAATCTTGCTAATGAATTCGAAGACATAAATAATATTGATTTTATTCGTGTGTGGGAACTCACTGATGAAGAAAAAGAAATGCTTCTAATGAAAGTTTCTGTTCTCATGAAAATGCTAGGAATCCCTTCTCTTTCAGAGGTTCTCTCTCCTTCTTGTGTCATTTTTTTTTTAAATTTTATAACTATATACATTATCTCTTGTAACTAATTAAGCCAGTTATTATTATCAACTACAGGTTGTTACTCGTGAAGCAGTATATTATGGACCAGTTGACAATAGCTATGAGACTTCTTTGCTGAAATGGGTTCTTCCATATGCTCAACGTTACATATGTAACACGTATCCTGAAAGATATCTCCAACTAAAGCTATCTGGATTTGAAAAACTCAATCGACTGCAGATTGTTGTTGTAGAAAAGTTATTCTATAAGAACGTTATAAAAAGATCAAAGTTGGCGTCCAAGAAGAGACATGATAGTAGCTGTCTCTTTCAAGATGAGATCTTGTATGCAACGCCTGATTCGGATTCTCATTCGATATTCATGGAGCTTTCTCATTTTCTGATGAACGGGAATCCCGAATTGCACTTGGCAAATTTCCTTCACATGATCACAACCATGACTGAATCAGGTTCCACTGAACAACAAATAGAAACTTTTGTGTTGAATAGCCAGAAGGTGGCAAAACTCCCAGATGACGAACCAGTATGGTCAATTCAACCGACAGAATGGAATCTGGAGACATACTCCACAACACGTGTCACAAAAAGAATCGACAACCCCACCACACCATCTTCTCAAAGCAACAGAAACTGGCCACCGGCCACCTGGAAAACCGCCCCCAAATTCAATTTGAATGATCTCAAGATCAAAGATGTCGCTAAGCAAATTGAAAATTCGAACCCTAAGGATGATGGTGGAACCGGAGGTGGTGACTGTGTTGATGGGGAACCTGATTTGGTTGACCTAGATCCTCCGGCGAGTTTTAGCGAAAGGGATCAGCTTTCACATGGGACAACGAATGTTCAGCAGGCGGCTGTTACAGGGAGACGTGGTGAGGAAGTGGCGTTCAAATACTACTTGAGAAAAGCCAATAAGAATGTAGTGAGATGGGTGAATGAAGATGGTGAGACTGGGCTTCCGTATGATATTGAAGTTTGTGATGAGGAAAACCGGAAGGAATATATTGAAGTCAAAACGACTGATTCTGCAAATAAAGACTGGTTTGAGATATCGGTTAGAGAGTGGCAGTTTGCAGTTGAAGAAGGTGAATGTTTTAGCATAGCGAGGGTTGTTTTGTCCGGTGGTGATAAAACAGGTCGAGTTACCGTGTTCAAGAATCCGGCGAGGCTTTGCCGGCTTGGCCACCTGAAACTGGCTGTTTTGATGTCGAAGCAGCACAAGGAAGAGTTGGAGTGATAGTTTCATCCCTTTCTAGCTTCTAACAACCATATTATTGTGAATTATCTCTAGATTTCTTTCTATTTAAATAAAAACTATTTTAATATTATATCGATATATGGAATCAAACTGGTAACCATTTCTGGTTATTTTAGAGGTGGTAATGTGGTTTGGTCTCGTGTCTCCCGTCCAAGAACCGGTTATGACAGTCATTGCATGATAATCTTGGTCGATAATGCACAGTGTTGGACTTCATTGTTCAAATCCCCTCTTCATCATACCACACCAACATCTGTCTTTTATATTCTGTAGAGTATGGTGCTAAATGTATCCCTTTGACTTTCGAGAATTTCATGTACAAAACACCTATTTTTCCATGCATATCACTACAGATCAAATTATTAACTATTTAATTAAATATAACAAGTCAATAAAACAAATATTATAGTTTGACACATTTTTTGGAAAAGCCATTGCTTATTTTTTTGGGATAAAGAAACGAGTCATAATATTTTATTGTTAGGATTTTATCAAGTTTATATTTTGAAGCATTTTGGAAGAGATGAACATTAACCTTTATGGATCAAGTGCTCTGCAATCACGACGCAAACATGGATATGATATTTTGATGTTGGTGGTTGTTGAGTGGATGTCATAGGGGTTATACATAGTTGGAGCTGTATAGCATTAGAACTCGGTATAGCTTTATTGCATGGTTCTTGATTAATTGATTGTTTTCGGGTAGGATTATATGTTGGATTGTCTATCTTACTTCTAGGTTATGTATGATTATGCAATCATAAAGCGACTGTCAAAATTATAGTAATAGCTTGTGTATGATTGTATGGTGTGTTGATTTGTATGTTTGAGGACTTGATGGTGGATCGACACTAGAGCCGAGAGCCTAGAATACTTGTGTTGATGACTAGACATACACTAGAGTTGTTAGTCGTTGTTGATGACTTGACATGTAGTAGAGTCGTTTGTTGTTGATGATTAGACATACACCAGGCCGTCGTTGATCAGGTGCATCGACACTAGAGCCGAGAGCCTTTGTTTGCTTGTATGTATTGTATGTATGGTGACATATGTGGTATACCGGGAACTCATTAAGTTTTATATTACGTTGTTAAGTTTAATGTTTTTATTTTTCAAGGTGATCAAATGTGATATGAAGGGTCAGGGTCGACTGTACATCGCATTGGTGTCAAATCATTATCTTGACTTACACATGCTTTATAGTTAAACTTTGGTTATACTTTATGAATGTAACACCCGGTTTCGGATTATCCATGATTAGGGTTCATGGGCCGCGAGTCGAGGGCTAGGAGGTCTCAGGTGGAGGCGAGTTGCTAGAAGCGTAGGGCATCTCATTACCTTTCCGTAGGTATGAGGATTTTTGATATTCGAGTCATTTCGAAGATGCTATGGAAGTTTGGGAGAGTTGGCAAGATAAGTCCCTAAATGAGGTTTTTGGCAGCGAAGTACGCTGGGCGTACGTATACGTACGCTTAGCGTACAGATACGCGTGTTTCTTAAGCAAGAGCCACCTAGTACGCTGGGCGTACCAGGGGAGGTACGCTGGGCGTACTAGGCACAGAAGGAAACCCTAATTAAATGAAGTGACCCTATATAAAGAAAGAGATGGTCTCATTTCTGGCCACCTTCCTCAGTTAATAAACCCTCTCAAACCCTAATATCTGTTCTTAAGCTTGTAAGTGGCCATGATGAGCTTGTTTGTGTTCTTATGGGATTTTGGGAGTTAAGAAGGAGCATGGAAGGGAGTGAAGTTGAAGAATCGGCTGTGGATCTAAGCTTTCTTGGGGCTAGAGCACCATTTGAAGGTATAAAGCTCCAAGCTTTCCCTCTCTTTTTGTTTTGTGCGTATTAGGGTCCATTTTAGGGTTTTTGGTCCCAAGCTTGAGGCTTTATGAGTTGATGAACTCCAGAGCTGAATAACCTGTCCTTTTAAGTGTTTCCAGTGGTGGAGAACCATAAAAATAAGGCCTTGATCGTGTGAATCTACCCATGCACGAGTTATGAGCATTTTGGGTTAAGAAAGTAAGAGTTTTTATGTGTTGTGACCTTATCAGCCATGCAAAGGCTTAAAGTTGTTAACTTTATGGAGTAAGAGATGTTAGGAAGTCCAGATCCAAGAGTTGAGCTAAGGTCTTAACGGGTTAAGACCTAGAAAATGGATTAAGCAAGTCTGAGGGTACGCGCCGCGTAATCCTAGTACGCCCCGCGTACTGGGTTGAGGTTGTCACACCCCGAAACCGAAGGCGGAAACGTTCCGGGGCGGAGGACGTCATGAATATCGCAACCAATCTACATAGTAAGCATAGTAAACACAAAACTTTACATTACATAAATTCATTTACATTGTCTGAAAACAAAGAGTTACATGTGTTATACATACATACATACATACATACATATATATATATATATATATATATATATATATATATATATATATATATATATATATATATATATATCATATGAACAAAAGTAAAGACGTGTCTTCTACGTACTCCGTCTTCGCCAAAAGGATCGCTGGGTACCTGCCTAATGTGGACCTGAGAATACAAGCAGTTTGAAAATCAACATAAAGTTGGTGATTTCATAAGAGGTTTGTTTTCTGAAAATGTACAAGTTTCCTTTGGTTTTCCGAGAAAGTTTGTTATCCAAGAACATCCCATATTTTCTTATAAGTATGTACAAGTTTCCTTTGGTTTTTCGAGAAAGTTTGTTATCCAAGAAAATCCCATATTTTCTTATAAGTATAGTTGAGTTATCCGTTTATTATACGATCCGGTTATGTACAGTTTGTTATCCCAGGAAAAACCCTTATTTTCCTTAAAAGTAACGTTTAGTTATCCATTAGTTACATGGTCTAGTTAAGAACAGTTCAGTTATCCCAGGAAAAACCCTTATTTTCCTAAAAGTAAAGTTTAGTTATTGAATCCAAATGTAATGTACAAGTATCTACCATACTTGTCGTATTAGTTAGGTATTCTGATATCCTAGTTATCCTACACTCGAATGTATCCAAAGGCGTGCTTTCGTATTCGTATTCGTATTCATATTCTATTCCTAACTGTACTTTCGTATTCGCTCTGTTTCTAACTATACTTTCGTATTTGCTCTGTTTCTAACTGTACTTTCGTATTCACTCTGTTTCTAATTGTACTTTCGTATTCGCTCTGTTTCTAACTATACTTTCGTATTTGCTATGTTTCTAATTGTACTTTCGTATTCGTATTCGTATTCGTATTTGTATTTGTATTCGTATTCGTATTTGTATTTGTATTCGTATTCGTATTTGTATTCGTATTAATCCTAATTGATGATTAGTATGAATTATTCGTAAATTATGAAATATAACATAGATTATAACACTTTATCAAGAAATCTATGATTAGTCTGAAAGCTAACTCTGCAATTCGAATTATTGGTTAACACAGTTTTCGATATTAAAAACATACAGAATATAAACATTTGAACTGAAATACTAAGTTTGAGTACAAGATTTCCTTGTACTTTTTCTTGTATTCCCCCCTGAAAACATTTGAAAAACACGGAAAAAGAGTAGGGGTATAAACTCACCGGTTGAGAAGCGTATCAGATTGGGATGCTAAGTGTCAGATCGGGGCTTGAACGCGCGAGGTTCCTATGTAATATGAAATGATACACAATTGTATCTAATTAGACTTTGAACCACTAATTAGATAAGATTATACACTCCAAGACGCGAAAACACTTCAAAATAAGTGTTTGGAGTGACCCGGGTGACATCTAAGGACGTATATGGTTTGGATATGGAGTTTACTCTTCAATAGTAAACTCATAAGAGAGTTTACGGCCCTAATGACCCACTTCCAATGAGTTTACGGCCGTAAACTCATGGTGGGGTGTTAAATGGTCTTATATCACTTGGGAAATTAGCTAGGATCAAATCTAGGGTATAGGAATGGATTAAACCCACATATAGACCATCTAATGGAGTTTACGGCAGTAAACTAAGAGTTTATGGCCGTAAGCTCCCCCACCACCTTCCTTTGATGTTTTGGTGGTCCTAGGTCATTATAAGTGTTTCTAGCTAAATCTACAAGCCATGGAATGAATTTAAGGCACCATTTGACTAAGTTTTAGGAGTTTATGGCCTAGGAACCCATTCTTGGGGGGTTTACGGCCGTAAGCTCCTATGGGGGTAGTTTTAGCATGTTTAAGGCCCTTAACTTGATTGTGGTTGCTTCTAGACTTTATTCCAAGGCTTATGGTGTGTTTAAGTGGCATCTTAACACTTTAAATTGAGTTTACTCCCCATGAGGTTCAATTGGTTCTACCATGAGGTTCAGGATTTCGTTGATTTCGGTCTCATCAAGGGATTACTAGGGTTTCATAGGGTAGGCACTTCTTAAGGACGGAGACGTGGAATACCGGATGAATGCTGCTAAGTTCTGAGGGTAGTCGGAGTTTGTAGGCTACGGGATCGATCCTAATGAGGATTTCGAATGGTCCTACGTTCCTCGGGTTAAGTTTTACGCGTTTCTAAACGTATCGTACCTTCTTCACTTAGTACGTGACCAAAGAAAATGGTTAGACCGAAGGGTATCACTACATCCTCGTAGTGACCATATCGAATCCTGAATGTTGTTTTGGAACATCACTCTTGTGAACTCGAAGCTGACTGGGTAACTTCTGCATCTCTGCTGGAGCTTATCGATGCGGAGATTTGGCTATAGGGTTTGCTCCGGGAATTGGGTCGATGCAAAAATCTACTTGGCATCCGAAGGGAATTCCCGTGAGCTCTTCGGAAAAGACATCAGGAATAATTGCAGACTTCGGGGATGCTCTCAAGGTCTTTAACTTTCTGTTTCTCGTTGATCACATAGGCTGGGAACTAAGTTTATCGCTAATGCTCTCTTTCTCACCGTTAGCTATCTCGACGGTAAACGTTTTAGTTACTAGTTGAGGACTATGTTTATGAAGATGTTCGAATGAATAGCTAACAAATTATCTTTCAGTGCTAGAATTGAAAAGGATTGCAAGCATAAGGGTTGTCGAAGAGGAATATACCTGTGGCAACGGTGGGATCGGCGGCTGCCTCACCTTGTCCTATAGCTAGGACTCTTCCAGTGTTGCCAGCTGTTGCTGTCTTGGGGCGGTTTCTCTTATAATGCCCGACTTCGCCGCAACCATAGCAGGCCTGACTGATACCTGTTCCGGAGACTTGATTGGTTGGTGTTCTACAACTTCGCGCAAGGTGACCCTCTTGGCCACAATTTTTGCAAAATTTCACACGACAGGGACCGGGGATGCGGTGGTGGTAACTGCATCGGTTACACCACGGGAGAATACCGACATATCCGGTGATAGGTGCTTGGGCTGAGGAACCGACGACACAAACAACAACAAGGGTAGTGGCAGCGTGGACTGCCACTATCTGTTGTTTCTTCGAGAACTCCTATGAAGGATTACTTTTCTCCTTCGTCTCCCAAAATTTTATTTTCTCACCACTTCTTTCTATTGGCTCAGGAGTGGTGGCTGCTTCCTTTATGTCCTCACTATGGTAAATCAGGATTTGCGCTAAGCATTTGGCGTTGTCGTATGTATCCGACTTTGCAGCTAAAACGTTCCCTTTTGTCGGCTGGGTCAACCCCCAGATGAACCTCTCAATCTTCTTACTCTCCGGGGTAACCATCCCCGGACAAAGAAGTGCCAAGTCGTCAAACCTTGAAGTGTAAGTGGTGATATCGGAACCTTTCATCTTCAGGTTCTAGAGTTCATGCTCCAGCTTCTGCATTTCGCCCCGAGGGCAGTACTCCGCGAACAAAAGTTCCTTCATGACTTCCCAACCCATAGCATTGGCTACAGGTAGGGTTAGAGATTTGACTCGGCCGTTCCACCAAGTCAGAGCTTTATCGGTGAACGTGCAGGCGGCGAATTTCACGTTGTCGGATTCTGAACAAGCACAGATCTCGAAGATAGATTCGATTTTCTCTAACCACCGAGTTAGGGAAATGACACCTCCTGTGCCATCGAAGAATGTGGGTTTTGCGTTCATAAAGTCCTTATAGGAACACTCCTTCCGGTGTCCCTGGCTACCTTCCTGGTTTTGGGGCTGGCAACCTTCCTGGTTTTGGGGCTGGCAACCTTCCTGGTTTTGGGGCTGGGGACCACTTCCTTGCCCACCTAAGCCACTAAGATTCATTTGCGATAGGGTAGCAGCCACAACAGCATTGACAACTGCTTGAAATATGACGGGATCGAATTGAGGAGGAGGTGGTGGCGGAGGAGGATTGTTGTTCTTTGAACTGGATCTCTTTCTTGGAGGCATCTTGATCTAAAAAGATCAGGAAAGAGAGGATGGTAAGTCCTCTAAATTGAATCAAGAGATACGGAACAAGAGATATCTCATTAAGACAAATATAGAATTCTATTACGCGATAAAGTAGGAAAGAGTTATCAAAGCAGATAAACTATTGCTAAAGAATGATTGAGGAACAACGTTGGGATGAGAATTTCTATAACGGATTTGGCTCGAGAAATACTCCCATAGTATTTCATGATTCGCTGTGACGACTGCTCGTTGTTTGGGTATTGGGTAAGTTTTAGGGATGCCGCATACCACAGTCACTCCCAAGCACATGTTGGCCGTGTCTCGAATGAATATAGTTGGCCAGGCTATATTGATCCTAGACACAACTACATAACTGCCCAGGTTTAACCGCAGCGTACAACACCCATTTACTTATGTTTTGTTCTACTTGTAGTTACGGATTTCGACGGTTAGGTATACTTGTATACTTTTGAAAATACTTATATTTTAAAGTATACTTTTAGTTCAGAGCATTTAGGCCCTTTAGTGTTTATAGTCTTATACCATGTAAGGTTTGGTATACTAGTTCACTATAAACAAGGGCTCTGATACCAATCTGTCACACCCCGAAACCGAAGGCGGAAACGTTCCGGGGCGGAGGACGTCATGAATATCGCAACCAATGTACATAGTAAGCATAGTAAACACAAAACTTTACATTACATAGATTCATTTACATTATCTGAAAACAAAGAGTTACATGTGTTATACATATATATATATATATATATATATATATATATATATATATATATATATCATTTGAACAAAAGTAAAGACGTGTCTTCTACGTACTCCGTCTACGCCAAAAGGATCGTTGGGTACCTGTCTAATGTGGACCTGAGAATACAAGCAGTTTGAAAATCAGCATAAAGCTGCTGAGTTCATAAGAGGTTTGTTTTCTGAAAATGTACAAGTTTCCTTTGGTTTTCCGAGAAAGTTTGTTATCCAAGAAAATCCCATATTTTCTTATAAGTATAGTTGAGTTATCCGTTTACTATACGATCCAGTTATGTACAGTTTGTTATCCTAGGAAAAACCCTTATTTTCCTTAAAAGTAACGTTTAGTTATCCATTAGTTACACGGTCTAGTTAAGAACATTTCAGTTATCCCAGGAAAAACCCTTATTTTCCTAAAAGTAAAGTTTAGTTATTGAATCCAAATGTAATGTACAAGTATCTATCATACTTGTCGTATTAGTTAGGTATTCTGATATCCTAGTTATCCTAAACTTGAATGTATCCAAAGGCGTGCTTTCGTATTCGTAATTGTATTCGTATTCGTATTCTATTCCTAACTGTACTTTCGTATTCGCTTTGTTTCTAACTGTACTTTCTTATTCGCTCTGCTTCTAATTGTACTTTCGTATTCGCTCTGTTTCTAACTGTACTTTCGTATTCGCTCTGTTTCTAACTGTACTTTCGTATTCGCTCTGTTTCTAACTGTACTTTCGTATTCGCTCTGTTTCTAATTGTACTTTCGTATTCGCTCTGTTTCTAACTATACTTTCGTATTCGCTCTGTTTCTAATTGTACTTTCGTATTCGTATTCGTATTTGTATTCGTATTCGTATTCGTATTCGTATTCGTATTCGTATTAATCCTAATTGATGATTAGTATGAATTATTCGTAAATTATGAAATATAACATAGATTATAACACTTATCAAGAAATCTATGATTAGTCTGAAAGCTAACTCTGCAATTCGAATTATTGGTTAACACAGTTTTCGATATTAAAAACATACAGAATATAAACATTTGAACTGAAATACTAAGTTTGAGTACAAGATTTCCTTGTACTTTTTCTTGTATTCCCCCCTGAAAACATTTGAAAAACACGGAAAAAGAGTAGGGGTATAAACTCACCGGTTGAGAAGCGTATCAGATTGGGATGCTAAGTGTCAGATCGGGGCTTGAACGCGCGAGGTTCCTATGTAATATGAAATGATACACAATTGTATCTAATTAGACTTTGAACCACTAATTAGATAAGATTATACACTCCAAGACGCGAAAACACTTCAAAATAAGTGTTTGGAGTGACCCGGGTGACATCTAAGGACGTATATGGTTTGGATATGGAGTTTACTCATCAAGAGTAAACTCATAAGAGATTTTACAGCCCTAATGACCCACTTCCAATGAGTTTACGGCCGTAAACTCATGGTGGGGTGTTAAATGGTCTTATATCACTTGGGAAAATTAGCTAGGATCAAATCTAGGGTATAGGAATGGATTAAACCCACATATGGACCATCTAATGGAGTTTACAGCAGTAAACTAAGATTTTATGGCCGTAAGCTCCCCCACACACCTTCCTTTGATGTTTTGGTGGTCCTAGGTCATTATAAGTGTTTCTAGCTAAATCTACAAGCCATGGAATGAATTTAAGGCACCGTTTGACTAAGTTTTAGGAGTTTACGGCCTAGGAACCCATTCTTGGGGGGTTTACGGCCATAAGCTCCTATGGGGGTAGTTTTAGCATGTTTAAGGCCCTTAACTTGATTGTGGTTGCTTCTAGACTTTATTCCAAGGCTTATGGTGTGTTTAAGTGGCATCTTAACACTTTAAATTGAGTTTACTCCCCATGAATTGGCGTTTACGGTCCAAGCATGTGCTTGGGCTGTTAACTCATGTTTACACCCTAAATGATGAGTTCAAGGTGTTCTAAGTCCAATTTGGTAAGCCCCTAAGTCATATCTAAGCTCCAATGAGGTTTGGAAGGGTTTTAAGGCTCAAAAACCCCCCATTTGCATGTGTTCACGGCCTAAGGATGTTCCAGGGCCGTAAACACATGTTTATGGTCCTATTTCATAGATTAACTACGAATTTGAAGGCTAAGGATGTTATACTAGGAGCTAGGATAGTTACCTTGATGATTTGGAGCTTGAAATGAGTGATTTTGGATCAAGAACTTGGACTTGAGGAGAGAGGTTAGAGAGAGAGAGTGTGAAAAGGCTTCAAATGAGGCTCTCTTAACTTTATATATGGTTAAAGTTTGGGACACGGTGGAATTCTACCCGATACTGATGTTAGACGAGGTTTTTGGTTGCACCCGATTAAGTTGTCGTAACCCGATATGGTTGAAACTAAAAATTTTCTAATTACTAGTTTGGGGCGTTTTCATGAGTTTCTAACGTGTTTGGATACTAATTAAGTCATAATGGCAAACTCAAAATTAATGACTTAATTTAGAAACGAAACGGAAACAATTCAAAACGACGAATTTTTAATGACGGAACGGGTTACGATGACGGAACGAACTTCGGGTTGTCACAGAGGTCCCTGATCAATTTCTTGAGTGTTTGGGTACACTGAGCGTACCAGGGGTTACGCCCCGCGTAACTCCTTCTGGGGGGTTTTTGGGCTAAGCATTTTGTTGGGCCTTGAGTGTTAGGCTGGGAGTTTGGACCTCATGTAATAGAGTCTTGGACTAGAGAAGTGTGTGTATGTGCTTTGGGCCTTTGGTTTGGACTTGCCTTTTTTATTGGGAATTGGGCCGCATGAGGGCCCATTTATTGTTGGGCTTTGGTGGGCCCAATGGCCTTAGGGCATTAATGGACTATAAGGTGGTCTATCTTTAGACCCAATAAGTGAGAGGTTGGACTTAGCTCCTAATTGAGATTATTGTGGGTTTGGCACAGAGTTAGAGTTTGGTGCGTAGCAGCAGCGATTATAGGAGCTGTTCTTCATTCGAGGTGAGTCTTCTCACTATACTTTACCTAGATTGGTAATTAGAGTTATGTGACAGAGTATTTTGTATGCTATCTATATGATGTGATACACTGCATTATTTCTATGTGATTTATGCTATGTATGTTTCAGAGTTTACAGAGTTAGGACTAGAGGGTCCACAGAGTTATGGGACTGGAGGGTCCCACTGAGACACATTGACCAGAGGGTCAAACAAAGTTATAGCCTCGAGTGGCTAATATGTGTTGTATGTGGTATTTTGGGGAACTCACTAAGCTTCGTGCTTACCGTGTTATGTGTTATGTGTTTCAGGTTTTTCTTATCTGGATCGCGGGACGACATCGGTTTGATTGTACACACCGAAGAAAGAGTTAAGAGGATCCTAGATTAATAGTGGAGTTGTGCTTTCTAACTAAATAAAAGAGATTTTTATAAGATATGTTATGAAGAGTATGCATGTAACGACCATAAAATTTCCAACCAATTTAAACTTTTCAAAAACAATCTCGTTTCATTAAGTTATTACAAAAAGGTTTTCAATACAATTATCATCAGAGTCTTCCCAGAATCACATCATAAAACAAAATCATGAGGAGCGGTACGATCACGCCTTTGCCTTGCCACGGTCTCCTGAAGAACCTGAAAAACATTAAACCAGAACTGTAAGCCCGAAAGCTTAGTGAGATACCCCCAAAATACCAACCACATATACCATACACGCACAACATGCCATAACATAACAGAACACATAACAGCCATGCACTTCGGGTCTACTGTGTGACTGGTCCGCCGCACCGGCCTTTAGTCCACCTGGTCCACCTCTGAGTCTAGCCATATACATCGAGTCTACAGTGTGATTGGTCCGCCCGCACCGGGCCTTCAATCCACCTGGTCCACTCCCTGAGTCTACAGTATGACTGGTCCGCCCACACTAGGCCTTCAGTCGGCCTGGTCCACTCTCCGAGCCTCGGCACGTCTGGTCCGCCCTCTTGGGGCCTACAGCCTATCCGGACCGCTCGTTGGGCCTTCGGGACAACCGGTCCGCCCTGGGTATGTTGGCCTACAGCACAAAGCAGGACCTGCCTCAACCCAACCCCAGTCCAACAACCATGTGCACATAAACATTCAATCAATTCACATTCAATCAAGCCGATCTAGCAGATCACATAACATGACATCATCCTAACCAGGATACCGACCTAACCGGTCACTAGCATAATACCATCCTAACTACCAGGATACAAACATAGCAAAGCAAACACAACAACGATACCCGGATCACAATCCGATAAAGGGTCGGCCTTGGTGCCTTAGACCCTGTTGATATAGTGAGGATAACTCACCTCGCAACTGCTGAAACTCTGAACTGAAGAAGCAAATTCCCGAATCACCGCCTCACCGAAAATCCCGAACTATTTGAAGTAGCAAAATAACCATTAGACCAAACACAATATCCTTGCAAGGGTAAATTGACCAATTTACCCTTAACTCAATCCGGTCCATGACTAAGGCCCACAATCAAAATATGAAAGGCCCATCACTAGATAAGCTCTCAAGCCCACTAATGGCGCAAAGACCAAAAGTCCGAAGCAAAGCCCAATATTGGCCCAATTTACTAAATTTGGCCCACCTCACCAAATGGGCCTAGATCCAAGGTCCATAATAATTAGTGAGTCCACAATACTCCATCCATAATGTCCAGTCACGACCCAAGATCTAATAGCCCAATTACAGCCCAATCTCTTAAGGCCCAAAATGAAAACCCAACAGAGGGAGTACGTTGGGCGTACCCTCCTTGGTACGCTGGACGTAACTCCGCTGAACTACAACTTCTCATACGATCTTAATGGATTAAGATCTTAAGTCCAAACTTCAGATCCATAGACCAATTATGCCTAGGATTCATAAAGTCTCAAACTTTATTACTTGGGACGTCCATAAAGCTCTTAATCCAAGGTCTTAATCCATTAAGACCTATCTATAACACATGTGAGACAACCAAAGCCCTTGGGAACTCATTTTTCTTACTCAAGACCTCTCTTAAGGTCTAAAAGTACAACTAATCTCAACCAACTCGAAACATGCATCAAGATGAGGGTTTTGGGACAAGAATTATGTCAAAACTTCACAACACATAGATTTACACAATATGATTGTCAAGCTAGAGACTTTTTACCTCAAAAGAGCCTCAGAATATGATGTCTTTCCAGATCTACAAGCTCCAGCCACTTAACTCCTTCTTTGACAACTTCTTCTTTCTTCTTCTAGACTCTCTTTTGCCAAAACAAGCTCTCTAAGGCCAAATACACCCAACAATGGAGGTGGGACGGCTCTCTAGGGTTTCTGAGGTTAAGAGAGTGCTTATGGAGGCTAGGGTAAGAACCATTATGTTCCTTATATAGTGGCTGACCCGAAATTTAGGGTTTGTGGATGATAGACGTACGCTGGGCGTACGTCGAGAGACCTCCGCGTTTCTTTCCTTCACTACGTTGGGCGTTCGTCCAGCTTACGTTGGGCGTACCCAGCCAAACACAAGCACGCATGCATGGGACCCCTTTTCTAAATTTCCCCCCTTTAGGGACCATTGTTGCCCACATCTTAAATTTACAACCTCTCCTCCATCATAAGCCGTTCTTGCCAAACTCAATATCCACATCAAGGACCGAAACACCCTTACTCTTGCTTCCAGGAACCCAAAATTAGATATTTCAAGAACGGGGCGTTACAATTCTCCCCCACTTAAATTAGGCTTCGTCCTCGAAGCCTGCGGCAACTCAACTCCAAAACTACTCCCGCAATGCACCACCTGGCATTAACCAGACCAGGTTCCTCAAGACACAACCACCGTAACCCAAAACCCAACTTTCCCTTTCTTGCGGTGTTTAGACCACCGCTTCAAGCCGGCCACTGGCCTCATCCTCTGATAACCACACTTATCAACCGAGTACCACTCCAGGATACTTCACTCGCTCCAAATCACAACCACTTGGCTCATACGAGCTAGTGAAAATCCTGAACCCCCGAAATCCCGATCTGAGTCCAACTTTATCCACTCCATGCCGACAGGATGACACATCCCTCAGGATGAATTTCTACTACATACACAATTCCTTGATCAAAATCAAGCTGGGAGTCCGAGACTCCATCCCTGCATCCCTTCCAAGCCTCTTGGATCTACACCCTCGGAATTCCTTCCGTGACCTAAGCAGACATCCAATCCGGATGTGATTCAATACCACTACCGCAAACCCGCTACTCAATGACCATAATTGGAACACCCCAATCATAACTTCGCACTAATGCCTTCACTTTCGTGAACTTACACTCCCTCTCAGAGCTACATTCTTTTCCCTTTCCTTACCAAGGAAAACCACTTGGCTGCCTTGACACTACCACAAGTGCCACGACGCTCACCTAATACTACACCATTTCCTTATAGCATAACCGCTATCCCATGCACCACACATACTCTGAATCCGCTCGTAGGGACTTCTCGAGTCCATGCACGACCTACATTAATCGTGATCAATATCCGGGGCTAGACCTTCTGATGATATCACATTGCGACATACTCATTCCATATCCTCATATAGATCTATCAACACATGCAGAGTCTTCAGCATGACTGGACCGCCTTACCAGGCCTTCAACCCATCTGGACCACTCTCAGAACCTTCAATAGGTCTGGACCGCTCTCCAGGGCCTTCAGCCTGTCTGGACCGTTCTCCGAGCCTTCGGCCTGACTGGTACGCCCACCGTGAGTGATCACTTCCTTTCTTCCCTTCCTACAAAGGACACATACTCTCAAACAAATGTCTGGATTTTGTATAGTTGAGAGATGTCCCCTATCAAGTGCCAGGAACAACTACTACCAACAAACCGAAGTCTGATGATATGCCTCCATAGCTGCTTCGACACAGAGTGGTATCAGTTGGTCTTTGGAACCCAATCCATTTTGAAACTGGGTCGAACTTTTTCATCCTTGCACGGTACTCTCTCCCATGACATATCCTGTTTATCACAAACATAAGATGAAGAAACATTAGAGTCATTAGTTGATTTGGGAGAGTGAGCCTTTGGAACCCATTTGTAGATGGGTTTAACCCATTTTTTTTTCGATCTGATGGGTGGCTTAGTACTTACTTTGGAACTTGATGTCGGCCATTGAGATGACTTTGATTTTGGCTTCATGGGAGCATCTCTTGGATTGGGCTTCTTGGCCGGCATTCCCTTCTTGACTTTGGGATTTTGATTCTTGTCCTTTGGAGTTTGATTCTTGGCCTTGGGAGTTGAATTCTTGGCCTTCTTGGCATTCCATTTGTCAATGTCTGATCGTGATCTCGAGGGGTTTCTTTTGAAGTATCTCCCTCTTGGCGTGTTCTGCCAGCCTTGTGCATAGTAAGGAACGTATGCGTGATTTGGACAATTTCTGGCAATGTGTTCAGGTGTTCCACAGTGAAAACATGTCTTTTTCTTCACTGTGAAGTTGTTTCTTTCTGCCCCTGGTGGCGTATCTTTGCCTTGTTTCTTATTGTTCCCACAAGCACAATTGCAACAAGAACTCTATTGCGTTGGAATTGGTGGCCAGTATTTCTCAACGGCAGGTTGATCAGAAGCAGTTGAGTTCGAAGCAACAGATTCAGAGTTCAAGAAGATGTTGGTTTGTTTAATGGTGTTCTCTTTGTTCTCATCCTCTGCTACTTTACCTGCACATAAAGTAGAAGCTTTAGTATTTTCAACTTGAATACCTCCTGACACAAATCCAGCTGGTTTGCCATATCGAAGACGTGCCTCCCTGTCAATTTCTTCCTGTGTCATAGGGATGGATGTGTAGTTATGATTGAAAGGTGGAGGAACACTATCGTACCCTAGACCCTTGTTTTGATTATCTTTGAATTTTAATTGGGTTTCAAATAAGGACTCGATCGTCTTACTTGACGTAGCATAATTTTTGAAACTAACATCTGTTTTTCCACACTTAATTTTCAAAGCGTCAAGTTCTTCGGTTACAACATCAAGTTGTCTCTTAATTTAGTCATAAAGTTCACATTTTTCACTATATTCTGTCTGAATTCTCTTAAAATCCTTTATTTTTGTTTCTAACCGGGCCTTCAGGGGTTTCTGTCCTTTCCTGAGTTGATATCCTTCATATTTCAGGTCCTCAACTTCTCTTTTTAATAAATCATTATGTTCACGAAGAAGTTTAATCGTAGCTTCACATGATTGAGAACATGAAACTTCACATGATTGAGAACATGAAACTTCATTGACCGGGAGGTTTGTGGAACTCATTGTTTTTCCACACTTCAAAGCGTCAATTTATTCAATTATATCAGCTAGACTAAGACGATTGAGATCTTTTGTCTTCTTGATGACAGCCACGTTCATATCCCACGATTTCGGAAGTGAATTCAATAGCTTTTTGTTTATCTCAGATTTGGACAAGAAGATCCCAACTATATTCATCTCAGTAGTGAGTGTAGTAAATCGCTGCAACTGAGTTTCGAGGGTTTCTCCAGGGATATAATCGAACATGTTGAAGGTTTGTCTTAACATCTCTTGACGACTCTCTTTCATGTCTTTAATTCCCTCGTAAACTTCAAAAACTATTAAAAGCACAACTAGAAGTCAAACTTAAATTTAAAAATGCCCTTTGACTAAAAACTCAAAAGTCAAACTTGAAAAGCAAACTTAAAAGTCAAACCAAAAAGCTAAATTTGAAATTTTAAAAGTTAAACAAAAAAGTCAAAGTTTAAAGTCAAAGGTCAAGTTTTAAAAGTCAAAGTCAAAATTTTAAGTAAAAAAAAAAAAAAAAGTCAAAATTTAAAAATTAAAATTTTTGGGTTGAAAAAGGATTTTAAAAATAAATTTTTTGAATTTTTTGGGTTAAAAATGTCAAATTGCGAAATTTTGAAGCGGCAGGGAGTGCTTTTGAATTAAACTTTGGAGGGAAGGAACAAAGGCGTCACTAGCTGAGTTGGTAAAGCGTTTGGTTCCTCAACCAGAGGTCCTAGGATCAATCCCCGGCATCCCCGAAACCTTTTCCTATTTTTTGAAGTCCGAAGACGAGGCTGCCGCGATGCGAGATGCAAGATGCGACTGTTTAACAAGATCCCTTGTAGCTCAACTGGTTAAGGCGCGTGGTTTGAAGTGTTGGAGGTCTCGAGTTCGAACCTCGGCACCTCTAAATCCCCTTTCTTTTTATAATAAAGAGTTGTTTATGCGAGGAC
Source organism: Lactuca serriola (assembly GCF_051521515.1). NCBI lineage: Eukaryota > Viridiplantae > Streptophyta > Magnoliopsida > Asterales > Asteraceae > Lactuca > Lactuca serriola. Next base: position 91,081,391 of record NC_136413.1, on the reverse strand, counting down.
GAGGCCGTAAACTCCGGACCGTAAACCCTTCAAAGACCGTAAACTCTCCAGAAATCACTGTTCTTGACGAAAAACAACGTTTTTTCACCCTTTTTGCTCCAAAACTCGATCAAAAACTCGTTTTTACGAAAAATGCGAAAAACAAACCCCCCCCCCCCCCCTAATTTTTCGAGATCTATCCAAAAACGCAAGAATCTTTCCAAAATAAGATCAAATCGGCTCCAGATCTGACAAAGATGAGTGATACAAACCAAGCTTTGATACCAATTATAAGTCCTTAATCTGCCTGTGTATCAATCAGATCCGTTTGATGGTGCGAAATCCCAATCAAACGGATGATGTCAGATCAAATAGAAGATAAGGAGAAGAAGAAGATGATGAATCTTGTATGTATTGATATGAATCAAGATCCGGATACAAGATTCACACACACTAACACACACTCTCTTTTATCTCTCTCTAGAACACCTTCAAATGCACACACTTAATCTCCTCTAGTGTTCATCACTCTTCCTCACACCCCTCACCCCCTATATATATACACACGGGAAACATGGGCCGTAAATAGGTTTACGGTCGTAAACCTGTTTACGGCCGTAAACACATAAGATATTACATAAAATACAATTTCCTAGAAAAGCAAAGTATAAACCATATTTGTCACACCCCAAAACCAAGAACGGCGGAAATGTTCGGGGGTGGAGGACGTCATGTGAAGTATCATAACAGTGTAAAGTAGTAAACAAGCAACAACATCATCCATTGCATTAAAAGTAAAGTTTTAATACATGTGTGTTCTTTCATAATGTACAACAATAAAATGAATAATCAAAATAAGACGAGTCTTGTCTGTGCTTCGTCTTCTCAAAACCTGGCCATCATACCTGTCTAACTGATGACCTGAGAATACTAGTAATTTTGAAAGCGAGTATCAGCTTTAAAGCTGGTGAATTCATAAGAATTTAGGTGTTATTTTCTTGTTTTGGAATACTGTTTAGAATGTCATGTAAATCTTTAAATGGAACAGTTGATATAAGTATGAAAAACCCTAGAAATTCCCATGTTTCCTACTAGTATGAAATGTAATCTTCTACCAAGACCCGAATGTTTTATTATGACAATGTAGTCTTCTACCAAGACCCGAATGTTTTGTTATGACAATGTAGTCTTCTACCAAGACCCGAATGTTTTGTTATGACAATGTAGTCTTCTACCAAGACCCAAATGTTTTGTTATGACAATGTAGTCTTCTACCAAGACCCGAATGTTTTGTTATGATAATGTAGTCTTCTACCAAGACCCGAATGTTTTGTTATGACAATGTAGTCTTCTACCAAGACCCGAATGTTTTGTAAGTAAAATGATAGTTTTTCCTTCTTTTTGACTACTACAAACAACAATTATTCTAACTCATCGTTTATGTGAATATATCACAAAATAAAGTAAATAGGAAAAATATAACCATGTAAGTGTTATCCCTGATTACCAGGACTAACACGCCATCGCAGTAAGCGACATGTATAACCTAATGAACATCCGAAGATTGTCCCATTGTCCTCTGTAGCAGCAGCAGGTAGGAGGAAGGGTTAGTCCCGTAGCCGACTCCTAATATAAGTAATAACCTAATGATCATCCGAAGATTTTCATCTCATCCTCTGTTGCAACAGCAGGATGGAGGAATGGTTAGTTCCGATACCGATCTACCTAGTATAAGTAATAACCTTAGACATCCGTAGATGTTCATCACCCAGTGGTGCTAACAGCTGGGTTCCGGAATGGATAGTCCTGTCTAGACATCCCGTCGAACAGGGATAGGCAGGAAAATTTACACAGAAGGTACGAATAAATCTTCCTCGTAACTCTAGGTACAAGTATCCAGGTAAGTGAACACAGGATAATGTATCTACGTAACAGTACTCATGTATGGTATTCATGTAAGCATATTCAGATAAATGTAGCTATGTAAACGTACTCTTGTATCATGTAACCCTAGGTAAATGTACTCATGTATCATGTAAGGTACTGGTATAGACTCATGAATGAACTGACTCTTTTGTGATTCCTTGTACTAGGAATAATGTTTGATATCTTCTAACTATCCCTGTGATAATTAACTGAAAGGTAATTGGTTGTTCAAGTAGGTTTATACCCCCTTGCTACCCAAGAGTGTGGGAAACTAAATGAAGGATGAAAACTATAACATCAATACATATGTAAGAACATATGCGTATAAGTGTAGTTTTGCTCAAGAAGGTAAAACTAATGGTTTTGCAGGATATCTAAGAGTTTTGAACAATAATTAAGATTGACTTGATGCCATTTTAATAAACATTTCAAAACTAATACTTTTGTTATCAAGGTATTTTAAGATAGAAATCCATTTCATGTGTCACCTTTTGAAGTATGTGAAATCTACTGAGTGAAAACACAGTTATAAAATACATAAGATTGATTTAATAACATACTATTTTCTACTTGTGTCCCCCCCCCCATTAAAGCATTTAAAATCATTTAAAACATTGATTAAGGGGTATGAACTCACCTGTTGATGGTGGTTTGGACGCACTGAACGGTGTCGGATTGTTAGGTGTCAAGTGAGGACTTGAACACACACTATGATCCTAATGAACATATCATCATACATATATGCACCCAATTAGTATTAAATTACTAATTGTAAAGTTTAAGACATCCTAGAACATGATAAACACTTTATATAAGTGTTATAAGCCCTAAGGATTGCATCTAAGTTGTTGTGGGACAAGGAAAATGGGTTTAGGGTTCCAAAGGACCTCATACTTGAGCTTACTCTCCATATAACCCCACACATGGAGTTTACGTTCATAAACTCTTGAGTTTACGGCCGTGAACTCCTAAACTTGATGTTATTTTGTGTTTTGAAGTTCTAAATGATCCCTAGAAGTATTCCAACTTGGTGGTTAAATTCTTGGAAGGGTTTAGGGCACTACTAGCCTCCTTTGAGGAGTTTACGGCCCCAAGGCCAATTCCATTTGAGTTTACTGCCGTAAAATCTTATGGAAGGGTGTTTTTGATGCTTTCAAGTCTCATGCACATGTAGGATAGGTTCTAGACTTTTACCTAAAGCAAATGAAGGCCTTAGGCACACTTTGGTGCCCTTCTTTCATGTTTACGGCCCAAGAGCCTTATTAGGTCCGTAATATCTCAAAAAGAGGGGTTTTTGATGTGTTAGAGCCCTTGATTTAAGTGGAAGTAATTCTATGTGACAGTCCAAGGCTTTAGGTGCATTAAAAGCATACTTTGGTCCATGTTTTTGGAGTTCACGGTCCAAGATCCTCTTGGGCCATGAACACCTAATCTTTGGTGTTTCTTTGTTTTTTTCTTGCCCCAATTACACCTATATACTAGCCTAAGGTAGTATTATATCACGGGGGAAAGGCTAGGCATTGTTTCGGGAGTTTACCGCCCAAGAACACCTTGGGGAGTAAACTCCTAAATCTAGTTGTTTAGCTATGATATCTATGTTATAACCACATTATAAGCTATATAACACTACTAGAGAGAGGTACTCACGATTTGGGATGAAAACCCGAAGATCCGTGATAGAGAAAATGGCTTTTCTCTAGTTGGAAATGTAACTAATGAATAAATATGGTTCAGTTTTCTATTTATAGTCCTCAGATTTTTGGCAGAAAATATTTTATTCCCGGAATGAACTCTAATATCATAGAGTATTGGAATAACAGTGTTGCACAAAACCCAAGTGCATCCACACTCCTGATATTTCCTGAAGTGTTAAACCTGAAATACTCAAACTTATACCCAAAGTCTGGAAGTTCTCTGTAACTGTTCTAACTTCTATTGGCTTGATATGGTTTGTTCAAAATGGAAATTTCGGGTTGTCACATCATCCCCCTGTTGAAGGGAATTTCGTACCGAAATTAGTATTTAGGCAAGGAAGTAGGTAAAAGTGATTGAGTCATTAGGTGAAAACTTCCTAATCGATTGGTTCTCGCGCTCCTAAGTGAAATCGGGTTCTCAGTTGGTATTCCAACGAACCTTCACTAATGGGTGACAGCGTTGCTTCGTTCGCTTGACCACTCGGTCGAGGGTCACTACGGTTCTAATCCGAAGGCAAGGATCTTGTAAATCTCGATCTCGTCGAGAGGGCTTACGAAAGTCCTAACGGAAAGATACTGTTTCAAGTTCGAGAAGCGAAGGGGAAAATGTATGTTATTGAGTTCGCGGAGTAGGTCTAGTTTGTGAGATGCAGGACCAATTCTGGTAAGAATCTCGGAGGTCCCAACTACATTGGATTTAGCTTTCCACGTTTTACAAAGCGTATTAAGTCGTTCCCAGAGTGAGGTTTCCTAAAGAATTTGGTCTCTCACTTGGAATTCCAAAGGTTCTTTCTCTCGCTTACTTCCCAGTCAAGGGCCATCCCTTGCTGGCTCAAAGTCGAAAGGGTTTATGAAATTTGCGGGGAGTTCCGAATGGACTATGATAGTAGGTCTGTAAGACCTAGAATTTAGCGAATTTCCCATCGGTGACTACGGTGCCGACAAATTCCTAACGGTTTTGGATAATTTGACAGAGTACTCAGGAATTTCCATAACACTAATAGTGTGTCTCCGGAAATTTGACTCTTAATTCCAAACTCTTGCTCAGAGAACCTTGCGAAAAGTATCTCCGAGGGTAATGTTTCTATGGGTTCTTTCTTACTACGGGGGTAGATAAGTAAGTCATTACATGGAGAAATGACGAACTGATCCCAATAAGAAAGCGTACACCACTCATTTAGCTCATGAATACTATGGGCGTATTGGTCCTATCCGAGGGGTATCACTACGGACTCGAAGTGTCCGCATCGAGTTCGGAGGGTAGTCTTTAGGACATCCTTCCCTAACACTCGAACTGGTGATTCGGAACTCAGGTCCATTTCTGAAAGTAATTCATTCCCTGTGTTTGCTCAATCAATTCGTCCATGCGAGGCAGAGACAACGACTTCTAAAGGAAATCTTAATAAAGTCTCCGGTCATCGAGGTACATAAGATGCACTCCGTCGACTTTTGGTAAGAATAAGACCGGAGCTCTCAAGGGTGAGAAGCATGGTCTTCTAATTCTATTGTTGAGTAGTTCGCTGTGTTGTCCAGGTAGTTCTTGTATCTTCCGTAGGTGTTTAGACTGTAATGCGATCTGGTTATAAGAGTCATACTGGGTTCTAAGTTGGTTCCTATGCCAATGCAATTTCTTGTACTCTTGGGCAGTCTTCGTCCTGAAGCTCATATTAAATTTCATACATGGTTCAACGATCATAATCTCGTGTATACGAGTAGTATATATTTAAGATTGAAAAGGTAGTCGAATAACCGATTCTTCCTTAAACTCACATCCCATCAAGGGAAAAGAAGTTAAAGTGGAATCATCAATTCTAAACCTGTAGAACATTGATTATATATCACTCTCATGTATACATTCTTCAGTGACAGATCAACCGTATGAATCCTGGAATTGAACTTGACGTACTATACGAGTAATTCTGTGGGGATTCCTTCAGAAAGGAAAAGAACTAAAAGGTACTCCTTGTATGAGTACTTCGGTGTTCTGATATGACGGATTCGCTAAAAGACGATTACTAAGAGAGAGATGTACTTATGAAGCTGGTATTGCGAGGATCGAATTTACTCGAGTCATATGATAAAATCGGAATCATATGGAAACTAAAGACATTAGATTTGAACATAAGGCGTTACAGACAAAACACAACAGTACAACCATTAACAGAGTTACTGTACTTTTAGATTTACTACAAGACTATTGTTGCGAACAAGGTATACTACAATAGACAAGTATACTGTCACAACTGGAAATTTTGTGTCTTGTAAACTATACATTCAAGCTAATGTGAATCAAAAACTTAAGAACGTGTGTAACACCTATGATTATGACATCAAAAACTTCAATCAAATACATCATACAAGTACTACAAATAGTCATCAAACAATTAGAAACCCTAGAAGTTCTTACTTAGGTCCATTTTGGACTAGAACTTCCTTATTGGACCTAATGGACCAATAAACTTCCAATTTGACTATCTTGGGTTTAGAACTCTTAAATGGGCTCTAATTGGACCCACATCTATTTGTTTCAACATTTTGGGCTATGTTGGACCTAGAATGAAAAGAATTAAAAGCCTTGATACATGAATAACCTAAACTAGTCCAATAAAAATATGAAAATCCTACCACATTTCTTTAGACTTAAAACATACTCAAGATTAACACTAATGTTGGGCTTAGGGGCAAAGGCCCAAATTTTTCCTTTTCTTTCCAAATTCTCGGCCCAAATGCACAAGCCCAAGAGGATGGAAGAGTTGACTTGTTGTGCCACATCATTGTTATCCAAAGGACTTCCATGCAAAATATCTCACATACCTCCATGCACATCACTTCAAAATCACTTCTCTTCTCTCCTCCCTCTCACTCTCGGTCGAAACACACACACACATTCACAAATCTCTCACAAATTCTCTCTAGATCACTCAAGAACACTCCTTCCTCCCCACTCCAAAAATCTCGAAAATTAGGAGCTTTCAAGAGGATCTTGCAAGTTAATCATCATCTTAGGTAAGTTTTTACTTATATATATGATCTAGCTATTTCATTCCATCAAAAACCTCTTCTAAATCTATTCCAAATTGTGATCATACACCTTAGAAGTCACCAAACTCGAGATCTACCAAGGAAGGGTGCTAAGGCCGAAAATCACTTCATTTTCCTTCCATTTTCTTTGCAAAACCGAGCCCCCACACCCAAGGTGAGCTTCATACCCCCTATTTTCTGTTTTTATGAGTTTTGTGGGGGGGGGGGGGGGGGGGGAATACAAGTGAAAGTGTAGATCTATATGTGTTTTGTATGCCTTGTATGATTTCCATGCTTACATGTATGCTTTTGTGTGTTATAATGTTGGATCTAGCCATAAAACCCCTCAAAACCGAGATATATCTTATGTTAAATGATTTTAGCATCAAATATACTTCTACATACAAAGTGTTTCAAGAAAAATAGCTAAGTAGTTAGTAACAATTTTCTTTGGGCTAAAAACACAAATTTTGGGCCTAAAATGTGAAAAATACAAAATTAAGGGCCCAAATTGACATATCACGAATTCTGATGGATGATGTGTGCCAAAACAGTTTCAATAAAACAATTTCTGGAAATTTACTCATTTAGAGGATTAAAAACATAAATTTCAAGCTTAATGGGCTAAAAATGACATTTTCGGCCCAATGAGGCCCATTATGCGAGATTTTCTGTTTTGGAGGGTCAAAACTGTATTTTTCTGTAAAACAGTGGACTATAATTTTTCCAAGTCCTTTTCAAAGGTTTAAAATGCTTTTAAATTTAAAAAGGACCAAAATTGCAAAAATCTTACAATTTGGGCCAAAATTGTCAAACTTGCGAAAAAGAAGGGTTATAACCGAGAAAACTGAAATTTCAGGGACTTAAGCTGTTTTCTATGAAAAATATGCTGGAAAATATTTATTTCAAAAATTTTTGGTGTTAAAATGTCAAGAAAATTGATTTAAGGACCAAACCGGAAAGTATTTGAATAAAGGGTTGAAAAAGTAAATTTTACAAACAAGGAGGGGCTGAAAACAGAAAATTTTCAAGACTAATTCAATACATGCAATTTGACCAAATAATGGTACCACGACTATCGACAAAATACAATACATTACAACACCAAAAGTCGTTGTTAAACGAATTGGATCGGTCTCGAACCAATAAAAATCCGAAACTATTAACACGACGACACTACGATACTACAACACTACGATTCATACAACTAACGATTTGGAATTCATTATACATGCGAATGTGCACAGACGTCTACGCACTATCTTTGGGCCCCACAAGTGTAAAATCTTGTTCGTTGAGCCTAGCTAGCCCGACGACCTGATCTTAAGGCCCAAAGACTTCAATCTTACGAAGTGTTGGGTTTTACCGATCCGAAACGACGTAACCGGACTTTCAATGGCTTGTAGACTACTGGTCCCCAAGGGTCCTTTAGTGTCACTAGTAGAGTCTGCCTTTTATGCGAGGCGGGTCTGGGACCCCTCGTACCTTTTTATCCCCAACCGGCTAATGGAGTCATCGAGGCCTTCGTGTCCTCTTTCTCTTCGGATGTGGGACTACACGTAGTCAGGGCGGTTGGATACGTGATTAGTACGGACAACGCCTACGGGATCGTTAGTATTGCTATAGACGAGTCGTTTGTGTAACGCATGTTTGTAGCAGATAATCATAATCCAATGTCGTCTGGTAATGATAACTTCATGCGTTGCAATGGTTTCAATGTAAATTCATGGAATTCAAAGAATTAGGAAAACATCGGGTTTTCCTAGGGTTTTTCAATACATACAGATTCGAAATACATACAACTTCAATGCACAATTTTTACAAGTATAGAAACAAACAAGCATACTTATGGATCTTCACAAACGTTTTCAAAAGCTTCTCTTTTCAGAAAATATCGGATTTTTTGGTGGTTTTCAAACGATACGAAACATTGTTTTTCAAATACAACTTATGAACTCACCAACATTTCATATGTTGACGTTTTTCAAAATACTTGTATTCTCAGGGAACCAGTGAATCAAAGGAAATCATATTCAGTGATGGCTTGCAGTTTATTTATGTACGAATCGAACAATCTATTTTGGGAATGTAATGTTTAAACAATGTACTTCATGTAAACTCTACTGGTTGTACTATATTAATGCATGGTGACGAATGTTGTTACGTTTCATATATATTCAATGTTATGGTATTCAATTGAGTCACGACAGCCCCCGAACGTTTCCGCCGCCTGGTTTGGGGGTGTGACAGGTTGGTATCAGAGCTTTGTTTATAGTGAACTAGCATGTCGAGCCACACATTGATATGCAACTATAAACCAAAAAGAGGGACTAACAGAACTCTGAACAAAACAAGTAAATAAAACACGCTTGCTTGCATTAGGGATAAGAACCTAACGCCGAATCAAACACAATAATGTTGGTATCTCGGTTAATTCGGGACTGTTCTTAGTGATACCAAGGAGTGAATGTAGCCTGATCAACTACATTCTCTCCAAAGTAAAACTAACACACGTCTTGATGAGATCGGGATAGTTAGGGAACCTAAAACTAAACCCTTTATCACCAAAAAGAGAACGTTTGCTTGGTCTGTACAATAGTCATAGCATCCTAGGAATAATGTTAGCATATTTACATACTCGCGCAGACAGCATGGCTGGTTTTCATCACCCTGGAGACCCCTATTTCCCTAATCAGGGAAACAACGGGTGGCTAGAGGAGGAGGAGGAGCCTGAGGAAGAGCCTGAAGAGGAACCTGAGGAAGACCCCGAAGAAGAATCTGACGGAGAACCGGAGGCAGAAGTCGAGGGCGAGCCTGCCGAACCCGAAGAAGACGAAGAGCATTTCGAAGAGGAGCTCGATGATAGCGAAGGGGGTGATTCGGACGCAGAGTCCGAGGTCATCGACCCCCCTTACCCGATCAGGGTGTCTGCTTATCGTGTGGGTCCCACTGGACCTACCCCTCCTTGGGGCATCGATCTTTGGAGATGGAGCAGACATCAGGGACAGCGACCCCCGTTTGGCATGTCACGGGAGTTCTTTGATCTGAGGGACGGAGGACCGGCCGACCGAGCCCTACCGGTCATGGTCAGACGATTACGGGACACCGACGACCTTGCTCAGGGCACTGCTGATCAAGTGCGCCAGTTGTGGACTAGGGTCGAGCGGGCGGAGCAGGAGACGCGTGATGTCCTCCGGGAGTTTCACATGAGGCAGGTAAGGTGGGAGTCTCGACTTCAGGACGCAGAACGCCTAGTGGCTCGTCTTCAGGGAGCATCCACATCTTCGGCACCACCTCCAGACGCAGCACATCGTGATTAAGGATGGACTTACCATGGTAGGACATTAGGAACTATATTATGTACTTCGGCTCTATGTTTAAGTGACTACACTACTCATGGAGCCGTTATGCTGTCGGATTAGTGTCACTTATGTATGCTCTTACGAGCAAATTTTCTTGTATTAAATGTGAATAATATTAATGAACTTTTGTGTGTCTTGCTATGATACTACCAGTTGTTATGTGTTGAGACGTTATGATTGTATGCCCGATGGTAGTAATGTTTAGGTTCGTACCATACATCTAGTTAGTAGGATCACGACCTCACAGAGACCACGTACATTCAACATCTTTCCGTTTCGTGACAGAAAGATGCCTCTCCGACCTACTCGCGGAAACCCAGGACCAACTCCACCCGAAGTTGACTCCACAGCATTCCAGGCAGCCGTGTCTGCTGCGGTCACCGCAGCTATGGCACAACTCCATCAGGGGAATAATGGAGGAGGCAACGGGCAAGGGGCAGGAAGTTCGAACAACGGGATGAATCAAGGACCTACCAAAACATGTACCTACAAGGACTTCACAAACGCCAAACCACGAACTTTCAACGGCACTGGAGGAGTGATCACTCTGAAGCGATGGATCGAGAAGGTAGAGTCGGTATTCGAGATATGCGATTGCCCCGAGCAGATGAAGGTGAAGTTCGCGGCCTGCACTTTTGTGGACCAAGCACTCACCTGGTGGAACGGACACGTAGAAGCTATGACGCTCCCTGTCGCCAACTCTATTCCCTGGGCAGAAATGAAAGAAATGTTAATGGCTGAGTACTGCCCCCGAGGTGAAATACAGAAGATGGAACAGGAACTATGGAATCTCACTGTGCATAATGGGAACATCGATGATTACATATCGAGATTTAGCGAACTATCTCTGTTGTGCCCGGGTATGATCACATCAGAAGGAAAGAAGATCGGACGATTCATCTGGGGACTGACACCCCCCATTCAAGGGAATGTGATAGCTGCGAACCCTGAAACGTTTGACAGTGAAAGAGATTGGCAAAGAGGCTATATGATCATAACCACAAGAAGGGCGAGAAGCCAGTGGAGACTGAAAAGAAAAAGGAGGGTGATGGCAAGAAAGGGTGGAACAACAAGAGAAAGGGGCGTCAGGGCCCCGAGACCTCTAAAAAGCAGCAAACAGTGGCAGTTAACGCTGTCACCGCACCGGTTCCAGCCACACCACATGCTCCAGCCTCAGCTGCTTCAAATGCTTCAAGACCCTACTCCGGTAATCTTCCCAAATGCAATAAATGCGGCCTCCATCATCTCGGCGAATGCAGAGAACTCCATTGCACCAGTTGCAACCGAAGGGGACACACTGCAAGGTTCTGCAGGACATACCCTCTTCAGAATCAGAGTCAGGGAAACAATCAGAACAACAACAACAACCACTACCGCAATAACAACACCACCAATGTCGGCGGCAACAATGCAGGGCCTAGCCACACCTGCTTCGGGTGTGGAAGGACGGGGCACTTCCGTCGAGATTGCCCTAACAACAACAACTCAGGAAACAGAGGAGCAGGAAGAATGCTGACTATGGGTCAGAGTGATGCAGTTCAGGACCCCGCAGTGGTGACCGGTACGTTCCTCCTAAACCACACTTATGCATGCATCTTATTTGATACCGGAGCGGAGCGAAGTTTCGTAAGTGAGAAGTTTAAACATTTACTAAAACAACAACCCCAGGAGCTAAATGAAACCTATACGGTGGAAATGGCCAATGGGAAAACCGAATCCACTAAGGAAATCTACATCGGATGTACCCTAACCCTCAACCAACACGTTTTTCGAATAGACCTAATGCCAGTATCAATTAGGAGCTTCGATGTGATAATCGACATGGATTGGTTAAGCCCCCACCATGCTGAGATTATGTGCCATGAGAAGGCCGTTCGCCTTCGTCTCCCAAATCACGAAACCCTAGTAATTTACGGAGACAAACCTAGCACGAATCTTCGTCTTATCTCGTGCATCAAAGCACAAAAACATCTGCGAAAGAACAATTTGGCGTTCTTGGCTCACATAGTGGACAAGACCAAAGAAGAAACTAACATCCAAGATATTTCGGTAGCGTGTGAATTCCCGGACGTGTTTCCTGAAGATCTTCCAGGAGTACCCCCAGAGAGACAGGTTGAGTTCCGAATCGACCTTGTTCCAGGAGCGACTCCTCTCGCTAAATCACCATATCGGTTGGCTCCTGCTGAAATGCAGGAATTGTCCAGCCAACTCAGTGAGCTTCTGGACAAGGGATTTATCCGACCTAGCTACTCGCCGTGGGGAGCCCCGGTGCTCTTTGTCAAAAAGAAGGACGGATCTTTCAGAATGTGCATCGATTACAGAGAGTTGAATAAACTCACTGTTAAAAACCGCTACCCACTCCCACGAATCGATGATCTATTCGACCAGCTCCAAGGAGCTAGTTATTTCTCCAAAATAGATCTACGGTCTGGATACCACCAACTCAAGGTCCGAGAAGAGGATATTCCCAAAACCGCTTTTCGAACCCGCTATGGACATTATGAATTCGTCGTAATGCCCTTCGGTCTAACAAATGCACCTGCCGCATTTATGGACCTAATGAATCGAATCTGTCGACCGTTCCTTGACAACTTCGTCATTGTATTTATCGATGACATCCTCGTCTATTCTCGAAGCAAAGAGGAGCATGGCCAACATCTACGGCAAATTCTAGACACTCTGCGATCGGAAAAGCTTTACGCCAAACTCTCCAAGTGTGAGTTCTGGCTTCGGAGTGTGAATTTCCTAGGCCACGTGGTTAGCCAAGACGGAATTCATGTGGACCCCTCTAAGGTCAAAGCTGTGAAAGGATGGGCAACTCCGACTACGCCCACAAAAATTCGTCAGTTCTTAGGCCTAGCAGGCTACTATAGGAGATTCATCCAAAACTTCTCTAAGATCGCCAAGCCGCTTACCTTGCTTACACAAAAGGGCGTGCCATTCAAGTGGACAGACCGACAAGAGATTGCGTTTCGAACCTTGAAGCAAGCTCTTTGTAGCGCTCCTGTACTATCACTACCTGAAGGAACGGAAGATTTTGTAGTCTACTGTGACGCGTCGAATCAGGGCTTAGGTTGCGTTCTCATGCAACGTGGAAGAGTGATAGCATATGCGTCCCGCCAACTAAAGACGCACGAGGTAAATTACACGACCCATGACCTAGAACTGGGAGCCGTGGTCTTTGCTCTAAAAATTTGGAGGCACTACCTGTACGGTACAAAGTGCACCATCTTCACAGACCACAAGAGCCTCCAGCACATCTTGAATCAGAAGGAGCTGAACATGAGACAGCGAAGATGGGTGGAATTGCTAAACGACTACGAATGCGAGATCAAGTACCATCCAGGTAAGGCCAACGTGGTAGCTGATGCATTAAGTCGGAAGGAGTACACTAATCGTCGTACGAAAACGCACTCGATAACCATTCAATCTCATCTGGCCACTCAAATTGCATCAGTCCAGCCGGAGGCTATGAAAGCGGAAAATAGAATTAGCGAGGCATTGCGCGGGATGGAAAAGAACCTAGAGGCAAGAGAGAATGGGGTATACTACTTCATGAATCGTATTTGGGTCCCAAAAATCGGAGGATTTAGGGAGACCGTTATGAAGGAAGCCCACAAGACACGATACTCCATTCATCCTGGTTCGGACAAGATGTATTTGGACATTAAACAACACTATTGGTGGCCTAACATGAAGGCGGAAATCGCGACTTATGTTAGTAAGTGCCTTACGTGCGCCAAAGTAAAAGTGGAGTACCAGAAACCTTCAGGATTGTTACAGCAACCGGCAATCCCTGAGTGGAAATGGGAGGGGATTTCTATGGATTTCGTGACCAAGCTGCCCAAGACGTCGGACGGACTGGACACCATATGGGTAATAATCGACCGACTGACGAAATCTGCCCATTTCCTGCCAATCAAAGAGTCCTACAAGATGGAGAGACTGACGCTTTTGTACCTACGAGAAATCGTAAGGCTCCATGGAGTGCCAAAATCTATCATCTCGGATAAGGACAGTAGATTCACGTCGCGCTTTTGGCAGTCACTCCACAAGGCAATGGGTACTCATCTCGATATGAGCACCGCATATCACCCACAAACGGACGGTCAAAGTGAACGAACCATTCAAACGCTTGAAGACATGCTTCGTGCATGTGTGATAGACTTTGGAAAGTCTTGGGATACCCACCTACCGTTGATCGAGTTTTCATATAACAATAGTTACCATTCGAGCATCAAGGTGGCTCCTTTCGAAGCACTGTACGGGCGTAAATGTAGATCACCGTTATGTTGGGCGGAAGTAGGTGACACCCAGCTAGCAAAAACGCATACGTCAAACAGGGCACCAACGGGACCGGAAATCATTCGCGAAACCACAGAAAAGATTGTCCAGATCAAAGCTCGATTACAAGCATCGCGCGACCGACAAAAGAGCTACGCTGACAAATGGCGAAAGCCCTTAGAATTCCAGGTCGGTGATCGAGTATTGTTGAAGGTCTCACCCTGGAAAGGGGTTATACGTTTCGGAAAACGGGGAAAGCTGAACCCGCGATACGTTGGACCTTTCGAAATCGTCGCCCGAATAGGTCCGGTAGCCTACAGACTACAACTACCCGCGGAGCTAAACGGTGTACACCCCGTGTTCCATGTCTCAAACCTAAAGAAGTGCCTATCAGACGAAACCCTTGTCATTCCGCTTGACGAAATCGAAATCAATGAGAATCTCCTGTTCGTCGAAGAACCAGTCGAAATCATGGACAGGGAGGTGAAGCGTACTAAACAGAGCCGCATCCCAATCGTGAAGGTACGGTGGAACGCGAAGCGTGGGCCAGAATTCACTTGGGAACGTGAAGACCAAATGAAGCAAAAGTACCCTCACCTATTCTAGCAGTCTCAAATCTAGCTTTCAAACAGAATTTCGGGACGAAATTCCCTCTAACGGGGGGATGATGTCACAACTGGAAATTTTGTGTCTTGTAAACTATACATTCAAGCTAATGTGAATCAAAAACTTAAGAACGTGTGTAACACCTATGATTATGGCATCAAAAACTTCAATCAAATACATCATACAAGTACTACAAATAGTCATCAAACAATTAGAAACCCTAGAAGTTCTTACTTAGGTCCATTTTGGACTAGAACTTCCTTATTGGACCTAATGGACCAATAAACTTCCAATTTGACTATCTTGGGTTTAGAACTCTTAAATGGGCTCTAATTGGACCCACATCTATTTGTTTCAACATTTTGGGCTATGTTGGACCTAGAATGAAAAGAATTAAAAGCCTTGATACATGAATAACCTAAACTAGTCCAATAAAAATATGAAAATCCTACCACATTTCTTTAGACTTAAAACATACTCAAGATTAACACTAATGTTGGGCTTAGGGGCAAAGGCCCAAATTTTTCCTTTTCTTTCCAAATTCTCGGCCCAAATGCACAAGCCCAAGAGGATGGAAGAGTTGACTTGTTGTGCCACATCATTGTTATCCAAAGGACTTCCATGCAAAATATCTCACATACCTCCATGCACATCACTTCAAAATCACTTCTCTTCTCTCCTCCCTCTCACTCTCGGTCGAAACACACACACACATTCACAAATCTCTCACAAATTCTCTCTAGATCACTCAAGAACACTCCTTCCTCCCCACTCCAAAAATCTCGAAAATTAGGAGCTTTCAAGAGGATCTTGCAAGTTAATCATCATCTTAGGTAAGTTTTTACTTATATATATGATCTAGCTATTTCATTCCATCAAAAACCTCTTCTAAATCTATTCCAAATTGTGATCATACACCTTAGAAGTCACCAAACTCGAGATCTACCAAGGAAGGGTGCTAAGGCCGAAAATCACTTCATTTTCCTTCCATTTTCTTTGCAAAACCGAGCCCCCACACCCAAGGTGAGCTTCATACCCCCTATTTTCTGTTTTTATGAGTTTTGTGGGGGGGGGGGGGGGGGGAATACAAGTGAAAGTGTAGATCTATATGTGTTTTGTATGCCTTGTATGATTTCCATGCTTACATGTATGCTTTTGTGTGTTATAATGTTGGATCTAGCGATAAAACCCCTCAAAACCGAGATATATCTTATGTTAAATGATTTTAGCATCAAATATACTTCTACATACAAAGTGTTTCAAGAAAAATAGCTAAGTAGTTAGTAACAATTTTCTTTGGGCTAAAAACACAAATTTTGGGCCTAAAATGTGAAAAATACAAAATTAAGGGCCCAAATTGACATATCACGAATTCTGATGGATGATGTGTGCCAAAACAGTTTCAATAAAACAATTTCTGGAAATTTACTCATTTAGAGGATTAAAAACATAAATTTCAAGCTTAATGGGCTAAAAATGACATTTTCGGCCCAATGAGGCCCATTATGCGAGATTTTCTGTTTTGGAGGGTCAAAACTGTATTTTTCTGTAAAACAGTGGACTATAATTTTTCCAAGTCCTTTTCAAAGGTTTAAAATGCTTTTAAATTTAAAAAGGACCAAAATTGCAAAAATCTTACAATTTGGGCCAAAATTGTCAAACTTGCGAAAAAGAAGGGTTATAACCGAGAAAACTGAAATTTCAGGGACTTAAGCTGTTTTCTATGAAAAATATGCTGGAAAATATTTATTTCAAAAATTTTTGGTGTTAAAATGTCAAGAAAATTGATTTAAGGACCAAACCGGAAAGTATTTGAATAAAGGGTTGAAAAAGTAAATTTTACAAACAAGGAGGGGCTGAAAACAGAAAATTTTCAAGACTAATTCAATACATGCAATTTGACCAAATAATGGTACCACGACTATCGACAAAATACAATACATTACAACACCAAAAGTCGTTGTTAAACGAATTGGATCGGTCTCGAACCAATAAAAATCCGAAACTATTAACACGACGACACTACGATACTACAACACTACGATTCATACAACTAACGATTTGGAATTCATTATACATGCGAATGTGCACAGACGTCTACGCACTATCTTTGGGCCCCACAAGTGTAAAATCTTGTTCGTTGAGCCTAGCTAGCCCGACGACCTGATCTTAAGGCCCAAAGACTTCAATCTTACGAAGTGTTGGGTTTTACCGATCCGACACGACGTAACCGGACTTTCAATGGCTTGTAGACTACTGGTCCCCAAGGGTCCTTTAGTGTCGCTAGTAGAGTCTGCCTTTTATGCGAGGCGGGTCTGGGACCCCTCGTACCTTTTTATCCCCAACCGGCTAATGGAGTCATCGAGGCCTTCGTGTCCTCTTTCTCTTCGGATGTGGGACTACACGTAGTCAGGGCGGTTGGATACGTGATTAGTACGGACGACGCCTACGGGATCGTTAGTATTGCTATAGACGAGTCGTTTGTGTAACGCGTGTTTGTAGTAGATAATCATAATCCAATGTCGTCTGGTAATGATAACTTCATGCGTTGCAATGGTTTCAATGTAAATTCATGGAATTCAAAGAATTAGGAAAACATCGGGTTTTCCTAGGGTTTTTCAATACATACAGATTCGAAATACATACAACTTCAATGCACAATTTTTACAAGTATAGAAACAAACAAGCATACTTATGGATCTTCACAAACGTTTTCAAAAGCTTCTCTTTTCAGAAAATATCGGATTTTCTGGTGGTTTTCAAACGATACGAAACATTGTTTTTCAAATACAACTTATGAACTCACCAACATTTCATATGTTGACGTTTTTCAAAATACTTGTATTCTCAGGGAACCAGTGAATCAAAGGAAATCATATTCAGTGATGGCTTGCAGTTTATTTATGTACGAATCGAACAATCTATTTTGGGAATGTAATGTTTAAACAATGTACTTCATGTAAACTCTACTGGTTGTACTATATTAATGCATGGTGACGAATGTTGTTACGTTTCATATATATTCAATGTTATGGTATTCAATTGAGTCACAACAGCCCCCGAACGTTTCCGCCGCCTGGTTTGGGGGTGTGACATATACGCAGCACGAGCATCCCTAAACGGACGGGATCCCGCAAAAGATAAGATTATGGTTGCACTAGTGTTGGGATGGTTCATAAGTCTGTCACTACGTAACACCTAAATTACATTAACGTGGGTCCGGAATAGACTCTCCTGCGGCGGTGGTCGGTAGCATACTGCCGTGTGTGCCATCATTTGCTGCCTCTGGGCAGTTCCTTTTGTAACGACCTACCTTGCCACAACCGTAGCAAGTTTGGTTTACACTAGTGCTTGGCACTTGGTTGTTCAGCCTTGCTAGGCTCTTGCAGTAACGCTTGGTGTGCCCCTTTCTGTTGCAGTTTGAGCACTGCTTCCCCCTACAAGGTCCATGGTGGTGAAAACTGCATTGGATGCATTTTGGGAGACTTCGAGCATAAAGTTTGGCTGGTTTAGGGACAATTGGGATGTCCGAAGGGATGGTAGTAGGAGGTACTGATGTCGTGGATGTGAAGGTTGTTACCGGTGGTTGTTTCCTGTTCGCCCTTAAGAGCGACTTGTCCTTAGGTTTATTCCAAGACTTCCATTTGTTACTTGGATTGGAATGATTGTTAACAATCCCGCTAACACTTGCGTTGTTAGCGTTCAGGTGGGTCAGAATAGCTGACACGGCAGCCGAGACTGCAGCTTAAAAGGTAGCTGCATCAATCTGAAGAGTTGGTGTTTGGTTGATGGGTTGATCATTTTTCTTCGGCGACATGATTCTGTTATACGGAAAGAAAAATGAATTTGTGAGCGAGAATGGTTGAACCTAGACGTAGTTCGGTCGCTCATGTAAAGAATAGAAGTATGTTCTCTAAGGTTCGACCTACATCCCTATGATGCAGTCCTATTACGGAATGGAAGTATGTTCTCTAAGGTTCGACCTACATCCCTATGATGTAGTCCTAGCAAATATCGGAAGTAAGTTCGTACAATGGTCTCAAGATGTTTGGCGTTCTAGCTGAGGCATCGTTGGTTGGCGAATAACGTGATCCAACCATTAAAAGAGACTCGGAGATGTCTCCGGAGTTAAATTGCTATAGTCCAATGACTTGACTAGAGCATGTTTCAAATAGACTCTAATGAAAGTATGATAAGAGTATTTGAATAAAGAATGACACAGAAGTTAGCCGACTGTCAATATCTTTGATATTCATGACGTACAGGTTCGGAAAAATGACCTTGTAAAAAGGTCTTACATCATATCCAGAGAAGATAGCTCCTGACAGTATAAAGACCTAACTAAAGTACTTACAGTACAAGATAGTTTTATAGAAAATGCCACATCGGGCATAGACAGGAACACGATTCCTTTCTAACAAGGAATATAAGGTAAAGTATCTACTACTAGCGACGGTCATCCCTCTGGTGAACTCTTAGTTCAGCCAGTTGGCATTCCACATCAAGTAGGTGTCTTTCGTACACTCTCTGGCGTACTCGAAGTTCTATGACTTCGGCTCGTGATTCAGCCAGTGCTTGCAGCAGGGTTTCATGGTCTCTCTCAGACCTCTCACGAGCATATTCAAGGCGACTGGTGCGAAGCATATGCATTCCTCCATTTGTATCAACTTCTGTGATACGTTGTAGAGCTGTCCTACCCTGAATTTCATTTCGGGCAACTCTTCGGATCAGAATTGGTATGATTCTGTCTGTTGAGCCCCCATTGCTCATGTCATAGAAGCTTCGGTCACCATTAAATGGCATGGGCTGATCTTGTCCTTGGCTCCATGTTTCCAAACATTCCACCCATTCAGGCGTCGGGCCATGAAAAGCCGAACGAGGGTTAGGAATTGGAATGGGAGCTGCCTGAGGTAGGTTCTCAACCTCAGGTTCGGAGATGGCATCGTCTGAAAGGTCGTCAGCATGGTGAT
This sequence comes from Lactuca serriola, assembly GCF_051521515.1. Classification (NCBI taxonomy): domain Eukaryota; kingdom Viridiplantae; phylum Streptophyta; class Magnoliopsida; order Asterales; family Asteraceae; genus Lactuca; species Lactuca serriola. The sequence goes on along the minus strand of NC_136413.1, from coordinate 91,061,549 downwards.
CATTCAGAGGGATTGGATAATCATTATCTGGTTCTTCTCCAAACCCTCCAGCAATCACTTTGTTCAGAAGGAACAGGTTGCCGTGGGGATGGAATCCAGCCATGTTATCTACACGAGAATTGGGGTAAGAAAATAATTATTAGACGAATTATCTAGATAATTATTTAGGAAATCTTCATTAGTTACATCGCTATTTGTAAAGTGCATACCAGTTATATGTACTCAACACAGGATAGGCCTTCGAATAAGTGACCTTAACTCCAAATTCACAAGGAATAGGGGTAAAGCAAAAATTTCACCGATTCTAAGTCTATAACATCCTAGTTACATATAACTTTAGTGTATCCACTTAGAAACTATCAACTTGGTAATGAAGATCCCGCTTTAGTTCTCAAGTAGGGATGATCATTTGGACCGGTGGACCGGACCGGACCGGACTGGACCGTTTTTTTGGACCCCCGGGCCGGTTCTCGGTTCTAAGATTTCTCACCGGTCCGGTCCGGTTTTTTTCCCGGTCCGGTCTGGTTTTTACCGGGTTTAGAATCGGTTGGACATGATTAAGATTTTTGTGACGTTTTTCAAACACACATAACTCATTCGTTTTAAGTCGGATTGACCTACGGTTTTTTCCAACATTTAGCTTACAGTTTGTAGATGAATTTAGACTATAATTTTGTTTATTTTGGTATTATATTTACCATGTTACAGTCCTTCAAAGTAGAGCTATCAAACCTGAAAAAATTCAACTTTTCAGCAATATTTTGTAAGCTATGACGTTTTTTAAACACCCATAACTCATTTGTTTTAAGTCGGATTGACCTCCGCTTTTTTCCAACATTTAGCTTACAGTTTGTAGATGAATTTAGACTATAATTTTGTTTATTTTGGTATTATATTCATTGAGTTACAATCCTTCAATGTAGAGCTATCAAAGCTGAAATATTTCAGCTTTTTAGTATTATTTTATACTATAATTCCGAGTCCGCGTTTAGCACTTGTGGTAGAGTTGTAAGTGAGTATCAAACTAGTTTATCGACATTGATAGTTGAAGCTTTGTTATGCACCCAAGATTGGGTGATAAAGTTTACAAATCCGATAGTTGACAACGTTGATGACATCTTGAACGATGATGATATAGCTTTGGGTAAAAAAATTACAATCTTTATTATTTTTTTATACAATTATTACTTTTTATTAAATACTAACAACATTTTCATTTGTGTTTATGTAGAGATTGCACAAGCTTTAAATATGTTACATATGGATGACAATGGTATGGGGAAGAGGTCAATGGAAGATTAGATTATGAGTTTATGAAATTTGTTAGTTTGATTGATTTTAAAGTTTAAACTATGATTTTTGTTGTTACGGTAATACTTTTGTATGTTTGTCTTAAAATTGTTTAACTTTTGTTGGTGAACTTGATTTATATGTTAGTTGCTTTTATTTGGAAAATTAATTTTTGCAAATTGCAAGTTATAATATTATACATCAATGTAGATTAGTTAGGCGTGAAATGGAAACATATTAATTTTGCAAGTTATAATATTATACATCAATGTAGATTACTTATTATACTCTAAGCAATTAAAGTTGTACCGGTCCAAACGGGTCCAAAAACCGGAAACCCCGGACCTGGACCCGGACACGAACACGGACACGGACACGACTTATCCGGTCCGGTCCACAAAATTCTCCATAACCGGTCCGGTCCAAGAGTCGATCCGGTTCGGTCCGGGCCGGCCTAAATGCTCACCCCTATTCTCAGGTATAAGGTACTTATGGTAATACAAAACACCCCTATGGTATTTTAGACTTAGGTTCTGTTATAATGTTCTCATTGTGGTAATGTTGGTAATTTTTTAGACTTGTTGCCATATCACAACCATTCTTGGGCATGTGCTAATCACTCCTTGGAACAGCATAGTTGATCAGGCTATGCCACTCCCAAGACTGACCATATATCCCCGAGCTTACCTGTGATATTCAACAATCTCAATACTTTTGTTCTTGTCATTGTGACATGGATTTTAGTATGAATGCAGGCACGTATACTTTGTTAAATGTTTTATTATTTAAAAGTATAAACTCTTAGACATAGTGTTTTAATCCCAATGTGTTTATTTAGTATATCTTTTATGGGTTGATATACTTAATTCACTATAAACAATGCTCTGATACCAATCTGTCACACCCCAAAACCAAGAACGGCGGAAACGTTCCGGGGTGGAGGACGTCATATGAAGTATCATAACAGTGTAAAGTAGTAAACAAGCAACAACATCATCCATTGCATTAAAAGTAAAGTTTTAATACATGTTTGTTCTTTCATAATGTACAACAATAAAATGAATAATCAAAATAAGACGAGTCTTGTCTGTGCTTCGTCTTCTCAAAACCTGGCCATCATACCTGTCTAACTGATGACCTGAGAATACTAGTAATTTTGAAAGCAAGTATCAGCTTTAAAGCTGGTGAATTCATAAGAATTTAGGTGTTATTTTCTTGTTTTGGAATATTGTTTAGAATGTCATGTAAATCTTTAAATGGAACAGTTGATATAAGTATGAAAAACCCTAGAAATTCCCATGTTTCCTACTAGTATGAAATGTAATCTTCTACCAAGACCCGAATGTTTTATTATGACAATGTAGTCTTCTACCAAGACCCGAATGCTTTGTTATGACAATGTAGTCTTCAACCAAGACCCGAATGTTTTGTTATGACAATGTAGTTTTCTACCAAGACCCAAATGTTTTGTTATGACAATGTAGTCTTCTACCAAGACCTGAATGTTTTGTTATGACAATGTAGTCTTCTACCAAGACCCGAATGTTTTGTTATGACAATGTAGTCTTCTACCAAGACCCAAATGTTTTGTAAGTAAAATGATAGTTTTTCCTTCTTTTTGACTACTACAAACAGCAATTAGTCTAACTCATCGTTTATGAGAATATATCACAAAATAAAGTAAATAGGAAAAATATAACCATGTAAGTGTTATCCCTGATTACCAGGACTAACACACCATCGCAGTAAGCGACATGTATAACCTAATGAACATCCGAAGATTGTCCAATTGTCCTCTGTAGCAGCAGCAGGTTGGAGGAAGGGTTAGTCCCGTAGCCGACTCCTAATATAAGTAATAACCTAATGATCATCCGAAGATTTTCATCTCATCCTTTGTTGCAACAGTAGGATGGAGGAATGGTTAGTTCCGATACCGATCTACCTAGTATAAGTAATAACCTTAGACATCCGTAGATGTTCATCTATGACAACCCGAAATTTCCATTTTGTACGAACCTTAGCTATTCAATAGAAGCTAGTCCAGTTTCAATGAACTTCAGACTTTTCCGAATAAGTTTGTGTACATTAGGGTTTACATTTAAGGAGATATCAGGAGAGTGGATGTTCGTGGGTTTTTGAAACTTGAGCATTTTAACACCTCATCATGTTAGAGTCAAATTCCAGAATAAAATATTTTCTGCCAAAATATTTCAGGACTATAAATAGAATTATGAACTAAATATTTCATTATTCACATTTCCAACTAGAGAAAAGCCAATTTCTCTCTCACGGATCTTCGGGTTTTTATCCCAAATTGTGAGTCTACTTTCCTAGATGTGTTTTAATACTTGTTATGTGCTTAATAACATTGTTTTCATGTCTAGAATGAGAGATCCGGGAGTTTACCGCCCAAGAACGTTCTTGGGGAGTAAACTCCAAAACAAGGCCTAAAAGCTACCTAGTCCCATTTCAATGTTAGGTAACTATTTAAGGACATTATGTATGATCTTTTAAGGCTAGAACACAATCAAGAACAACTAGTTTTAAGATTTTACGGCCCAAGATATTCTTGGACCGTAAACACCTTTTTTCAAGGGCTTATAGTGCCCTAAACACCCCCTTAAGGCTTTAGACAATAACCCTCTAATACTTGTAACTTGAATGGGGAGTAAATTACATCAAAATCATCCCTAAAGGGGATTTTACGTCCAAGAAATGCTCTTGGGCCGTAAACTCCATGTAAAGGCACCAAAGTGTGCCTAAAGTCCCCTTTAGCCTTAAACAAAAGTCTGGGATTTATCCTTTGTGTGCAAGAGGCTTAAAATAATTAAAACACCCACCCCATAGGATTTTACGCCCATAAACTCTAGGGGATATGGTTTTTAGGCCGTAAACTCCTCAAGGGAGTATTCTAAGGCCCTAAACTACCTAAAGGATTAAAGCACCAATGCTAGGCTTATTCTAGAATTCATTTAACACTTCAAAACACCCAAAACCACCAAGTCAAGAGTTCACGGCCGTAAACTCCAAAGGTGGGGTTTGTTGGGTGGTAAACTCATATAAAGGTCATTTGGTACATTAAACCCATTTAGCCTTGTCCCGTAGCAACTTAGATGCAACCATTAGGACCTATAACACTTATACCAAGTGTTTGCATGTTCCTGAGTGTCCCAACTTATTTCATTAAGTTATTATTTGGCTAATTAGTTATATATATGCTCATTATATGATAACTAGGCTCGTGCGTGTGAACAAGTCTCCGTTTGCCACCTAGCACGGTATCCAACACTACAATCCAAACCACTCACCACAGGTGAGTTCATACCCCTTTAATTAACCTTTGAAATACTTTTAAATGTTTTAAATACTTTATGGGGGGGAATACAAGTTCAATGCTTATAGTTATTGAAATCAATCACATGTGATTGCATTAATCACATGTGATTAATAACTAGAAAACCAATGATTTTATCACTGTTCAAACTGTTTATCAAACTGCTTTACTTTGAAATGTTTTACAAACTCTTTTACTTACCAAATACTTTTATTTAAACTTTGTTATACTTCTTATAAATTGCATGCCCATATATGTATAGATATATAAGCAATGTTTAAAAAGTTTAGGAAGGCCATCCGCCCTATTTCCTTTTTCTCGGTTTGGATGTGGTCTGGTGGGATTTCGGGTGACCATCCGAAGGTCGTTTCAATATTAGTTATATATCAATTATACATATATAGACATAAAAGTACTTCCATATTCATGCGTACTATACACGTTACTAGTAAGTTACCATCGGGGTAACACAGGATCATACTACTACAACTGTTAGATCAATGAGTCAGTTCATTCATGAGTCTATACATTACATTACTACTAGAACATATACAACTATACTAGGAGGAGAACATATACAACTATACTAGAACGAGAAACATCACATTACATATATAAGAATACGTTAACAATTGTGATCCACTGTATCGGAGCATGCCTTAAATGTCATGGCCCGAGTTGTAGCCAGAATTCTCTTGGAGGGAGAGCGTGAGTTTGCGTATAGATCTATACTGGATTGACTATCCTACACCTTGCTGCTAGCTACAGCCGGACCTGCAGGTCTGCGGGTGCCAAACGTCATTCCATTATTACGACCATTCGTATGTCGTTGTTACCAGTCGATAGTATGGTGCAATTATCACATTTTACCTTAATATAAATCCGGTTTAAGGTAGTTAGTACAGCAGTAGTTCCTATAATACAAAACTACAGTACTACAATGATTTACCCATTACATATTTTTAGTGATAACCTCACTTAAACATTAATGTACAAACTATATTTGATAAATGATAGTTACACTTGGGAAATTACACACTTTTACAACAAACGAGCATACACAATAGTTAAGCCTTGGTAGAAGGCTACTTTAATAGAAAATATAGGTTTTTCTGAGAGATTCAAACTTTTACAAACACTTACATACATTTTACAAACTTATACTTGAGACACGTTCAAACGTTTGGACAACAAACATCGACGCTAAAATACTTATGAACTCACCAGCTTAATGCTGATAAACTCTTTCAAAATAACTTGTATTCTCAGGTCATCAGTAAACAGGTACCGATGCCAGCTTTTGAGAAGATGGAGCGCATTCAAGACTCATCATATTATTTTGATTTACATTATATTTTTGGTGTCTAAAACTGTACAGAACACGCTTGTATTAAAATTATATATTTAATGCAATGGATGATGTTGTTTGCTTATTTACATTTACTGTGTTGTGATACTGTACCTGACGTCCTCCGCCCCAGAATGTTTCCGCCGCTCTTGGTTTTGGGGTGCGACATCATCACCCAGTGGTGCTAACAGCTGGGTTCCGGAATGGATAGTCCTGTCTAGACATCCCGTCGAACAGGGATAGGCAGGAAAATTTACACAGAAGGTACGAATAAATATTCCTCGTAACTCTAGGTACAAGTATCCAGGTAAGTGAATACAGGATAATGTACTACGTAACAGTACTCATGTATGGTATTCATGTAAGCGTATTCAGATAAATGTAGCTATGTAAACGTACTCATGTATCATGTAACCCTAGGTAAATGTACTCATGTATCATGTAAGGTACTGGTATAGACTCATGAATGAACTGACTCTTGTGTGATTCCTTGTACTAGGAATAATGTTTGATATCTTCTAACTATCCCTATGATAATTAACTGAAAGGTAATTGGTTGTTCAAGTAGGTTTATACCCCCTTGCTACCCAAGAGTGTGGGAAACTAAATGAAGGATGAAAACTATAACATCAATACATATGTAAGAACATATGCGTATAAGTGTAGTTTTGCTCAAGAAGGTAAAACTAATGGTTTTGCAGGATATCTAAGAGTTTTGAACAATAATTAAGAGTGACTTGATGCCATTTTAATAAACATTTCAAAACTAATACTTTTGTTATCAAGGTATTTTAAGATAGAAAACCATTTCATGTGTCACCTTTTGAAGTATGTGAAATCTACTGAGTGAAAACACAGTTATAAAATACATAAGATTGATTTAATAACATACTGTTTTCTACTTGTATCCCCCCCCCATTAAAGCATTTAAAACATTGATTAAGGGGTATGAACTCACTTGTTGATGGTGGTTTGGAGGCACTGAACAGTGTCGGATTTTTAGGTGTCAAGTGAGGACTTGAACACACACTATGATCTTAATGAACATATCATCATACATATATGCACCCAATTAGTATTAAATTAATAATTGTAAATGTTAAGACATCCTAGAACATGATAAACACTTTATATAAGTGTTATAAGCCCTAAGGATTGCACCTAAGTTGTTGTGGGACAAGGCAAATGGGTTTAGGGTTCCAAAGGACCTCATACTTGAGTTTACTCTCCATATAACCCCACACATGGAGTTTACGGTCATAAACTCTTGAGTTTATGGCCGTGAACTCCTAACTTGATGTTATTTTGTGTTTTGAGGTTCTAAATGATCCCTAGAAGTATTCCAACTTGGTGGTTAAATTCTTGGAAGGGTTTAGGGCACTACTAACCTCCTTTGAGGGGTTTACGGCCCCAAGGCCAATTCCATTTGAGTTTACTGTCGTAAACTCTTATGGAAGGGTGTTTTTGATGCTTTCAAGTCTCATGCACATGTAGGATAGGTTCTATACTTTTACCTAAAGCAAATGAAGGCCTTAGGCACACTTTGGTGCCCTTCTTTCATGTTTACGGCCCAAGAGCCTTGTTAGGGCTGTAATCTCTCAAAAAGAGGGGTTTTTGATGTGTTAGAGCCCTTGATTTATGTAACGTCCCAAAATTCAAGGCTAAAAAAAATCTTTTAATAAAACATTACTTTAAGCAAATTCATCAATTCAAAACATAAACAGAGTATTAATTTCCAAAGTACATGTTCGTTATCAGAGTAAAACATTCTCAGGCTATCTAATCTATGGTGTGTGCCATGCGATCACCCCGAGCTCTTCCCTCCGCTACCGGAAGTACCTGAAACCAAAACTGAAAACCGTAAGCACGAAGCTTAGTTAGTTCCCCACCCTACCACATACCATGCATAACCACATACTACACATACTGGGCCGCGCCCGCTATTCTGGGCCTCGCCCGCTACAACGGCCCCGCCGCTCCAGGCCCCGCCTGGGTTCGAGCCCCGCTCGGATACAGATCTGTTTCACTTAGGCCTCGCCTGTCATAGGGCCTGGCCCGCTAACATATAATAGCACATAATCATACTGCAAAACATAAGCTAAACATATACAATGGATCATGTCCTAAGGCCTCGCCTATCCTGGGCCACACCCTTGTCCTGCTACTGATGAGACATGGAACCTTGTCCATGCTCCTGTTGATAGTGAGATACGGGCCCAACCCACACTCACTCCTCCCTTAACTTGGGCCTCGCCCCTGCTCTGCTGCTAATGAGATATGGAACACCATCCACACTCTGCCATTGGTGAGATACGGGACCTCGCCCACACTCACCTCCCTACCAAGCACATACATGTATCACACAGACAACAAGTATAAACTATCATATAAACCAATCTTTGGGCACCCGCCCGCTATCAATGGACCTCGTCCGAATATCACACTAGCATACCATGCCTAGGGCTAACCCTCGGGTCTTCTACTCATAACTACACGGGTCGGCATTATGGCCTTAGACCCATTCACACAAAGGGAAACTCTCCTGCACCGGCTGAACTTGCTGATGATCCACTAGCCGCTGCCCGGCAACTCTCTGAACTTCTGCTCCACCCGCTCCCCGAGCTACCAATAACAATGCAACACTGAGTCTAACTGACCCCCGAAAGACTACCAAGTCAACTCTGGTCAAAGTCAAAGTCCTGGTCAAATTCAACCTTCTAGGTCAACCCTACTCGCCGAGTCACCCTGCTGACTCGCCGATTTCATAAGTTCAGAGTCCTTCCACTCGCGACTCTACTCGCCGAGTCAGTCCATGACTCGCCGCGTCTACCGATTTCCGAGTCCTGACCTGACCAACTCACCGAGTCTCCAATCGACTCACTGATTCGAGTCTAAACTTGAAGGGTTTGGGGTTTCGCGACCTGACTCGCCGAGTCTAAAGCAACCTCCAACAGACTCGCCGAGTTGTTCTTCCAACTCGTCGAGTTCTTGCCCATCTTCATCTGACTCGACGAGCTGTTCATTCCACTCGTCGAGTTCCTCCAAATCTTCATGCTACTCGCCGTGTCCACTCGAAAGGACTCGCCGAGTCCATTCAGATCTCCACACATGCAGAGGACTTTTGAGTCATGCATGGACTCCAAACTGTAGATCTACCCTTCCCAAGCCTATTCCTCACGTAAAGTTGCAAACTTTACGTGTAGAGAAGGAGATCTAGGCAAAATACACCATAAACTAGGGTTTAAGGCAAAGAGGCTCCATAATCAACTCAAGGACTGAAACTTTATTCTTTCCAAGACTCGCCGAGTTGGTCACTTACTCCTCGACCCGGATCCCGCTCGGACTCGCCGAGTTCCTCCTTGGACTTGCCGAGTCGGCCCTAAAAATTAGGGTTTTCTTTCCTTTCTTGGCCTTCCAGATTTTGGGTGTTACAACTCTCCCCCACTTAAACTAAACTTCGTCTTCGAAGTTTGCCATGGCCCACCGTCTGCGATTTGGCTCCAATACCCCACCAATTATTCCAACACCAGCTGCCTACCTTCGTTGGTCTTCCGCCCGGTCATTATGACTAGCATCAATCCTTGTGGATAATCATCTCCGGTCAACTCTGACCCTGATCATTCTGGAAACACAACTTACTCAAACGACAACCTTCTGGTACTCTCCGAGTACTGCAACTGAACCTATAGGGGTTCACCCCTTCTTTCCTCACGTGATTCCCTTGCCTTCCTAAGGCGATGCTCCCAAAACAACTATCTCCCCTGCCACTGTGAAGATCCTATCTTCACCAATCCATTATACCCGCTAAATCCAGTGCGGGTATTCACCGCCAGTAACCACTGACACTCCTCTCTGTCATAACTTGGTGTCGAGCACCCCTCGACTCAACTAACTGAATTTCACCATAAACCGCTTACCCGCACTACTACTGACTGAAAATTCTGCTATTCCTTGTCTGCCTTCCGGATGAACTGAGACCACCCTGGTCTCTACCAACCTATCAATGTCTAGATTACCGGCTCCCACCGGTAGCTAGTCCCAACACCACCACTAGTCGCTCCTAGCGACTTCCGAAGAAACTTCGACCACCTATGACTGCTCAATCTATTCTGTCATACAAGCACTACAATTCCTGGGATCCCCGATCCCCTATCTGACACTACGGTCCCTACCAGGTCTCACCTGTGCTACTAAAACTCATGGGCCTCGCCAACGGGCCCTACCTGCCTCTATCCTTCTAGTCTCACTAGTCTAATCACTCTCGCACGGGCCTCGCCCACGGGTCTCACCCAACGATACTACTAAGCAACCCTGCTCTCAGGTCTCACCTATACTGCTATTCTCATATGGGCCTCGCCCACGGGTCCCACCCCACTACATCCTGGAGCGGCCTCTCCCAAGGTCTCACCTCTCAAGGGCTACACAGGCAAACTCCCTATCATTCCCATCCACTACCCATTTCTGATCCCTATCTGATCACCAGGAGATAAGGGCCTCGCCCCAACTCCGCTAACGAAGCTACTATGGAATGCTACAGTTTGCTCGCAGTCTTACATCACCTTCTATCATCGTCTGCTAGTGAATGCTACGGCTGCCCCGTAGTCTGAAAACACTTCCCACCACTGACTGCTAGTACGAAAGCACCCCGTGCTATCAGTTCTCAAGATCCTCCTTTTGACTCACTTGAGTCCTACATGCGATCCTCCAACCTGAATTCCCAACCACATAATAACCATCACCAATACACACACTTGGCTGAGGGGGGGGGGGGGGAGTTTCTCCAACTCCTAACCCTGAACTCCTCAATCCATCAAACGCTGTACCACTCCTTTTTCTTCTCGGAGGTCGCGCACACATTCTGGATCTATGTGCTCTTGCCTTGCACGCTCGGAGGATTCTCCCCCACTTCGATCCTGCTTAACCCTTGTTGCTCAATGCTCGAAAAGAAATCCCAATCCTTGATACCATACCATAATCAATATGCTGAGGAACCCAAGCTTACCATAGCTAGGGATCTAACCAATCCATCTCTAACACTATACAACTCCGATCTAGCGAGACATACCAAGTCCCTCCCAAACCTGCTACAGTTACTGCATCCTAGGTAGCCTTCTCCAATAGAACCCATCCCTTAACTACCAATCCAAAATCCAAGGTATGCAGATGGCATATAACTCGATCACAATCAACCGCACAAAAATAAAATAGTCATACCGATAATGATGCAGAACCATAACAATATAATCATGCACAAACAAAGAACTGAAACAGAAGCGCATACCTGCAACACCCGGTGCTGATCGCGCCTCTAAGGTAGTCATCTGAAAAGCTCTGCCTCCCACCGTAGGCGCCTCTGCACGGCCCTGACGGCCGTCTGTGATCCTCAAAGTTGCAGGGGCAGGTGCCATAACCCGTCCTGCTGAAAACAAACTGGGGCACTGGGCCTTCTTGTGGCCCCGCTGATTGCAGTGAAAACATATCAAGTCTGATACCTGTGTCGTGGTAGCAGTACAATCCCTGCTGAAATGACCAGTCCGACCGCACTTGAAACAGCCAGACTCACCACCGCTACCACTCCTGCACGCGCCCCCGTGCATCCTGCCACACTTCCCGCACTGGCTGCGGTCCTGACAATCCCTCGATCTCAATTCCGATCCCTTGAGCCTTTTGCCCGAGCTCGCGGCTACCTGCTCCAAATCAATTTCCCTCTCCCTGGCCCGAGAAATCATATCTTCCAGCGTCTTACAGCCGGACCTGCTCACGAACTCCCTGATGTCAGCCCTCAACATCTCGTGATATCGGGCCTTCTTCATCTCCTCATCCGCGACATACTGCGGTACCAGAAGAGCCCTCTCCCTGAACTTGGCGGTGATCTTTGCCACAGTCTCAGTGGTCTGCGTCAAATCTTGAAACTCTCGTGCCAACTGCTGCACCTCAATAATCGGCGAAAACTCTGCCCTGAACCTGGCCAATAAATCGCTCCAGGTCATCGCGTCCAACGCGGCATCATGCCCCAAAGCATGACCAATCTCCTCCCACCAGTCTCTCGCTCTGTCCTTCAGAAGAACGGAAGCGAGTCTGACCTTGTCCCCCTCAGGACACCGGCTCGTACGGAATGCGTTGGCAACATCAGCCAACCATCTGCTGCTAGCAATGGGGTCCCTATCCCCATGATAATATGGTGCCCCGCAAGCCCTGAACTCCCGAAATGTCAAGGTACGCGCTCCCATCAAGATCATCATCTCAGCACGGAAGGCTCCCAGCCTCTCATCCAAAATCTCCAATATACCCTCCTTGAGCGTGCCAAAGATCACAGGAGTCTGATCTAGCATACTGCACGCAACCTCGGCGGATATCAACTCCCTCATTCGCTCCTCAAGCTGTTCGGCCCCTGAACCCGAGCCTGATCCCTCTCCGGCGCCTGATCCGCCCGCTGGTCTCTCTCGCAACGTCACCATGCTGAAAATATACCACAACCACTATCAGAATACTCATCACTGATGCGAGACCAAACACACCCTACCAGGTTCCCGGTCTTGTCTCGACCTTTCTCGGATCGAGTACGGATCCTCTGCTTTCAGTAGTACGGGCCCATACTACCTTCCACATCTATCCGTACTTTCCTCAGGAATTGCTTCGACTCCACCAGGTCCCTTATCCACTAATACTGCTCCCAGCACTATCTCATCCTAGGCTTACCCTAGGGAAACCTCTAACTCAACTCAAACCAGTCCTCAGCTGTTGAAGGCCTCCTTGTGATGCCAATTAGCCATTACCTGGATACCATCACATGTGACGAGGCTCAGATAATCCTTCAAGTAAAAGACTCGTACCCACAACGGTTGGACTCAAACAAGAGCTGCGCAATAGGACCAAGTCCAGCACTCTGAGATTATTCAACCCTGATCACATGTGACATGTCGTATCCACCTAATGGCTAACTCCCATCACTCAGAATCCCACAATGCACAGAGCAAGCAGAATTCAGACAAGGGAAAATCTAACCATAACATACTTAAGCAACCATATACACACAGCAAGAAACTGAACTAGCATGCAGCACAAACTCATAAACTCAGGCATAACCTTACAGGCTATCCTACTACTGTCTAATCAGCACTACTATGCAGCTCAAAAGCACAAATAACAGGCACATAAGGTATCATCCCTAGATCCTTAGTCCTATTCTAGCATGTTGTTCTATCAACTGATAATCATAACATAGACTTGTATGGGTATTTTGGGGTACTTACTTGAGCTCGGCTGATTGCATGCACCACACCCCTTTTCTCTTTTCAAAGTTCTTTTCTTTCTGAATTCTTTTTGCTTTTCTAAAACTGTTTTTCATTCTCAAAATTCTTTTTACAAAACTGTCTTTTCATTTTTGAAAGCTTTTATCCCAATCACTTAGTTTGAGTTTAGACACACCCGAGGGTATGTCCGAATCCCTCAAACCAAGGCTCTGATACCAACTTGTAACGTCCCAAAATTCAAGGCTAAAAAAATTCTTTTAATAAAACATTACTTTAAGCAAATTCATCAATTCAAAACATAAACAGAGTATTAATTTCCAAAGTACATGTTCGTTATCAGAGTAAAACATTCCCAGGCTATCTAATCTATGGTGTGTGCCATGCGATCACCCCGAGCTCTTCCCTCCGCTACCGGAAGTACCTGAAACCAAAACTGAAAACTGCAAGCACGAAGTATAGTGAGTTCCCCACCCTACCACATACCATGCATAACCACATATTGCACATACTGGGCCGCGCCCGCTATTCTGGGCCTCGCCCGCTACAACGGCCCCGCCGCTCCAGGCCCAGCCTGGCTTCGAGCCCCGCTCGGATACAGATCTGTTTCACTTAGGCCTCTCCTGTCATAGGGCCTCGCCCGCTAACATATAATAGCACATAATCATACTGCAAAACATAAGCTAAACATATACAATGGATCATGTCCTAAGGCCTCGCCTATCCTGGGCCACACCCTTGTCCTGCTACTGATGAGACATGGAACCTTGTCCATGCTCCTGTTGATAGTGAGATACGGGCCCAGCCCACACTCACTCCTTCCCTAACTTGGGCCTCGCCCCTGCTCTGCTGCTAATGAGATATGGAACACCATCCACACTCTGCCATTGGTGAGATACGGGACCTCGCCCACACTCACCTCCCTACCAAGCACATACATGTATCACACAGACAACAAGTATAAACTATCATATAAACCAATATTTGGGCACCCGCCCGCTATCAATGGACCTCGTCCGAATATCACACTAGCATACCATGCCTAGGGCTAACCCCCGGGTCTTCTACTCATAACTACATGGGTCGGCATTATGGCCTTAGACCCATTCACACAAAGGGAAACTCTCCTGCACCGGCTGAACTTGCTGATGATCCACTAGCCGCTGCCCGGCAACTCTCTGAACTTCTGCTCCACCCGCTCCCCGAGCTACCAATAACAATGCAACACTGAGTCTAACTGACCCCCGAAAGACTACCAAGTCAACTCTGGTCAAAGTCAAAGTCCTGGTGAAAGTCAACCTTCTAGGTCAACCCTACTCGCCGAGTCACCCTGCTGACTCGTCGGGTTCATAAGTTCAGAGTCCTTCCACTCGCGACTCTACTCGCCGAGTCAGTCCATGACTCGTCGAGTCTACCGATTTCTGAGTCCTGACCTGACCAACTCACCGAGTCTCCAATCGACTCACTGATTCGAGTCTAAACTCGAAGGGTTTGGGGTTTCGCGACCTGACTCGCCGAGTCCAAGAATAGACTCGCCGAGTCTAAAGCAACCTTCAACAGACTCGCCGAGTTGTTCTTCCAACTCACCGAGTTCCTGCCCATCTTCATCTGACTCGACGAGCTGTTCATCCCACTCGTCGAGTTCCTCCAAATCTTCATGCTACTCGCCGAGTCCACTCAAAAGGACTCGCCGAGTCCATTCAGATCTCCACACATGCAGAGGACTTTTGAGTCATGCATGGACTCCAAACTGTAGATCTACCCTTCCCAAGCCTATTCCTCACGTAAAGTTGCAAACTTTACGTGTAGAGAAGGAGATCTAGGCAAAATACACCATAAACTAGGGTTTAAGGCAAAGAGGCTCCATAATCAACTCAAGGACTGAAACTTTATTCTTTCCAAGACCAAAATACACTTAGATCTGAAGTAGCAACTCCAGATCCAGCTTCTAACTCAAATGGATAACTATCCATGGCTTAAAAAGCCCCAAATCTCACAACCAAAAAAGATCTAAAGGAAAGAAACGACTTATTGCCTTCAATAACTCATAAAGGCTCCACAAACTCTAGATCTGAAGCCAATCCTTGAAGCTTCACTGATTCCCCTTTTTCTTCTTCCTTCAAATTACCCAAAAATGGCTTGGAAGCTTGAATGCACAACAATGGAGGCTTAGGGTTTGTATTCTAGGTGAGAGAGGCAGTAAAGGAACCCTAAGGGAGAGAATGAGACGTTTAAATAGGCTCCAAGTCCCGAATTTAGGGTTTTCCTCGCACAGACCAGACTCGCCGAGTCCACTTGGCCGACTCGCCGAGTTGGTTACTTACTCCTCAACCCGGATCCCGCTCGGACTCGCCGAGTTCCTCCTTGGACTCGCCGAGTCGCCCCTAAAAATTAGGGTTTTCTTTCCTTTCTTGGCCTTCCAGATTTTGGGTGTTACAATTTAAGTGGAAGTAATTCTATGTGACAGTCCAAGGCTTTAGGTGCATTAAAAGAATACTTTGGTCCATGTTTTTGTAGTTCACGGTCCAAGATCCTCTTGGGCCGTGAACACCTAATATTTGGTGTTTCTTTGTTGTTTTCTTGCCCCAATTACACCTATATACTAGCCTAAGGTAGTATTATATCACGGGGGAAAGGCTAGGCATTGTTTCGGGAGTTTACCGCCCAAGAACACCTTGGGGAGTAAACTCCTAAATCTAGTTGTTTAGCTATGATATCTATGTTATAACCACATTATAAGCTATATAACACTACTAGAGAGAGGTACTCACGATTTGGAATGAAAACCTGAAGATCCGTGAGAGAGAAAATGGCTTTTCTCTAGTTGGAAATGTAACTAATGAATAAATATGGTTCAGTTTTCTATTTATAGTCCTGAGATTTTGGCAGAAAATATTTTATTCCCAGAATGAACTCTAATATCATAGAGTATCGGAATAACAGTGTTGCACAAAACCCTAGTGCATCCATTCTCCTGATATTTCCTGAAGTGTTAAACCTGAAATACTCAAACTTATACCCAAAGTCTGGAAGTTCTCTGTAACTGTTCTAACTTCTATTGGCTTGATATGGTTTGTTCAGAATGGAAATTTTGGGTTGTCACAATATTTTTGATCCAACAAGCATTGGTGATGAGAAGGTCGAGCAGCTACTTAGGGAATCTGGGATGGTTCGTGCAGAGAGTATGGGTAGATATGGCAGGTAGTATGGGCCCGTACTACTGAAAGCAGAGGACCCACACTCGATGAAGGGAGTATTCCAGGGGTTCTAAGTAGCAGATCGAGAGGTGATGTCATGATTCGAGTACCATGATTGGTAGCAGATCGAGAGGTGATGTCATGGTTCGAGTACCATGATTGGTAGCAGATCGAGGGGTGATGTCATGGTTCGAGAACCATGATTGGTAGCAGATCGATGGGTGATGTCATGGTTCGAGTACCACGATTGGTAGAAGATCGAGAGGTGATGTCATGGTTCGAGTACCATGATTGGTAGCAGATCGAGGGCTGATGTCATGGTTCGAGTACCATGATTGGTGACAGATCGAGAGGTGATATCATGGTTTGAGTACCATGATTTGAGGCGGGTTGAGAAGAGAGGACATGGTTCGAGTACCATGAAATGTGGCGGTTAGTACTTCTAGTTTTTCCGGTTATTCCGCAGTGATTATCTAGACCAAGGTCGGATGTGAAGGAGTATGGGCCCAGAAGGCCAGGGTGAACGAGTTTTAGTGGAGCATCCCTTGATAGGGAAACCGAGTTAGTTCCAAGGGATTGTTGGTGATATGTCTGTAGAGTCGCAAGACTCAGAGATGAGTAGGGACGGTGCGTTATGGAGGGGTACGGTCTGAGCTGGGGGACCGGCCGATGGTAGATATGTCACTTTCCATGACCCGAGTGGTGTTATTTCTGTTTCTTGTGGGAGACGTAAGGGGTGTTGAGATTTCGGTTTCTGAGTTGGGGTGAGCCCTGTGGTATCGCACTGATGGTGATTTTTCAATCAGAGTATCTGGCAGTAGGTCTGTCGCGAGGGAATGATATAGCTTGAGCAGGTTGACAGTGGGGACTGAAATGGTCAAGGACCAGGATACACCCTATTTGAGTATAATAAGGCATGTGTTAGCTGCAGTGTTGGGTGATCAAGAGGAGTATATCAGGGCAGTGACTCTTATTGTTCTTGAGAGGTATAGGGAGTGGAAATGTGGTTTCTGCTCTTATGATAAGGGACATGTTGGAGCATTGGGCAAGGAATCAAGGATGAGGAGCATGATGGTTCATTATTTCCAGATCTAGAGTTAGTGTTAACACTGGACAGTTGGGAGGTCCGGTGAGGGTATAGTGTGAGATCCTGAATGACTAGAGGCAGTCATGATGGTAAGTCCTGAAGGTTGCATACAGGATTCTGGTATTTGGAGTTGTTTGATCCTTGTCAGAGAGATCATCGAGCGTTGCGTAGCACCTTGCAGAATTAGGTGCGATGTTACTAGTGGAGACAGTCTGTGGGATAAAGTGTTGGTGCACCAATTGGTGATGGTTCGAACCCTAAGTGGGGGAGGACCGGGTACATGGTTGAGAGGATTAGAGAGTTGTTCGAGATCGGTTAGAGATCTGGATATAGGGACATGCGGTGTGGTTTCAAGTGATCAAGGTTATTGGTAATTGAAGCAAGGTATAGAGCGAGATAATGCATGTGGTATATGTTTGGTAAAGGCTGAATGTATCCAGGGCAAGTGGCCATCAGTCGGAGACCTTGTGATGAATAGGAATTCTTCGGGGTGGTTAGCTTGTAGGGTTGGTTCGGCGATGGAAGAATCCTGGTTCAAATGTTTGGGCTGTTATGTAGTTTGGGAAGGAGTTTCGGATTGCCAACAACATGTTCTGGGTCGTTGACGATCCCTCCATATTTCAAGGTGAGAATTTGAAATATTCTGAATGTCGGGTTGTATATCAGGAAGATCAGTGGCTGAGGCGAGACATCATGAGGTTCTAGGGTG
The DNA here is from genome assembly GCF_051521515.1 of Lactuca serriola. NCBI lineage: Eukaryota > Viridiplantae > Streptophyta > Magnoliopsida > Asterales > Asteraceae > Lactuca > Lactuca serriola. The sequence continues at coordinate 91,043,334 of NC_136413.1, read as the reverse complement.
GTGTATCGAGGTATCCGAATTTAATGTCTTGAATTTCGGATAACTTTGGGGTCGCGAGTTGAGACGACAAGTGGATTATTTAAGACAGTGGATTGCAGCAAAGGAAGGTGTTTTGTTATGACGATTTTCGTCAGTTATCGTGGTGCATAATTCGGGTAGGTGCGTGCACCTATCTATGGATGGTCCGCAGAGCATGAGTAATGATCATTGTGTGGCGTCGATATGAAGATGAGATTGTGAAGTGGTAAGAGTTAGTGGGGTGAAACTGCGAAGAGCTATAGTTCAATGAGTTAGTGAAAAGGGGTGTTGTGATGCTACAGGGAGTCGTAGTACTCACTAGTCAGAGAGAGGGTGTTATGATGCTACGGGGAGCCGTAGTACTCACTAGTCAGAGAGAGGGTGTTGTGATGCTACGGGGAGCCATAGTACTCACTAGTCAGAGGTGTTGTGATGCTACGGGGAGCCGTAGTACTCACTAGTCAGAGGGAGGGTGTCGTGATGCTACGGGGAGCCGTAGTACTCATTAGTCAGAGGGAGGGTGTCGTGATGCTATGGGGAGCCGTAGTACTCACTAGTCAGAGGGAGGGTGTCGTGATGCTATGGGGAGCCATAGTACTCACTAGTCAGAGAGGAGGGTGTCGTGATGCTAGGGGGAGCCGTAGCACGCACTAGCTAGCGAAAGGTTGTTATGATGAAGCACTTTTGTTTAGAGCATGACGCATAAGAGATTTAGGCTTGAATAGCCCAAATTTATGATTTCTTGAGAGCCTGGTGGTCGGACCAAGGGCGAGACCGGGGTCTCCTCAATGATCGGGAATCATTATATTCTGAGTAAGGTGTGGACATCGCAATCCGAAGGAATTGGACAAGTGAAGTAAGCATGGGTTACGGGTCACGAGCCATGAGTTGAATTAGGGGTGTCAAAAAAACCCGAACCCGATTAACCCGACCCGACCCTAACCCGAATAAGGTAATTAGGGTCGGGTTCAATAGGGTTAGAATTCCAAATCGGGTTATTCGGGTTAACCCGACAAATCCGATTTGTAGTTAGGGTCGGGTTTATGGTTGATTTTTACAAAAAAATCGGGTTTCGGGTCAACCCGAATAACCCGGTTAGTAATTCACAACCTTTACATATTCCATCGCTCTCTACTTGAAAAGTACAAAAGACTATAAACCATTTGAAAATTTAAGTTTTTGTGACTCTAGAAGCATACGAGGGTCAAGTAACTCCCATTGGTGAAGTTGAAGTGCAAAAAGATATAAAATCTCAAAAGTACTGGAGCAACTGAGAAAGTAAAGATTTTATTTGATGGTTATTTCTACTTTAAACTAACTATAAACATGAATAAACTACATGGTGTTGATCGTTAACTAGAGATTAAAAGTTCATATATTTAATATTTATAATGGGAAAACTCTTTTAGCTATTGTGGTATGTATGCTTTCTCATATGTTGTAATAACCATGAGGACCATGATCTTTTATTTTTAATTTATTTCAATTCGTATGCATTCTTGATGTTAAGAAAAGAGTAAAAAAATGGTTTGAGTTTATATCAGATTGCACTCTTGAAAAAACCATATATATTATGTTTAAATCAAGTGTTTAGTCTATTAACCCGACAAACCCGACCCTATTAACCCGAAACCCGATTAACCCGGACCCGACCAACCTATACCTTAATAGGGTCGGGGGGCGGGTTAAATTATTTTTTTATGAAAACCCGACTAATCCGACCCGATTAAAACCCGATCGGGTTGACCCGATTAACAGCCCTAAGTTGAATGGGTCATTGGGATGAGTGGTTCCAACTGCGGGTCAGACCAAACTCTCGAGTTGAGTTGAGTCCTGGTGATGTGTTGGATAGATGAGATGAGATTCTGGAATCGGAAGTGGGTTCCATGTGAGGGGTATTGTTTGTTATCTGATGTCTTAGACCTGAGTAGGTCAGGACCTTGGTTCGAGAGGTGCAACGGGATACACGAAACTATGGAGCAGTAATCGACAGAGTTCAGGGGTGGTCTGATCTTCAAGAGAGTGTAGTGTTCGCTTGAGGGAAAGCGAACTGCGTGACTTATGCGTCACTAAGAGTTGAGACAGTTATTATAAGATGGGAATCGGTGAAACCTTTTGGGTTATAGTGTGGGTGAGCTTGAGGTTCACCTACTGGGTTTATAGAGGTTAGAGAATATTCCTAGGCGAGCATGATCTTTTCCTTGTTTCCGAGATTCGAGTTTTGGGTTCATCCTCTCTAATGGATCCTGATGATTGCCCTTGCAGTGGGTCCTGGAGGGAGAGGGAGATTATGACCCTTCCGTCCTTTTGAGTTGCGATTGGGTTTGATCAGGGAATTAGGGTTGGTAGGGTGTTCTTAGAGTCTATTAGTCGGTGGGCGATTAACAGGATAATGTTTCGAGGATGTTCTGGAAAGAAATTAGACCGCAAGAGTTTTCAAGTTATGAAGGTTCAGATTGAGTACCGTAGCGGCAGTTGAGTCTGCCCCTTTCGGGTCCGGAGTTCTTGGTAGGATCGAGTATCCTTAGAAGTGATTATTGTTTGGTTTGAGGACCTTCGATGGTGCTTCCCGACTAGTAGGGTTTGATCTATGTGGGGTTGCGGAGTGATTTCGAGGGCGAAATCTAATTCAAGTGGGGGAGAATTGTCACATCCGGTTTCAGATTATCCATGATTAGGGTTCATGGGCCGCAAGTCGGGGGCTAGGAGGTCTCGGGTGGAGGCGAGTTGCTAGAAGAGTAGGGCATCTCATTACCTTTCCGTAGGTATGAGGATTTTTGATATTCGAGTCATTTCGAGGATGCTATGGAAGTTTACGAGAGTTGGCAAGATAAGTTCCTAAGTGAGGTTTTTGGCAGCGAAGTACGCTGGCCGTACGTATAAGTACGCTTAGCGTACAGATACGCGTGTTTCTTAAGCAAGAGCCACCTAGTACGTTGGGCGTACTAGGGGAGGTACGCTGGGCGTACCAGGGGAGGTACGCTGGGCGTACTAGGAACAGAAGGAAACCCTAATTAAATGCAGTGCCCCCATATAAAGAAAGAGATGGTCTCATTTCTGGCTACCTTCCTCAGTTAATAAACCCTCTTAAACCCTAATATCCGTTGTTAAGCTTGTGAGTGGCCATGATGAGCTTGTTTGTGTTCTTATGGGCTTTTGGGAGTTAAGAAGGAGCATGGAAGGGAGTGAAGTTGAAGAACCGGCTATGGATCTGAGCTTTCTTGGGGCTAGAGCACCATTTGAAGGTATAAAGCTCCAAGCTTTCCCTCTCTTTTTATTTTGTGCGTATTAGGGTCCATTTTAGGGTTTTTTGTCCCAAGCTTGAGGCTTTATGAGTTAATGCACTCCAAAGCTGAATAACATGTCCTTTTAAGTGTTTCTAGTGGTGGAGAACCATAAAAATAAGGCCTTGATCGTGTGAATCTACACATGCATGAGTTATGAGCATTTTGGGTTAAGAAAGTAAGAGTTTTTATGTGTTGTGACCTTATCAGCCATGCAAAGGCTTAAAGTTGTTAACTTTATGGAGTAAGAGATGTTAGGAAGTCCAGATCCAAGAGTTGAGCTAAGGTCTTAACGGGTTAAGACCAAGAAAATGGATTAAGCAAGTCTGAGGGTACGCGTCGCGTAATCCCAGTACGCCCCACGTACTGGGTTGAGGTCCCTAATCAATTTCTTGAGTGTTTGGGTACGCTGAGCGTACTAGGGGGTACGCCCCGCGTAACTCCTTCTGTGGGTTTTGGGGCTAAGCATTTTGTTGGGCCTTGAGTGTTGGGCCGGGAGTTTGGACCTCAAGTAATAGAGTCTTGGACTAGAGAAGTGTATGTATGTGCTTTGGGACTTTGGTTTGGACTTGCCTTTTTGGTTGGGAATTGGGTCGCGTGAGGGCCCATTTATTATTGGGCTTTGGTGAGCCCAATAGGCTTAGGGCATTAATGGACTATATGGTGGTCTATCTTTAGACCCAATAAGTGAGAGGTTGGACTTAGCTCCTAATTGAGATTATTGTGGGTTTGGCACAGAGTTAGAGTCCGGTGCGTAGCAGCAGTGATTATAGGAACTGTTCTGCATCCGAGGTGAGTCTTCTCACTATACTTTACCTAGAGTGGTAATTAGAGTTATGTGACAGAGTATTTAGTATGCTATTTATATGATGTGATACACTGCATTATTTCTATGTGAGTTATGCTATATATGTTCCAGAGTTTACAGAGTTAGGAGCAGAGGGTCCACAGAGTTATAGGACTGGCGGGTCCCACTAATACACATTAACCAGAGGGTCAAATAGAGTTATAGCCTCAAGTGGCTAATATGTGTTGTATGTGGTATTTTGGGGAACTCACTAAGCTTCGTGCTTACCGTGTTATGTGTTATGTGTTTCAGGTTTTTCTTATCTGGATCGCGGGACGGAACCGGTTTCATTGTACACACCAAAGAAAGAGTTAACAGGATCCTGGATTAATAATGGAGTTGTGCTTTGTAACTAAATAAAAGAGATTTTTATAAGATATGTTATGAAGAGTATGCATTTTAAAAATGAAAAATTGTTTTAAATTTTCACGATGTTACAATGAATTTCATTCAAATCAAAGCTAAGATATGTTTTCAAGGAATGGCCTTTTGAATGATTAATCCAAATTTAAATGAACATTTTGGTTTGAAATTTGAGACGTTATAATGAATTCGTAAATTGTTCAAATGACCATAAGAACAAAATGGGAAAATTTAACATTTGAAGCGTTAACTTTCTGACTTAATAGATTAAGTTATGTAAGCATTTAGTCAAAAGTGACTTAATGGATTTGTTAAGCTCTTTCCCACCTTTAAGTGGATATAAAGCTCTTAAAATTAGACTTAAATTTAGTAAAGTCATGACTAGTTGAAGTTGGAATAGAAAATAGCCATAATTTGGAATGGAATGCAGCAAGGAATATGATAAAGCAAGTTACACGACACGTACATGTTTGTTATGCATCGCGTAAAGGTAGTTTTATGTAACACGATAATGTATATTGTTATTTGGGAGAGAGCATCATACTATATCCGAATGAGACGCGTAACATGCACCTGATGTGATGCATATAAAGTATGTTGTTGCAAACACGAGGTCACTTAAACATATGCATCAGATACATATGATCTACGCGGCACGTAGACGCCGACTCCATATATGTATAAGTTGTGTAGATCATATCAGTTGGGGTTATTTCTTTTAACCTCGAACCAAAGCATGACTATGGTGATTTTTTGTCACACCCCAAACTAGAACAGCGGAAACGTTCGAGGGTGGATGACGTCATGTACAGTATCACAACAATTATATAATAGTAATCAAAGCAAACACAACCATTACATTGATAAAGTAAAGTATTTATATCTGTTTGATACGTAGTTTGTATGACATCTAAAATGTATAGCAAGAGTATAAAAGACGCGACTCTAAAAGCTCCGTCTTCTCAAAACCTGCGGGGGTACCTGTCTATCGGTTCCCTGAGAATACAAGTGGTTTTGAAAGTGTATCAACATTTAAGTTGGCGAGTTCATAAGTATGTTTTTGAGATGGAAAGCTTGTTTTTGTTCCTAGAAAATGTTATAGTGTACTTCTAGAAAATCCATATTTTCTTTAGTGAATGTAATGTAGTCTTATAAACAGATAAGATTATTTATTTTATGTCCCTTGTAATTGTATGTTGCATTAGTGTACTCGGTACTAGAAAAATAATGTATTGTAACTATATTTGTATGAAAACCTTTGTAAGTATGCCTGGATACCACCAGTTGTAGTGTAAAATAGTGTACTGAAATAGTGTTTGTATGAAACCCCGTGTATGAAAGCCTGGATACCACCAGTAATAATGTATAGTAGTGTACTGTAGGAAAACCTTTGTATGAAAGTCTGGTTAGCACCAGTTGTAATGTATAGTAGTGTACAGTATGAAAACCTTTGTATAAAAGCCTGGTTACCACCAGTTGTAGTGTATAGTAGTGTACTGAAGTTTTATTAATTAAAATAAAATCATTGAAGTAGTGTTAATCCCGTAAACAAATGTTTTAGTTAATACTGTTGTGAGTTTCATATAACCATGCTAAACTGACTAGTGGCCTCTACGACATTCTTCAGGCGTCGGGATGTTATGACGTTTGTCACCACAGGCCTGCCGGCCTAACTGTAGCTAACAGTTTAGGTGCGGGGTTGTAAATTTTGTATAGATCTATACACAAAGTCACGCTCTCCCTCCAGGAGAATCTGGCTATAATTTATAGGACTTAGACATGCACACCGATGGGTACAATTGAAGTAGTGCCACACAACCCTGTATTACTAGTTTACGTGTAGTGTTATAGTGTTCTCGTGTACTTGAAACTGTATGTATTACCTTGTAGTAGTGTACTTTGTAATGTAAAATAATTATACTTAAATAATTATTTAGTAGTGTATCCTTGTAATAGTGAAATAGAGTAGTGTTCCATAAACTATACCTATTATAGTTTAAATGTATGTTCTTGTTTTGTATACTAAACTTAGTAAAATAGCATAGTGGTTCACAAACTATACCAATTATAGTTTAATGTAATGTCTTGTAATGTACTGAAAACCTTTGCAATTTAACTGTATGAATAAAGTGGTAGTCAGAAACTTGTGATAAACACATTTTTGCTCGACATGTTACAAAAGGGTTAAAAATATATAAACATATATTTTTATAAAATGTAGTGATAAATCAGTTTGAATCAATTGCTAGTGGTATTGAAATCATTTGAATATTAACACAAGAATCCTTGTGTTTTACTTGTATTCCCCCTAAAAACATTGAAAAATAGTGAAAATGCAGGGGTATGAACTCACCTCTAGTGCGTGTTTGAATAACGAACTGTAGTGACGATCCTCGGCTAGCGTACGCGGAAGTCATATCCTAAAAATAATTATTTCCGACGTCTTATTTAAATTAATAAGATATTAATTAAATAATAGATTAAATAATGGTTTAAATAATAATTAAATTGTTAGACAACAGTTTAATTATGTAAGGAATACTTACAAAATTAATTGGAATTATTTGAAGCGTTGAAAGGAGTTTTTGGTGGACAAATGGGGTTTTCGATGTGTTCTTGGGTGTTTTCGGTTGGAGCTTGAATATTTGGATGAACTTTCTTGGCGTTCTTGGTGAAATATGAAGGTCTGGGTAGAAATCTCTTGAATGTATGTTGTTTACGGATGATACTTGAGAGCAAAAGTGGGAGGTGTTCACGTTGGAAATTGAGAAATGAATTGTGTTCATTGTCAAACACTTATAAATAGGAAGGGTCTTCAGCCTTAAAGGGCCTTTGGCTTTGGGTTTTTGGTCTATTAAGGGACCTTTAGTTGGTTTTTCGACCCAATAAAGGGGTGATTTCGGTCATACTTGACCGAAAAGTCTAGTTCTTGATTTAATTCAACCGTAAACTCTATTTGAATTAGAATCCTTGGTCGAAAACTCATTGTTTCTTGATTTCCTTCACCTAAATCTATTATATGGTGGTTCTTTTATAGTTTGAACCTTAGTCTTTTAACATATGTTAATTTATAACACCATAAATCAACTTAAGACTTAAGCTACATTTAGTTATTAGCTTATAAGCATTCCCCTAAGACAATTATCTCAACTAGCATTTTAGGGCTAAGAACTTCTGTCCATGTGTAATTACTTTTGGAGAATTCTTGTAATCCTAAGTATAATGTTATACATGTTATTCATTCAATAACAACAATTCAAATCAAAACTCACTCGTGAAGCTCCAAACCTAATTCAATGCACTACACTCACTCAACTTTGGGTTTGAAACCCTGGCTTCCCAATTCAAACTCTTATTGGACCAAGATCCTCTTATTGAGCCTAATGGATCAATAAACCCTCATATTGGTTCTTTTGGGCTAAGAAACCTCATTTGGGCCCTAGTAAGACCCACATTCACTAAGTAATAGATTTTTGGACCGAAAACCCATTTCTTTTACCATCTTGGGTCGTAGGCTCGTGTGTGGGCCCAATGGGCCAAAAAACTTCTTGTTGGGCTATAAGATATCGATTGCTATTCAAAACCAAGCCCAAATGAATTTTCTTTCCTCCCCTCTCTTATTTCCGGTCTTTATAAAAAAAGGAAACTGAAAGGTGGCTTGGAATCATAACACCTCATTTTAGCATTTCATGTATCCATGCAAATGCACCCAAACTTTTATGCATGAGAATATTAACCTCTAGGCAAAAACTTTCTCTCTCTCTCTCTCTCTCTCTCTCTCTCTCTCTCTTCTCCTTCATATCTTCGGTCGAACCCCCTTCCCTCACCCTCATTTTTCACTTCAAATGTCACACCCCCAAACCAAGGATGGCGGAAACGTCTGGGGGTGGAGGACTTCATGTATAGTATCAAAACAACGAGTATAATAGTGCTCAAATTAAATACAACCGTCATAAATATAATTGAAAAAGTTGCACCAAAGTATATGTTTACATGTTTCAAATCAATTACATTATGATGACAAAATGAACTGTTTGACGATTCAACGTCCCATCCTCAAAATGTTGTTGGTTTTCTTGTTTCATTGATTTCCTGAGAATACAAGTTGTTTGAAAAAGTGTCAACACAAAGGTTGGTGAGTTCATAAGAGATTTCGTTAGAGAATTAAACCGTTTTCCTTGTAAAAGAGATAGAGTATGTATCCAGAAAATCCAATATTTTCTTTATAAAAGTTATGTGGTCCTAAATCCCAGGACCGAGAGATAACAATATTTGCCATACTTAAAGATATAAAAGTGGTTTTAAATCGACATAAAACCCTTTTATATTTGAAGGAAAGTCCCGTAACGAATGATATGTAGTTTTAAATACCAAGATCGAAAGTGTACAGTAATATCCGTACTTATTGATATAAAAAGTGATTTTAAATCGACATAAAACCCCTTTTGATTTATAAAAAGTCCCGTAAACTTTATGTGTTGCTAGCTCCCTATGTGAGTCGCTATAACCATACTATGACTAGAGGTAACCTACACAACGTCTTTCAGACGCCCTGATCCTATGACTCTTGTCACCCGCAGACCTATCGGTCCGGCTGTAGCTAGCAGTGAGGTGTGGGATGTCAACCCCAATATAGATCTATATACAATTATCACGCTCTCCCTACAAGAGATTTTGGTTATAACTTACAGGAATTTGGATCTCGTACTCGGACGTACGGGGAGAGAATGTCTCACAACCTGAGTTAACAAGTTTACGTGTAGTGTGCGTGAGTGTAGAACCTTTTTCTGTGGGAATAAAACTTTCCGAAATGTGTTTGTTGTGTTAATGGAAACATAAACCATACTATTATAGTTTATCAAAAACGTTTAAATGTAATAGTTAAAACTTTGTTCACTATGTTTAACTACTGTATTTGTGAGGGTAAAAACCCTTTTGTTTACTGATATGTATATATACCTTTTTCTAAAGTGAAGCAACATGCGTTATAAACACTAATTAATTACCACACTTTTGTAGGTAAAAATCCATTTGTATTCTGATGTATGACTATATACTAAGACAAAATGTCATCTATTTGTAAGGACATATTTTCACATAAAGATATACACCTTGCTCAACATGTTACAAGGTGAAATGAATTTGATAGCATTTTTCTGTTGTTAACATTTTAATTTACTGTTCTTAGAAAATTTATAGAAAAATCATCAAATGTCCAAATCGAAATCCGTAAATTCTGAGAGTTTGGGAAATGAGTCTAGTTTGTTCATAATTTTTATTATGAATTTTAATGACCTCTAACTTCTGTAAAAAAGTCCATAATCACAGACTGGTCCGAATTGATGTTTGAAATGATAGACAGTTTTATAAAAATCACCATAAATCGTAGAATTCCCCCCCCCCCCCTTAAAACTTAAGAAAAACATGAAAAGATAGGGTTATGAACTCTCCTTGAGTGGTATCAGTAGATGAGTGTTGAAGAAGAGAAGTGTCCAACTCAAGAACACTTGAAGGATCACTTGAAGATTCGAAGATCTAACATGAATGTGATGATGTTTGTGTAAGGAATCAATGATTTGAGTAAAATGGAGTGTAATAACCATAAGGAGGGTGAATTATACTTACCAAGAGTATAATAAAGCTTGATTATCAGCCTTGGAGTCCCAAAATAGAGAGAAAAAGTTTGAGAGAAAAGTATCTTTTGGTGGAAAATGAGAGAACGAATGAAGTGTGAGGAGAGAGGATGGATGTTCCATCTCTAAGAATGTGGGAAATGGCTGATGATTGATGGAAGGGTACAAGGAAGTGACTAGGGATGGTGGGGAGGAGTGTGGGTTAGTTATGGAGTGGGTATGGTGGTTGCTTGTGTCATAAATTAAGGAAAAGTCAACACTTCATCTCTTGTACTTCACCCACCCTTCTTGGATAAGTCTTATCCCCAAAAACGTGATTAATTAATAGATATGGGGCCTTATATGTTAAAATAAAGTTTTGGGTGAAAATCCTGCGTTAAAACAATGAAAAATGGGCCTAAAACGCAAAACTAGTCGAAAACCGAGTGAAAAAGAGCTCCCTGCGAGGCCTCTCGGTCCTAGGCCGAGGTTCGGTCCCTTCTGCTACTGGGCCGAAGGCAAAATGGAGTGAAAGGGTAGGAGGCGAAATGGACCGAAGGTACCTTCGGTTCCTTGTGCGAGGTTCGGTTCATCATGCGAGGCTCGGTCCGAAAAGGAAGGTTCGGGTTCGGTCTGCTGAGCTTCGGTCCGATGGGGGTTCGCTTCTAACAAGTTCGCTTCCTAAGAGGGTTCGGCTCCTTAAGTCTATTTTATCCGTTTTTACCCCGTTTTAAGCGGTTTTTGACCTAGTTAAGAGTCGGGATGGCCCGAAAGACTATAAAAAGTTTAAGGAACTTTTGAAAGAGATTTGGGAGAGATTTCACATTCTTGGAGAGATTTGGGAGAGATTTGACATACGTGGAGAGACTTGGGAGAGATTTCACATACTTGGAGAGATTTCTCATATGGAGAGAGATTTGGGAGAGATTCCTCATTCTTGGAGAGATTTCTCATACAAAGAGAGATTTGGGAGAGATTCCTCATTCTTGGAGAGATTTGGGAGAGATTCTCGATAAAGAGAGATAGAGTGAAAACGATTGAGAGAGGTTTCGTGTGTGACATTTATGAGTGTCCGGCTTCGCAACGCAAGGTCCGTAAGCCCCACTAAGCCATGTTTAAGGATCTTACATACTCCCAATGATTATGCAACATTGTTTTATCGGTTTGGTTCGATATTTACCACAGTTTTAGGTTAATGAAACCTAGATATACAAAATTTTCAATTTATGATTTCTTATTAGAATAACGAGTTGTACGGAAATAACATAGTGTAAACCCTAGTACACAAGGGTTAATTGAGTTGACTGGTTTGACTTGTTGACTTTAATTGACTTTGACTTGACCGGAAATTGACGGTTGTCACATCAAACAAACCAACACTCCTTTCATATATCTCAAGCACACAAGGAAATTCTTCATCCCTCCCTTCAAAGGTTTCGAGAATTAAGTGTGTATCAAGTAGGTTCTTTCAAGTTTCCACTAAATGGGTAAGCTACTAGCACTCTCAAGATGTTTTGTTTCCATTTTTCACTAAGATCATTTCCTTAAAAACACCATTTTCATGTTATGCTTCCTAGGATTATCCTAGTTTTGAAAAAATCTCTTCCAAAGAACAAGCTAGGCCGAAAATCTCCATCTCTTTACTCTTCAAAAACCGATCAAGCCCAAGGTGAGCTTCATACCCCCTTGTTTTCGGTTTTACTATGTTTTGGGGGAGAATACAAGTTGTTTTGTGTTAGATCTAAGTATTTATGCATGTATGTATGTATTTCATGTTATATATTATGAATATGTCATGAAAGCTTGCTAAACACTCACAAAATTCGAAATACCTTACAAACATTGGTGATATTTGAACTCTTAGAAACAACTTTGTATCATGTTGAAAAGATTAAACATGCAAAAGTTACTAGAAAAAGAAAGAAATAATGCAAAAAGGGGCCATTTTCGACAAATAAACAAAAAGTGAATTTTATTGTGACAACTCACGGTTTTGAAAGGACCAAAATAGTCATTTTTGGATAAAAATGGGTTTTTAAGACATTCATGGTTTTGTAGGGGTCAAAAGTGTTATTTTTGACAAATGGGGCTTATTTTGGGCCTTTACTATTTTAATGGGCTAAATTTGTCATTTTTCATAAAAAGGGGCCTTATATGGAAATTCATGGTTCCATGGGGTTGAAATGAAAATTTTTGGCCTTAATGAGCTTAAAATGTCATTTCTATCAAAATGGGCCTCATTTACAAACTTTCGGTTTTTAATGGGCTAAAAATGTCATTTGAAACAAAAATGGACCTTTGTTGTAGATTTTGGTTTTAGTGGGCCTTTTATGTCACTTTGGTAGTAATTGAGCCAAAACAAGCATTATAATAACAAACAGGCTAATTACATCATTTTCACTTTAATTGGGCCTTGTATACTTATTACATGGTTATTGGGCCTTATTGACTCATTTACACATTTGATGGGTATCGTATATTCATTTCATATTTATTAGGCATTAAATACCTATTTACATGCTTATTGGGCCTTGTGTTCTCATTACATGTTATTTGGGCCTTATAAGCCCATTGATTTTCTTATTGGGCCTCATGACACATTTTATGTTAATCGGGACAATAACAAACAATACTTGACACTTTGATAAAAACAAATGGTATTTTCATCACCAATGTTTTGTAATCAAATGCATACTCGAAACATTATTTTAAAACGATAAACAATGTGATACACTGTTCGCGTAAATTTAGTTAAGGTTCTTGTGAGACATTCTTTCATTCGTACCTACCTAGTGTACAACCTTAAGTCATGTAGTTATAACCAGAGTCTCCTGGAGGGAGAGCGAGATTTTGTGTATAGATCTATACGGGGTTGACAGCCTCGCACCTGAGTTGTTCGTTGCAGCTAGACTAGGTCAGTCTAGGGTGACAAATGTCTTACCTTAAACAAGTTGACACATGAAAAACATCATGACAGGCAAATCAGTCATATCAAGCATGGTTATAACGACTCACATAGAGTTTAACAACATGATAAATTTACGGAATACATATACAATACTTTTGATATAGGTACGAGCTATTCATTTCTATAACACTTGGGTCTTATGGTTTAAAAACTACAACTCTTTTACGGATAGAAAATATCGGATGTTCTGAGAATCAGACTGTCACACCCCAAAACCAAGAACGGCGGAAACGTTCTGGGGCGGAGGACGTCATGTAAAGTATCATAACAATGTAAAGTAGTAAACAACCAACAACATCATTCATTGCATTAATAGTAGAGTTTTAATACATGTGTGTTCTTTGTAATGTAATAGACACCAAAAATGAATGATCAAAATAAAAGACGAGTCTTGTCTGTGCTCCGTCTTCTCAAAACCTGTCACCGGTACCAGTCTACTGATCACCTGAGAATACATGTTGTTTTGAAAGCGTAGATAAGCATTTAAGTTGGTGAGTTCATAAGTATTTTAGTGTCTTTGATTTGGCAAAACTGTAAAGAAAAGACTTGTAAATGTTTGATGAAAAAGTTCGTATAAGTATGAAAACCCTAGAAAATCCCATATTTCCTACTAGTATAAAAAGTAGTCTTCTACCAAGGCCCGACAGTTTTGAAGGTTTGCTTCTCTGTATGAATGAAGGTTTTTCCCATGTACAACTATTATTATTAAATATAGTCTACCTCATCGTTTATGTGAATGTGTCACAAGATAAAAGTAATAGGGAAAATAATATAATCATTGAAATCGTATCCTTTTGTCTAGGATAAACACGGCGTGGTAACTCGCCGAACAGTACAACCGAGGACATCCGTCGATGTGTAGTTTCCTACTGTAGCTAACAGTCGGGTGTAGAATGGTCATTCCCGAATAGTATGTACTAGTATCTCTTCATATAGTATGTATTAGTGTCTCTTCATATAGTATGTAATAGTATCTCTTCATATAGCATGTAGTATATTTTTATAGACTCATGAATGAACTGACTCTTGTATGTTCCCTTTGTACTAGGAATAGCAAGTAGTATCTCCTAAACTATACCAATTATAGTTTACTAGTAATGTAGTTTGAAATGTCCAAGTATGTTTATACACCTTTGCTACACAAAAGTGTTGAAAATGAAGTCACAACTTTCCTATCAATATATATACTTACTACATAAGTGTATAGATATGCTTTTTAACAATACATAAGTTGAAAAGAGGTTTTGTAATACATTTAAAGGGTTTGAAACAATAAATAATAATGACTTGATGTCGATTTAAAAGTAGTTTGTTTGATAAAACAGTTTGAAAGTATAGCAAATCCATATGTTTGATAGTTATTTATCACATGTGATTGATATAATAACTATGATATTCAACTTGTATCCCCCCATAAAAGCATTTAAAAGGTTTGTTAAGGGGGTATGAACTCACCTGTAGTGAGTGGTTTGGATGAACGGATGGTATAGGATGCTAAGTGTCAAGTGAAGACTTGAGCACACACACGGATCCTATTTAACATATATTGACACATATATGTATCCAATTAGTCAATTAACAACTAATTAATCAAATAAAGACACTAAAATACTTATGAACTCACCAACTTAAATGTTGATCTACGCTTTCAAAATAACTTGTATTCTCAGGTCATCAGTAGACAGGTACCGGTGACAGGTTTTGAGAAGACGGAGCACAGACAAAACTCGTTTTTTATTTTGATCATTCATTTTTGGTGTCTATTACATTACAAAGAACACACATGTATTAAAACTCTACTATTAATGCAATGGAGGATGTTGTTGCTTGTTTACTACTTACATTGTTATGATACTTTACATGACGTCCTCCGCCCCATAACGTTTCCGCCGTTCTTGGTTTTAGGTGTACTAGTTATTAATCACATGTGATTGATATAATAACTAGTATGATTGGATTTACTACGCTTTTAGCTCTGATACCAATCTGTCACACCCCAAAACCAAGAACGACATAAACGTTATGGGGCGGTGGACGTCATGTAAAGTATCATAACAATGTAAAGTAGTAAACAAGCAACAACATCATCCATTGCATTAATAGTAGAGTTTTAATACATGTGTGTTCTTTCATAGAATATGACATGAAAATAAGTAATCAACACAAGGATGGAAGAGATGGCTTACATATGTGAAGATTTGAAGAGAAACTTGAAGATCCTTGGGAGAGAACTCGGATTTCTTTAGCTAGAAGTGGTAGAAATGAAGAAAAATGACTAAGGCTATATATATACCAAGGGGTTTACAGCCACCTTGAGTTTACGGCCGTAAACTCCAAGGTCTTGGCCGTAAACCCTTCTCTTGAGGGCTTAAGGCTTTTTTGACAGGTTCAAAGTTCAACTGACACACTTATACACTCCATCCTTTGATGTATGAAAGATCAGAATGCTTAAACGGAATCTAAATTGTGCTAAAAGTTAGCAAGAGTAAGTTTGACTTTCAATGAAGTGCTTGACTGTACAGGATAGAAAATTTCGGGTTGTCACATCATCCCCCCGTTAGAGGGAATTTCGTCCCGAAATTAGAGTTTAGGCGAGGATGTAGGTATGAATAATCAAGTAAAGAGATTATGATACTTCCGCTTCGATTGATCCTTGCGCTCCTAAGTGAATTCAGGTCCTCGCTTGGCGTTCCAGCGAACCTTCACTATCGGGATACGACTTTGTTTCATTTTCTTGACCTCCCGGTCCATGATCACTACGGTTCTTCCACAAAGTTGAGGCTCTTGTTGATCTCGATCTCGTCGAGTGGGATTACAAGAGTCTCATCGGACAGACACTTTTTCAAGTTTGAGACGTGGAAAGTAGAATGTACGTTACTGAGTTCACGCTGTAGATTGATTTTGTAAGCTACAGGGCCGATCCTAGAAAGAATCTCGAAAGGCCCTATGTATCTTGGATTTAGCTTTCCACGCTTTCCGAAGCGTATCAAGCCCTTCCAGGGTGAGACTTTCAAAAGGACTCGGTCTCCCACCTGGAATTCCAAGGCTTTCCTTCGCTTGTCTGCGTAGCTTTTCTGATGGTCTCTAGAGGCTTTCAATCGTTCAGGAATCTGAACAATCTTCTTTGTCGTTTCCTGTATGATTTCTGGACTTGTGAGAGTGCTGTCAGGAACTCGTCCTCTAGCTAACTGGGTGTCACCCACTTCAGCCCAGCACAGAGGGGATATGCACTTCGGCCATAGTGGGCTTCAAATGGAGCAGCTTTTATGCTCGTGTGGTAACTGTTGTTGTAGGAAAATTCAAAAAGGGGTAAATGAGTATCCCATGCCTTCCCAAAGTCGATCATACAGGCTCTCAGCATATATTCCAAGGTTTGGATAGTCCTCTCACTTTGTCCGTCGGTCTGTGGATGGTAGGCTGTACTCATGTCCAACCTCATTCATAGGGAACTTTGTAGCGATTGCTAGAACCTCGAAGTGAATCTACTATCTCTATCAGAGATAATGGATATGGGAACACCATACAATCATACAATCTCCCTAATGTATGTTCTTGTTAGCTTCTCCATCTTGTCAGTCTCTTTGATTGGTAGGGAATGCGCGAATTTGGTCAATCTGTCGACGATGACCCAAATGGTATCAAGTCCACCCGTTGTCTTGGGCAACTTGGTTATGAAGTCCATAGTAATCCGCTCCCATTTCCATTTTGGTATCTCCGGTTGCTGAAGTAAACCTGATGGTTTCTGGTATTCGACTTTAACCTTTACGCAAGTAATGCATTTACTCACGAAGGTAGCAATCTCTGCTTTCATGTTAAGCCACCAGTATAACTTTTTAAGATCCAGATACATCATATCTGAACCTGGGTGAACGGAATACCGAGTGTTGTGTGCCTCGGTCATGACCACGTCTCTGAAGCCACCGTGCTTTGGTGTCCAGATTCGGTCCATGAGATATAAGGCACCGCCACCCTTGACTTCCAAGTTCTTATCCATCCCTCTCAGGGATTCACCTGCCACATTTTCAGGTTTTAAAGCGTCGAGCTGAGCCTCCTTAATTTGTGCGGACAAGTGTGAATGGATAGTCATAGTCAATGATTTGACTTTACGACCAGAGTATTCTTTCTGACTTAGGGCATCAGCTACTACGTTGGCCTTGCCAGGATGATAATGAATTTCGCATTCGTAGCCATTGAGTAGCTCGACCCACCGTCGTTGTCTCATGTTGAACTCCTTCTGATCAAAGATGTGTTGCAGGCTTTTGAGGTCTGTAAAGATAGTGCTTTTCGTACCGTATAGGTAGTGTCTCCAAATCTTTAGAGCAAACATTACTGCTCCTAGCTCAAGATCATGAGTGGTGTAGTTGACCTCGTGTGTCTTCAACTGTTTTGAGGCATAGGCAATGACCTTACCTCGTTGCATCAGAACACATCCGAGCCCTTGGTTGGATGCATCGCAATAGACCACTAAGTCTTCTATTCCTTCAGGGAGGGATAGTATTGGTGCAGTGCATAAGGCTCGTTTCAGCGTTTGGAATGCCTTCTCTTGTTTCTCTTCCCAGTCAAAGGCTATGCCATTCTGGGTCAGTGTGGTAAGTGGTTTCGCGATACTAGAGAAGTTTTGTATGAACCTGCGATAGTAGCCAGCGAGACCTAGAAATTGACGAATTTATGTAGGTGTCTTCGGTGCTGACCAGTTCTCAATAGCCTTAATTTTGGAAGGGTCCACGTGTGTTCCCTTTTCGCTAACGATGTGGCCCAAGAATGCGACTATTCGAATCTAAAACTCACACTTGGAGAACTTTGCATAGAGCTTCTCCGATTGTAATGTTTCTAAAAATTTTCGTGGTGTTTACTATTCTCCTCCTTACTTCGGGAGTAGATAAGTATGTCATCGATGAAGACGATAACGAATTGATCCAAGTAAGGACGACACACACTATTCATCAGGTCCATGAATACAGCTGGTGCGTTGGTTAACCCGAACAACATCACTACAAACTCGTAGTGTCCATAACGAGTTCGGAAAGTTGTCTTGGGGACATCTTCCTCTAGCACTCGTAACTGGTGATACCCGGATCTTAGATCTATCTTCGAGAAGTAGTTTGCTCCCTGAAGTTGATCAAATAAGTCGTCGATGCAGGGTAGAGGGTAACGATTCTTGACAGTAAGCTTGTTGAGTTCCCTGTAGTCGATGCACATACGAAACGATCTGTCTTTCTTCTTGACAAACAAGACCAGTGCTCCCCATGGTGAGAAGCTTGGCCTAATGAATCCCTTCTTGAGAAGTTCGTTAAGCTAACCGGAAAGTTCCTGCATCTATGCTGGTGCCAGTCGATATGGAGATTTGGCTACTGGAGTAGCTCCTGACACTAAGTCGATTCTGAACTCGACTTGACGTAGCGGTGGTAATCCCGGTAGTTCTTCTAGAAAGATGTCGGGAAAGTCGCGTACTTCTGGAATGTTCTGAATTTCCTTCACTTCTTGATTCGTATCGACAATGTGTGATAGGAATGCATGATTTTCCTTTCGCAAGCACTTTTGAGCTTGAATACACGAAATGATACGAAGGTTCGTACTAGGTTTGTCGCCGTAGATAACTAGAGTTTCGTTGTTAGGGAGGTTAAGACGAACTGCTTTCTCAAAGCACATGATGTTGGCACGAAGATGACTTAACCAATCCATACTGATTATGACGTCGAAACTTTTAATTGGGACCAACATGAGGTCGATTGGGAAAGAATGACCATCTAGAGTTAGAGTACAACCTACGTATATGCAGTTAGTACTTTCCGTTTTCCCGTTTGCCATTTCTATAGTGAATGATTCCTCTAGTGTATGTGGTTTTTGTTTAATTAAGTGTGCAAATTTTGGATTAAAGTACATTTGATCAATTAGTTGTTAATTGACTAATTGGATACATATATATATGTCAATATATGTTAAATAAGATCTTTGTGTGTGCTCAAGTCTTCACTTGACACTTAGCATCGTATACCATCCGTTCATCCAAACCACTCACTACAGGTGAGTTCATACCCCCTTAACAAACCTTTTAAATGCTTTTACATGCTTTTAAATGCTTTTATGGGGGGGGGGGGGAATACAAGTTGAATATCATAGTTATTATATCAATCACATATTATTTATCAAACAAACTACTTTTAAATCGACATCAAGTCATTATTATTTATTGTTTCAAACCCTTTAAATGTATTACAAAACCTCTTTTCAACTTATGTATTGTTAAAAACCATATGTATACACTTATGTAGTAAGTATATATATATATATATATATATATATATATATGTGTGTGTGTGTGTATTGATAGGAAAGTTGTGACTTTAGTTCCAACACTTTTGTGTAGCAAAGGTGTATAAGCGTACTTGGACATTTCAAACTACATTACTAGTAAACTATAATAGGTATAGTTTAGGAAGTACTACTTGCTATTCCTAGTACAAAGGAAACATACAAGAGTCAGTTCATTCATGAGTCTATACAAATATACTACATGTTATATGAAGAGATACTATTACATACTATATGAAGAGATACTAATACATACTATATGAAGAGATACTACTACATACTATACGGGACTGACCATTCTACACCCGACTGTTAGCTATAGTGGGAAACTACACATCGACGGATGTCCTCATTTGTACTGTTCGGCGAGTTACCACGCCGTGTTTATCCTAGACAAAAGGATACGGTTTCAATGATTATATAATTTTCCCTATTACTTTTATCTCGTGACACATTCACATAAACGATGAGGTAGACTATATTTGATAACAATAGTTGTACATGGGAAAAACCTTCATTCATACAGAGAAGCAAACCTTCAAAATTGTCGTGTCTTGGTAGAAGACTACTTTTTATACTAGTAGGAAATTTGGGATTTTCTAGGGTTTTCATAATTATACGAACTTTTTCATCAAACATTTACAAGTCTTTTCTTTACAATTTTGCCAAATCAAAGACACTAAAATACTTATGAACTCACCAGCTTAAATGTTGATCTACGCTTTCAAAATAACTTGTATTCTCAGTTAATCAGTAGACAGGTACCGGTGACAGGTTTTGAGAAGACGGAGCACAGACAAGACTCGTCTTTTATCTTGATCATTCATTTTTGGTGTCTATTACATTACAAAGTACACACATGTATTAAAACTCTACTATTAATGCAATGGATGATGTTGTTGCTTGTTTACTACTTTACATTGTTATGGTACTTTACATGACGTCCTCCGCCCCAGAACGTTTCCGCCGTTCTTGGTTTTGGGGTGTGACAGATTGGTATCCCCAAAACCAAGAACGGTGGAAACGTTCTGGGTTGGAAGACGTCATGTAAAGTATCATAACAATGTAAAGTAGTAAACAAGCAACAACATCATCCATTGCATTAATAGTATAGTTTTAATACATGTATGTTCTTTCATAGAATAAGACATGAAAATAAGTAATCAACACAAGGATGGAAGAGATGGCTTACATATGTGAAGATTTTAAGAGAAACTTGAAGATCCTTGGGAGAGAAATCGGATTTCTCTAGCTAGAAGTGGTAGAAATGAAGAAAAATGACTAAGGCTATATATATATATATATATATATATATATATATATATATATATATATACACCAATGGGTTTACGGCCACCTTACGGCCGTAAACTCCAAGGTCTTGGCCGTAAACTCCTCTCTTGAGGGCTTAAGGCTTGTTTAACAGGTTCTAAGTTCAACTGACAAACTTATACACCCCATCCTTTGATGTATGAAAGATCAGAATGCTCAAACGGACTCTTAACTGTGCTAAAAGTTAGCAGGAGTAAGTTTGACTTTCAATGAAGTGCTTGACTGTACAGGATAGAAAATTTTGGGTTGTCACACAGACACAATACCTTACATTTTACTTACAACAAAAAATATAGAGATTTCTAGAACTCTCTCTTCATACATTTTCAAAATATGAACACACATGCTTTAATACAATATTTGAAACAAAACTCTCAAACAATTTTTTGTGGAAAATATCGGATTTTATGGAGTTTACAAATGATACAAAAACTTTCTTACAAACATGCTTATGAACTCACCAACATTATATATGTTGACCGTTTTCAAAATAACTTGTATTCTCAGGGAATCATTAAGCAAGTTGGTCATCAAGAACACGTGGATTTTTGCGTATTTTTTGTTATCATCATACATTTGACATTTGGATTGTAATTTGTAAGCCAACACACCGATGTAAACTATGATGGTTGTTATATTTGATGTGTGATGATGATGTTGTCTTTGATTCGATTATATACACTATGATGATATTACAAGATGAAGTCACCCAACCCCCGGATGTTTCCGCCGTCTGGTTCGGGGGTTTGACAGATTGGTATCAGAGCAATGTTTATAGTGAACTGACATATCTAATCATACAAGATATGAAACTATAATTACATTGGGACTAAAATACTCTGAACAAAAATAAAATGCATACCTATGTGTGCATTTTAGGGTACTGTCACGATAAGAAACAATAAAAGGTTTTGGAGGAATTGAACATCGTGGTTAAACCCGGATAGTTATGTAGTCGTATTGGGGATAAATATAGTCTGATCAACTATATTTATTCAAAATACGACCAACATGTGTTTGGGAGTGATCATGGTGGGCAATGAATCTAGAAACTTACCAACTTTGTATCCAAAAAGTTTTAAAAAAATCAAACATAAACAATTAAAATACTATAGGTGTATTCTTGCATGCTATCCATTTTTCTGCATTCATGTAGTTCTATGCAGACTCTATGGTCGGATTTCATCTCCCCGGAGATCCTTACTTCCTCAACCAGGGGAACGAAGGATGGCTAGAGCCGGAACCAGAAGAGGAACCAGATGAGGAACCCGAAGAGGGACCAACAAAATTAGTGGTGGACTACGAGGAGGAGGAGTCTGATAGGGATGATGCAGATGACTCAGACGCGGAGTCTGAAGTCATCAAACCACCATACATAGCTAGGGTGCCCTCGTATAGGATGGGTCCCAACGGCCCTATGCCCTCATGGGCACATGAGATCTGGATATGGAGTCGACAGCAGGGGGTGCGTCCCCCAATTGGCATGAACCAGGACTATTACGACCTTAGTCACGGTGGACCTGCAGACGGAGCCCTACCAGTGATGGTTAGGAGGACGCGTGATATAGGTAAGCATACACAGGCGACCGCCGGACAAATGGTTGCGATGAGGGTTGCAGTTGAGCGAGCAGAGAGACTGACTCATGAGGTGGTTAGGGACTACTAGGAGAGAGAGGCAGTGTTGGAGGCCCGACTACGTGCCACTGAGTGTCATTTGGCCAAACTTCAGGGTGCATCCACCTCATCATCAGCACCACCAGAAGACATACACGGTGGGTAGGATTTGCTCTCTCTTCACCGCCCCTATTGATAGGACCCTCTCTCTTTTCATGTACTATTGTATGTAGGACTGACTCTATGATTAAGTTACTACACTAGTCATAGAGTCGTTATGCTGGCCGATTTTCTATTTTCTATGTACTGTACACCTTCCTTAGGCGAATTTTCATGCATTGTACTACGGATATTACATTATTAGTGAAAACAATCTTGTGTTTTATTTGCGATGTTGTTATCTGCTATGTGTTCTATTTTCCTTATTTCATGATATCATATGAATTCACTTATATGTATAACTGAGCCACCGAAACCGCTATATGCCAAAGGAACTCGAAACCACGAACTGTTATGTACTCACCATCTTCCTGTTCCATGATAGAAGATGCCTCAAAGACCGATACGCATAAACAACACGACACCACCACCGCCGCCTCCATCGGAGGTAGACTCTGCTGCATTCCAGGTAACAGTATCAGCTGCGGTCATCGCAACATTGGCTCATATTCATAATGGAAACAACGGTGGCAGTAATGGTCAAGGAACTGGAAGCCCAAACCAAGGAATGAACCAAGGGCCTACAAAAGTCTGCACCTACAAAGATTTCTCAAATGGAAAACCTTGAACATTCAATGGAACTGGTGGCGTGATATCCTTGAAGCGCTGGATTGAAAAGACCGAATCTGTCTTTGAAATCTACGAATGTTCAGAGGAAAGCAAGGTGAAGTTTGCAACCTGTACATTTTTTGACCAAGCCCTATCCTGGTGGAATGGTCATGTAAAGGCCATGACTTTGCCAGTCGCAAACGCTATGCCTTGGGGAGAACTGAAAGAGATGTCGATGGCAGAATATTGTCCCCGTGGGGAAGTACAGAAACTATAGCAAGATTTATGGAACCTTACAGTGTAAAACTCAGACATCGAGGCTTACATTTCCAGATTCAGTGAGTTAGCACTATTGTGCCCGGGTATGATCACTTTAGAGGGAAAGAAGATCGAACGATTCATTTGGGGGTTAACGCCTCCAGTTCATGGAAATGTGATTGCAGCAAACCCTAAGACTTTTGACAGTGTAAAGCAGCTAGCTCAGAAGCTTTATGATCATGACAACAAGAAAGGTACCAAAACTGCTGAGACTGAGGCCAAGAAGGAAGGGAATAACAAGAAGAATGGGGACAATAAATGAAAGGGGCGACAGAACCAAGGATCCTCTAAAAAGCAGCAAACCATAACAGTCCACACTGCTACTAATCAAGTTGCACCAGCCCCAGCTGCTCCAACCTCATCTACACAAACTACTACCAGGCCATACTCGGTAAGCCTACCAAAATGTAACAAATGCAACTACCACCATAATAGCGAGTGCAGAGAAATACAGTGTACCAACTGCAACCGCAAGGGGCACACCGCCTGGCACTGCAGATCTCAACCCCAACAAAACCAACAACAACAACAACAACAACAACAACAACACCAACAGTAACGTCGGGGCCAATTATATTTGTTATGGATGTGGAGGAAGTGTCCATTTTAGGCAAAATTGCCCCAAAGCCAACAACCAAGGAGTAGGAGGATCAGGCAGGGTCCTAACATTGGGTCAAGGAGAGGCAGTTCAAGACCTGACAATTGTTACTGGTATGTTTCCCCTCAACAACACTTACGCTTGCATTCTATTTGATAGTGGGTCTGAGCGGAGTTTCGTGAGTAACAAATTCAAACACTTATTAAACCAACAACCCCAAAAGCTAAGCGAAGCCTTCACAGTGGAGATGGCCAATGGGAAAACCGAAACAACCAAAGACGTTTACGTAGGATGCATGCTAACATAAAACAACCACTCATTTCAAATAAATTTGATGCCAGTTAATATTAGGAGTTTTGATGTGATAATCGACATGGGTTGGTTAAGCCCCCACCATGCTGATATTATGTGCCACGAGATGGCTGTTCGCCATCACCTCCCTATCCACGAAACTCTAATAATCTATGGTGATAAACCTGGCGCCAATCTCCGTCTTATATCGCGCATCAAGGTACAAAAATGCTTGCATAAGAAAAATTATGTCTTCCTCGCCCACGTGGTGGATAAAGCAAAAGAGGAAATAAACATCAAAGATATCCCAGTGGCATGTGACTTTTCGGACGTATTTATGGAGTTTACAAAT
The DNA here is from genome assembly GCF_051521515.1 of Lactuca serriola. Lineage (NCBI taxonomy): Eukaryota > Viridiplantae > Streptophyta > Magnoliopsida > Asterales > Asteraceae > Lactuca > Lactuca serriola. The sequence goes on along the minus strand of NC_136413.1, from coordinate 91,018,657 downwards.
GATACAAAGCCTTTCTTACAAACATGCTTATGAACTCACCAACATTATATATGTTGACCGTTTTCAAAATAACTTGTATTCTCAGGGAATCGTTAAGCAGGTTGGTAATCAAGAACACCTGTATTTTTGCGTATTTTTGTTATCATCATACATGTGACATTTGGAATGTAATTTGTAAACCAACTCACCGATGTAAACTATGATGGTTGTTATATTTCATGTGTGATGATGATGGTGTCTTTGATTCGATTATATACACTGTGATGATATTACAAGATGAAGTCACCCAACCCCCAAACGTTTATGTTGTATGGTTCGGGGTGTGACAACAATGGAGAATATAATACAACAAGGGTTGAAATGTGGTTTGGACTCTTATTGATTTAAAAATGATGGATTGTTACATTTTTAGCTGGAGAAAAGAAATCCTTCATGTAAGAACAAGGAGATACAATAATTAAGCTACTAAGTGAGTTAAGGTATCCTCTCTCCTTGTTATTAAGCTTATGTGCTTAATTAAAGTAAAGTTGGAAAGAGTTGTTAGTAATCAAATTGAAGCTTGAATTCATGATATGATGTTACAGTGTTACTAGTAACACGAGGTGCATGATTATAATTTTAATTGATAAATTTCGTATTTGAATTATGTTAGGTAAGTGTGACGATTTGAGCAATCTCAAGTCAAATATGGCATGTTATTCAATAGTGAAATGGATTGTCAAGAATCATAAACGCTTGGTATTTTTATGGATTTGGAAATCACTGGATGATGACTTTTGGTGGAGGAAGGTAGAAAAGATGATTTAATCTTCACGTCTCCCTTTCTTGTATTTTCAAAGCTATGGTGCAGGTTGTCATAATAATTATGTGTATGTGTATGTGTGTATGTGTATATATATATATATATATATATATATATATATATAGAGAGAGAGAGAGAGAGAGGGAGAGAGAGAGTGTAAGAGTGAGAGAGAGAGAGAGAAAGAAAGAGAGAGATAGAGAGAGAGAGAAGATCAAATGAGAACCAAAAATATTAGGAACCTTTTAATAACCATTTTCATTAACGATATTATTGTCATTCTAACATTAACACTATCAAAACACACAAAAAATCATTTTTACAATGAGATCTATTATTTAGATTTTCTCAAACTCTCCAACCATTTGTAAGAACACACAAACTCTAATACCATAACCACCAGCTCCAACCGCCAGCACCATTGTCACCAACATAGCACCACCACCGACAACCTTGTTGCCTTCAGAGTACCACCACCGGAAGACTGTTGTCGCTTCCCTCCACTATCGTTCTATGACAAGTGCATTTTATGCACCTATTTTTTTACGTCTATTTATACCTTTTCATTGAATTATACTTCATAATTCTTGCATTTAGTTAATTATTTAGGCACTTGCATGCTTTATTCGGAATGCATGGTATTTCACTATTTTTGATTGATTTTGTAGGAATTATGGAGCTTGGAGCATTGGAACTTTGGAGGAGTGCTTGGAGCCTGGATCTTGGAACTTGGAGCTTCGAGGTTGGAGCTTGGAGCATTAGAGCATGAAGAGAAGAGGGACTGGTCATGCCATGGAAGAAAACATGAAGGCATAACCCGAGTTGTTGCATATAATCATAACAAAGGGCTACATTTGAAACACGGTCCGTGTCACATCGACATTGGTGCCTTCGACCCATAGTACATTGAGGCGAAACTCACCTCGATGTGCATGCAAAAACCACTATAGCAACAAAGGACTCTACTAGCTTCAACTCACTTCCAATGACCTACAGGAAGATACTTGAGTCAATAACTGATCACATGTAATAGTCACATGCAACAATAACCACTTCACATGAAATGACGATTAGGGTTTAACATGAAATGATGATTAGGGTTTCACATGAAATGGCGATTAGGGTTTCATATGAAATGACTATTAGGGTTTCACATGAAATGACAATTAGGGTTAAGTAAGAGCACTTAACCCATTAAGGACTTAATCACTTAAGGGTATGATTGATTAATGTTTGACTTAGTTGTTTTCGGTTGGAATAATAATCCAGTTAGCAATCCAAATATGCGTCTGATTATTTCTTAAAATAAAGCTCCTCGATTCTAGGGTTTTTTTTTTACATAAAATGATAACTAGGGTTAGTATTCCTCACTAAACCCATTAAATACTTAATCCATTAATTCCAATATTGCATTGAGTTAATTGTAGGGAATTACTAAGTTATTATTTTAGGTTAAATTAATAGTTTTAACGCGAGTCCCGACCAACTCTAAAATTAGGGTTCTTAATATTAGGGTTTTCTAAACCCTAATTAGGGTTTCCAAACCCTAAAGGTAAATGATTATCTAATTAAATAAATATCTAATTAATAAATTGGGCACCACCCACTGCCACCTCGGGCAATGTGGTTGGCGGCGGTCCATGGCGGCAACCACCCGCACACAGCGACACTTTGAGTAATATATCCAATAATCCAACACACATATAATGTATTACAACACACGCACACACACACTAGAACCAAAAGAGTAAGAAAAGGCCCAACACTACCACCAAAAATGGTGCTTGGCGGCGGTAAGAGGTGGCAGCCACCACCTCACGGTGGTGGTGGTGGGTTCTCTTTTGGTTCTATGTCAAGCAAACACACCAATGCATGAACAACAACACAACACACCCATACACGTGACACACACACACACACACACTAATAAACGCACACAACCACCCACATATGGTGGCAAAAAAAACGAGAATGACGGCAGACCGACGGTGGCCACCATGGTTGGCTGCCATGGTGGTCATTCTACTTGATTTTACGGCCAACAACTCGCATACCACCGATAGAACCACATAACCACATGCATAATGTATCCCCAACAGCCCTCTTCGGGGGGGGGGGTGGTACAACGACCGAAGTAATGGGAGAAGATCCGTACGAGCGGCGACGACGGTATTCATCAGGTATACCACTGTTTAATAGAAAATAAGCGGAGGAAGGTGATTTGTGGTTGCCTTATCGAGAACAGATGCAACAACCCGCAACTTGCGGTCGTTCCCAGCCTCCCTCTTCGGTCAAGACAACTTCTCTCGACAGTCCTCGACTTCACCGACAGTAGAAATAGCAGCGATGGACGTTTGCTGAGGTGTAGCGGTCTTTACCGGCAGCATAATAATGACTACGACTACTTGGTGGTTCTCTAGCTTCGACGTCAGCGGTACAGTAGCGACGACGCTTGGCTTGGTGGTTTCCGACCTCAACAATGGAGGTGGATGTGGATGTGGATGTGGATGGAGGTTGGGGAAACAAGGGTGGCGCTGAAGGTAACGATGTTAGGGTTAGGGTTTAGTGAAGATATATCAGACGTGGGGAAAGGAGGAGTAACGGGTATAAGCCCTCCCGTCTCCAACTCCAAACTTATGCCCAAAATGACACATCCAATCCCTCCCCCAAGGTTCCTTTTTTATTTAAGTCCAAAATTTTCCCTTTATGTAACGCCCGCAGATCCGGGCTAGTCAATTTAGAGGCAATAGGGGTCGAAAACGACTTTTCGACAAAAAGATTATTTAGAATAAATAATCTTAACCAAGTTGTAGAAGATGTCACAGGGCTTCCGTACATATAAAGAACGCCGAAATCCGAGTTATAACGAAGAAGTTATGACCCGTCGAAGTTTCGCGTCGGAACCGGCACGGCGCCGGGAAGCGTAAATAGTAAATTTATGATAGAGCGAGATTTAGATTTAGCGCTCTAAACGAAAGTCGTAGAATATGTTAAACTAAGAACTTCGATAAAAAGAACGCCCAAATCTGACTTCGTATGAAGAAGTTACGATTTTTCGAAGTTTCGGATTAGCAGTGTACAGTCCGAAATTCGAATATTAGATCGAGCGATTTTTAGCCGACACAACCTAAACGAGAATTGAAGATCTCATTATTAGTAGCGTAACAATAAAAAGACAGACAAAAATGGACATCGGATGAAGAAGTTATGAGATTATAACGGACCAATCCTGTCCCGGCCTGTTAAAAATATAACTTTAAAAATAAATTCAAAATTAGCCGAAGGAGTCTAAACGAAAGTTGTAGAGTGCGTCTCCACCTACGCATGGATATAAAGAACGTCAAAAACGGAGTTCGTATGAACGAGTTACAAATTATAATAGCATATTTACGTATTAAAATAAAGTATAAATCATATATACATACACATATATATACATATGTATATATCATTAGAAAGGTATCGACGATGCGGTTATTATAAGACTAATGTTGAGTTCTTTCGACATTAGTTTAGTACAAATATCTTTAAATCTATTTAAAATAGTATTATAAAGGGGTGTTTAGTTGTTTATATAACTATAAGGTCATTAAGTAATTATGGGGGGTAGTTTTTGTAAATTCAATTACTATAAATAAAAGGCTTGGACTCTCATATTTCTTGCACCATTCTCTTGATTCAAGAGTCTTTCTCTCCTTATCCCCCGAGCATTTCGGTCCCTCGTGATTCGACTTCTCTTTCTGTAGTTTTAGTATAGTAAGGTGAGCGCTGAAGCGCTGCACGAATCTTTCTTAGAAAGATTCAGCGACGAAGTTCTGCCCCTGCAGAGCCGACTCCTAGCTAAAATCCCCTTGTAAGTAAGTTATGCTTACCCTATTCTAAATATAGTTTATATTTAAAATTAGTATTGTTATTATAAATTTATAATAAATATTTGAGCTATTATTATGACTTATATAAGTGTCGTTATAATATCTTTTTAACTACTTGCGGTACGGGGAATCTGGTTTAAAGGGCCGCATAGGGTTGTTGGATTTCAGAAGTGCTATATGCCAAAATGGTCCTGCCTTCCGGTGTTTTATGTCTGGCCCCTGTCTGTACATAGTGGTTGGAAAGTATTGTTTAAACGCTTATATAATAATAATAATAAGACTAATAATTAGTCACGGTAAATATTAGACTAAAATCTAGTGGTAATAATACTAGGTTTCGTCGAAGGAAATTATTTTAAAGTAAACGAAGCGCTGTCCGAGTACCGAGTCACCACATTCTCAAGTGAGTGCATAGTTACTTTCATCTTACACATAGATATGAAGTATTTAATATATATTACGTGTTGTGAGTGCATAGTTACTTTCATCTTACACATATATATGAAGTATTTTATATAAACTACGTGCTATGTGTGCACATTATCTGAATACTTGCTGTCTATGTTGGTTGAACGTTTTATACATGTTTTAAAGGACTTAAACTGTATACGTATTTTATATATACGAAAATGTTGGGTATGAGATGGGTAGATGAATGATGAGAGATAGAAGATGACGTGAGTATACATTGGCAGGTACAGACTTAGTGCCTATGGGACAAACACCGGTAGCTATGGACTTAGTACCTTTTAGACGTTGGTAGCTATGGATTTAGTACCTGTAGGAATTGGTAGCTATGGACTTAGTACCTGTTGAACATTGGTAGCTATGGACTTAGTACCTATTAGATAAAGACTGGTAGCTATGGATTTAGTACCCGATGAATAGACTATAGCAGCTATGGAATTAGTGCTTTATGAACGAACATTGGCAGCTATGGATTTAGTGCCAGTCCCATAACCCTGGACGTAAGGGACTTCGGAATAAACGAATGCAGGATAGATGACTCTTAGGTTAAATCCTTAAAGAGTAAAGAAGATAATGGGGATGGGTAATTGGGTTGATTGTTTGATTGAACATAATAATTATATTATTGTGGGTTGAAAACCCTATGTACTCACCAGGTTTCCCAACCTGACCCACTCAGTTTATGTATATCACAGGTGACGAAGTGAAGTGACATTACACTGAGAGATTTAAAAGAGATGTAGATCACTAGTGTAAATCATTGTAAGTTCTGTTTATGCTTATGTTTCGGTATTAACGATGACATCCCAAACATTTTAAAATGAAATAAATACGTTTCTTCGAAAATGTTTTAATAACGTATTTACCATGTTTTTCTGGGAACAAATTCCGCAACCTTTTTATAAAATGAAGTATTCTGATTTTTATAAAGCATAAACAAAATCAGTCTTTTCTGGCCGTGATTTTGGGGATGTCACACTTTAGCCCCCCCCCCCCCCCTGCGCTTCGAAAAAGCTATTCAGTATAAGTCCATAGGTTACCATTTAACCCTCAACATCAAGAAAATGTAACTTTCAACTCCTATGGCTAACAATGGTCAATTAATACGGACTTAGGGCTAAAATAAAATAAAATATAAAATATATCTCGAGACTTTAGGGCTTATTATTTATTTATTTATCTACTTATTTTATTTATCATTATTATTATCTTTATTTATTTTATTACTTGTTTTATTTTATTTTTAAACGGAATGTTACATCAGTCATCCCAAGCTCTTCCATCTGGAACCAAAAGTACTTGAAACATAGACTAAAAACGGTAAGCACGAAACTTAGTGAGTTCCCCCAAAATACCACATACCAAACATACAGTAAATAAATAGTAGGCCCCGCCCGACTTCGGAACCTGTCCGCCATCGGGCCCCGCTCGGCATCGAGTTGAGCTTGGTAAAATGGGCCCCATCCAATCATCAATAACATATATCAAATAAACACATACACATGCGATAATTACAAAGATACACCGCATACAAATATCCATCGAGTCCCGCCCGACATCGAGCTTTGACCCAGATAAACACATAAACATAACACATGCAAGAGTCACAGCGACAACTAGCATCATAACATCATAATGTAAACATGGGTTGGCCTTGGTGCCTTCGACCCACTAAATACGGTAAGGAAACTCACCTCGAATACTGGAAAGTAGCTGAATAGTCCCCGACTACGAATATCAACCCAACTCAATCCTTAAACATAAAATATTTCCTTAAGTACCCATTCATACTCATAACCCCTTAAAGGTTAACTTTGGTTAAGGTCAAAGTCAAAGTCAAGGCTCCGAGTTGACTTAACTCGTCGAGTTGCCCTTTAACTCGCCGATTTCCATGAATCACATAATCATGATACCGCGATCCAACACGTCGAGTTTTCCTCCAACTCGCTGAGTTCTTCCTTTTCAACAGAATCGGGACTTCTCAATACAACTCGTCGAGTTCTTCAGTCTGTTAACCCTTCTTAATGTATTAAGCCATTATTCTTCAGATCTACACCCTATACTCCAGATCTAGACTGAAAATGCCTTTAGAAGGGTAAAGTTTCCAACTTTACCCATTAATACCTTTCCTAAAGAGATTAAGCTTAAACCTTAACCCAAAAAGGCCAAAGCCTTAATCCAAAAATCACCAAAACTACAAGATAGACCACGAGGTCACAGATTAGACTCTAGGGACAAAAAGATCACGTAAAGTTCCAACTTTCTGTACATGCATGGCCATTAGAAGCTCCAAAAAGCCAAAATGATGGTCTAAAGGCTGCATGGGACTCCCATGGCCATAAAGTTGGCACATTTATGCCATGAAAACCCCTCAAGACCATAGATCTGAAGTGTTAACCCATTTAGGACGTCCAACTCCCAAGGACCAAGATATTTTGACAAAACCAAACAAAATGACCCTAAAAGAAGATCTAGACAACTGCAAGGCAATGTTCAAGCTTTATACCAGAAAAGTGTTGTGGATGAGGCAAGGATTATGTATCTATACGCTCCCTCTTGTGTCTTCAAGTTTTTTCCTTCTTCCAATGACTTCACACACACACACCAAAAACACCAAAAATGGCTCACAATCACTCAAAGTAGCTTTAGGGTTTCGAGATTTAGGGTTAGGACAATGGAGGTTGGAAATGAGGCCAACACCTTGGGGTTAAGGTGTTTAAATAGGGTACAAAACCTTGGAATTAGGGTGTCAATTTACCCAGCCAACTCGTCGAGTTGAGACCTCCCAACTCGTCGAGTTGGTTACCAAAACGTACGGTCCAAAACATCTCTACTCGACGAGTTTGGGGTCTCCAAATCATCGAGTTGCTATATAAAAATGAATAATTATAAATTAAATATATACCAGGAACCAGACGTTACAGGAACTTAACGATGGTTTCTTTGAAGAATAATTATCTTCATGGGAAGATTCTGATTACGTTTGATTCGTTGAAATTTCTAGATCTATCTGCAAATTTCATCAACAGATCATTACCTAAAGATTTTGAGAGTGATGATCTTGTTTAGATCTTGTTTACTTTAACGTTTCATACAACAATATCTCCGAAGAGATTCCGCTGAAATTCACAAACAAAATTCCGACGAATGCAACCGTTGACTTGTGGTTTATAATATTACTGGATCAATCCCGGAATCAGTGTTTTCTTCAATCAAAACGAAATATCATTCGCTGGAAATTCAAAGCTTTGTGGGAGGCCATTAGACAATTTAATGAACTTAATTGCAAGCTGTCTCACAAAATCCTTCGTGGCAAGTAGGTGGTACTTACATACTGATGATTAGGATGGGGGTCACCGGGTGACCCCTTCAAATTTTCCATAATGACCTTTTAAAACCTAAAAAAACAAGTTTGTACCCTTTAAATGCAAAAAAAATCACAAAGGACCATTTAAACAAATATACGAAACATTGTTGGGCAATAGTGACAATAACCTATAACAATACATGTTGATTTATTTATATATTTATGTATGAATTATAAATGTTTAATAGTTTTGTTTGTTATAAATGTTAAAACAAATGTTGTACTGTTTTTATGTTATTAACAATTATAATATATATATATATATATATATATATATATATATTTGTTATTTGTTATATATAAAAATCAACATATGTTTGATATATATTTTATTAACATTGTTTTTTCATATATATATATATATATATATATATATATATATATATATATATATATATGACAATTTGTAAAATTTGAAACAAGATTAAAAAATTACGTGGATATGTGTTTCTGGTGTTACACCTCGTTCCCGAATTGTAGAAAAAAAAGAGAAGAAGAGAAAATAAAACAAGAAGAAAAAAAAAAAAAACAAAATTCACCTTTTGTGTTTTTGAGTTGAAAGAAATGAAAGAAAAATTAAATACTTTGTTGTTTCTTTCAAACTCAATGATCCTTCCACTTACTTCTCTTAATACCAATTTTTTTTTTTTTTTTTTTTTTTCCTCTAGCTTCCATTTTTTTTTTCCGGTGCAAATTCGCAATAACCCAAAATAAAAAGGAAGGAAGGGGTTTAGGTCAGTAGATTAACAAAATCTCTCCGCGCCGATTTTTCTCCAAACTGCAGTCACATTATGTACGGACAGCCACCGCCCTTCAGCCATCGTGGCGGCGGCCGAGGGCAACCTCCGCCGCAACAGCAAGCACATCCGCATATGAACCCTAATTATCTTCTAAACAACAACTATTACCTCCAACCCCCAAACTTTCCGATGTTCCCTAGTTTTCCCGTAGAAAACCCCAACATCCATACCCAAAACCTTAATTTACCCATTGAAAACCCCAACTTTCATATGCAAAACCATAATTTTTCCATTGAAAACCCCAACTTTCATATGCAAAACCATAATTTTTCCATTGAAAACCCCAGCTTCCATATGCAAAACCATAGCTTCACTCCCCCTAATCAGTTGTCAAATAATAGAGTGATACCGCATAATGGAACTATGGAAAAGATCGATAAAGCCGTTGTAAAGGCACGCCGTGAGCTCATTGCCGCCGGAGAAAACGTGTCGGCGTTGAAGGTGTCACAGGCTGCCCTTGTAATACTTCAAGCTGATTCATGGGATTCACTAGGGGTTCAGATGCAACATGTACCCTGTCTATACCGCCTTATGCTGATAGAAGGGAAGGTAAAAATATGCATCTAAATGATATTATTATTGCTAAAATCTTGGTTTATTATGTTGATAATTATAGTTCTGCCACTCTTCCAAAAACTGGACACCTTTCAGTTTTTGTTATCACAATCCCATTGCTTTCTGACGTCAAAGTTAACTTGCTGATAGAGGTGTTTTTTCTTGTTTTTCCCTTCAGATCAATGCACTTATCCATTGCTTTGTTGAGGTCTGGAAGATTACCACTTTATTTGATTTGGAGATGGCAATCTGCAAGAACGAAGGAGTTCAGCAATTTGAAGAGCTTGAATTGGGACCTCTCATCAGGCATCCTCTTATAAATCATTATTTTTGTGTGAGTTCTGATTCAACAGCAGTGTTCAAAATATCTTCCAGAGAGATAATTTCTTTTCTTGTCGAATATATGGACATCCATAACGGCAAAGAGGTTTTAGTTAATGAGTTTTTGGATTTCATCGCCAACAAGCGATCAGTTGATAGCAAGGAAAAGCTTCATGTGCGTATCCAAAGTTTGGGGTATGTTTTGCAATTCCTCTTTAGTATATTAGTTGCAAGCATTACAGATCTATACAGGGATAGTATACATATTATCTTTGATAACTTCTTATTTCATAAAAGCAGTTGCCCTATGAATGTAGCTACTAATTCATCATACTTTGTTTGTGCTTTTCATGCAATATATACCTTCTCACTCTTGCCCTTCTGCTTTTTTACCTTCCCTTTACCCCATTCCCTTCTTTCTGTAGGATGCATATTACTCTTATTCGGAAAGCAAAGCCTTTGGAAAATGCCACATTAAGCAAGTATCTTGAAAGTTCAGGTAAACAGAAGAAAAATCGTCCTCTTTTCACATCACAGAAAAAACAACTTGATGAAAATTTTGGTGCCATATCCCAACGCCTCAAGTCATTTTCTTCCGAAAACGGGAAGCACATACGATTTCTATCAAGTTCAGAAGATGAAGGCGTTGATGTTGAAAGCGATGAAAATGAAGATGAAACTTGTTTGACTAGTCAAAGCAAAAGCAAAAGCGAAAAGTCATCTCGAAAGAAGAAAAGATCCAATAGAGTTAGCACTTGTCCTTATCCCTCTGTAAATGAGGAGAAGACACGACTTGGAATCACAAGCGAAAAGGAAGAGAAACCTAATGAAGCTGTAGCAAGTGTGAATAAAAAGAGAAAATCTGATGAAATAGCATGCAATGATTTCCGTACCCTCAAATTGCGTAAAAGAGATGTTGTTATGATGAAGAATGTGAGCCTAATTGACTATGGACATATAGCTAATACACTACGTAATGAATCTATTATGGCATTCGTCAATTTGTGGAAGGATGCATGCAAAGGGAAGGAAGCATCTGAGGTTTGTTATTTTCTTTTTTGTTTGCACTCATGTATCTGAGTGTTTCAATGTCTATTATGTTATTTATATGCCTAAAAGTATCTTCACTTGTTGTGATTGATAGGTATTCATTCAGATGTTTGAGTTCTATGGACCCTCCAAACTTCCAAAGAAGAAAAAAACTAAATCGAGTTCGCAAGAGACATCGAAAGAGGTTTTGATTGGACAACTTTGCCAGTCCTACCCTTTACTTGGATTAATTAATGTTGCGGTTAGTAGTTCATCATTAGCTCATCAGAATTCATGTCATTTTCTTAGTTTCTTGGATGATAAAAAAGGTTTTTAAATGAAATGATGGCTCAAACAGATAGACAGTTACAGATTTTGACTTCAAAAGTTGTTGCAAACCATCTAACTTTTCAAAAAATCTCTGGAAAAGAACAATCTTTTTAGCAACTAAACTAAATATGAATGTGATTCCTTCCATTTTCTTAATTTTCATTCCTTACCCATGTGATGTTTTTTCATTCCATCATGGAATGGAATGAAAATTGCAATATAGTCCGTGCAATTTATAATGAAAAATCTCTATAAAACTTTCAGGTAAAGTCTATAAAAGATGGAATGTGGGATAGCATGTATGACACTCACCAAACTTTTGATCAACAAAGTGCTGAAGATCATACTGAGAATGCAACCATACAGACAGAACAAGCTGCTAGTAAGCAAGTTTTAAAAGAACATTGTGGTGAGTGTTTCTGTAATTACATCATAATGATTTTAAGATTATTTTGATTCACCAATTCAACCTTTTGTTTGTTTCTTTACCTTATACAGACGTCAGCCTTGAAGACATTTTGAAGAAAGGTTCTGAATTTTTCAAAGATAATCATGGAACCCTTTTTAAAAGTCTTTACAAGTGTGAGGTATGGCTAACTCAACAGTTTGCTGTTGAAAACTTTGAGTCTTTAGGACATGGTGATTATCTCACATTCCTTGAAAGAAACATTTCTTCATTGCCTCCTTCATTCCAAAAAATCTTTCAGAGTGATGGGAAACACAGTAAGCCTTCTTTAGAGGCTTACATGTCTAATCAGCTATTGAATGTGCTAGTAGCACAAGCCTCATTACAAAACAAAGATTTAACCAAAAAGAATGTTGTGGAGTTGCTTACAAAGCAATTCCCTTTGATACCTTTCAAATTAGATAAAGAAGGTTCTTTAAAAGCCCTTGAAAATGTTGTGAAAGGCAACAAAAGTAATCCGGTTTCAAAGGGTGTGCTTTTTTCAGCTGCTTTATTAGGCCCTTCTGTGAACAATCAAACACATGTTACTTCTAAAGATGCAATGGAAGTGTTAATTAGGGCTCCAATGTTGACAGATTTAAATACATGGTCACATTGGGATGTTTTATTCGCCCCTTCTCTTGGCCCTCTTACTTTGTGGTTAATAAAGGAGATTAAAGCGAATGAGCTGCTTTGTTTGGTGACTAAAAGTGGAAATGTGATACGTATTGATCATACATCCACAGTGGACTCGTTTCTAGAAGCTTCCATTCGTGGGTCCTCTTTTCAAACAGCAGTAAATCTTCTCTCTCTTTTTGCACTTTATGGTGGTGAAAAGAATGTTCCATTATCTCTTCTAAAGTGTCATGCTGAAAAAGCCTTTAAGGTCATAATGAATCATGATTCATCAAAAGACAAAACTCAACTCAATAACAAAATACCCGTTGCATCTAAGTTTATGCTTGAATGTCTGGCTTATTTACCCATTGAATTCCGTTCCTTTGCAACCGATGTATTGCTTTCTGGATTCCGTTCCATTGTTAAAGATGCTTCTTCAGTTATTTTAAGTGAATGTAAACACACAGAACACCGTGTAATTCTTCATGAATTAGGGTTCTCTCTTGGTGTAATGGAATGGATTGAAGATCATCGTATCTTTTCTGTTTCTGATGCCATTAAGTCATCTGAATTTGATCAAAAAGAGGATGCATCTACCAGTTATACCCCTGTTGAAAGGAAAGGAGTGTTGTCTACAAAGGGTAATGTGAAAACAGAGGATTGTCAAGTAAATGATGTCATTGGCAAAAAACTGGATCACAAGAAAGTGAAGAAGCATTCATCTAGAAGTAATAATGAAAAGGAATCCACCAAGATTATTGAGTCCATTAGGCGAGAAGAATTTGGGTTGGATCCAAGTATAGAGGAGGAAGACACTATTTTGAAGAAACAACATGCTCGATTAGGTAGAGCATTACATTGTCTTTCTCAAGAGTTATACTCTCAAGACTCGCATTTTATACTCGAACTCGTGAGTGCATCTTTTTCATTTACTTTTATTTTCATGTTTATGTTGAAGGGTAAAATGGTCATTTACTTGATACATATTGGACTTAATGGGAAAAAAGAAACTTGCCCTTTAATATTCTATGGTTCTTTTGTGTAAAACTAAAACACTCGTTCTCTCTCATTTGTAGGTTCAAAATGCTGATGACAATGTGTACCCATGTGATGTGGAGCCAACTTTGACCTTTATTCTTCAAGAAGAAGGTGTTATAGTCTTGAATAATGAGCAAGGATTTTCTGTTGAAAACATCAAAGCACTTTGTGATGTTGGCAATTCAACAAAGAAGGAGCCTAGTGCAGGGTATATTGGTAAAAAGGGCATTGGCTTCAAATCTGTATTCCGGGTATACTTTACTATTCTTTAACTACTCGATGTATGCATTCTATTCTTTATTTTGGTTTAGAGTAAATTACATTTTTTGTCACTGAGTATAGCTATTTTTGAAAATTTGGTTCCAAAAAGTTTTCTTTTGACGTTTTGGTACTTGTAATTGTTGTTTCTTAACAAATTTGCCCCCCCCTTTCAATAAAATGACTATAATGCCTTTTTTATATATTTTTTTTATAAATGTTTATTATTATAATTGTGGGATGGGCCCCACTACCACCCTCATCCGACTCCATTATTAATTATAATAAAAATTTGTAAAAAGAGTATTTAAAGGGTAATATGGTCATTTTAGTTGGAACTTGGACCGAAATCGTTAGAATACTTTAAAATAAGGACCTAAACGTTTCAAAACTGCAAATAGGGATCAAAGTTTCAAGGGAAAAACCTTTTATGACTACAATTGCAAAAGTTGGCTATACTCAGGGACCAAAAATGTAGTTTACTCTTTGTTTTATGTTTTACTAATAATTTTTTTTTTTTTTAAATCTACTTTTAGGTTACGGATGCTCCAGAAATCCATTCCAATGGGTTCCATATCAAGTTTGACATAACCAATGGTCAAATCGGTTTTGTTCTACCAACAATTGTCCCACCTTGTGACATTGATCATTTCAGCAAATTGGTTTCCATGAACAATGAAAAACACTGGAATACATGCATTGTGCTTCCTTTCAAATCAAAGAAACATGAACCCTTTTCAGTTGAGAATCTCATTTCCATGTTCTCTGATCTCCATCCATCCTTGTTACTCTTCCTTCATCGCCTCAAATGTATCAAATTCAGAAATCTTTTAAACGATTCACTCGTTATCATGAGGAAAGAAGTTGTTGGAGATGGCATTGTAAACGTTTCTTTTGGGGAACAAAAAATGACTTGGTTTGTGAAATCGAGTAAACTTCAATCCAATCACATTCGCCATGATGTCCAAACAACTGAAATATCAATGGCTCTTATGTTGGAAGAAGATTTGGATAATGGAAACTATATTCCAAAACTGGATCACCAACCTGTTTTTGCTTTTCTTCCTTTAAGAAGTTATGGATTGAAATTTATAATCCAAGCTGATTTTATTCTCCCTTCATCAAGAGAGGAAGTAGATGGAGATAGTCCATGGAATCAATGGTTATTATCGGAATTTCCAAATTTGTTTGTGAGTGCCGAGAGGTCGTTCTGTAGTCTCCCGAGTTTTAAGGATAATCCCGCAAAGGGTATTTCGGTCTTTATGAGTTTTGTCCCTTTAGGAGGGGAGGTCCATGGGTTCTTTTCTTGCCTCCCTCGTATGATTATTTCCAAGTTGCTGACTTCCAACTGTTTCCTTCTAGAAGGGGACAACAAGAAGTGGGTCCCACCATGTAAAGTGCTAAGAAATTGGACAGATGAAGTTCGTGAGTTATTACCCAATAGTTTAATAAAAGAGCATCTTGGTGTTGGGTACTTGAATAAAGATACGGTTTTATCAGATTCTTTAGCATGTGCTTTAGGGATTGAAGAATGTGGGCCCAAGATTCTTCTTCAGATCATGACATCATTATGTCAGAAACATTCATTAAAATCAAAGGGAATCAATTGGCTATGTTCTTGGCTAAATGTTTTGTATTTGATGTTGGTCAATGTTTCTGTTTCTGACCATAGTGATGATGTCATAAATACCCTTGTTCAGTTACCATTTATTCTTCTCTCTGATGGCAAATATTCATCAATTCAAGAAGGTGCAATATGGTTGAATACTGATAGAGTTGATAGTAAACATGGTCTTGAAGCTTTTAAGAACTTGCACCCCAAACTTCGAATTGTCAATTCTGCCCTTCTTAACAATACCCATGTTGAAAACATAACTCAGATGCTTTACAAAGTGGGTGTTCAGAAGTTATCTGCACATGAAGTTTTAAAAGTGCACATCTTGCCAGCTATTTCAGATGAAAAAGTTGTTTCAGAAAGTAAAGAATTGATGACTGAATATCTTTCTTTTATCATGTTCCATTTTGAATCATCTTGCCCTGACTGTATTCCAGAAAGAGAGAATCTACTCTCACAGGTGCGTGACACTGCTTTTATCTCCACAAACCAGGGGTATAAAAGACTTTTCGACGTGCCAATTCATTTCGGTAAAAATTTCGGGAACCCAATTGATACGAGGAAGTTGATTCATGGCACTGATATGCAATGGTTTGAGATTGATAACAACTATCTGTATCACCCGATTTCCAAATCCTTAAATGGAGCAAAATCAAAATGGAGAAAATTCTTGCAGGAGTTGGGGGTGACTGATTTTGTGCAAATAGTGAAAATTGAAAAGCAAATTGCAGATATACCACATACTATTCTCAAGAACATGATGTTGGATGATGATTGTATATCTTCAGGGTCCATTGTGGTAGATTGGGAATCTCAAGAGCTAACAGGTTTGTTGTCAAGTGGTGATAAGAACAAGGGTAAGCACCTTTTGGAGGTACTTGATACACTATGGGATGATTATTTTAGGGATAAACTTACGGGTTTTTGCAGCATAAATGGACATAACAAGCCCTTTAAATCTTCCATTTTAAGAACCCTTCATAGTGTCCAATGGTTGGCTTCTAGTATGGATGATCAACTTCACTTTTCCAAAGATTTGTTTCATAATTGTGACACGGTTTCTGCAATTCTTGGTGATTTTGCACCATATGCTATTCCAAAGGTATAATATACAATGTTAAATAAATGTTGTGATATAATAAATGTAAGTACTACTACTACTACTAATAATAATAATACTTGTGATGTTTGTTGTCATGAAATAGGTTAAAAATGTGAAGTTGTTAAGTGATATTGGGTTGAAGACTACAGTCACTCTTGATGATGCTTTATCAGTTCTTCAAGTTTGGAGAACATCTAAGAAGCGTTTCAAGGCCAGGTATTTCAGTTTTAATCCTTCACCAATGTATATAATTAATTCTCTTCTTTTTGTTATATATAATTTTGTTATTTTTTATTCTATTCTTTGACAGCATATCTCAGATGACCAAGCTTTACACATACATATGGAATGAGATGAGCATCTCAAGGCAGAAGATTATGGACAGTTTGAATTCTCAAGCTTTCATATTTGTTCCTCACTCACATACTTCCACAAATGAAGTTGTATCCGGTGTATTCTTATCTCCCCATGAAGTATTTTGGCATGATTCCACCGGGTCATTGGAACAATTAAAGTCAGCCGATCCTAAAGTTGACCAAAATTTGACTAATAGTCCTCTCAGCAAGATGTTATGCAATGTTTACCCTGGTCTTCATTATTTCTTTGTTACTGAATTTGGAGTAGCTGAAAATCCTCCTCTCCTTGGCTACCTTCAATCTTTGCTACAATTATCATCCACAGTTTTGCCATCACAAGCAGCTAAAACAGTTAGGGTCACAAATTGGAATCTTTTTAATTTTATCCATTTAATCCTGTAACATTTTTTTTTGTTTCATGTGTTGTTAGGTTTTCCAAGTTTTTAAACAGTGGAACGACGGAATGGAATCTGGGATTCTGAGTTCTGAAGATATTGGCTACTTGAAGAAGAGCATACACAAAAAGAAAACGACAATACTTCCAACTGTACAAGATAAATGGGTTTCTTTACATGAATACTTTGGTCTTTTATGTTGGTGTGATGATGAACATCTGAAAAAAGAATTCAAGAACTTGAACAATGTCGATTTTCTATCTTTTGGGGACCTTAATCCTGAAGAAAAACAAATCCTTCAGGATAAGATTTCTGTCTTACTTCGGAAGCTCGGAATCCCTTTGCTTTCTGAGGTACATCTTTCTCTCTTTCTCTCTCATACACACACTGGAATCTCTCTCTCTCTCTTACACACACTTGGGTTTTACAGGTTGTGACACGTGAAGCAATATTCTATGGCCCAACAGACAGTAGTTTCAAAGCTTCATTGATAACATGGGCCCTCCCATATGCACAGCGTTACGTTTACACCAATCATCCAAACGAATATTCTCGATTCAAGAACCAAAAACTCCAAATCATTGTGGTGGAAAATCTGTTCTACAAAAACATCATAAAAAGATTCAAAATCGAATCCAACAAACGCCACGACTGCAGTTGTCTCCTACAAGACAACATCCTATACACAACCCGTGATTCCGATTCCCACTCCCTGTTTCTCGAGCTTACCCGTTTCCTAATCCCCCGGAATCCCCAACTCCACTTGGCAAACTTCCTTCAGATGATCACAACAATGGCGGAATCCGGTTCCACCCAGGACCAAATGGAATCCTTCATTTCCAACAGCCAAAAGCTATCAAACCTCCCAAGTCAAGAACCACCATGGTGTATCGCCGCCATGTCATCGCCGGAAAACGAAATTCCAACCACCTCCGGTTTGCCATTAGACCACCCTCCAAAGCCTGCTTCCGCCTCCAAGAAGTTTGGAACTAACTCGAGCTGGCCACCTGTCAATTGGAAAACCGCACCAGGGTTCGAACACGCGGTGAAGACAAAACCGTGTAACAAAAGTGAAGTAATCGAACAAGATGATGACTGGATCATCGAAGAGAATGAAACCTTAAACACAGCTCCAATGATCTTGGAGGAAAAAGACAAATTGGATTACGAGTTGGATTACAGAAAGAATAACGAGTCATCATCATCATCACATGGGATTGTGAGAGAACAGTTAAGTTTGGGCCCAGTGGGCCAGGGGACCCCACAGCAGGTGATAACGGGGAGGACAGGTGAAGATGTGGCTTATAAATATTTTAGTGGGAAATTTGGTGAGAAAAATGTGAGATGGGTGAATGAGGTTAGTGAATCTGGGTTGCCTTATGATATTCTTGTTGTAGGGGAGGATAATAAGAAGAAGGAATATATTGAAGTTAAGTCGACTTCAAGTGTGAGGAAAGATTGGTTTGAGATAACAGTAAGAGAGTGGCAGTTTGGGGTTGAAAAAGGTGATGATTTTAGTATTGCGCGTGTGGTTTTATCGGATGGGAAGTTGGTTCAGATTACTATTTATAAAAATCCGGTGAAATTGTGTCAGGAAAGACAACTTAAGTTGGCTCTTTTGTCTGGAAAACAGTAAAAAAAGATTGCATGACATGGTGATCACAAATGTTAAGTGCTAGTGACAGGAGTTACAATTTTGACAGGATGAGTTTTTAGCATTTGTTTCTACATTTTTAGTTCATGTATTTGTACGTTTTAAAAAGAAAATGACTTGGGTATCTATCTGAGTTCTTGAAATCCCCAAATTGTTTAGGCAAAGATATTAATATTATTTCAATATGAAACCCAACGGGACTAATCGGACAGAATGATGACCCAACTATTCTCCTTATTGTAAGATGATTGATTCTAGAGCTCATTATATATATATGATGCAACTTATTTTATTAAGACAAAACTTCAAAAATGGTCCCTGTGGTTTCCAAAAATATCAAGTTTAGTCCCTAAGTTCAAAAAACCTCATGGATCGTCCCTGTGGTTTTGAAACTTTTAACATTTGGTCCTTCCGGCTAACTCCGTTACCATTTAGCCGTTAATTTAGGGGCAATTTTGTCATTTTACTACACAGGGACCATTTATGAGGTTTTTAATTACTTTTTTTAAAAAAAATAAATAAATATATAATATTTAATATGCAAGGGGTCCCACCCCCTCTCTCTCTCTCTCTCTCTCTCTCTCTCTCTCTCTCTCTCTCTCTCTCTCTCTCTCTCTCTCTCTCTCTCTCTCTCTCTCTCTCTCTCTCTCTCTCTCTCTCTCTCTCTCTCTCTCTCCATCGTCTTCTTCAATTTTCATCCCATATCAAATTTTTTCAAAACCCATCCCAATCTAAGCCACCACCCTACAACCAGTAAATTGATTTGCTTTCTCATTTATCTATACCTTGAAAAGGAAGTGACTTTGAATATTCTATCATGAATTTTGACTAGAAACAGAGGGTAGTAAAAGAGTAAACTGGGTAAAAGCTTTGACGCCATGTCGCTCAGGTTTAACATTGAGATTTGGATCATCGGCAAGTTGTAATAACAAATCAACCATGTCCTTCGCTTCGAATTTCTCTCCGGCGGTCTTCCTCCGTTCATTATGCTCGTCGAGAACATGCTCTAGAAACCGATCGAATTTCTTACTCACAGTCTTCATCCTCTTCACACTGTAAATCCATGAAATCGATCTACGGTATTGAATCACCGATGTTAAAAACACCGTTCAACAGAAACAACTCGTCCGGACTCACCACCGAGTTCGATTCTTCGTCCAAATACCTTTTCCCCAAAACCATCCGTCTAATCACGTTCAAGCTCACCGTCGATAGTAGATCCTTCAACAGGATCTCCTCGCCAGCTGTTACAAAAATGGATTTCACCAGTGAATTCGTCTCCTCCACTCGGATGTACTCGTATGATTCGAGGTGCTTAATGCTACAACTACTCTCAGCTTCCGGATCATCA
Organism: Lactuca serriola; assembly: GCF_051521515.1. Classification (NCBI taxonomy): domain Eukaryota; kingdom Viridiplantae; phylum Streptophyta; class Magnoliopsida; order Asterales; family Asteraceae; genus Lactuca; species Lactuca serriola. Next base: position 90,998,284 of record NC_136413.1, on the reverse strand, counting down.
ATCAACGTGCAGATTTCGCGTTTGTGTTATTCACAGGCGGATTAGAAACTGCGTGACAACTTTGAATTCACTTGTGATTTATTAAATTCTGCAATCTATGTGACTAATCAGTAATTGAGTTTTCTGAATTACAGCCGAAATTGGTTGCGATTTCTGATCCTATATCTAAACCGGATCTGAATCGATTTCTTATCTGAAATGTATGCCTAAACTCGATTTGAATCATAAACGGAAACTTCTCCATTCTCCACTATAAAACCCCCTCTAGGGAGGATGTATCCAATTCTAATCTGGCCATTGAACTTGATTTGCATAGCAGGTGTATGTATCAGACTTTTAGAATGGAATGTGTTGTTATGGTTCCTGTTAGAAAAGGATGAAATATGTATGTTTTGCTTAGGTTGGTTTTTAGATGAAGATGAAGATGAAGATGCAGAGGCTGGAATGATTTTTAGGGGCTAACTCAATAATAAACCCAGATTTTGTGTAAGGTTTTTGTTACTGGGATGTTTTTTTAGGAGAGAGAGAGAGAGAGAGAGAGAGAGAGAGAGAGAGAGAGAGAGAGAGAGAGAGAGAGAGAGAGAGAGAGAGAGAGAGAGAGAGAGAGAGAGAGAGAGAGAGAGAGAGAGACCCCTTGCATATTAAATATTAAATATTTATTTATTTTTTTAAAAAAAGTAATTAAAAACCTCATAAATGGTCCTTGTGTAGTAAAATGACAAAATTGCCCCTGACTTAACGGCTAAATGGTAACGGAGTTAGCCGGAAGGACCAAATGTTAAAAGTTTTGAAACCACAGGGACGATCCGTGAGGTTTTTTGAACTTAGGGACTAAACTTGATATTTTTGGAAACCACAGGGACTATTTTTGAAGTTTTGTCTTTTATTAAATTCACAAAACTTGTAAGATGTTCGTTTATAACGTGATTTTTGGCCCAAAAAAGCACGTATAGAGAAAAATTATACTAATTTATATGTGCAAAATTTATATTTATTAAATTCACAAAATTTGTAAGATGTTCGTTTATAACGTGATTTTTGGCCCAAAAAAACATGTACAGAGAAAAATTATACTAATTTAATATGTGGAAAATTTATATTTAAAATATAATTCCGACCTGCCGGATTCGAACCAGCGACCTAAGGATGGCCATTGGCTTGTTGCCTACTACAGTCCTCCGCTCTACCAACTGAGCTAAGGTCGGATCGGTATTTTAAAACCTCTATCATATTATAGTTTAATAAGGCAGCATCTTGGCATTGGTTGATGGCACGAATAGTACTTTTTAGACCCTTTAAACATTTGCCACAGATCTTTGCAAATAACAAATCAATAAAAAATAAAAATATGCCTTTTTATTTTGTTGCATTTAAACCTTATTATTATTGATTAAACTTATTTAGAAACATCATGACATTTACAAATTTCAATCAAGCCTCCACAAATTTCATTAAACTTATTCAAACCCGTGCCAATGACGAATGTGGTTTTTATTAGTTAGGGATTAAAGAATATGGACCCATGATCAACAAGTTTTAAAAGCGTGCCATTCTTTTGTATTTAGGCCCATTTAAATTTTAAGTTTTGAAAGCGTGCCATTCTTTCGTATTTAGGCCCATTTAAATTTCAAGTTTTAAAAGCGTGCCATCCTTTTGTATTTAGGCCTTCTCTAATACATAAAACGAGAGGGGTCGTGGTCTAGGTGGCGGGACCTTCGTGGTCAGGCATGGTCGTGGTCCATAGTGTTCCATCCAATGAGCAACAACAACCGATCAATGCCAATTCTTCCTTTAACCTGTTGACTAGCCGTTGAACGGCTGGAAATTAATTTTTTTTAAATAGGTAAATCTTACCAATATAAACATAACATTTACATAAACACGTACATGCAAACCGTTCATCTATTTATACTCTTTAAATAAATCATATTTATGGATTTCTTTACGAATTTTGATTCAGATGACGACAAAGAATTTATCTCGATGTTCATCAATATTGTGCAACATATACATGATGAAGAACATACACATGTTACGCATACAAGAGTGGTTGTCAATCGTTCGAATGTTGTTTCCGTCTACATAAAGCTATATTTTTATGTATTGGTAAGACTTTAGAGACCCGCTATGATTATTTAAACAAAAACCCAATGTTAGAGGAAGAATGAGTTTTAGTAGTAACAAAAATGTGTGGCTACGTTTAGATATTCTATGTTTTTATTGTATTTTGACTTAAAAAAAAATAAAAAAAAAATGATATGAAATGGTGTTTTAGTGGCAGATATATCATAAGTTTAGTGATTGGATATGGTGATGATGTGACACTTACTACTATAATGGTTAGTGGTGGGCATTGTAGATGAACTTATAAAAAAAATGAATAAAGGAGAAGGAACATTATATAATTGTATTTAATTTTATTAAAACCCTTGTTGACTTTAAATCAATTTTGAATTTCCAACAATATTTTATTTTGGTTTAGGTGTGACAGAAATTTTAGTTTTTCCATTTACAGAAAAAACTAAAAAAAAATGTTCGAAAATAAAAGCTTTTATTTTTTTTTAATCTTAAAAAAAAGAACTTCTAATCCAAAAGCTATTTTAATAACTTTTCCAAGCTTTTAGATTTTTGGTTTTTATCTAATTTTACATATTTAAAAGCTAATTTTAATATTTTGAAAACTATAACTTCCAACTTGCAGCTATTAACTTTCAGTTTTCAACTTACAAAGCTTGTAGGACATGTGCTATATATATAAGGAAGAAGAAGCTTAAACCTTCCTTACAAGGCTTTGCCTATTTCACTTATCAAAATGGATCAAATAATGAGTTAAATTCTTTGGCTTGAATTGTGGTATTGGGTGAGCCAAACTGGGCTTGGAATGATATACTGTCATTAGTCAAACATACCACCTTGGACTGGGACAGTTGAGCTCTTCTAAATGTAGGGTCCATTAGGTGTTGCGTCTTGGGCTCGGTTCGTAGTCCAATTTTGTATCCGGATTGGGCCTGTCCATCCGTGATTTATTTATTAGGGTTTAGTGTTTATAGATGCTTGCATGCATCATTATACGTAAGATTTTGGAGTCGATAATTCACAACAAATACTTTTATCGATTGTAACCCTAAACAGCCTCTACAACGGAAGTTCTTTATTGAGCTCTGATGAGGCGTGAATCTATTGAATCATTCAGCATATTTTGATTCATTCCTGTGTTTGATTTTTCTGTTAGTATTATTGTGATTAACCTGTTCAAGATCTAAACGATCTAAGAGTTTTCCAACTCATCAATTGGTATCAGAGCAGGAGACTGTGTAATTCGTACACATATCTTCTGTGAAAGAAGTGATTAGGGTTTATTCCGCATTCATTGATATTTATTGAGACGTCACTCCATAATTGACGTATCTCATTAATTATTCATCTTGCCCTAATTTTACATATTACAAAGTCTGATCTTATAACAGGTTAAACGATCAAGCATAGACGATTCTCAATCCAATCCTATCAACATCTCTAACAGCATAGGATCAACAACCAAGATTCCAATCCTCTATACTTAAGACTATGAAGTGTGGACGCACCACTTTGAAGATTACGTTATTGGATTTGAAGATAATGGGTATCTGATATGGGAAGCTATCACATCTGGCCCTTTCGCTCATTCAAGCACTTCAAGAATCATTAAAACTCAAAAGGAGTATAATGATCTATTAAAAGATGTGAAAGACGTCGCTCAGGACGAAAAGGAGAAGTTCCAATGCAACATTAAGGCATTGAGACTAATTCGATTCGCTCTTCAATCCGACACGTTTCGATTAGTAAGTTCTTGTGGTACAGCAAAGGAAATCTGGGATCGGCTGCGAGAGCTGTACTCCACAGATGAAGATCTTGAGCACTCAATTCAGACCCTACTTCTCTCTGAATTTGGAGAGTTCAAGCAGAAGCCAGAGGAAGTTGTTACGCAAACATTTGATCGGTTCAATCATCTTCTGAGCAAGATGATCAAACATGACATTGAAAGGAAGCTCATCGAACAGAAGGTCACTTTCATGATGGCCTAAGACCCGAATCGAGAGCAGTTGTGTCGACGGTTAAAGTGCATGAGCAGTTCAAATCGTTTTCTTTGGCAAAACTGGTGGGGATTCTGAAATCCCAGGAAAAGATTGTGTTACAAGAGAAAAGCGTGGTTTCAAACTTGGGTTCTTTGGCGCTTCTGTCCAAAGGTAAGAATGCAGCAGCAGAAGAAGAAGATTTGAATCTAGAAGACTACGATTTAACCGCTGAAGACTATGCTATGATGGTGTCAAATCCAAGAAGATTCATTAAGAAGAAGTTCCCTACCAACAAGAACCGAAATTGACAGGGAAGCTACAGCTCTGAGAAGGTGAAAGAGGAGCCGAAGGTTGAAGAATCAAAGAAAGAAGCGAAGTGTGAAGCTGACTCTGGTGTCAGTTGTTTTTACTGTGGTGGGAAAAATCACTACGCAAAAGATTGCGTGTTGAAGAAGATGGTAGAGAAAGATGAGGAGAAGGATGAAGAAGCAAGTCTCCTGAAAAGACTGGAGGAGATTAAGAGGAAGAAAGCTGTTACTAATCCCTCTATGAATGCTCTTGTTGTGCAGGGTACGGTAGATGATGATGAGTTCGGTGGCGTACAAGTGTGGTCAACCGACTCAGAAGATGATGAAGTGAGAAAGTGTCACACCCCAAAACCGGAACGGCGGAAACGTTCAGGGGTGGATGACGTCATGTCAAGTATCACAACATATGTAGTATAGTAAATAAAAGTACAACAACCATTGCATTAATAGTAATAGTTTTACATGGTTTACATTACAATACATCAAAGCAATACAAGTAGTTATATAGGTGCAGCTTAGCACTAAGCTATCTTCATCAACAGCTCCGGGAATGTACCTGTCTAAAGCTGACCTGAGAATACAAGTTATTTGAAAAGCGAGTATCAACATTTTTACAAATGCTGGTGAGTTCATAAGCATTTAGTGTCATTTTATTCAAATAACTTGAATAAAAGTGGTAGTTTTAGAGTATCCATTAAATTAGTGTCTTTTCCAGAAAATCCTATATTTTCTTTAATAAAAGTAGTCTTCTACCAATACTGGACAAAGTTATGTGGTAAAAAGTAGCTTTCCCTTAATCGCTATCATTATCAAAATACAGAATTTGATTATTTAAGAAAGCAAGAGAAATCCGGGAAAAAACATATGCCTCAGCAGTGAAGACTGCTGACTAAGGCAAAAGGAATCATAGTGTAAAATACAGTGTGACTCTGAGAGTGGGTTTCCAGCATATAGTGTAAAATACAGTGTAAAATACCGTTACCTCAAGGCCAAGAATTATAAGGTAACCTGAGATACTCGTAACCATCCTAACCGACACTAGAGTACTTGACGCCCTGCAAGCGTCTATAAAATATGACATTTGTCACCCCTTGGCTTGGTATCGAACAAAAGGAATCATAGACTCCAGGAGAGTATCGAACAAACGACACGCCTGGTTTGGTCTAACAAAGGGAGACACAGACCTCAGACGGTACCAAATGAAAGGTACAGCTAACAAGGTCTAAAAACAGAAACTACTGACCCCAGACAGTATCAAATGAAAGATACAACTAGCAAGGTCTAAAACAAAGAATACAGACCCCAGTCAGTATCAAATGAAAAATACAGCTAGTAAGGTCTACAAACAGTGTGACTCTGAGAGTGGGTTTCCAGCATACAGTGTAAAATACCGTTACCTTAAGGCCAAGAATTATAAGGTAACCTGAGATACTCGTAACCATACTAACCGACACTAGAGTACTTGACGCCCTGCAAGCGTATATAAAATATGACATTTGTCACCCCTTGGCTTGGTAGGCCGTGGACTGTAGCTGCAGTCAGGGTGCGGGGGTGTCAATCCCGTATAGATCTATACACATAATGTCCGCTCTCCCTACAGGAGACTCTGGTTACCAACTAGACGACGGAGAAGGCCGTGTCCCGAAGATGCATCCCAAATAGTTGGTAGTGACTTCCAAGTATAAGCGCTGGACTAGCAGTAGAGACTCATAATTGAACTGACTAATGACAACCTATATGTCTATGCTTGTATACATAATATATAACTAATGATCAAACGACCTTCGGACGGACATCCGATCCCACCAGACCACATCTCAACGAAGAAAAGGAAATAGGGCGAACAAGCCTTCCTAAGTCCTTCAAACATTATTTATATGCATCTATACAAGCATAGGCATACATCTAACTTTGTCGAAGTGTCATCAGGTGTAAGCTTATCACGAAGTGGAAGCGTTCTCAAGTATAAGTGTATCACAAAGTAGAGTGTCTTACAAGGTATAAGCGTATCACGAAGTAGAGTGTCTTACAAGGCATAAGCGTATCACGAAGTAGAGTGTCTTACAAGGTATAAGCATATCACGAAGTGGAGGCGTTATCAAGTATAAACGTATCACAAAGTAGAGGTATTAACTAAACAGAAGTGAAGCAGTAGTATCTTAACCAAGTAGAAGTATAAAAACATAGACGAAAACTTTGGAAAAACCTTTATATATTAAGAAAATCACGACTTGGTATTCCTTTGTAAATTGAGTTTGAAAACCTTTAAAAATCCTTTGAAAACCTTTCATAAACAATTTAAATGAACTTTGATTAAACATTATAATTAAAAGTTGAACAAGTAACTACGTTTTTAGAAAACCATTTACAGTGTCATTCTCGGTAAAACAGTTAACAGTGTGGTAAATCCTTGTGCATGCGGGTTATCAATCACATGTGATTGATATGATAACTGGCATGTTTAACTTGTATTCCCCCCCCCCCCCCCCCTATAAAAGCATGTAAAAACATTTAAAAGGTTCATTCAGGGGTATGAACTCACCTGATGTAAGTGGATCCGACGAAGGTGCCGGTTGGGTGCTCGGTGTCAAGTAAAGACTTGGACACACTTAGTGACCTATTTAACATATGGTAACATATGTTCACATACAATTAGTACATTTAATACTAATTAAACAAGTATACGCACTCTAAGGAGCGGAAAACACTTTGGTTAAGTGTTTGGGGTGTCCCGGGTAACATTTAAGGGTGTGAATGGCTTAGGAATGGAGTTTACTCTCCAAGAGTAAACTCTCCATATAGTGTTTACGGCCCTGGGACAACTCCCCATGAGTTTACGGCCGTAAAATCATGGTGAGGGTGTTCTAGGATGTTTAAAGGCCTTATCTCAATGGTGGAATTTTGCTAGGTCCAAATATAAAAGGTATGAATGGATTTAAGGCATTTAAAGGGACCAAATGGGAGTTTACGGCCCATGAACCATCCCTATGGGAGTTCACGGCCGTGAACTCCTACCCCTTGAATTTATGGAAGTTTAAGGCCCTAGTTTCAATCCTAGTAATTTATAATGAAGTATAAGGCCATTTGGGGGGATTAAAACTACCATTTGACATGGTTTGGAGGTGTTTACGGCCTAGGCATGTGCTTGGGCCGTAAACTCCATTTCACCCCTCAAATCTATGTGTTTAATTGTTCTAAACCCGAAATAGCAAGTCCTTAATTTATGTCTTAAGCCTAAGGGTGGTTTGGGAGTGTTTGGAACTTGATTTTACAAGTTTAGAGGGTGTTTACGGCCTAAGCATGTGCTTGGGCCATAAACCCTCTTTTATGCCCCAAAATTGATTGTTTTAAGGTGCAAACACTCCTAGGCTAAATCCCCAATTAGTTTCCAAGCTTTTAGGGACAAATTTGGGTCATTTTGGCCTCTTATTAGGGGTTTACGGCCTAAGGAGGCTCTTAGGCCGTAAACTCCTTTTCAACAGCTTCCAAGTCCGATTTTTTGGGTATACTCACAAGTCATGATGTTTAGAATAGGTTAGGGTGATGAGACTTACGTTTTGGAGGCGGAAATTCGCGGATTTGAGTCGAAAACGGGCCTTATGAGAGAGAGTATAGAGAGAGAGAGAGAGAGAGAGTGGAAAGGGTGGAATGAAGTCCACTCCCTCTTATATAAGGGCTTGAGTTGAAGCTCAGTGGAAATCTACCCAATACTGCCGTTAAACGGGGCTTTTGGTCGCACCCGATTTAGTGGTCGTAATAAAATTAACTTTTTCCAATTAAACGGAAATGTAAGTTACTTGTCTTTATTTATTTTATCACGACGATATGACATAAGATATAAATAGATAAATAAAACATTTATTTATTTGCTGACCTCACATTAACGAGACTTTTATAATATGGACTGTTCCGTTAACGGAAACAAAGTAATATAGCGGAATAAACTTTGAGTTGTCACAGAAAGCCTTCTCATGGAAAGGCTTATGTGGCGAAGAGTGGTGATGCTGGTGGAAGATGTCTGATGGTGACAGATGTATCCCAGATGAGAGGATACAACACTGATGGTGGAAACGAAGAGGCTAAGGAGCGAGAGGACGTATGTTTTACAACGAAGCCTCTCAGTGTGCAGATCAGTGAACTAGATGAACTGATCAAGAAGGTACAATCCATTTTTGTTTCATTTAAAATTTCACAAACATCATATGAAAAGGAATTAAATAACTTGAATTCAAGAATTTCAAATCTAGATAGTTGTTTAACTCAAACACGTGTCACGAATTCTAATCTAATTGACCAAATAAGCAAGGTATCATCCAAGAGTGAGGAGCAAAGGATGTGGATTGAGCAGAAGGAGTTGGAGCCGGTTAAAACTAGGGATGAAATGTTTTTTGTTTAATTGCAAAAAGACTTTATACTAACATTACTCAACTGCGTTTAGACTGTGAAATAGGCCAGAAGATACATCGCATGATTTTACCCTTCCTTGAGTTAAAGGAGGATGAAATCGATGCTGAAGCATACAACTGCGAAAGTGTTGTATCTTCAGATGATGTAAATCCCACTTACATGTATAGTTTGGACAAAATTGAATCATTTATAAAGTCCAAAGACCATAAGGACATGCTTAAAAATATTTTGGATGAGAATGATAAGTTGAAACTCAGAGCCGAAACTATACAAAAATTTGACTCATTGAGTACCAAATTAAGTTCAGAAAACAAAATTGATGTTGAAAATGCATCTAAACTTAATGAGGAGGATGACATGAGTGAAATTTCTGTAGAAGATGAGGTTGACTGTTGCAAGTTCATTAGGAGCGAACCTGAAAACCACAAAACCTTGATTTCTGAAAATTCTGTGGAATTCGCTCGTTTGTCCAAACATAAGTCCCCAATCCTTAAAGAAAAGGCCGTTGTATACCAAAAGGTTAGAACCACTCCTAATCAGGTTCATAAGGTCACAGGAGTAACCGAACATCAGAAAGCCGAACTCACTGCCATAGTGAATGAAGATAATGCAGATGGCTGTGATGAGTTTTTCTGGTCTGCACCAATAGACAACGCAGATGAAACAGTTGGTTTGTCGGAGCGAACATCATGGAAGGCCAAAGGTAGATATGTGGCAGGACCACTGAATAAACCTACCAACTTTGACGTGCCCAGTTCCAGAGACACAAAAGAGGTTCCAGAGGAATATGTCTCCTCAACTAGCAAAACCTCTTCCATGAAAAGTGAACCAATTGCTAAGAAGCCGAAGCAGAAGGCAAATATTCACAGACAACCGAAACAGGTGAAAAATCAAAAGCAGCAGAGAAATTTGAGATACAAGAAAAATCTCTCAGAGCGAAAGCAGTTTTGGCGCTCCCAAAATCCTCACTATACTCACTTTGACAGAAACTTCAAGCCAAAAGGAGAAGAAAATAAGAGTAAAAGGAGCTTCGATCCATCAGTTCAAAAGAACCAGAAGAAGACGTTCGGTCCCGAAAGTAACAACAACCGAAAGACTGGTTATGGTCCACCAAACATCAACAGACAAAGACCAAAGTTTAGCCCATCAAGCTTTTATAGTAGAAGACCCAGCTTCGGTCCAGCAACTCACAACAACCGGAAAAACAGTTTCAGTCCATCATCAAACAGCAACCGAAGGTCCAGGTTCGGTCCCTCAAATGACCACAACCGAAAGGGTCATTTCAAACCTCAAGTCAGGAAATAGTCTCATTCTAACTTCTATTCCTCTAATTCTTCTCGTTCTTATTCTTCTTCTAAGCCTAATTCTCTTCCTACACCAAGCTCACAATCGACGAAGGATTTGAAAGGAAAAAGGAAGATTTCCTCAGCAGATGAAGACCGAAAGCAAGCTAAAGTCCAAACTCCCGAATCTGAATCTAAAATACCTGCATCTAACTCCAATAAAATCAAAGTGTTTACTATTATGAGGAAAGATGAAACAACCTTAATAAAACGAACATATCTTGTTGATGTTTCTCTTACTATTCCTGTTTCTGTAAAAGGCTCACGAGGACCCAAGAAACTTTGGGTTCCTAAATCTGCTTAATTTTTGCAGGTTATAAGTGACGAGCAGTTCGACGACGAATGGTACATAGACAGTGGTTGCTCACGTCACATGACAGGAAGGAAGGAAGAGCTAAGGGAGTTTCGGTCACTTCAAAACGATGACAATGTCAAGTTCGGTAACAACTCTTATGGAACGATAAAGGGTTATGGTATGATAACCAATGGAGACTTTACAATAAGGAAGGTGGTGTATGTAGAGGGATTGCAGCATAACCTCATCAGTGTGTCTCAACTGGTGGGCAGTACAGGTCTTAAAGTCTCGTTCGATGATGAAGGTTCAGAAATAATAGAGAAGAAATCCAACAAAGTCATTCTCAAGTCAGATCGAAAAGGGGAAATGTTCCCTCTGAATCTCAGACCAATCAAAGGGAATCCAGCCATATGTCTTTTGTCCAAAGCTCATTCAGACGAAAGTTGGTTGTGGCACCGAAGGCTCTCACACCTCAACTTCAAAGACATCAATAAGCTAGTCACCGGTGGTCATGTTCGGGGTCTTCCACTGCTTAAGTTCGATCGAGAACACTTATGTGCTGCATGTGAAATGGGGAAACAAAGTCTTCAAAGTCACCCAACAATCATAAACACCAAAGTTGTTGAACCACTTGAGTTGCTTCACATCGACTTATGTGGTCCATCATCAATCGAGAGCATTGGCGGTAACAAGTATATCCTTGTTATTGTTGATGACTTCTAACGTTTTACTTGGGTATTCTTTCTAAAGCACAAATCTGAGGCGACTCCCAAGCTGAAGATCTTTATCAAGCAGGTCGAAGTGCAACTGAGGAAAGTCGTTCGAAACATCAGGAGCGACAATGGACTGGAATTCAAGAACAAAGAATTCGAAGATTTCTTAGCAGAAAAAGGCACTAGTCACAATTTCTCAGCCCCCTATACACCTCAACATAACAAAATTGTCGAAAGGCGAAACCGATCCCTGTGTGAGGCGGCCCGAACCATGCTGAGTTTTGCCTCACTTCCTCTATATTTCTGGGCAGATGCCATTGCTGCAGCTTGTTTCACTCAAAACAGATCTTACCTCAACAAGCGTTTCTCTCTCACCCCTTATGAGATTATTAACAACAAGAAGCCGAATGTCAAGTTCTTTCACTTGTTCGGTTCAAGGTGCTTCATCTTCAACTCCAAAGAGCATCGCAACAAGTTTGATGTCAAAGCCGATGAAGGTATCTTTCTGGGATATTCTCTTACTTCAAAGGTATACAGGGTTTTGAATAAGTGTTCTAAAAGAATTGAAGAAACCTATTATGTGACGTTCGATGATAATTATGTCAAGAAGTTGAAGTCTACCGATGCAGCAATTGGAGAGATTTTCTCTCAAACAGGTCAAGTCACAGCCTCAATCGCCAATTTATTTGACCAGTTCATGGACTTATTTGATGAACCTAAGAAAGCCACTCTTTCGGAAGCCAAGGTAGCAGACAACAAGATCGATCACCTTAAGCAGATTATCGAAGATGCAGCCAGACAAATGGGAGAAGGAGAACCAGTTCGAAACGAACCTCCCCAGAGCAGTACTTCAATCGAGGGGGAGAATCAATTCTCTTCAAATCAACAGGACTCACATATCCAGGGGAGAATCCAGTCTTTGTCGGACCCGAAAGTCCTGTAGCACCCGAAAGTTCTGTAGCACCCGAAAGTCCTATATGCTCTATGACGATGATGTTCAATCAGAATTAGAAGAAATGGTAAATGCTGAATTGGATCCGTCCTATGACCCAAATTATCCTCCTCTCACCAAATGGACCAGAGATCATCCTGTATCTCAAATAGTGGGTGACGCATCAGAAAAAGTTCTAACACGATCACAACTGAAGGCGAAGCAAACTGCTTTATTCTCCAAAGTAGAATTTTGCATGTTTAATTCGTTCGTCTCCAAAATTGAGCCGAAGACCGTCAATATTGCTCTTGATCATTCTGATTAGGTCCAGGCAATGCAAGACGAACACAATGAGTTCGAAAGAAATAAAGTATGGAGACTCATTCCAACACCAAAAGATGCCTCGATTGTCGGTCTCAAATGGGTGTTCAGGAACAAAATGGACAAGGAGGGGAATGTAATCCGGAATAAGGCTCGGCTAGTGGTGAAAGGATATTGCCAGGAAGAAGGAATTGATTACGAAGAGACATTCGCTCCGGTAGCAAGGCTGGAATATGTTCGAATATTTCTTGCCTATGCTGCACACAAGAATTTCGAGGTCTACCAGATAGATGTGAAGTGCTCCTTTCTGAATGGGGAACTTGAAGAAACAATGTACGTGGAGCAACCTCCTGGCTTTGTGAATGAAAAGCATCCAAATCACTGCTACATCTTAGATAAGGCTGTCTATGGTCTGAAGCAAGCACCTAGGGCATGGTATGAAACACTAACTAAGTTTTTAAAGATGTCTAAATTCAAACAAGGTTCGGTTGACCCAACCTTATTTCGTAAAAAGGAAGGTAACCACCTTATGATCGTTCAAATCTATGTCGATGATATCATCTTTGGCTCAACATATCCTAGTCTAACAGCTGAATTCAGAAAGTTGATGGAGACTAAATTTGAAATGAGCTCAATGGGTCCGATTAACTTTTTCCTTGGTTTAAATATTAGACAGGGACCCGAAGGCATCTTTATCAACCAGGAAGCATATACGAAGACTCTCCTTGCCAAGTTTGGTATGATGGGAGACTCAAAGGTCAAAGTCCCTATGGCGTTCGACACCAAGCTCACACCATCTTTGGAAAAACCGGCAGTTGACATAACGCTATATCGCCAAATGATTGGTTCCTTGATGTACCTCACAGCTAGCAGGCCTGACATAATGTTTTCAGTGTGCTATTGTGCCAGGTTTCAAGCAAACCCTCGTGAACCACACATGCTGGCAGTAAAGAACATATTCCGGTATCTAAAGCGAACGACCTCTCTCGGCCTCTGGTATCCCTCAAACTTAGGTTTCTTTGTTCAAGCCTACTCTGATGCAGACCTAGGAGGATGTGGTTTAGACTGAAAAAGCACTACAGGAGGCTGTCAATTCCTCGATGGGAAGTTGGTGAGTTGGCAATCTAAGAAACAAACATGTGCTTCTCTGTCTACAGCCGAACCAGAGTACATTGCAGCTGCCTCTTGCACATCTCAAGTGATTTGGATCCAAAGCCAACTACGGGATTATGGACTCAATATGAAAAAGATCCCACTATATTGCGACTCAGAAAGTGCAATTAGGATCTGTCATAACCAGTGCAACATTCCAAGACAAAGCATATAGCACTGAGGTATCACTTTATTAAGGATCATGTGGAAGATGGAAACGTAGAGATTCACTTTGTTCGAACCAATGATCAACTGGCCGACATCTTCACCAAAGCCCTTCCTGAAGCAAGTTTCAATAAAATTCTACAAGGACTAGGTATGATGTAATCGGAGTCAGTACCCAAAACACCTTCACAAAACTAAAAGTTGGAAGCGAAATGAACCGAACGCTCGGTCTATTTCGGGTTCGGTTCACACGGGAACCGAAATGAACCGAACTCTCGGTCTATTTCGGGTTCGGTCCCACTACACTTGTTTTCGCTTATCTCAAAAAGGTGTTGTCTTTGGTTGTATATTTTTGTACAATTGTTTTCAAAATTCCAAAATTTTTTTTGGAACCTAAATGAACCGAGCGTTCGGTCCATTTCGGGTTCGGTTCAAAAAATTTTTGTTTGGTTTCTTTTGTTTTTCTTTTTACAAAAATATCAAAAATTCCAAAAAAATATTTTCTTTTCTTTTTGTCTCTACTTCTGTTTATGTTCACAGTTTATGAAATATCGATAGGGCATGTAACATTCTCACACTTTTTACTAGCTAAGTGTCCCTAGAAGCATGCTGCTGCATGTTGTCCAAAGCCTCAACTGATTTTGAATAAAGCCTTACTGACTGGGTATAAACAAACCTCGTCTTCCCAATTAGGCTGCTAAATTTATTCTAATCATGAGCTACCTTACTCTTTTCTCATATGAGTTAAGAGTTTTCTGCTTGGTCACTATTTTTATAGCAGAGGTACTTTGGTTTCTTTACACCACCTCAAACATTTTTCTCCATCATATTAGCTTCACACATGTAACCCTTGAGACTCTCAGAAATTACCACTGAGGTTTATGGTTACACAATCTCTGTGTTTGTAATCTTAGCTTCGTGTCACTACGTGCTAAGTGAAACCCACAATTCAATACCTACTATGCATTAACGGTGAACAATTAAATTTGCTCTAGCTTTCACTCATGCATTAACGAATCCACCCAAGTGGTTGTACCATGAAATCTCTAATTTTCTTTTTGTGTGATTCTTATGAAATTGTTACATACCATAACATTTCTTCCCTTAGAATCCAGTTTAAATTTTCTTGAGATTTCACACCAAGCATTTCCAACAAGTCACTAAAATATTGTCCAAACCTACTTGTTCAACAGACCACATCGGTCTCACAAGTACTTCATTCGATTTCTATCTTATGTCAAGATCAGGAATTCTGAACTGAAGCGAAAACCACCCTTATAAGCCTCATTAAAAGATGCCTTTCAACACTTCTTAACAAGTGATTGATTGTAATTCAACGGGAAACCACACAGACACTTTAAAGTCTCTCTTGACTTTAAAGGAAGATATTCGTGCTCGGGATCCACTGTTTCGTGTCAATATTGACATCACAATTTCCCACATATATGTTGCTTTATTTCTTCATCTTTGACACTCTATGCAAGAAAATCTTTTTGATTTTCCAAAAGTCTAGCTTGGTTCACTACAAGCTATTTTTATAGCTCGGATTTTTAATGCTGCTGTGGTTTATCTACGTGGTTTATCTATGAAGACAACTCATTTTAAAAGGATAAGATGATGACTCAGCCGGGAGACTAACGGTTTCAGGAATTCAAAAAGGCATTTGATTGGAAGGCGTGCAAAACGGAAGAGTTTTTCTCTCTCATGCGTAATCATAGGGGTTGCTAACTGTCACGCGTCAATCAACTCAGGAACCGCTTTGATTTTCAAGAAGATTTGGAGGCGAATTTTTCTCTCTCTTCTACACGGTATAAAGGGTAAACCCTAAAATGTTTTTGTTGGATTAGTGTCTAAGTCCATAACTATTTTGGTATGTACTTGACCCGATGGTGCATGGTCCTTTTGGGTTGCCTTCACCAAAGCAACTTGATAGGATGAATTAAGGAGAGAAAGGATTAATTATGGTTTATTAATATATTATGAGAATAATATATTAAAGGAGAAATCATATTGTTTAATTAATATTAGTCAAGAATTAATAAGAATTAATTTTGTGGTTAAAAG
The DNA here is from genome assembly GCF_051521515.1 of Lactuca serriola. Lineage (NCBI taxonomy): Eukaryota > Viridiplantae > Streptophyta > Magnoliopsida > Asterales > Asteraceae > Lactuca > Lactuca serriola. The sequence continues at coordinate 90,982,530 of NC_136413.1, read as the reverse complement.
AGATTAATTAAACTTAAGGGACTTGAGCTGTCAATTGTATGATAGTTGAATATTGAGCTAATGGACTTTATATTAAAGGGGTGGACGAATTCTATGGGGAAACCCATTAGAAATCATCCTAGGGCCTTTAAGGAAGGAGTCCATGGGTTGCTTAGGGCTTAAGCATCTCAATTAGGGTTTCCTTGTTTGATAACCCTAATAGCTTCACTATTTAAAGATCCCTAGAGCACCAAAAACGTGAGAAAGTAATTCCTTAGGGTTTTGGATGGCTTATGGGTGTCTCCTTCACTTCTCTTCTTCATCCTCTTGCTCTTGGTGTTTGTGAACCATTAGAGGAGTGACATTTGTGACTCTAAGCCTTCTAATGTCAATACAAGAAGGAATTGAGATTGTTATTGCTATATAACAATCAAGGTATGATCTAAACCCTTATTCATATGTTATATTGATTAGATCTAGGGTTTTAAGTCTTGGATTAAAAGCATGTGCAATAGAGAAACCTAGATCCAAGCTTTAGGGTTTGCATGAGCACATAGGATGTCTTTTGGCTAAAACCCATCAGTGGTATCAGAGCCTAGATTGGTTTCTATTGTATTGATTCATATTTGATCGAAATCAGCACTGAAAATCGAATTTTTGGGCTTCTGAGTGTTTGAATCGCCGAGTCACTTAGTGCACTCGCCGAGTCAGCTGTACTCGACGAGTCCAGGTCCAGACTCGACGAGTCGAAACGTCTGACAGCTCGTTTTCGCGATTTTCTTCCTGTTTTGGCTTGGGATAATTACCATAAATATGTTTTTGTTATAAAATCCGAATTTTATCAATATTTGGTGATTATCCTTACCTAAATAGAAGATAATTGTCAAAATTTAGATAATCACTTGTTTTATTAGATAAAATTTGATTATTTGTAATTTAGATTTGAATTATCTTGTGAAAAATTTCAAATTTTCCCCTTTAGGTTTTATAGTTTAAATTTGAACTCAAAAGTTTGTTTTGAAATTTAAATAGTTGAAACCCTAATGTTTTGAATAGTTTCAAAACTTGCCCTCAAGTTTTGGAATTTAAAAGTTGATTAAAAGTTTAATTTAGAAATGTTAAATTCTAAAACCCTAGTATTGTTTTGAAAAGTTCAAATCACACCCTTATGGTTTTATTAATTAATTAAGGTGTATAATTGAAGGAGATTTAATTAATCCATAAAGTTTAGGTTCAAATTTAATTAAATTAAAAGTATAATTATTAAATTAGAACACCTAGTATTTTAAAAGTATAAAATACACCCTATACTATATATATAACATTAAAAGTCTAACATTACATATATATATATATATATATATATATATATATATATATATATGTATGTATGTATGTATGAATAAAAGTCAGTCTTACCGTTAGTAGGCCTCATTCATGAAACTGGTCTATAAGGGGTGTTTAAGGAAATTGCCTATAAAATGACGATTGAATGGGTATCCACTCTTACCCACCGCACTCTTGACTAGTGGAGGGTCGTTAACCGAATGGGTAGGATAGGACAGAAACCTTCCATTATAAGTATAATGAAGTATAAAAGTAACTAAATGTTTTCATAAAATTCCCAATCTTAGTTACTTTAGGCAAAAGTGAATTGATGCAATTCCATGAAATTACACTTTGTGCCCATGCTAAGACGTTAGTGGAGCGTGTGTGGTTAACCGGCATACTAAATGGTTCTAAGCAAAGGTAACAAAGGGTGACTCAATGTTTGTCATAGTTCGGTGGAGCGTGTGTGGTGTACCGACACATCGAATAGGTGACGGTAACATGTGAGGGCACCATGTAAGTTTGCATGGTTATTCACACCCGCTTTGTGATCCTCGGCATCCCAGTCACAAACTAGAGGGGCATATCGAGATTAAACATGCCATTGAAATGTTCAATGAATCTCAAAGGATCTAGGAGTTTTCATAGATTTAAAACTTAAATTTCTTTTCGTTTTTAATGGTGGAAAATTAGTGAATCATCATTCACTTACCTTCAAATGTTCTGCAATTAGGGTTACGACATTCCTCTCCCGAGTTGTAGAATATTGTGTTGGGTCCTAGCCTTAATATCTCATTTGGGTGATTTATTAAGGACTCAATCAATCAACTAACTTGAATTTGTTTTCTCCCGTTTTGTAGATGTCAAAGTACGACAACTATGGTCTTCCCAAATCCCGTGGAACAAGCAGTCCACATGAAGATGATATTCCACGATTCGATCGAGGAACAAGAAATCATGCTTCACTTCCACCCCCTCCTCCCGTTATTCTCCCTAACCCACAAGATCGAAGAATTGAAAGGTTCAATGTTACTAAAACCCTATTGGAAATGAAACATGAAGATAGTAAACCCGTGTGTGCCCACGTTCTAGGAATGAAATCACACATCAATAGGTTGATAATGTTGGGTGCGTCATTCCCTGATGAGTTGGCTATAGACTGGGTTCTACAGTCACTCCCTGAATCATATAATGAGTTCAAAAGAAAGTATTATATGATGGATCATGACGCAAACCTCATTGACCTAACTTACATGCTCATTGCTGCTGAATCAGAAATGATTTGGCAAAGCAATGGAGTGTATTTGTTGGGAAAATCAACCAACCATGCTTCCGAGGACTATCTAGGAGAACCGACCTGCGTTTGCTGCCAAGAGAAAGGACGTTGGATACAAGTCTACCCTAAGACCCTGAAGAGTCCAGAAGATGGGAGAGTCAAAGAGTATGGTTGTGCTTCAGGTAAAATCCACTATCTAACTCAATTAAGTTCCTATTCGTTGATTCTTAATACATAATGTGATAACATTGCATTTGAATGTTTTGCAAGATCAATGAAAAGAAGAGGAAGCTTGATGAAAGAGCAAGATGAGTCTAATCACGAAGAAATGGATCTCGATCGCATGGATTCAAAGATTAGATTTTGAGCTTAGAAAGTTATGATAGAGTTGTTAGGAATATTTATTACATAGTTTTTTCAATTGATTTTGCATTGTAAGGACAAAATGTTTTCCGCTGCTTTTATAAATAAAATAAATTTTGGTTTGACTCATTTATTTATTTCCTTGCAATGAAATCATTATGAAAAATTGATGTTTGCATATTTCTACAACATATTGGATGTGATTCTTAATTATGTAAATTGTGGAAATGTCAAGAATTTACCAAATAGGGAGAGTTTCTCATCGCCCAAGTTTCAAGTGGACAGAAACTTGGAATCATGCAACAAGTATTGTATGATGAATGAAAAACTTTCACATTTGGGAAAATTAGACTAATTCGTTGACAAAGTGTCAAGTGAAGGACTAGGAGATCAAGTACACAAGGTTGTGTGTTGATCAAGTCCACCACAAGAGTAACAAAGATATTCGTCATGATTTACTAAGGTTAAGTAAATATGATTACACTTATGAGATTAAGTGTAATTCTTAGTTGATTGAAAAGGTTCATATCAATAGCAGAACGAATAAGAAGAATCAAGTAGGCAGAAAGATAAAAGTTTCTCTATTCTAAGAAGAAAGGAGAGTACCTTTTATTATGTTTTATGATAGGTCTTAATGATTAAGAACCATATCTCAATTGATCCTCTAAGTGAGTCTTTGTACAATTGTATGTCTAAGAAGAGGAATCAAGAATTGAAGAAATGGTTAAATCTAGAAGTCAATCATACTTCGTTCCAAAACAAGTCTTAAAGTTAAAAATTGTGACATTGAGTGACAAGTCTTAAAAAGGTTTATAACACTTATCAAATGTAGAATATGGAAAAGGTTTTCTTATTCTTGCACATTTGAAACTGGGAAGTTGTGATGTCTTGGATAAGACAAAGATCAACTAGGACCAATCTTATGAAGTGTTTTGTCTTGATAAAAGCTACACTAACTCTTGAATATTTGTTTGTCAAGAAATGTTTATTGACAAGAGACTCTTATATGTCAAGGAGTCAGTGGGAGTCTTAATGATCTTGAAAAGTTTCAAGAATTAATCAAGAATAAACCTTATCGATCATCACTAGCACACGACTTGAGGTTTACAACCTATCGTGTTGACACTATCTTGTTTCTATGTCGTTCAAATTGAGTTAATTATGCATGTAAGTTCTATGAGTTCTCATTTGAACGCATAAAAAGGCAAGCACCTTGATCAATGAAAAGTACATTGATAGGAAAGGGTGAGCTGCTTAACTACTTGGAAGACATGGTGGGTTGCCGTGTTACCATAAGGCAAGAAATCAAGATTGAGAAAGTTCGGTCCATATGAGTTTGAATTTGTTGTAAACTTTATTTTGACAAATTCACATGGATAGGAACATATACACCATTAAAATCTAAGTGTCATAAGATTTTCTCCTTCATGAAAATGACTGTGAGGAAATGCTTTCACTAAGAAAGATTTTAAGAAGATAGTGATTGTGAAATTGCATTCTCGAATCGATTATGGTTACGGTATCCCTTTCCATAATTCGAATTGTGAGATTTGGCAATTAGTCTGAATTGTTTAAGACACACATATGAGCTATCTTGGATAAAGGCGTATGAGATTAAAAAGCTTAGATAAAAGATTATCCAAGCATTAAGAATTAGAAATATGAACTTAAGGAATTCAATAGGCATTGTTATTTCTGAAAGTTAAGTTGTTTCTAAATACATGTCGAAGCTAGTGGGAGCATAAGTGTTGTGCTTATATTTATAATAATTATCATAGTGGGAGCATAAATGTTATGATTGTATGATTATTAAGGCAAGTATTGCAAGTTAGCAATATTTATTATAGAAAACAAGAGTTATACTTTGCAAAGTAGTAAGGATGTAAACTTGTTTTGCTATAATTAAGGGAGAGAATATTGTACTTCGTTTCAAAATCTAAAGATTAGATTGAGAAATTTTAATAAATTTAGTCAAAGGATACATAGTGCACTCTTAAATATCGATTATGATTACAGAATCCCTCTTCATAGTTTGAGTTGTAAGAACGAGACACATAAAATATTATGGCAAAAGATTGAAATCTTTATGTAAGACATTATGCATCGTGTCCCGTACGCTTTGGGTATAGGATCGATTGCAAATGCTATAATATTTGACCATTCTAAAATTTTTCCAAATGTCTAGCGCATTTAGAGGGAAAAAGGACTAGAATTGGATTTGACTAAGATAATTAAACAACTATCAAAGGACAATCCAAAGTTCACCGAGGATTGGTCGCTTGTGAGTAGTTGGAAGTATGATATTGGATGGAGCATATCGACTTTATTATAAATAGATAAGATTCTATTAAGAATGAGTTGTCATATGGTAAGTATGGAAATTTTCCATATTGGGAATTGGATATTGAGAATCTATGTCTAGATTAGAAACTTTTATGCAAAAGGATGTTCAAAGGAATGTACTTTGAGTGAGAGACATCACATCTATGGAATTGTCTTGTAACAATCTCCGATAGAGAGTTTTGTAATTTCATTGGCAATAGTCTTCGTGACTTTAGTGCAGTGACATTACAAAAGGATCATTGCATAAAATGTTAGAATCTAACATATTCTGTAAGTGGCAAGAATTTGATATTCTTACACTAGTGATAGATTGGGAGTTGTGAAATGAGTATGATTGGAAATGTGTTCATTTGATCTACTTCACAAAGTAAGGACCGTAGGTAAACATTGTATGCATGCTAAGAGCATGGGACAAGTATAGTTATAATTCAAGTAAGAAGTTGATTACCCGAAACGACAAATAATGAGTAATCGATATGGTGATAAATAAAAGGTGTTTTATTTATACTCAGAGGTTTGAGGCCATATGGGATTAGTATTATCCTTGTGTTTCACTTTGCATGTTTTGACTTCCTGAATAATTTAATTGGTTAACAACAGTCAAATTATTCGAACGGGCCACGGTCGTTCATATGTTGGAAGTAGATATGAATGCAGACTGTCGTGAATTGGTGTGTGGATTGTCTAAAGTGTATTAGACATAAGCAAATGTTTGCTGCAAAGTTCATGAGTGCTTATGAATATGATTTGAGCATTGGATCAAACCCACGCTCACTTGGATCACTTCATGGATTTTATCACGAGTGATTGGTGAGACGATAACATCTTATATTCTTGAAACCGAGATGTTTGAGTTGTATCTTGCGAGTCGGTTGCACATTGATAATATGTAAACGCACCAGTAACTTGGTGTTATAAAACATATTGTTGTGTGTGATTTGGTGAGTGATTGCAAGTGAGCATTAAGTCAAAGTTTATCCATTCCTTTTATCCAAAGTAGGATAAAAGCGATATTTGTGGGCCCCTCGATGATTTAGTGATGGAACCTAAGCGCTTGGACAAGCCGGGACTAAATTGATGTGTTCAATTGTAGTCTGTTGTCAGTCGTCATAAATCTGAATTCGGGAAACAACACATAGACAGAGAGAATGATTTAGATCCATGTCTCAGTCTATACGACAACATCTAGAATGGAGGAATATATGATCCCTTATCTAAAGGACACGCATATCTGATAAGATCAGAGTTGACAGCAGCTTTAGAAAGCTACGATTGCAGATCAGGATCTGAAGTCATACGCAAAATAGTTATTAGACTTATCCAAGTGGGAGACTGTTGGATTAGTGTCTAAGTCCATAACTATTTTGGTATGTACTTGATCCGATGGTGCATGGTCCTTTTGGGTTGCCTTCACCAAAACAACTTGATAGGATGAATTATTAAGAGAAAGGATTAATTATGGTTTATTAATATATTATGAGAATAATATATTAAAGGTGAAATCATATTGTTTAATTAATATTAGTCAAGAATTAATAAGAATTAATTTTGTGGTTAAAAGAGATTAATTAAACTTAAGGGACTTGAGCTGTTAACTGTATGATAGTTGAATATTGAGCTAATGGACTTTATATTAAAGGGGTAGACGAATTCTATGGGGAAACCCATTAGAAATCGTCCTAGGGCCTTTAAGGAAGGAGTCCATGGGTTGCTTAGGGCTTAAGCATCTCAATTAGGGTTTCCTTGTTTGATAACCCTAATAGCTTCACTATTTAAAGATCCCTAGAGCACCAAAAACGTGGGCAAGTAATTCCTTAGGGTTTTGGACGGCTTTTGGGTGTCTCCTTCACTTCTCTTCTTCATCCTCTTGCTCTTGGTGTTTGTGAACCATTAGAGGAGTGACATTTGTGACTCTAAGCCTTCTAAAGTCAATACAAGAAAGAATTGAGATTGTTATTGCTATATAACAATCAAGGTATGATCTAAACCCTTATTCATATGTTATATTGATTAGATCTAGGGTTTTAAGTCTTGGATTAAAAGCATGTGCAATAGAGAAACCTAGATCCAAGCTTTAGGGTTTGCATGATCACATAGGATGCCTTTTGGCTAAAACCCATCAGTTTTACCTCTTTACTGCACCCAAAATTCAGAGAGCAAGCAAAGATTATTTTCTCCCACTGTTCATCTTCTTCTTCGAAGTACTCAACAATGGCGGATTCATCGTCTGTTCATGAAACCTCCCACATTCTCCCAATCAGACCCCAGCAAAGCTTGGTCATTGATCTCACCCCCACATTCCTACGATGCCTTCATGTACCCTATAGTGGAGTGTCTTAAACACTCTCCACTGGTTCTCGCACTGACCAAGGTTGAAATCGTTCCTATGGAGTGTTTATCCCAGATTTTCTCTACTGCCCACTACGACAAGTCTGTTGATCGCATTTTCTTCGACATTCTCGATACCAAAACCTCCATCTCCAAACAGCGATTTTGCTCGCTTCTAGGGTTTGAACCTGATGAGTCAAGGGTTAACCCTGAGTCGATTTCTGTGGGACAGTTGTTCTCCATGTTTTACAACATGGGTTACACTGAAATTCTTACCACTGTCACAAAGTTCAAGAAATCGTGTCTTCCTCCTCAGTGGAATGGCTTCTTCATGATACTGTTCAAGGGTCTATCAGAGAGAAGTGCAGGTTTTGATGGGGCTAGTCGTCTGTTCATGAAGATTCTCTACGGGTTGTACACTGGCGTCAATCTCGATTATGGCTCAGTTTTATGGCAGCAGTTAATCCAAAGCATTGCCTCTACTTCTCGACATTCTGAAATTTTATATGCAAGGTTCTGGATGCTATAGTCACCAAATGGGCAATGGACAAGTACCATGTCCCCATTGTGGCTACATCTCCACTCTCCTCTATTGGTGTCTTCCACACTACGAAGATCATTGTGACGGATCCTTCCAAGTTTCAGTTTGTTGGCTCAATTCCTGAGTCAATGTATGCGTGTGTATCAGGGGAGAGTCGTATCATCAATACCTACAAGGAGTTTCTTCCTTTGGGCCCCAGAGAGCTCACTCTAGAGATGATTCAGTCTATCCATGACGCTGACAAACCTGCTCCCAGGGGAGAGAAACCGGAAAAAGGGAAAGAGAAGAAGGTGGTCAAAGGGGCGAAAGGCCCTTCTCCTAAAAAGAGGAAACCGACGAAGTCAGCCCAATCACCTCCACCAAAGAAGAGGAAAACCCAGCCCAGGCGAAAACTCATTCTTACCTCTTCCTCCAATGAATCAGAGGATGAGTGTTCCGACTCAGAAGAGTCGAGGCGAGGCGACTCTCCTCTCCGTTCGCCTTCACATGAGGTACCAGTTTCAACTAAACCTGTCTCTCCTCCTCCAATCTCTATCTCTATTTCCATTCCCCCCATAACCTCCACCACTCAAATTCCTTCTACTTCTATCCCTGTACCACCTCCTATTTTCTCAGAAGCTACAACAACAACAACCACCACTGGAGTATGAACCAACGTATCTGATACAGGGGCTCATACTTCAACACCCGAACAAACACCCGCAACCGAACATACTTCCACACCCGAACCTACTCCCACAATCGAGCCTCCACCTTCGCCTTCATCTCCCAATCACTCAGCCGAAACCGAGACTTCTCTTGGAGGGGAAGACATGACCTTTGACTCTGTCTACTACAGTCCCTACCAGGTTCAAAGGGATGATGATAATGATGCTCCTGTCACTAAAAAGCATATCAAGGAACTTCATGAGAAAATTGATAGTCTCATCGCTTCCTCCTCCTCCTCTTGGTCCAATATCTCAGAGGCTGCCATTCAGGGCATGGTTGATACTTTCACCAAGGCACATGAAGCCTCTATCCAGGCTGCCACAACTGCTATCGATGCATCCACGAAGGCTTGTGCTGCAGCGACCGAAAAAGTCGAAAAACTATTTCACGATGCTAACGTTCTTTTACAGTCTTTACAGGGGGCAGCTGAATCTAGTGCAGTGAAGATTGATTCAGTTGTTGAGAAGCTGGCTACATCATTTGCATCAGAACAGCAACACTTTGCCGGTCTTCGTCAAACTCTTGAAGCTGACAATAAGTCTTTCCAGGTTGTTGTTGAGGACCGATTGACCAAGCTCCAAGAAGACCTAGCTTCAGAGAACTCTGTCATGGATGTGCTTGCACGAAAGACAACTGCTCTAAAGATCAAGAGTCTTCAACTTTCCCAGTCAGAAAAGGAGGTTATTCTCTTCGATCTGAGCGATCGGTCATTGTAAGTTGTGTTTCGGATGTCCACGGTGCCCTCTCCAACATTCTTGAAGCACATGACCCGATTCTCAACTATTCAGTGAGGCGAACTCTTCATGAGAAGCTTGCTCCTGCCCTTGCCCTGCTAAGCAAAATTGAAGGGCTTCCTGCTTATGTGGCCCATCCAAAACAAGGGGGAGAAGGAGTTTCAAAGGGCGATAATCAATCTCAACCGCCTCCTACTTCTACGTCAGCTTCAACTAAAGCAACCGAACCACCAACAACTGGTCATGCTTCAGGTTCGGGTGCTCAAGACAAAGGGAAAAAGGCTATGGAGGACAATGATGGTGATGATAACAAAGAAACCATTGCTGATCTCTTGAAGAAACAAGACAGGGATAAGGATTCAGACATGAGTGCCCGGATCGCTAGAGAGGCAGAAGCAAACGAAAGAAAGATGAAGGAGGCTCATGATCTCCCTGAAAGTCGAAAAACCCTATTCCCTCCGTGGAATCTCGAGAAGCTTTTCAAAGAAGCTATCGAGACCCCCAACATCTTATGGATTGAACCTGTTATCTCCTTGGATAGGGTTAATTTTGTCGATTCTCAATTCGACATGACCTTGACCCGAAAGGCCTTTACATTTCATGCATTTTCCCAAGTTGCTGATGTCCCTCATCCTCACCTGAAGGTCGATAAGGAGCTTGTTGAATTCTATCTGAGGTCTGCTCAGCCTCAGTATCAGACATGGAGTGCGCAGAAGATCATAAACGTTCGGGTCCTCAAACCCTTTCGGGAGGGTAACTTCATAAATGTCAGGCTCAAAGTGTTGAGGGGGTCAGCTAAAACCGAACATGCCATTTCTCTTGCTGATCTTCCTAACCTAAATCCACATGATTGGATCATCCTGCATAACATCCTTCTCACTAATGAAGCTGAATATGGACCAATCATAGATCACTTCAAAAGGATGTTGGTTTGCTACATCATGGAGGTTGGCAAGATGGATCAGGAGATTGCAAGTGTTTTCAAGAAAAAGCCCACCATCTCCCCAGTTGGTTCTGCAAGCGATTTGAATAAAATGCAGATGGGAAGGATCGATCCAAAGCGGAACTCAATCATGTTCACCAAGAATGAAGGCCAAAAATGTCTGTTCGCCTTGGCAAACAAGCATCTATATACCACTTCGTGCTTGGAACATGTTTTGGGGATCATCAATCGATGCAAGCAGAATTCTGAAGATGACAAGAAGTATTTCGATGATATGATCTAGTGGTACATTCGTTTCAGACAAACCATCCTTGCCATCATTCCTCGTCTGTTCGACACCAGAAGAAAGTTCCTGCAGGTGGACCCAGCAAGCCAAAGTAGAGTCTCGCTCCAATTGACGCAAAGGGGGAGATTGTAGGGTCCATTAGGTGTTGCGTCTTGGGCTCGGTTCGTAGTCCAATTTTGTATCCGGATTGGGCCTGTCCATCCGTGATTTATTTATTAGGGTTTAGTATTTATAGATGCTTGCATGCATCTTTGTACGTAAGATTTTGGAGTCGATAATTCACAGCGAATACTTTTATCGATTGTAACCCTAAACAGCCTCTACAGCGGAAGTTCTTTATCGAGCTCTGCTGAGGCGTGAATCTATTGAATCATTCAGCATATTTTGATTCATTCCTGTGTTTGATTTTTCTGTTAGTATTATTGTAATTAACCTGTTTAAGATCTAAACGATCTAAGAGTTTTCCAACTCATCACTAAATCAATTAATATTATATATATATATATATATATATATATATATATATATATATATATATATATATATATATTAAACTTGGGTTACAACATGAATAGTGAATTGGTGAACTGGCAAAAATGGTCCCTTACGTATATTTTTTTATAACGGGGGCATATTTTGACATTAGGTATATTCTTTGTGTATACGTGTTAGCAATCCACCGCGTCTTCCCACTGTATTCGGTGTACACTTGTTGACAATCCTCCATCAGATCGACATGTTCTAGATTCTTCTCATATTTATGCTTCATACCTTTCTTGCCATCAACCACACATGATCGAAATTTGGCTTCGATCCCACCTCCAATTGCTTTGCTTTTCTCTACCGACACCGACCTACGTGCAGAGGAAGACCGACAAACGGAGTCGTTTCAGCATGCGATCTATCAGTCTGCCATCGTTTACGTGTGTTTCTTGTGTGCCAGGTGTAGAAGTGAGAGGTAGGTAGGTAAGGCGGAGGGTTGTGTGCGTACAGCAGTCCGACGACGAAGAGAGGCCGCCCTTTTGGAAGCACTGAAACCTGCAAACACTTTCTCACTCGTTCCCTTGAAGATCGATGCCAAAAAAGGCCAATGGCTACCGGGGTTAGCCTCACCTGGTTACCTCCATGGAAGGTAAACATAACTTCAAAAATCCCCAATTTAAAACCATCCATAAACTAACCGTAGAAGTAAAACCATGTTTGCTTTCGGTCTTCCAGGTGACAACGGGTTTAAACCATTGGCTCTAACGGAGGACCCACAAAATCTGAAGTGGTTCGTCCAAGCTGAGCTCCTGAATGGGAGCTGGGCCATGCCTTTTGTTTCTGTTTCTCAGGTAAGAAATCGATTTCCTAATACCTCAAATATCAAAACAATTTCGTAATACCTCAAATCAATTTTATTGTTGGTTCTTATGAAACGTATCGTAAGTAGTACGTTGACCATTGGAGCGTGGATGACTATAGCGTACTGGCGTCGGCTGGAGTGGACGTTAAGGGTTGTGTTACTGTTGCGAAGAAATTGTCAAGATCCCTGTAAGTTTTCTTTAGGATTTTTATGTGATTACGATATCGATTTCCTAATACCTCAAATATAAGAACGATTTCGTAATACCTCAAATCAATTTTATTGTTAGTTCTTATGAAACATATCGTCAGTAGTACGTTGACCATTGGAGCGTGGATGACTATCGCGTACTGGCGTCGGCTGGAGTGGACGTTAAGGGTTGTGTTACTGTTGCGAAGAAATTGTCAAGATCCCTGTAAGTTTTCTTTAGGATTTCTATGTGATTATGATATTGTTATTTCCTTCTAAAATTCCTAATACATCAAATATTAGAACGATTTCGTAATACCTCAAATCAATTTTATTGTTGGTTCTTATGAAACGTATCGTTAGTAGTACGTTGACCATTGGAGCGTGGATGACTATCGCGTACTGGCGTCGGCTGGAGTGGACGTTAAGGATTGTGTTACTGTTGCGAAGAAATCATCAACATCCCTGTAAGTTTTCTTTAGAATTTCTATATGATTATGATATTGTTATTTCCTTCTAAAATTTCTAATACATCAAATATCAGAACGATTTCGTAATGCCTCAAATCAATTTTATTGTTGGTTCTTATGAAACGTATCGTCAGTAGTACGTTGACCATTGGAGCGTGGATGACTATCACGTATTGGCGTCGGCTGGAGTGGACGTTAAGGGTTGTGTTACTGTTGCGAAGAAATTGTCAAGATCCCTGTAAGTTTTCTTTAGGATTTCTATGTGATTATGATATTGTTATTTCCTTCTAAAATCGATTTCCTAATACCTCAAATATCAGAACGATTTCGTAATACCTCAAATCAATTTTATTGTTGGTTCTTATGAAACGTATCGTCAGTAGTACGTTGACCATTGGAGCGTGGATGACTATCACGTACTGGCGTCGGCCGGAGTGGACGTTAAGGGTTGTGTTACGGTTGCGAAGAAATTGTCAAGATCCCTGTAAGTTTTCTTTAGGATTTCTATGTGATTATGATATTGTTATTTCCTTCTAAAATTCCTAATACCTCAAATATCAGAACGATTTCGTAATACCTCAAATCAATTTTATTGTTGGTTCTTATGAAACGTAAAAGTGACAACAAATCAGAACAATTATTCTTCAAAAATTTGTACGTTGTGCATTTTAATTTGTACAATTTGATCTCGATTTGGCCTTTTATTCTTTCAATGTGTACACAACGACCGAGTTTCTCAAATCCCTACACTGACTTTATTTCATCTTTCCAAATATAGAATCCACTAAAAGCAAAGAGATTTGGAGTTGTACATTACGCATTGGAGATTGTGTTTTACGAGTTTTAGAGAGAGAAAGAGAACCTGTCCATGGGATTAAAGTTGCAATCGCCATATACCAGGTAGTGTAAGTGGTCATTCCAAGGCCCAGAAATGACCAGATTCTGTACTTATAGAATGAAGGAGTGAAGACAGTGGTTGCACAACAAGCTCCAAAAATATATGTCCATGTCCTGTTGTCCAGATGATCATTTATGTAATATATGTTGCTGTATTTTGTAGAAACAACAAAATCGATCACTCCAAATTCTCATTGATCAAAACCATATAAAAAGCCATAAGATTACAATAAACAAATACCTTGCGCAAGCTATAAGTTGTATTATAGAGCCAAAGAGAAGAAAAGTACAGTTGAAAGCTAGACCTATGTGAAAGTTTGTAGTTTGTGTTGTTGATTACTGTTATGTATGCGTGATATTCAGATATAAGCGGTTAACCTATTTTTATCAAGGGGTTTTGCTGTTCTGATAGGTTTCCAGGTTTCTTTAATTTCTACTACAAGATGCTATCAGATTCCCCACCTCATCACTGATCAATCAGATCAAAGAAAGGTAATCTCATTTCTCATATGGAAAATCAGCCTATTTCTTTGGCATTTAGTTGGTTAGCACTACTAATTCATTATGTGAAGAAGGTGAAACTTTTGGTAGTAATACATAGGGGCTTTATGTAGTGAGCAAGGTTAGAAGATAAAGAAACATAGAGATTGGTGATGAATGTTTTAGCTTTTAAAGATCATAGGTCGTAGAGGTAGGAAGTAATACATCACTATCTATTCGGTATAAGCCTAGAATTAAGTACAAAGATGTTAACCAAAAAATGAAAACATGATGTTGTAATCATTATTTAAATAAAGGTACAATGGATATTTCTTGCACTTGCAATTAGCTATTTTCAAAAGTTCCTTGCTATACCAATGTAAAATTTACATATATAATTTTTAGGGCTAGGTGAAAGAAATAGTAACATACTTTCTTTTATTTGTTTTTTATATGATCCAGCTTTGATTTTTTCTTATTAGAAAATTGTAGGTGAAAAAATTAATAAATTATAGCAATATCATTCAAATACAAACAAAACTTCACCGCTTTAATAAAAAAATTAGCAATGTACTTTGCAAAACTCTATCCAGGTAGATCAATATTTTTCTAAATAAACAACCATAACTGGACATATTTTTTAAAGTATGATGCCTTAATACGATTTTTTTTGAAAGTGTAATATTTTAATAGAAGGAAATAGAAGTAGAATGCTATAATAAATAAAGAAAAGTGTTATTTCTTGCAATAACCTAAAAAACTGAGATGGATTTCAGAAATAAAGGAAAAGCTGGACTTAAAATCTAGAGTGCAGTCAAGAATTTCTAGCATTGTTAATTTCAAATTAATAATGTATTGAGCCAAATTTATGTGCTTAGAAAAAAGGGAAAACAAACAATTAAATCATCATTCAAAACCAATCAAAAAAGGCACTAGCTAGCAAATGACCAGGTATGTTGTTTTCGTCTTATGGGTAGGTTTTGATTCAACAGAAGTTGTGGTGGATGTTGGAGCCTCTTTAGGAACGATACAACTTTCGGATATGGAAGAGACAAAAGCTAAGGTAATTAAGTCATTTATAACTTATCCGAAAGCTAATGTCATTAATTGCAATCACTTGGATAACTATTTAAGCTATCATGTGAAAACATATAATATATGCATAAAAATCTGAAGTCTTGCTTGATTCTTAACTCTTTCTTGAAATGCAGTGGTTGTACACTTAATGGACACAGATGTTACTGTACCGGTATTGATTTTCATCCATTTGATTTTTTTTTTCTATATGATGGATTTCGTTTACCATCTATACATGCTTAGGATTGATACATGATCTATAATTAGAATCAATAGTACATCCACAAATAGCAGCTGATTAAAAAATTATCTTTATTTATACATAGACTATAAACATCAACCCTTTGGTTTTAACTTTAATTTTCCACTATTGATAATTTGGTGAGAATAGTATTTCCTACTATATAATTGTTTCGCAATTGCTTTTGTGTTTCCAGGAATATTTGGCTCAAAAACAACCAAAGAAATTGGTTATTCAAGTAAACTCTACAATCCAGACTATAATCGAGAACCTCCACTCTTAGAAAACTAGAATAACACTCAATTTGGAGGTGACAACATTCTATATCTTCACATTTACACAGTCAAGGAATTCATAAATCTCTCTTCTGCTGCTGCTTCATGTTGCTTTGATGCAATTTATTGAAATAAAATTATTTTTTTAATTTACAGGCAAATCGTAATATTAGAGACAAGAATGAACCTGTGTGTTAACGTATGTGTTTATTGTTTAGTATAAACATTTGCTGCTTTGCTGGGAGGTCCCATGTCTTTCAGATTTCACTTCGAATTTCATATATGTTTAATGGCATTTTATTGGTATATAATTGATTGAAAATATCATAATAAAATGCTAAATATGTTGCAGTAGTAACAATTGACAAATTTACCCTTGGACAATTAACAAACTATACGGCATACATAACCAAAAACCAAAAGACTAAAAGCCTGATCGTAAACGAACCCGCGGAGCGGGGAACCTCAGCTAGTATATATTAAAGATATGAAGCTTAGGAATAGTAAATTTGATATTTTTTTGGTAGAAATGGTCCCTGCACTTTGCTTCTCATTCTTTACCTATTTTGACATTTTTGGTCATTGCAATCAATATTTTTACACTTTTTAGGAACCTATTAATATTTAAAGTTTGGCCACAAACTTTAACAGTTTAACAACTTTGATCCTTTTTCTAAAAATTTGCTAATTCCCACCCCTTTAATTCCTTAACCGTTTTGAAACTTTTGATCCTTGCAGTTAAAACTTTAACATTTTTTCATAAAAACATGAAAAAAATGGTCCGGAGCAAACTTGGGCTTTTTATATATTAAAGATACGAAGCTTAGGAATAGTAAATTTGGTATTTTTTTAGCAGAAATGGTCTCTGCACTTTGCTTCTCATTCTTTCGATTTCTTGCAATTATAAGAACATAGGAAGATTCAAAAAATTCAAGATCTTTTTTGAATTTGATTGTTGTACCGGCAAGACAAGACAAAGCTGTATTCTAATAATTTCTATTTTAAGATATTATTTACTGGAGCTTAATTTGTATATTTTCTTGTTTGCAATTTTCAAGAATCAAGTATATATTTGTGATTTAATCCAATTATGCAATTATATTTTGCATGTTTGTTTATGTTTTTTGTTATTTACATTGATGGTGTATTCTCCATCGCTATCAATTCATTCTTTCCTCTCCGAGTCTCAATCTAATTGAGTGATGGTAAATGAAGTGTGTTAATCATTTAATTTTATTCTCAAACTCATCTCTCAAGCGTTTAGGTGTTTCAAATTAGGGTTAGTTTTTGAAAAAAATGAAAAATATCGAAAAAGCAGAGGCAATATGGGAGAGACAACATAGGCATGATATGAGTGGATTCTTTAGACTGGTTGGTGTGGGCACGCCCACCGACATTTTTAGAAACCAAAAAAAAATGGGTGTTAATAGGATGTTGTGGTGGTAACAAGAAGCAACCGACAAATTTATAGCGCGCAAAAAACGGTGAACGGGGAGGTGTTTGTGCCGTCATAACGCGCAAAAACACCCCATGAACATTACCAACACCTAACAACCTTATAAAGATTGCTCAAGTTGTTCGGAACCAACTGCATGTGTACAAAAGCTAGTAAGTTTGTGTGATCAACGTCCTAAAACCCATCTAACGTAGGAGACATGTTCTTAGAAAGGAGTGGTAAAAACATTGAGGAGATGTTTGAAACTTGGAAGATTGGAATGCAATCCTATAGCCCCATAGGCTCCACTTCAATTATACAGGCCTTTTGTTTTTGCATCGGGTCTTAAATCGGTTTGGACTGGGCCTTCAGTTGTACAGGGCCTCATACATTTCTCAACAACTTATTTCCATGAAGATTTATGTGAAATCAAAATCTCGTATATTTCTCAACAACTTATTTCTATGAAGATTTATGTGAAATCAAAATGAAATCTGCAAAGCGTACATTTCTTTTTCAGGGATCAATGAGAAAGTGGCATGACATTTGATCGTTCTTGAGAGCAAATGTTACACAAAAAGTATCATCGCTAAAAGCTGATTTGAATTAAACTAAACTAAAAAAAAAAGGGCAGGAAGATTTTACTTACACAAAAAATGGAGAAAAAAATCCGACCTGCCGGATTCGAACCAGCGACCTAAGGATGGCCATTGGCTTATTGCATACTACAGTCCTCCGCTCTACCAACTGAGCTAAGGTCGGTTTGTCTTTACTTCGTAAAACCTGTTACTAAACCTAAACAAAAATATTTGAATTCATTTTATATTCATAAAAACACAATTTTATTTATATTATCAGTCAGTTTAATTTGAGTTATTTTATAATGGTTGAGATATGAATAACATATAGGTGCCTCCGTGGTCGGGTTGTGTCATTGCAAAACGATTTGATTCATTGTTGTGAAATAATAACCTTTTTTTTTTAAATAAAATCTATATTTATATTTAATTTTTCGTGCATTTAATAGATCATTTAATCCTTTTTGTCTAAAACAAATTTGCCATCCACGGATCAAATTAGCTAATAATTATAAAGACAAATTTTTTGTAAACTTCAAACCAAACATAACATATTTATTTTAAAATAAGTAATCTTATTTTATCATACGTTACTTTTCTTTTGTGAAATTATGTATTCTACACCTATATTTCTCCAGGGTGATCCCGGTTTCTCCATCCTACTTGCTTGAATTCCAACTCGTTTCAGGCTACTCCCATTGAAACTTTCGACAATTACTCTTGATATTGTCGAAAGTTTTGTGAACCACAAGTAACAGAGTGGTATGTAGGAAGACCATGAGAGCCGGAAAGTCTACAAGTACATGGTTTGAAGGCTAGTGCAACTAGGAGGAGCATCGGAACTGGCAATTTCGGATAACTGGTTTCGGTTCCGGTTCTTAAATACTGGAACCGATCGAATGCGATTCCGGTTCCAGTTCTTAAGGTTTTTGGAACTGTTATCCACCGGATACCCACCAAAACCATTATTTGTGCTAATTTTATACATACCTCGTTTTGTAAATCATGATGTTTCTATGGAATATTATACAATATATCTACCCACAAATAATGAATAAATCTATTACGAAAGGCCATTTGGATAGTGGTATCAAAGTGTTTGGAAATGTGTATCTTCGTAAGGGGTCCAGGGCTCAAATCTTGTGATGAACAAAAATGGATAGTTCGTAAGTAGGATTTAAAAGGTATGTTTGTGTTAGCTGTTCTAACGAAAAAATATAATATATTTTTATTTACAAAACGTTTATGTGAACTTGGTCTATGAAGCTATTCATATACACGTTAATACATACATTTGTAACGAATGTTACCAGGTTTTCAAAGTTCCATACAACAAATGTAGATTAATCATCTAAATATTAATATATAAAATGTCTGATAAAAAAGTAATGGGTACAATATATTATATCTAACTATTTTTTGAAGTTGAGAATTTAAAAGACTTACTTGCATTATTGGTTTGTACTTTCAATGCTTAGTATGGTAATGGATTGAGTATTTAATCTTTATTATATTGGGCACTACAAAAAAAAGCACCCACATCGATCAGGGGATAAGTAAATGTAAAGAAAAAAAAGAATATAAAGCGAATATGACTAACAAAATTTACTTATGCTCACATTTTATCCCATATTGAGTGGGTGACAATGCTCATGGGTTGTACCATATTATAAACTAAGAGCCGTTGATTAGATATTAGATTATGTTTATGAAATTTGTTCACTAGAACCACCACTTGGTTCACCTGCAATTGGTTTAGCCTAAACAAAACAAAATAATGTAACAAGAGTTTCGAAAATGGTTCCAAATTTGTAAGAACCCCTAGACTGTCATCAGTAGTAGTTTATACAATACTACTATAAATCTTTATTTTTCCGTTCACATCAATACATTGATATTCTCACAAAAGAAACACATACTATTTTTCGAGTAAAGATAGTTATCAATATGGAAAAAACATACATCTATACTATTTCAAATACAAACATATATTTTATATTTTATTCAAGAGAACAAAACATACAAATAGTTGAGTCTTGGTAAAAGATAAGGGTAATATCTACCAAGAGGGTGTTTAGGAGTTTTTATTTAAAATGATAAACATCTTTTAACTTATTAACTTATAACGGTATGAAAACATAGTTTAAAAAAAAAAATTGGATTAGCTTATGTAATATGAAAACGCTATAAGTTGATAAACATTTTTTAGTGTCTAACAAAATGATCAAAAAAACGTTTCCTAAAGATTTGTGGCAGCTATAAGTTATACTAATAAGTTTTGATAAGTTAAGAGGAGTAACTTTTCAAAAATGGTTTACCTTCGGTTCTACATTGCTATAAACTCTTTTTAAAAAACTCCCTATCCAAACATTCATTTTAACTTATACCTTATGCTGTTATGGAACTGATAATAAGTTATAAAAACCTCATTTTTTAAGCTTAACCAATCGCCCTCTAAATTCAAACTAACAAATAATAAAGGATAAATTGAAAGTAATAAAATAAGAAATTCCACATATTTAGAAGGTCTTATTTGAATCATAATTAAAGTCAATTTTATAACAAATTTTCTAAAAGGTAAATATATGAATCTCATTGACACACGTCTATCACGAAACAATTATTATTAGACTTTTGAGATTGAGCATAGTCGGAAAACAATTGTATAAATTTTTGGGTAACATTTAATCAAACATAGTTTAAAACAACAGCTTAGATAAAAACAAAAGTTATGATTATTGGTGAAAACGGTAGAGAGCACACTTGAAAAACAGCTCTTAATGATCAAGTGAAAAAAGAAGAATCTCTCCTAATTAAGTTGATTAAGCAAAAAATAAAGCGTGTATCCTGATTGATAATTGTATAGTATTTTTGGTTGAGTGTACAATTGGGTACCATTTACACAGTGTGACTAGAGGAAAAAGTATAGAAAATGTATGGAATCAGGGATGATGATGAGAGCGCAGTTTGTTGGCTACATACAGCAAATGACTGATATTTGTTGTTGATGGATAGCTCTGAAGTAGCTTCAGATTGGCTGTGAAATCACCAGCAAGCAAACGCCTCCTCACAAGAATCAACATCGCACAACAAACACGTAACAAGGTCTCCTGCCAATTCCCATTCATTAGTAAACTTAATAACCAAATTCACATACAATACAAGGAGTGAGTTGAGTTGACTCACTTGTGGACCTTCAGGGTCGCTTAACAGGGTGTCCCATATGTGAAGACTGTCTGTGAAAATGAATTCTTGTGTCAACAGAAGAGTGATCCATCTAAATGCATAGAATTGTGGGTTCACCTGCCATACACCAAACAACACAAATATCAATGGAAGGACATTGTTATTTCTTGTATTTAAACCAAATAAGAATTTGTTACTTTTGTGGTGATGTCAAGATGTCTCCATAACTCTTCATCGTGTTCCTTCAAGAGGAGTGACAGCTTTAAGATGGTTGAACGGATGCCAACAACACTATTATCAAGTTGCTGAACAAAATTATCGCGAATCCCACTTAATAACTCCACAAAACAAAAGAATGTGTCTGCTTCAGCATTCCTCTGCACAAATAAATAAATAAATAAAACTTGTAACAGTTGCATGCCCTTCAAATATATCTCTCGACACTTACAGAGTAATCCTCATCAGGGTCATTTTTGAACACATAGAACAAAGGGGCCAATATTTCATTCATCCCTTGCACATATCTTATCCCTGGATTCAGCTTTGCGTAAATGATCAGTATATTTCTCAAAGAATCCTGAAAAAAGGTTAAAGATTAACTGCTTAGCCATAAATCTTTATCATAATTTCTGTAAGATGAAAAGAATCAAAGGAGAGGGTAACTTTTTTTTCTAATTACCTGATTGGCTTTTGAAGAAGCAGAGTCACCACAGAAAAAATCAATGTCTGGATGAGTGCGTTTCACATCACGATCTATCTGATCAATAATTTCAGTATCCTACAATTCCATAAGTTATAGACATTAAGTGCCTCTTTCTTTTTGAGTTAATGGGGACAGATATGTTTCAATCTAGACCTGATAACATATACATATATGTTCTATGAAATTATACCTGAAAGAACTGATTCCAAACGCTAGTCTTCCCTAAGCTTAAAGGGTGCTCTCCATGAGGTATTTCTGACCTTGGAAGTAAACCCTTGCCTGCACTTGTGTTTTCACCATTTTCAAGAGATGCAGAGTCTTCCAATTTCCTTGTGATTTCTGACTGACTAGCCACAGAAACTTTTAGCAACTCGAATTTGGTGCAAACAAATGCAATTGTAGAAAATATTTAGCATCTCTTTGAAGAACATATTATGTGCATCGTGAGATGGATGATTGCATTAAGAAAACTTACTGGATTCATCAAAAAATCCTCTTTAAATTGATTGTACTGAGACCTCTTCTTAGCTAACTCTGAGGACCAAAGCGCCTTATCACAGGGAAGATAAGCTAACAACAGCTGAAAGCATAAAAGAGTTAAAAGTTAAATCTCTTAATCCAGATTGAACAATGGTAAGTGTAGAAGAACGTTGAGATGACTTCTTATTTGCAGAACAAATTATGCCTCACAAATCTACCGCTATCCTTCTACCATGATTAATTTGAGATGAAAACACAAAACAAATCCATCCAAGACAGAATGATGATTTAGGTCATTTCATAGGCAGGAAAACAAGCAGCAAGTTCTTCATACCTTCCATACAGTTGAACGAATGCCAGCACCATCCGGAATCCCCTCTGAAGCAAGTCGACGCAGTTCTCGCATGTTTATGATCTTCCTCGAAAGCTGCATTTTACAAAGTACAAAACTGCGATTAATATGTGCTTCTCGTAATATCGCAATCCTCTTTATCGTTCTTAGGTGCGAAACTCAATTTACAACTATGAATGCTACTAAGAATTTCGATAATTTTACAGTTTCTAGAAATTAAAAGCAAGAAATGATGCTGGTTCTGTAAGTAAAGAATTAAGCGAGGTCTAACCGCTTGTATTAGATTGGTTTGGCGAGAAGCGTCTTCGACAGAAGAACTAATGTCATTATCACTATCGCTGATACGTGTCAATGGATCCCTAAAATCCGTCCTCGGGGTGCGTGCGGGTTTAGTCGGAGGTTCGGGCCTGATAAAAGTGGGAGGCGGAATCGGAACAGGCGGTTGAATCACAGTAGACGAATTATAGGAATAAACGGAGGAGGATTTGGAAGTGTAACTGCCAAGGAGATCGTGGTGCGACGAAGAAGGCGGAGGCGGCGATTGGGATCGTGATTTCGACGGCGGAGATACGACAGGGGCTGGAGAAGACAACATAGAATTGTTGAGCCAATCTGGAACTCGTTTCTTCACCATTAATTCGGGCTCCTTCTCAGCTAGGGTTTCGCTACTCTCAGTGTAAGTGTTTGTGTGTGTGTTGGTCTGTTGTTCTTCCGAGATGATCGCAGGCTTACTGCTATTGCTCCGGGTTTGTGTCATCGTTCTTCCTCGAGAATCGTCAAATTGCTTTCTTCAGTGCTGTCACGTGACAATTTCTTGTTTCAATCAATAGTCACGTGATATAGCGAAACTTGTTATGCTTGGTTTCGTAATGACTATCGTTCGATATCTAATGTTCATAGTGGAAAATCTATCCAGAAAGCCATTATATTTTAGTTTATCGGCTCAATTTCATTAAAACTTTAAATATCCATTTTTATAAAACCAAAGATTTTTTTTTTTTTTCCCAATTAAAATCTTTTATTTTTTTATTTAGCTCGATTATTACGGTTAATAAACAGGCAAAACAGAAATTTAAGAAGGTGTAGGTTTTTTATAAAATAAAGATTTTGTTTAATCGAAAAATCGTCAAACCTGAGTAGATAAATGCAACCGGGTCTCATTTTTTATTTTTAAATTAATTTACTTAAACCGAAACAAATCACAATGAATCGGAGATATTCATAATCGAATCATGATCTGTGTGATAAGAAGTGAATTACAAAAACTTGAACGCTAAAAGCTTCAAGTTAGAGAACTAGATGGATGATTACTTACATTGAATCTTTGATTTACTAATAGAAACATAGAATGTATCGGATGATCTATCTACTTAAATCTCTCTAAATCGTCACACGTTTTCTTCTTCAAGCTCAAATTGTTTCCAATGAGGAGAGATTGTGAGAGTTAGGGATAAAACTCTTTAAATCTTCGCACATTCTCTTCTCCAAGCTCAAATTGTTTTAAAGAGGAGAGAGTGTGAGAGTTGGGGTTGGGGATTTCAAGCCACGAATTTAAGACTTTGGGAAAACTAACCATTCAAGTTCTTATTTCCCACTCCAATTTCTCAACTAGCTTTTATATTTACATCACTGACCCTAAATAACTAACGTCTTAGCATTATTAGTCCATTAAGGTTAAAAATGTCAAATGCAAGTTAACCATGTCTTTTTCTTAGTAAGTAAGATATTTTCCAAATTTTAATTCTTTAGTCTCTATATTTATTTTAATTAATAATGAACTTCCAACATAACTATTTTATAAAATTTTAATTATTTCTAATTTACTTGTTTCATATAATTTTCAATAAATTTTAAAAACTATCCTTAAAAGACGAGTGTTACATATTAGTTTTATGTGGAAACATCAAGAGACTTACAAGAAAATGTAATGATTGTATATAGGATTAGACGAGGAGGTGCGATTGGCATGGTGTTAATAATGGGACGAGAGTATTATATGGGGCTAGAGAGTTGTGTTATGGTTCTTTTATGTGTACGTGATACATCGTGAGTGTTATTACTTATTAGAAAGATAAAATTATGGTGCAAGTTTGAACATATGGGGTTTTTATTAAGGTTATTCATATTATAGAGATCTATCTTGGACAAAAAAAAATTGAATAAATATATATGGTGGATTTACAACATTGTATTGGTGATAGAATGAAGAGAAATGTAAGACACTTGTTGGAACTCATCCGTATATACTCTGCATATAAAAAGTTGCATGAAAATATTGTTCATAATCTAAGCCACCGACCCATTTCCTTATTTGAACATGCATGCAACCTCCTTATTTCTCTCATTTTCACATATCCAAGGCTCGAACTCCCAACCCAATACTATAATCTTCTTCCTTAATAAATGAAAGTTTTTTTTTGCCACATGTCAATTTTTCATGAGTTTTGACACTTGTCATTTTGTAGTATTTTTGAAAAAAATATTATCCACTTGTCAATTTTTGGTTTGTTTCAATTTTTAAAATTATAGTCATATACTATATATGTAAAGTATTAAATATCATTATAATATTAAATTGCAATAAATATATTTCTTTCTTTCTTATTTTAAAGTTGTACATTAAAAAATATTAATAATTTACACTTTAATGTTTAATCTTTTTTAAATCAACCCGTTGTACATTAAAAAATATTAATAATTTACATTTTAATGTTTAATCTTTTTTAAATCAGTCCGTGTAATATACGGGTCTCACATCTAGTAACTTAATAAAAAAAACTCACAAGATCAAGCCTATACCATAATAATATCTCTACTATAACACTCGTAGTTTATTCCACGCGTACACAAAAAAAAAAAAAAAAAAAAACAAAAAACAAAAACAAAAACAAAACAAAACATATGATAGCTCCCTAATCTAATCCTACATATAACAATTAATCTATTCTTGTAAGTTTCTTGATTTTCCCATATATAACTATTACCATTTTTACTTTTAGTCTTTCGATCTTTCTTTGGGTGATAATAAGAGTTGACGAAACGTGGGACTGTCATCTTGGGTGATTGAAACATCCAATGTCTAGCTTTACATAAACCATATGTTACATCTTTTATAGAAGAATATCATTTGCATACATCCATGGCCTTTGCTATCTCAAACTAGAAACATTATCATATACCAAACATCCCACAAAACAGTTTTGGTATTATATAGCCATATAACGAAACCCCATCTAGGAAAAAAATTAAATTCATTGGTCATTTGGGAAAGTTATAAGTTTTTATTAAAGACCTATAAGTTTGATGATTTTCTAGTTAACCAGAAAACTTTATGAAAACACTACAACTTATATATATATATATATATATATATATATATATATATATATATATATATATATATATATATATATATATATATATATATATATATGGGTAAAGTGAATATACCTAACAACCTTATATAAGCTTAGGTACCTAACCTCATCAAACTACGTTATTTTGTATTAAATTTTCATTGCAATCATCCAAAGTTCTTAAACTTCATACCTAAACTTGATTTACTTCAAAAATTTTTGGAAATTCATCATTATATTTCTCCTACATCCTTTCATTTGTAGCGGTAGGATATGAAGCCCGTCAGGTGGTATTTGATAGAAAGACGTGATGTAAAAGAAAGATATTGGTGAAAGTCCAATGATTTTGGAAGTAATCAAGTTATGGGGTTGGAATTTAAGAACCTTAGACAAGTACAATGTAAATATGATACAAACCGATGTAGTATTATGGAGTTAGGTATCTAAGTTTATATAAGGTTGTTAGGTATATTCACTTTACCCTATATATATATATATATATATATATATATATATATATATATATATATATATATATATATATATATATATATATATTATTCGTTTTACCGGAAGTTAAGATGCAAACTGAATATTTGATCAAAATGAAAAAAAAAAAAAAAAAAGGTTTTAAGTGGAAAAATTAAATTTTTGGTTTAAACTAAAAAGATAAAAGATTTAGGTATTTTATGAAATTAATCATTTCTTATTTTAAATTTTATTTTAAAAAGAAGGATTTATTTTCCAAAATGTTAACGATTTAGATTGTTTTAACAATAAATGATGTTAGATATGTATCTAAATGTATAAAAAGAAAAATATATTTTCTTTGCATCAGTAGTTTCAAACTTATTGATACTATTATCAACTGAATACGATTCTTTATATTATATACATACTACCTCAACGAGGAGATTATCAATAGAGTATCCTATCAAGAAATGAACCTTTCATAGTAAGAAACAAACCCTCAAGAATGACTAGAACGCAAAACTTTAAAATGCCAGTGATTTTTTCAAAAACAATAATAAAATTATGGCTTTTAAGTGAAAAGTTGTAAATATAAGGTTTTCAAAAAAATTATGTTTATATTATTTTGTTTGAAATATGATCAAATAGATATATATTTAGTTCATAATTGAATGTGGTCCCAAATGAAGTTAAATTAATGTAGCTTTTAGTTGTTTTAGAGCAATTTGGCATTTAGTTATGTTATGGTATGAGGGTGTTATGACGTATGTAAAGAAAATCTTGTTTTTATCGATATATATTTCATTTTAATCATTTGGTTGCTTTATTCTAATTACTTAAGGATTAATCAACACCTTGAAAATAGAAATGGAAACAACCGAAATCACATAAACCAAATAATCAACATAAACGTGGTCACATTCACTAGTTTTGGTCCAAAATCGTGGTTGGCCGACATGTTTATTTAGTAGATTTTTTTTATAAAAAAAAAAAAAAAAGGACTCAACCATGAATACTACTAATAAATGATTTTCAGGTCATTTTCTCAAAAAGTAAATTAATACGTGTTTGGTTTTCTAACTATATCGAAAATTCGAAATACATTTTTCTAGTAATGTTTTATTAATCTACTTATTCATTTATCAATAATCATCATAATTTTTTTTGGCAATATAATATTGTAAATCAGTAATTAATGATGCAAATAAATCAAGTTCTTATCAAGCTATTTAAAAAAAAAATCATCAATTACATCAATTTTACTAGAAAGAACAACGGTTTAAAACATAATAAGGCCCTACTTATGAATCATATGTCGTCTCTTTCCCCTTGCATCTTCTACTTTACAGCTTTGCTTATTTGACAATGATATAAGTAAATTCTTTGGACCAATAATTTAGTTTTAATACAGCAAAAGTTGTACACTATTCTGATTTATGTCCATACATCTTCCTTTTTTTATCAATAAAGTAACGCTACAACTATTAAACGCTGTTCTACAAAAAGATTTAGACAAGACATTATAACTTGATTTTTGTAATATAAACAATGCACTTTATTTTTGTACTCATAATATCAATATATCGGTAACTAACACATAAAAGCAACGTATTTACATCTCTTTAAATATAATAGCAATGTAATTACATTTTCTTACTGATAATAACAATATATTGGTAGCAAAATGCAAGTATGAAGCTACTATGGGTAAGAAATAAGTGTATTGCTACTATATGAAAAATAAAAAAATAAAAATAAATTACATTGCTATTATGGATACTAACAAAAGTACATTGCCAATATTTGTAACGAGAGCAAAGTAAATTACTATTCCCCAAAAATTGTCCTTTCGACTTTTTAACAAGTATTAGTTGTAAGGACAGTGTGGGCCACTCAACATCTCACATGATACTCATAGGCAGAACAGTGTGGGTCAGGTTAAAAGTTGTCAGAAGAATAACCTTTTTGGCCAAAAAAGTTACACAACCACAAAAATAGTATGAGCTTGATACTAACATTATTACCAATAATCTTGACATGAACAACTCCCATCCTTAAAATGATGAAACCGTTTAATATCACGCACCACAATACCCCTCCCCGTCATTTTACTCGCATACTTAATCAAAGAATGACAATCCCCACAAATCTTCAAGTTTTTCACAATCCTAATAACCTCATTATCACCACTACAAATAAGAGCAAATGCTAATGCCAATTTCTCACTATGACTCCCTAAAGCATCTTCCTTTTCTTCTTCTTCGATGTTATGAAGCACCCATTCAGTTTCAGGCATGTACCCATGTTCTCTTGCACTTTTCACAATCTCATTTAATTTCAAATGAATTTCATCTGAAAGATCATGACCACAATCACCCGCTACAAAACTAGTAACTTTTCCCTTTATTTCAATATAACTCCACCCTGGATCTTTAACCACACCTTTGTTTTTCATTTT
Organism: Lactuca serriola; assembly: GCF_051521515.1. Lineage (NCBI taxonomy): Eukaryota > Viridiplantae > Streptophyta > Magnoliopsida > Asterales > Asteraceae > Lactuca > Lactuca serriola. Next base: position 90,953,707 of record NC_136413.1, on the reverse strand, counting down.
GGATCTCACTTTTTCCACATCTTGCCACCTGTCCACTCCTGCATACACGTTTGAAAGAAACACATAGCTTCCGGGATGTTTAGGCTCGAGTTCTAGAAGCTTCTCGGATGCATATTCTGCCATTTTTATGTTCTTGTGAGTTCTACAAGCACTAAAAAGTGCACCCCATATGACAAAATCAGGAGCTATTTCCATGTTTTTGATCAATCTTAAAGCTTCATCTAAACGACCTGATCTTCCATAAAGATCAACCATTACTGCATAATGTTTCATTGTGGGTGGAATTGAATAGTCTTTTTTCATTTTGTTAAAAAAATCAAGACCCTTTTCTACATTTCCAGCATGGGAACATGCTGTTAGGATAGCAAGAAAAACAACCCCATCTGGCTTTATTCCTGGATAATAAAAAAATGGTTATTAGAATTTAGAATACAATTTGCTCTTAATACAAAGAAAAAATTGTAAATGGAAGTGAAATCTTGAACCTGTTGACTTCATTTTGTTGAAAAACTCAAGAGCCTTGTGAAGATATCCATTAATGGCACAACCCCATATCATAACAGTCCAAGAATGAAGATCTTTATCTTCTGTTTTATCGAATACACAGCTTGCATTCTCAATAGATCCACATTTTGAATACATGTCTACTAAAGCAGTTGTGATTCCTCTCTCTATAGTGAACCCATTGTTCAAAATGTAGTCATGTATTCTCACTCCTGTGTCAAGAGCTCCTGCTTTTGCACAAGCTAAAAGTACACAGACAATGGTGTGATTGTTAGGTTTCCCACCTTCCTCCAACATTTCAAAAAACATTGATATTGCCTTTTCGTGTTGCTCGTTTTGTGAAAACCCATCTATCATTGTAGTCCAAGAAACCACATCTTTTTCCTCCATGGAATGCCAAAGCTCCATTGCTCTGTTGATCTCTCCAGCTTTCATCAATCCGTCTATCAAACTACTCCAAGTTGAACCATATTTTTCTGGCATTTCCTCGAACAGTTCCAGTGCCTTACCCCAATTTCCTGCTTTACAAAACCCATTGATCAATACATTCCATATCAATGTACTTCTTGCATCGTCCCCCCATTGAGAACTTTCATCGAACAGTTGTGATGCACAGTCCAATAAACCAACTTTCGCATACATATCCACCAAATGAAGTAAAACAAACCGATCATGTAACAAACCTAACTTTAAAATCTCAGTATGAATCTCCATACCAAGCCAACCCTCTTGTAACGCGGAGGTTGATTTCAAAACAAATGGGAAAGTTAAGCTGTTGGGCCGAATATTGGACCTTAACATGACAAGAAAGTAAGAAATTGAGCTCATATAGTAAGAGTTATCAGCAAGTGCGCGGATTAATGAGTTGAAAAGAAACAAGTTAGGGTTTTTTGAGTGGCGGAAGATTGAAAGGGCGTAATTGAGGAAGTTTTTTTTAAAAGAAGAGGAAGAAATTAGCTGGGTAACGATTCGGGTGTTTGAGAACTGTTGGTGGAGAATGATTTGGGCGTGGATTTGTTGGAGGTGTTTGATGGTCTTGGAGGCATGGATTAGAGAGATGAACTGGGTTTCGTCGGTGAAGAGCGGAGTAAAGGAACATTTCTTGGCGGGAGAGTGTTTCTTGGTGTTTGTAAACAGAACACGGAGAGCTTTCATTCCTTCGAGTCCGTTAGGGTTCGATCTTTGAGTGGCATCTTATGTTTTGTTAACCGCAATAATGTATAAAATAAAAATATTGATCTATTTTAGTTGAATTCTTATAATTATTATTTTATTTTAATTTGCGAACAAATTTCAAACTAAAATTTGTTTACGAAAAAACATAAATCATCATTAAAAATGATAATTTAGTCATTTTCTCCGAATACTAACAACCCTTAACATCTATTAGGTGGCTTGGTTTGCTCCACTAAAAACTAAGTCACCTCCATCTCATTTAAGAACGACGCAACAAAGATAAAAAAAAAAAAAAAACATTGCTCATTTGCTTCTATTCTTTTCCTCTCTAAAAACTAAGGTTTTTTTTTTTTTAATGTTGAAGAAAACGGCAAGTGATGTCATGAGATTGATTCTTCCAACCCTTTTCTGGCCCTTAGAAATGACGTATGCTTCATCTTTTAGAAAACCTTCATTGTATATAGTGTACATCGTTTAGGAAACCCTCAACACATTGCGTAGAGGCCATGTTGCACCCCGCGTAACGACCAGCTTCATTTTAATTAGGAAAATTATTTACCTGAAAGGAACCGGGCGTTACAGAAAGGTCAGACTGGAAGATAACAAGTGTCTGGATATCATGGGTATTGGAGATTTGGTTCTCAAGACAACTCTAGATATGAATTGGACTTTGAAGAATGTCAAGTTCATTCCATAGATGAAGAAGATGTTGATATCGGTTAGGCAGCTTGATAATGAAGGTCATCATATTACATTTGGTGATCATAAGAGGGAAGTGAAGAAGAGAACCTTGATCGTTGGGGTTTTAGTTACTTATGCAGGTCATAAGTAAGTGTAGGCAGGGCGTACATGAGTAGATCTTAAACCCTAATTTCGGGGTTTTGAGCTTTATTTAAAGGCTCTAATCCCCTTGAGGCCTTCTCCGATCAGCCTCCACTCCCTTTAAGCCATCATCTCAAAACCCTAATATTCATTTGAGGGCTTTTGAGTTATTTGAGTGTTTTGTGTTCATCTTTGAAGGAAGAAGATCAATGGAGAGCACTTGGGGAAGTTTCAAGCTTTATGGCTCTGGTCCTTACATCTCCTTAACAACCTCCAGGAGGTATAAAGTTTTGAACTTGGTGAATGATTTGTTAGATCTTGTTAGTTCTTAGTTTTATGTCCTTTTGTCCCATATTATTGGTCTATTTGAGAATGAGCTACTCTATACCCCATCAGTAGCATTTTTCAGACGTCCTTGTGTGCATGAAATCATAAAAATGCCATCGTGTGGGTCAGACGTCCTTCAGCTATATTTTAAACTGTGAGGTGAGTCTTCCTCATTGTACTTGTGGGTCAAAGGCACCGATGTCGGCCCATTAGGTTATGTATCTTGATATATGGGATGATGTTATGTTGGTTACATGTTATACTGGTAGATATGTATGATTACATATATATATATATATATATATATATATATATATATATATATATATTGGTTACATGTTAGACTGGTAATCTGTATGATTACATGTATACGCTGGTTATATTTTTATTTGTGCATATGTCGACATAGTGTGGGTCAGTGGCAATCCATTCGGGAGACTATGGCCTAGAGTGACAATCCAGTCGGGATACTATATGCCATTGTGGCAATCTAGTCAGGAGACTGTGGGCCAAAGTAGCAATCCATTCAGGACACTATAGCCCAGAGTGGCAATCCATTCGGGAGACTGTAGGCTAGGGTAATCTAGTCGGGAGACTATGGACCCATCATGCAATATGTGTATCTTTTTGGTTTTCTGGGGTACTTTGGGGGAACTCACTAAGCATTGGCTTATAGTTTGATCTTACATTTTCAGGTACTTCAAAGGACATGGGCAAGGCGAAGGCTTGATTGTGCACATCATCCTGTATTTTTATATAACTTCTGATTTTAGGATACTCTGATTCATGATTTTGGTTATTTTGGAAATTATGTTTTGTGTAACTTATGAATTTGGAATGGTTTTAAAAATGAAAGAATTTGCCTTGATTTTTGGGATGTTACACTTTCCTTTTTAATGCATAAAGTTCTACATTACATCTTTGGAATGACTAGCATGAAATGATGCACCAAAATCTAATAACCATGATTTTATTGAGTTTTGAACTGAACAAGTGGACACGTATGGACGTGTGGCAAACTCCAGATGAAACACTTAGATGTGGCACATTATCACATGTTTTAGCCTAATATAAATAGAATGAAGCATTTCTTCGATGTTTTTTTGGATATTGGAACCAAATTCAGTAAGGGGTGGCTACAATTTATAGACGAAGATCTTGAGGCCATTTTATGAGGATACAACACACCAAGCGGGTTAAAGGTATCCTTTTGTTTCATTATTACGTAATCATATTTATGTAGCATATTATATGGGGTTGTTTGACCCTAAGTATGTTAGAGGAGTTGTGATATGGTGCTATTACAAACTCAATGAAACTCTTAATCTGGTCAGTAAGGGTCGTAAACCTTGGTTTACTAGAGTTGTCATATATGTGAGATTTAGTTAATGACTTACGAGGTTATGTTGTTTAAACAACTGTATTATGAATTTGATGAATTAATAACAAATTGTTATTGAGTTTTACGGAAAAGAAAAGTTGATAGGATTGTAGAGCTTTTCATTACCTTTCTGTGGATATAAGGATCATCGAAATCGGACTCAGAACGAAGAAGTTATGGCCTTTGGAAGTTTGGAGGTTTTAAGGCTAAGTATAATACGCTAGGCGTACAGGGAGTATGTAGGGCGTATAGGAAGTACATCGGGCATATAAGATTGGGTAATTGTGGATGCAACACGGAGTATGTTAGGCGTACCAAGATACTTTCCAATAGCCATGATGCAGCAACAGGTGTAGGAGTGGATTCGATACTTTCCCTTTCAATCTACTTTCAGCAGTTCTTAGTAGGCCTTGAAGTTTGCTCAATGTAACTTCCTCATTGCTCACATGATAAGTCATTTTGAACTGATCATAGCTAGGAGGCAAAGAGTACAGGACTATATAAATAGCAAAATCTTCATCAGAGTTCACATTCAACTTCAATAGATGACCCGCATAGCATTGCATCCTTTGCAGGTGGATCGTGACGGACTCTCCATCTTTCATCTTAGTGGTGATGAATGACCTGACTATTTTGTGCCTCTGATGCGCTCTTTGATGGTACTTCTCCATCAAGTGCTTGCACATCTCATAAGGCCAATAGTCCTCATAGAACTGCTGTAGCTCAAGAGTCATAATGGCTACCATAATGCGAGACACTTTAGTAGGATCCTTGTAGTGAGCCCTATACTCAGCTATCTCTTCGCGAGTTGATTTGGTTCCGTCTATCTCGATCAACTCCTTGTCAAGGACGTATTACTTGTCTTCGTAAGGCAAGGCCATTCGGATGTTTCAAATCCAATCATTGAAATTGGAACCATCAAATGTGATCCTCGCACAAATGGTCAAGAGCGAGAAAGAGTTAGTTGAGTTTTGGAGGAACCAGAAGCATTGTTGGAAGTTGACATCTGCAAAAGAAAAAGGAAATGTTTTGATTAGATAAGGAATCCTTAATATAACACCCAAAATGAAATATCAAGGCTAGGACCCAACACAATAATTCACAATTCGGAAAAGGAATATCGCAATCCAATTGTTAATTATTTGAAGGTAGGTAAATGACGATTTACCATTTCCACCATGAAAAACGAGATTAAGAGAATTAGGTTTTAAATGAAATGAAATTCCTAGATTCTTTGAGATCCATTAAACTATTCAACGACATGTTTAATCTCGATTATGCCCTTCGAGTTTGTGATTGGGATACCGAGGATCACAAACAAGGTGTGAATAACCATGCAAATTAGCTTGGTACTCTTGATGTCATTTACCACCAAATCAATGTGCCGGTTAACTACACACACTTTATTGATTAATGATAATTTACGAGCTACCCATTGCTAGTCTTTGTTAGTCCAAGTTAGTGTGCCGGTTAACCACACACGCTCCATTAACGACTTGATAAACTGCAATGTGCAATTTCATGGATTAGCATAAAATTCACATTTTCCTAAAGTACTAAGATTGAGAATTTATAAAAACATTTAGTTACTTTATATTTATAATTATACTTATTAATGAAGATTAACGTACTATCCTACCCATTTGGCTAACGACCCTCCACCAATCAAGGAAGCGGTGGGTGAGAGTGGACACACATTCTGATGGGTTTTGGTCCGAAGAACATCCTATGTGCTCATACAAACCCTAATGCTTGGATCTAGGTTTCTCTATTGTACATGCAAGTTATCCAAGACTATAAACCCTAATTCTAGCATATGGAAATCGATATTAACATATAAATGGGTTTAAGATATTACCTTGATTGTTATGTAGCAATAACAATCCCAATTCCTCCTTGAATTGACTTTGGAAGGCTTAGAGTCACAAGTGTCACTCCTCTAATGGCTTACAAACACCAAGAGCAAATGGAGAAGGTATAAAGAGAGAGGAGAGGTATAAGAATTCGTCTCTAGGACCTCTTGGGAAGGCATGGATGAGTTCATGAGCCTTAGGGGTCTTTATATAGGTGTAGAGATTAGGGTTTTAGTCCTTATCCTTATCTAGTTGCTTGCCCACCAAGTAACCATAAGATAAGCCTTGAAAACCCTTATCCTTTATCCTTTGGACAATTTCAAGGATCCTTATCTCCTTGAATTTGTTCAACCCATATTTAGGATAACCATTACCATATTTTGTAACTATCACATAATTACAATTCAGCCCCTCTAGTTTAATTAATTACATTTGATCGCAAAATTAATTCTTAATTAATTATTGACCAATATTAATTAAACAAATATGATTTCTCCTTTAATATATTACTCTTATAACATATTAATAAATCATAATAACCTCTCTCTCTATTTATTTCTCCAATCAAGTTGCTTTGGTGAAGGCAACCCAAAAGGACCATGCACCATCGGGTCAAGTACATAACAAAATAGTTATGAACTTAGACACTAATCCAATAGTCTCCCACTTGGATAAGTCTAATAACTATTATGCGTATGACTTCAGATCCTGATCTGCAATCGTAGCTTTCCAAAGCCGCTGTCAACTCTGATCCTATCAGATACGTGTGTCCTTAGATAAAGGATTATATATTCCTCCATTCTAGATATCGTATGAGATATGATTTCAAATCATTCTCTTTGTACTATATCTCGATTTCCAATTTATGACGACTGACTAATTGAACAAATCAGATTAGCCCTAGCGCGGCCAAGCATTTACGTTTGTCATCACTAGATCATCGAGGGGCCAAAAGATATCGCTTTTATCCTACTTTGGATAAAAGGAACGGATAAACTTTGATACAATGCTCGCTTGCACTCACTCACCGAATCACACACAATAATATGTTTTATAACACCAAGTTACTAGTGCGTTTACATATTATCAATGTGCAACCAATTCGCAAGATACAACTCACACATCTCGGTTTCAAGAATATAAGATGTTATCGTCTCACCAATCACTCGTGATACAATTCATGGAGTGATCCAAGTGAGCGTGGGTTTAATCCAATGCTCAAATCATATTCTTAAGCACTCATGAACGTTGCAGCAACCATTTTCTTATGTCTAATACTCTTTAACAATCCACACACCAATTCATGACAGTCTTTATTCATACCTACTTCCAACATATGAACGACTGTGGCCCGTTCAAATAATTTGACTGTTCTTAACCAATTAAATTATTCAGGAAGTCAAAACATGCAAAGTGAAACACAAGAATAATACTAATCCCATATGGCCTCAAACCTTTGAGTATAAATAAAACACCTTTTATTTATCACCATATCGATTACTCATTATTTGTCGTTTCGGGTAATCAACTTCTTACTTGAATTATTACACTTGTCCCATGCTACTAGCATGCACACAATGTTTACCTATGGTTCTTACTTTGTGAAATAGATCAAATTGAACACATTTCCAATCATTCTCATTTCACAACTCCAAATCCTTTTCATAAGTGAAAAATATCAAATTCTTACCACTTATAGAATATGCTAGATTCTAACATTTGTATGCAATGATACTTTCGTAATGTCACTGCACCAATGTCACAAAGACTATTGCCAATGATATTACAAAGTCCTCTATCAGAGATTGTTACAATACAATTCCTTAGATATGATGTCTCTCACTCAAAGTACATTCCTTTGAACATCCTTTTGCATAAAAGTTTCTAATATAGACATAGATTTTTTCAATATTCAATTCCCAATATGGACACGCTTCCATATTTTCCATATGACAACTTATTCTTAATAGAATCTTTTCTATTCACAATAATGTCGATATGGTCCATTCAATACCATGCTTCCAACTACTCACAAGCAACCAATCCTCGTCGAACTTTGGATTTTTCTTTGATAGTTGTTTAATTATTTTAGTCAAAACCGATTCTAGTCCCTTTTCCCTCTAAATGCGCTAGACATTTGGAAAATTTTAGAATGGTCAAATATTATAGCATTCGCAATCAATCCTATACCCGAAGCGTATGGGACATGATGCATAATGTCTTACATAAAGATTTGATACTTTATCAATCTTCTGCCATAATATTTTATTTGCTATGTTCTCAAAATTCAAATTGTGAAAAGGAGTGTCGTAATCATAATCGAAATTTTAAGAACACACTATGTACCTTTGACTAAATTTATTAACATTCCACAACCTAAGCCTTTAGATTTGAAATGAAGCATAATATTCTCTCCCTTAATTATAGCAAAACAACTTTACAACCCATCGACTTTGCAAGGTATAACTCTTGTTTTCTATAAATAATATTGCCAAGTTGCAATACGTGCCTTAATAATCATACAATCATGACATTTATGCTCCCACTATCATGATGATTATTATAAAACATATCACTCATGCTCCCACTAGCTTTGACATGTATTCATAAACATCTTAACTTCCAGAAAAACAATACCTATTGAATTTCTTAAGTCCATGTTTCTAATACTTAATGCTTTGATAATCTTTTATCAAGGCCTCTTAAACTTATACACCTTTGCCTTAGATAGTTCATATGTGTGTCTAAACAATTAAAACTTATTGCCAAACCTCACAATTCAAATCATGGAAAGGGATACCGTAACCATAATCGAATTCGAGAATGCAATTTTACAATCACTATCTTCTTAAAATCTTTCTTAGTGAAAGCATTTCCTCACAATCATTTTCATGAAGGAGGAAATCTTATGACACTTAGATTTAAACGGTGTATGCGTTCCTATCCATGTGAATTTGTTAAAACCAAAGTTTACGACAAATTCAAACTCATATGGACCGAACTTTCTTAATCTTGATTTCTTGCCTTATGGTAGCACAGCTGCCCACCATGTCTTCCAAGTAGTTAAGCAGCTCACCCTTTCCAATCAATGTACCTTTCATTGATTAAGGTGCTTTGCCTTTTATGCGTTCAAAATGAGAACTCATAGAACTCACATGCATAATTAACTCGATTGGATTGGCACAGAAACAAAATAATGTCATCATGATAGGTTGTAAACTTCAACTTGTGTGCTAGTGATGATCGATAAGGTTTATTTGATTTGTTCTTGAAACCTTTCAAGACCATTAAGACTCCCACTGAATCCTTGACATATAAGATTCTCTTGTCAATAACCATTTCTTGACAAACAAATATTCAAGAGTTAATGTAGTTTTTATCAAAACACTTCATAAATTGGTCCTAGTTGGTCTTTGTCTTATCCAAGACATCACAACTTTCCACATTTAATGAATGTTATAAACCTTCTTTATACTTATCACTCATTGTCACAATCATAACTCTAAGACTTGTCTTGGAACGAAGTATGATTGACTTCTTGATTTAACCATTTCTTCAATTCTTGATTCCTCTTCTTATACATACAATTGTACTAAGACTCACTTAGAGGATTAATTGAGATATGGTTCTTAATCATTAAGACTTATCATAAAGCATAAAAGGTACTCTCCCTTCTTCTTAGAATGGAGAAACTTTTATCTTTCTGCCTACTTGATTCTTCTTATTTATTCTGCTATTGATTTAAACCTTTTGAATCAATTCAGAATTACACTTAATCTTATAAGTATAATCATATTTACTAAGCCTTTAGTAAATCATGACGAATATCTTTGTTACTCTTATAGTGGGCTTTGATCAACACACAACTTTGTGTACTCGATCTCCTAGTCCTTCACTTGACACTTTGTCAATGAATTAGTCTAATTTCTAAATATGAAATTTCTCATTCATCGTGCAACCAAGTTGCATGATTCCAAGCTTCTGTCCAATTGAAACTTGAGCGATGAGAAACTCTCTCTATTTGGTAAATTTTTCGACATTTCCATAAACAACATAACTAAGAATCAAATCCATTATTGCTAATATTAGAAACATTCAAACATCACTTTTTCATACACGCCATTGCAAGGATAAATAAAATCAAAATTTATTTTATTGCGGAAAAATTTGTCCTTACAACGCAATTCATTGAAAAACTATGCTAATACATATTTCTTAGCAATCTAATTCTAACTCTAAGTAGTAGCTCAAGAATCTAATCTTCAAGTAATGCGATCGAAATCCATTTCTTCACGGTTAGATTCTGCTCACTTCTTCCCTTAAGCTTCCTTTCTATTCTTCGATCATACAAAACATCAATTGTAATCTAGAATGAAGCTTAAAAGAGTTAGTCAATGGATCTTACCTAAAGCAAAACCATACGTTTTGACTCTCCCATCTCTTAGATCTCTTAGGTAAATAGGGCAACTTCGTCTCCAATGCCCCTTCTCTTGGCAATAAAAGCAAATTGACTCTTTTGGAACATGACAAGGAACTACTTCAGACATTGCCTTTCACTTATGATCAAACTTTTCGATCATAGCATGTCTTTTGTTGCCATTGTCTATATCCATAGAGGTCTTAAAGGTAGATTCACCAATCAACTTTGCTTTTCTATTGCGCCAAACCATTGCTGATTCAGCGGCAATAAGCATATAGGTGAGATCTATAAGGGTCACGTCGCGGTTCATCATATAGTACTCTCTTACGAACTTACTGTATGAGTTAGGAAGTGACTGAAGAACCCAATCAACAACCATTTCCTCACAGACAACGGATCCCAACATTCTTAACCTATCAATGTGTGACTTCATCCCTAGGACGTGTGCACACACCGACTTTCCTTCTTTATGTTTACTTGCCAAAAGGGCTTGAGTGATCTTGAACTTTTCAAGCCTTTGAACTTGTGGGTTAGGGAGAATAATTTGAGGAGGAGGAGGAAGTGAAGCGTGATCTCTTGTTCTTCAATCGAATCGTGGAATATCATCTTCATGTGGAATGCTTGTTCCACGGGATATGGGAAGACCATAGTTGTCATACTTTGACATCTACAAAACGGGAGAAAACGAACTCAAGTTAGTTGATTGATTGAGTCCTTAGTAAATCACCCAAATGAGATACTAAGGCTAGGACCCAACACAATATTCTACAACTCGGGAGAGGGATGTCGTAACCCTAATTGCAGAACATTTGAAGGTAAGTGAATGACGATTCACTAATTTCCACCACGAAAAACGAAAAAGAATTTAAGTTTTAAATCTATGAAAACTCCTAGATCCTTTGAGATTCATTGAACTTTCAATGGCATGTTTAAATCTCGATATGCCCCTCTTGTTTGTGACTGGGATGCCGAGGATCACAAAGCGGGTGTGAATAACCATGCAAACTTACATGGTGGCCTCACATGTTACAGTCACCTATTCGATGTGCCGGTAAACCATACACGCTCCACCGAACTATGACAAACATTGAGTCACCCTTTGCTACCTTTGCTTAGAACCATTTAGTGTTCCGGTAAACCACACACGCTCCACTAACGTCTTCGCAAGGGCACAAAGTGTAATTTCATGGAGTTGCATCAATTCATTTTTGCCTAAGTAACTAAGACTGGGAATTTTATGAAAACATTTAGTTACTTTTATACTTTATTATACTTATAATGGAAGGTTTCGTCCTATCCTACCCGTTCGGCTAACGACCCTCCACTAGTCAAGAGTGCGGTGGGTAAGAGTGGATACCCATTCAATCGCCATTTTATAGGCAATTTCCTTAAACACCCCTTGTAGACCAGCTTCGTGAATGAGGCCTACTAACGGTAAGACTGACTTTTACTCATACATATATATATATATATATATATATATATATATATATATATATATATATATATTTATTGTTAGACTTTTAATGTTATATATAGTATAGGGTGTATTTTATACTTTCAAAATACTAGGTGGTCTAATTTAACAATTATACTTTTAATTCAATTAAATTGTAAACCTAAACTTTTATGGATTTATTAAACCTCTTTTAATTATACACCTTAATTAATTAATAAAACCATAAGGGTGTGATTTGAACTTTTTCAAAACAATACTAGAGTTTTATAATTTAACATTCCTAATTAAACTTTTAATCAACTTTTAAATTCCAAAACTTGAGGGCAAGTTTTGAAACATTTCAAAACATTAGGGTTTAGAATTTAAATATACATCAAATTAAACTATTAATCCAAAATTTTAAATTCCAAAACTTGAGGGCAAGTTTTGAAACCTTTTTCAAAACATTAGGATTTTAACTATTTAAATTTCAAAACAACAAAACTTTTGGGGTTCAAATTTAAACTATAAAACCTAAATGGGAAAATATGAAACATTTCATAACATAAGGATCAAATAAAAAATAATCTAAATTAACAATTAATCACATAATTATCCATATTTGATTTATTTAATGATTTCTTGCAAAACAATTTATCAATTTAGTCAAAATAATTAATCAATTATCACATAAGGAAACAATTATCTTATTAATTGATAAATATCTTCAATTAGATCAAGAATATAGTCAAATATATCATAAAATCGGATTTATATTGATCTAATATGATAAGGTAACTATCCCAAAGCAAAAACAGCAAGAAATCCCGAGATATGCTCCATCTGACGAGTTGACTCGTCGAGTCTGCATGGACTCGGCGAGTTCAGCTATGGACTCGGCGAGTCCAGCCTCCAGAAACCAAAAAAACGAAATTTTCAAACATATCAAGCATCAATACAATAGAAACCAATCTAGGCTCTGATACCACTGATGAGTTTTGGTCCTAAGAACATCCTATGTGCTCATACAAACCCTAATGTTTGGATCTAGGTTTCTGTATTATACATGCAAGTTATCCAAGACTATAAACCCTAATTCTAGCATATGGAAATTGATATTAACATATAAATGGGTTTAAGATATTACCTTGATTGTTATGTAGCAATAACAATCCCAATTCCTCCTTGAATTGACTTTGGAAGGCTTAGAGTCACAAGTGTCACTCCTCTAATGGCTTACAAACACCAAGAGCAAATGGAGAAGGTATAAAGAGAGAGGAGAGGTATAAGAATTCGTCTCTAGGACCTCTTGGGAAGGCATGGACGAATTCATGAGCCTTAGGGGTCTTTATATAGGTGTAGAGATTAGGGTTTTAGTCCTTATCCTTATCTAGTTGCTTGCCCACCAAGTAACCATAAGATAAGCCTTGAAAACCCTTATCCTTTATCCTTTGGACGATTTCAAGGATCCTTATCTCCTTGAATTCGTTCAACCCATATTTAGGATAACCATTACCATATTTTGTAACTATCACATAATTACAATTCAACCCCTCTAGCTTAATTAATTACACTTGATCACAAAATTAATTCTTAATTAATTATTGACCAATATTAATTAAACAAATATGATTTCTCCTTTAATATATTACTCTTATAACATATTAATAAATCATAATAACCTCTCTCTCTATTTATTTCTCCAATCAAGTTGCTTTGGTGAAGGCAACCCAAAAGGACCATGCACCATCGGGTCAAGTACATAACAAAATAGTTATGAACTTAGACACTAATCCAACACATTCAACCACCATTTTATAGGCAGTTTCCTTCTACCCCCTTATAGATCGGCTTCGTGAATGAGGCCTACTAACGGTAAGACCGACCTTTTCTTATACGTGTGTGTGTGTGTGTGTGTATATATATATATATATATATATATATATATATATATATAACTTTTAATATTATAATAGTATAAGGGTATATTTTAAACTTTTAAAATACTAGGGTTTTAGAATTTAATATTTTAAAATTAAACTTTTAATTAAATTTTAAATTCCAAAACTAAAGGGTGTAATTTGAAACTTTTCAAAGTTACTAGATCAAATTTTAAATAATTAAATTAATCATATAATTTTGTCATTATCTTAAAATTTGACCAAATCAATTTTATTTGATAAGGAAATCAAATTACCATTCAGAAAATTCAATTTAAGGCATTAAAAATGAATTATGGTAATTATCCTAAATCAAACAAGATCTGAAAATCAAAAAATCAAGCATCTGACGAGTCGACTCGTCGAGTTTCTGTAACTCGTCGAGTTGCTCCAACTCATCGAGTTGCTCTAACTCATCAAGTTCCTCAATGAACTCATCGAGTTCTGTTTGCTTTAGCTTTGGACAAATCACAAGAGCATCAAATTTAATTGAAAAACATACTAGGCTCTGATACCACTGATGGGTTTTGAGCATAAGAACATCCTATGTGTTCATGCAACCCTAATTGCTTTGGATCTAAGTTTTTTACAATTGAACATGCAAAAGAAATTCCTAAGAAATAACCCTAGATCTAGCATATACAAGTCAAAATTCACATATGAAAAGGGTAATGAAGATTACCTTGTTTTCTATATAGTAATAGCAAGTATTCCTTTCTTGATCTTGACCTTTGAAAGCTTTAGTGCCCCAAATTGTTCACCTATAATGGATCACAAACACTTATAGCAAGAGGATGAGAAGGAGAGAGGAGGAGACATTAAGAAATTTGGCTAGGGTTTCTTTAAGGAAGCAGTGTCCAAAAACCGTTGTTGAAGGGGCCCTTAAATAGCTGAGGGTGTTAGGGTTTTTCAGGTGGAAACCCTAATCTTATGCTTAGGCCCTAAGCAATCCATGGACTTCCCCTTCTATAGGCCTTGGACGAATTCTATAGGGACTCCCTATAGATTTTGTCTACTCCATCCAAAAGGAGTCCAACATCCTAGTTTTGCAACTATCAATGATTTGCAAAACAGTCCCTATTCTTTTAATTAGTTCCTTTGAACCCAAAATTAATTCCAAATTAATTTATGATCAAATACTAATTAAATAATATGATTTCTAATTAATATATTATTCTCGTAATATATTAATAAATCATTTATCAACCTCTCTCTCCACAAGTCATCGTGTCAAGTTACTAAAAAGACCATGCTACTATCAAATCAAGTTCATACCAATTATAGTTATGGGCTTAGACACCTAATCCAACATTTTATGCATGTGTGACTATTTGCTATATGTATGTGGGGTGAAATAGACCCGGTACAGCCTGTGCTAACATATGAGTTAAAATAGACTCGGAGGTGAAATAGACTTGGTACGACTTGGGCCGACACATGAGTTGAAATAGAATCGGGGGTGAAAGAGACCCGAAAAAGCCTTGAGCTGGCAGATATGTATGGTATGTGTCACACCCCAAAACCAAGAACGGCGGAAACGTTCTGGGGCGGAGGACGTCATGTACAATATCACAACAATGAAAAGTAGTAAACAAGCAACAACATCAGCCATTGCATTAATAATATAATTATAATACAAGTGTGTTCTGTCAAGTTATAATATAGACACTAAAGTACAATCAAAATAAAAGATGAGTCTTGATCGGGCTCTATCTTCTCTAAACCTTGCATCGGTACCTGTCTATCGTTGACCTGAGGATACAAGTTATTTTGAAAGAGAGTATCAGCTTTAAAGCTGGTGAGATCATGAGTATTAATGTGTCTTAATTTGTAAAACTAGTAGTTAAAGACTTGACATTGTTTTGAAAGAAAGCTCGTATAAGTATGAAAATGTTTGTTGAACAATTGTAAACGTTTGAAAAACCCTAGAAATCCCTATGATTCCTACTATTATAAAAGGGAGTCTTCTACCAAGACCTAACTGCTCTAAATGTAGCCTTCTACCAAGACCCGACTGTGTTACTATTATTATTATTATTATTATAAGAAATTGTATCATTTGGTACTAGGATACTCAAATATAATTCACCTCATCGGTTATGTGAATGAGTCACAAAATAAAGGTAATAATATAACTAACCTAAGTATTACCCTTTGGTACTATGGTAACTAACAATGTTAACTTAAGACATCCGTAGATGTACATTTACCTCTGTTGCTAACAATTGGGTGTAGGAATAGTTAATCCCTTAAAGTATACCTCTAATGGTATCAACCGTAGGCATCTGTAGATGTTCATTATCCTCTGTAGCTAACAGTGGCTATAGGAATGGTTAGTCCCACAAAGTATCCTTTGGTACTAGAAAATTAAATCCAATCTATCTCGTCGATTATGTGATTGTATCACAAGGTAAAGATAATAATGAGGATTTTATAACGTAATCTATACATATAAAATGTAATAATAACTCATCATATATTATCTATGTAAATGTACTCATGTAAGCGTGTTTATGTAAATGTACTCATGTAAATGTAATCATATATGTGCTGTAATGTTTTGCGTGTGCTAGCTGTAACGTGTGTTCTCTCTCTATCTAGCAAGTATTGACTCATGAATGAACTGACTCATTGTATGATATCGTGTTCTAATAATAGTTCTAGTATCTTCCTAAACTACGCTTATGGTAGCTTACTAGTAATGTAACTGGTACGTATGAAAATGGGTGTATACCCTTGCTACCCAAGGGTATTGAATGAACTGGAAGAACCTTTATGACTATATATGTACACATGATATACAACTAATATTTAAACGACCTTCGGACGGATACCCGATATCCCGCCAGACCACATCTCAAGAGCGAAAAGGAAATAGGGTGGATAACCTTCCTAAGTCTTTTAAACATTTCTTATATAACTATACATATATAGGCATGCAATTGATAATATAAAAGCATAAAATAAGTTTGGTAAAACCTTTGAACATAATTATTATCTATGAAACGATCAACTTGATGTCAATCTATAAAACGGTTTGAAAGCATGGGTTTGATAAAATAGTTTAAGTATAAAGGAACATTTGTTTGAAACACAATTATAAATGAGTTTGAAATGAAGCTTACAAAGTAAAGTGTACAACTTAATAAGGAGTTTTAATCATATAAAATGTTTATGAAAATCATTTGAAGGAAACTGTTTGGTAAAATGGCTAATGAGTAGTAAATCATTTTAAATGCTACTTACTAATCACATGTGATTGATATAGTAACTAACATGATTATACTTGTATCCCCCCCATAAAACATTTAAAAACAGTTAAAATATTGATTAAGGGGTATGAACTCACCTGTAGATGGTGGTTTGGATGTACTGAACGGTGTCCAGATTGTTAAGTGTCAAGTGAGGACTTGTACACACACTATGATCCTAATGAACATATAATCACACATATATGCACCCAATTAGTTTTAAACTACTAATTGTAAATGTTAAGACATCATAGAACATAATAAACACTTTATATAAGTGTTATAAGCCTTAAGGATTGCATCTAAGTTGTTGTGGGACAAGGCAATTGGGTTTAGGGTTCCAAAGGACCCTATACATGAGTTTACTCTTCCATAAACATCACACAAGGAGTTTACGGTCGTAAACCCTTGAGTTTACGGTCGTGAACTCCTAAGCTTGGTGTCATTTTTTGTTTTGAAGTTCTAAATGATCCCTAGAAGCATTCCAACTTGGTGGATTAATTCTTGGAAGGGTTTAGGACACTAATAACCTCCTTTGAGGAGTTTACGACCCCAAGGCCAATTCCTTTGGAGTTTACTACCGTAAACTCTCATGGAAGGGGTGTTTTTATGCTTTTCAAGTCCCATGCACATGTAGGATAGGTTCTAGACATTTATCTAAGGCAAATGAAGGCCTTAGGCACACTTTGGTGCCCTTGTTTGATGTTCACAGCCCATGAACCATATTAGGGCCGTAATCTCACTTTGGGAGGGGTTTTTGATGTTTAAAGAGCTTAAATTAACTAGGAGTAAATATAGGTAATTGTCCAAAGCTTTAGGAGTGTTAAAAGCACTATTTGGTCCTTGTTTTTGGAGTTCACGGTCCAAGAACTTCTTGGGCCGTAAACACCTAAAATTTGGTGTTATTGGGGTGATTTCAAGTCATATACACACTAGCATACAAGCCTAAGGTAGTTACAAATCACGGGGGAAGGACTAGGCATCGTTTTAGGAGTTTACTCCCCAAGGTGTTCTTGGGCGGTAAACTCCCGAATCTAGTTGTTTTGTTATGAAATGGATGTTATTAAGCACATTATAAGCCATATAATACAACTAGAGAAAGGTACTCACGATTTGGGATGAAAACCCGAAGATCCGTGAGAGAGAATTTGGCTTTTCTCTAGTTGGAAATGTAACTAATGGATGA
This sequence comes from Lactuca serriola, assembly GCF_051521515.1. Classification (NCBI taxonomy): domain Eukaryota; kingdom Viridiplantae; phylum Streptophyta; class Magnoliopsida; order Asterales; family Asteraceae; genus Lactuca; species Lactuca serriola. Next base: position 90,935,409 of record NC_136413.1, on the reverse strand, counting down.
ATATGGTTCAGATTTCTATATATAGTCCTGAGATTTTTGGCAGAAAATATTTTATTCCCAGAATGAACTCTAATATCATAGAGTATTGGAATAACAGTGTTGCACAACACCTTAGTGCATCCATTCTCCTGATATCTCCTTAAGTGCTAACCTGAAATACTCAAACTTATACCCAAAGTCTGGAATTTCACTGTAACTATTCTAACTTCTATTGGCTTCATATGGTTTATTCAGAATGGGAATTTCGGGTTGTCACAGTATGTGGTATTTTGGGGAACTCACTAAGCTTCATGCTTACAATTTTCAGTTTTGTTTCTGGTACTTCCGGATCGAAGGGGGAGAGCTTGGGATGATCACGTCGCACACACCATATCGCTCTGCATTTATTCAACTCTGATGTATTTGGATGATTTTGACATACTCTGATTTCGTTATGATTTTATGAAAACTTGTTAGGTGTTGGTTTTGTTATTATAAAAATTGAAATTTTCAGTCTTAAATTTTGGGACGTTACACAAATATGGGAAACCATAATTCTGATGGTCCAGACCCATGCATAGATAGCCTATGAAGGGGGTTTCCTAATTTCCAATCAATCATATGATGCTGTAACAACCCAAAAATAGTGATAAAAATTTTCATTTAAAGACTGTTAATTTCATTCATTAATTGTTCTAAAAACTACCATCAATGTAATATTCAAAACATCAGAGTATAATTATTCAAAATTTAGAAATCATGAAGGGATGATGTTGTGCCATCATGTTGGGCCTTTCCCTTTCGAACCAGAAGTAATTAAAACCGTAAACATAAACTGCAGGCACAAAGCTTAGTGAGTTCCCCAAAGTACCATATACCAAAACATAAAATTGGGCTTAACCCTGGGGTATAAACTAACCCTATATACATATATGGGCCCCATCCTAGGGCCTCACCCTGGGGTGTATTTCAACTCGATAAACAAACATGGGTCTTTCCTTGGAGTATCTTTCAACCCAAACATATAATAGTGGGCCCCGCCCTGTGGTTTATTTCAACCCATCATCCAACTCTTATAAGTCACATAACAACTATCACCCTAGATAACACAGTAATGGGCCGACATTGGTGCCTTCGACCCATGGATACAGTGAAAAGACTCACCTCACAAACAGATAAGAAAATAAAACAACATGCTACTCTAAAATCGACTCAACTGATCACCTTTATAAATACAGTGACCAAAACTAATAATACATATCACAATACCCTAAATAACCCTAGGCCAAACTTTGGTCAAAATCCAAGTCAAAATCAAAATTCAATAGTCAACCCAACTAGCCACCACATTGTGGTCTCCTTATCCATGTCGTGGTCACAAACCGCCTAAACAGATGGGTCTGGACACAGTCACCACGTTTTGACGACCTCAACCACGCGTGGTGATGCGTCTGGACAACTTAAATCTTTAAGTCCTTTTTTCTTTAGCTACAAAAACTCCAAGGCTCAGATATGGTCCTTCCCATGGTCTTGATGGGTAAAGTTTCCAACTTTATCTCTCAAAATCTTCCTTAAGCAAAACCCCCAAACCTAATCACTAATGGTGACTTCATGCATCAAGATTCTCATTAAGAACAAATCCTTAGTGTTGCACCTCTAAAGTTTCCAGAATGGTTTCACACTCTAAAGTGACCTTAAAAATTATGGCTTTATGGACCCGCATGTCTAAAACATCCATTTTCCATTTTAGAGAAAAATAGGGTTTAATGACTAAAGTCCCATGCATGACATCAAAACTTGATTATAATCCAGATCGAGGACATTACTTGCTCACTTTGACCTAGAGATTCATAAAGTTGCAAACTTTATGATATCCCATCACTTAAGTCCATCAAAATCATGGAAAAGGGGGACAAAATAAGAGATCTAGCAACATGGAAAGAAAAGGTTGAGTATTAGGCACTCACCAAGGTTCAAGAGATGAGCGTAGCTGAAGAAGCAATGCTTTCCATAAAACCACCACACCAAAAGCTTCATTATCATTCTAAAATCATCAAACGCACCAAGAATGAGCTTAAAACTTCAATGGAGGCTAGGGTTAGGGTTTCTGAGGTCGGAAGGAAGATAGAGGCTGAAACACAAGCCTTAATGTTCCTTAAATAAGGTCCAAGACCAGAAAATTAGGGTTTTCACTAAGAAGCACTCGCAACATCGTGGTGCCTCAAGACCACGTCGTGGTGGGTCATTAAAATCCCGTGATCCAAACTGATACGCCACGTCGTGGTGATGCTCCACCACGTCAAGGCTACTCTTGTAAAAATAAACACAAGAAAGATGATTTATACCTGGACTAGATGTTATATATGTCATGTAGGTGCTCGTGGAACCTTCAACATTGAGATACAACACTTAGTCATCAACCATGACCATAGAGCGCACCATGATGCCATGACGACACATCATGCTCTATGGGTGCACCATCCACCTTGAGTACCTCGAACATCCGAGCAACCTTGGATTTCCTTGAACACTCTAGCCCACCTCACAACCAAAGGGGCACATCTAGCACTGTAAACGAAATGAATGTTCATCGAGCTGTTCGCGAACCGTTCGACGAGAAGTTCATTTATGTTCGTTTATTTAATAAACGAACGAACATGAACACAAATCATCGTTCATTTAATTAAGCGAACGAACATGAAAATGGCCTCGTTCGTTCAATTATGTTTGTGAACGTTCGTTTATGTTGTTCATTTACGCTCGTTTATGTCCTTTCATATAAGTTTATTTTATGTTCACATATGTTTAATTGTGTTTGATTACATTAGTGTATTATATATTCATTTATGTTCATATATGTCACACCCCAAAACCAAGAACGACGGAAACGTTCTGGGGCGGAGGACGTCATGTAAAGTATCACAACACAGTATAACAGTAAATAAGCGAACAACATCATCCATTGCATTAAATATATAATTTTAATACAAGTGTGTTCCGTACAGTTATAGACACCAAAAAGTAAATCAAAATAATAAGATGAGTCTTGGATGCGCTCCATCTTGTCAAAAGTTAGCCTCAGTACCTGTCTACTGACGACCTGGGAATACAGGTTATTTTGAAAGAGTTTATCAGCATTAAGCTGGTGAGTTCATAAGTATTTTAGTGTCGGTGTTTGTGTCAAAACATTTGAACGTAGTTATAAACACGAGTTTGTAAACATTGGTGATATAAGTATGTGAATGTTTGTAAGTGTTTGTAAAAGTTTGAATCTCTTAGAAAAACCTATATTTTCTATTAAAAGTAGCCTTCTACCAAGGCGTAACTGTTTTGTATGTTCGTTTACTGTAAAAATGTGTAATTTTCCCAAGTGTAACTATCATTGTCAAAATATAGTTTGTACATTAATGTTTAAGTGAAAAGATCACTAAATATGTAAAGGGTAAATTAATGTAGTATTGTATTATAGGAACTACTGTTGTACTAACTACCTTAAACCAGATTTATATTAAGGTATCATGTGATTAATTGTACCATACTATCGACTAGGTAACAACGACAAACGTAGGTCGTAAAAAGGTATGACGTTTGGCACCCGCAGACCTGCAGGTCCGGCTGTAGCTAGCAGCAAGGTGTAGGATAGTCAATCCAGTATAGATCTATACGCAAACTCACGCTTCCCTCCAAGAGACTCTAGCTGCAACTCGGGCCATGACATTGACGGCATACTCCGATATAGTGGATCACAATTTGTTAACGTATTCATGTATATGTAATGTATTGTTACTCGATCTAGTATCGTTGTATATGTTCTCTTTCTAGTATAGTTGTATATGTTCTTCTTCTAGTATAGTTGTATATGTTCTTCTTCTAGTATAGTTGTATATGTTCTCATAGTATTGTAATGTATATGTTCTCATAGTAATAAGTACTGACTCGAGAATGAACTGACTCATTGAACATCTCATTGATCTAGCAATTGTATAAGTATTATCCCGTGCTACCCATATGGTAACACACTAATGAAGTAACTGGTACATATGAATCTGGAAGAACTTTTATGACTATATATGTACACATGATATATAATTAATATTGAAACGACCTTTGGACGGCTATTCGATATCCCACTAGACCACATCTCAAGCGCAAAAAGGAAATAGGGCGAACGACCTTCCTAAGCCTTTTAAACATTGCTTATATAACTATACATATATGGGCATGCAATTTATAATTAGTATGAAAGAGTTTAAGTAAAAGAGTTTGGAAAACAGTTTGATAAACAGTTTGAACAGTAGTAAAATCATTGGTTTTGTAGTTATTAATCACATGTGATTGATGTAATAACTAAAAGTATTCAACTTGTATTCCCCCCTTCCCCATAAAAGCATTTAAAACATTTAAAAGTATTTCAAAGGTTAGTTAAAGGGGTATGAACTCACTTGTGGTGAGTGGATTGGATTGAAGTGTCGGGTACGGTGCTAGGTAACAAATGAAGACTTGTACACACGCACGAGCCTAGTTATCATATAATGAACATATATATAACTAATTAGCCAATTTATAACTAATAAATTAAGTTGGGACACTCTAGAACATGAAAACACTTTGTTTCAAGTGTTAAAGGTCACAAGGATTGCATCGAAGTGTTGGTAGGGCAAAACTAGGGTGTTTGGAGTTCAAGGGTAAACTCCTTTGGAGTTTACGGTTTTGATGACCTTAACCCAAGGATTTTACGGCAGTAAACTCAAGGGTTTACGGTCGTAAACTCTACTCCTTGTAACTATGTGTTGTTTTGAGGTTCTACATGACTTTTGAAGCACTTATACTTGGTGGTTTGGCCTTTGGAAGGGACTAGGGCAACAAAAACACTCCTTTGAGGAGTTTACGGCCTCATGGCCATTTCCCCTTGGGTTTACTACCATAAACCCTTATGGAAAAGGGTATTGCCATGATTTCAAGTCCTTAACACAACTAGGAAATTGTCTAGGTTAGTCTTTAGGCATAAGGAAGGATTTTGACCCATTTAAACATACTTTAGGGTGTTTACGGTTTTGGGAGCTCCCCAAACCGTAAATACCTAAAAATGGTGATCTTTGGTGTTTTTTCAAGGCTTAAACACATCCATGAAAGATTTAAACATGTCAAGGTAAGTCTTAAACATCAAACTAGGGCTAAACAAGGACTTAGGCACACTTTGGTGCCATTTATGGTGTTTACGGCCCAAGAACCTTCTTGGATCGTGAACACCTCTAACCTCGTGTTCTTGGCATAATTTCTTGATGTTTAAATGTAATACTAGCTCAATAACCCTCAAGGATGGAAGTACTTACTATTAGGAGGCTTGATTTGAGCTAAAAGGCCAAGAACACTTAGTGTGTGTTCTTGGTGTTTTTGGAAATCTAGACAAAATACATAAATGAATGGATGAATAGATGTACAAACACTAGATTAAGTGTTTTACTAACTTGAAATGGTTAGAACACTTACAAGTTTGAAGATCTAGAACAAAAACTAGGATGATACTTGAAAGGATATTTTTGGAGTTTACTCTTTTGGGATTTTGGGGAGTAAACACATAATGGCTAGTCTTGGGGAGTAAACTCATACATAGGCATGAGTTCACGGTTTTTTGGGGGATTTTCAACCCAAATGTAATAGTTTGGCCGGGAAATTCTAAGACGCGAGGTGTTTGCGGTTTTTAAATTTCAAAACCCGAGACGACACTTTCTTTCACCCGTTCGCTTAAAAATAATATTAAAATAATCAAACGAACTTTAAATTTCTTAAAAATAAGAAATAATGACATTAACTTATGATAAGAAGTGGTTGACTTTTAGGGTTTGACCGAATGGAAATTTCGGGTTGTCACAATATATCTTCAATTTGTTTTTTGTTCATTTATATTCGTTTAGCATGTTCACAAATATAAACGAATGAACATGAACAATGTAATTTGTTAAACGAACGAACATGAACAAGAAAACTCAGTCGTTTATCCGTTCGTGTTTGTTTATTTGTTCGACTAACTTAAACGAACGAACATGAACAAGCCCCGTTCATGTTCGTTCGGTTCGTTTATAGCCCTAGGCACATCATCCAAGCTAATGGGGGCACCATGTTCCATGATGACGCACCAAGCATCACCAATGGCGTCTAATGTGCCACCAATGGCGCATCAACCTTCCAGTAGTACATAAGCAACACATTAATATTCAGAAGCTCACCGTGATCATCAAAATTGTAATGTCCCGATTTTCAAATCAAAATTTTCATTTTTATTTATTAAAATATGTTAGAGTATTATTACATTGTGTGGAAACATGTTGCGAATACGCGTGTGTACAACCGAACCTTGTCCTTATAATGCTTCATTTAGTTTCACATGCTTCATTGAATATCTAGATGCTCCATTGAAAATCCGGATGATCCAATGCTCCATTTAATTTCTAAATGGTTCATTGTGCCTCTGATCAAGTGTTCACATCCAAAAACAAAATTGTTAATTGGTTTCGGTAATATATAACAACATTAGGTGTGACACTCATGTATTACATGAGTTTATTTAAAAGAAAAACCAAATACAAAATTCTAAACATTTAAGAAGTTTGAATTTATAAACAAAGAGCGAAAATATTGAATTATAAAAATTAAAGTATTTTTTTTTTCTCTTTTAAATTTAAACAAATAATTTAGATAGATAACTAAAGAAAATTAATAAATCTCTAATTTAATAATTTTGAAATTAGAAGAAAAATTCATTAATCAAATTGATATGTATTTATTATTGTATTTAAATATTATCGAGAATTTAATAAAATGAAAAAAACCATAAAATTACATGTAAAATAAAAATTAATTTAAAATACCACAAAATTACATATGCTAAAATAAATAAGAATTTGATATATGGTAAAAAAATCTTTATTTATTAGGAAACATAACCAGTGTTCATGAAATGTTTATGAAGTCTAAATATAAATTATTTTTATTATTAAAAATCATATCTTAAGAATTTAATTATTTTTTTTGATTTTTTTTTTCATAAATCATAAACGTTTTATATAAAAGATGAGCAAGTGCGCGACAACAAATTGGATGGAAGTTTTGAAGAAATTAATTGGTCATCTAGTGATTATCATTTTAATCACCAAAAGCACAATTGACTTGATCCAAAAAATCACTAATTGTTACGTGGTGGTGTTGCCATTTTCAAATAGAAAGCTCGTTTGCCCTAAATACCTAAATCGAGGAAAGTAAACTGAATTCGGGTCCATATCAGTTCCTTCAACAACCTCCAATTCGTGTTTCTGCGTGTCTGAATTACTTGGAATCGAAGTCTCGGACTCATAAATTCAAGAACTCTATACCTATAATTCATCGAATCAGTTACAATGCTCTTTAACCCCTAGAATCTCCCTTCATTTCTTCAGGACGATGGTGAGGTGGGTTCACGATGATCTACTACTCTTGATCAATTGTCCCACGCACCTTCAAATCTTATCATTGTCATCATCATCCCCGGCATCAATTACTTCAGTTCTTGATGGATCCGAAGAAGAAATCCGTAAAAGAAAAGAACACGAATCACGAGGAGAAAGTAAAGGTCATTCACTGGGAAGATTTTCAACAGGAGCTTGCTCGTCTTTCGAGTCTATCGTCCGCCCTTAACGAAGCTAAGGAGAAGAAGTCTTTAATTCAAGAGAAACTTAACTCTCATTTACAGGTATGTTGAAGTTTTACTCCATTCGTTTAATTTCCTGCCTGGTTTGTGGAATCGATCGTGATAGATTTGTGATTAGTGGAGGTTCTTCGATCAAACCAAATTCATTGCCTAGGGTGTCAAAGAAATCATAGAGGTATTAGGAGTTAATAAATTCAATTCTAGTAATAGAATATCAAGGAAGGAGTCTGAATTTTACAAACATAGAGCTATCTTCAAAAGAATCTTTGCCGAATTCTCCTAAATATAGTTGAATTTTACCATCCCTGATGATCTAATTATGTTTCAATGCTCTATTGCATGCATTCAACTTCCTAAAACCATCAACCTGACATTGTTCCATTGCCCTTCCTTCGTTGTGTAATATATACTCGGAATGAAATTGTAGCATGAATTATAGGAATGAGGTAGAGATCTTGTTGTTTCTTGATAATTCGATGTTCATAGTCTAATCTATTCGTTGTTGAAGTTTCACACCTGTTACTGTAACTTCCTTTAGAATTAAGCAGATTCAGTTGCATTATCCTATATTTTATATCAGGATCAAGAGAAAACTAGAACCAAAAACAAAAGATGTTAACATCAGGCTTGAATATGTACATAATTTAGATAAACGGATTTGATATTCCACTTATGGATTTGATTACTTCATTAATCTTGATCAATAGGATCACATTAACAGGAACATGGTCCAATAGGCTTTTATCATCTTTCATTCATGGAATGAAATAGCAAGACAATTTAATCACTGATTAATGTTTTAACAGTTAGAAGCAGAGTCATTAAGTCGATCAAACAAGCTAGATCAGATGCGTGAAAATTTGGAAGCAAGAAAGTTGGTTATGGGAAACATGTCAATGCGTTCAAAAGTTGTAGAAGAAAAATCCAAAAAGCAGGAGGAGCAACTCAACTCTCAGATTAGATCTCTTCTCATGGCTGGAACTTCTCTTTCTGTGGCCAGTAGAAGCTTGCAGGTATTATTAATTCATCTTCTTCCCGTTTATTTCCTTCAACTTTTTCCTCAAAATCACAAAAAATTTCTCTTTTTTTTTGGTCAAGCAGGAAGCAAATAATTCACTGAATGGAGAACGAGGGTATATTCGTCTACAAAATTTGCAGAAGTTGCTGAGAGGAAGGCAACAATTCATGGTGTCACAAATCGCATTGCTTTATCCTGTGAAAGTTGTGAGTGGACATACATGTGAGCAAGAACTTGAATCATTTTCCAGAAGTAGTAAATCAGGTAATGAAAATATGAAATGTTTTTCACCTTTTTATCCTCCATTTTTACACATGTTTATGGGTGTAGCAGGAAATCCTTCTGGATCAAAACCCATGGATGCAGGATCTTTGACTATTTCAGGTCTTCATCTAACTGTTCTTCCTTTTAAGAAGCTGAGTTTCTTCACTGATAAAAAAGAAGTCCAAAGATCAGCAACTGCTCTTGGTTATGTTGCACACGTATGTTCTTTCTTTTTAAAAGTCAAAAAATAAAAATAAAAATAGAATTGGAATTATTGAATGGTTTATTTATTTATGTTTTGCAGGCTGTTTCCCTGATTGCTTTCTATTTAGAAATTCCTTTGAGATACCCTTTACGATTAGGAGGCTCGCGTACATATATTTGCGATTATGCCCCTTCAGTGGAGCCCACTTCATCTGATTTCACATCAATCTCTTTATCTTCCTCAACCTCAAAGCCCATGGAGTTTCCACTCTTCTTGGAAGGCCAAGACACAACAAGATCAGCTTATGCTGTATTTCTACTGAACAAGGTTTGAATTTCTGTGTATTATTATTTATAGTTATAGAGTGAAATTGATATAATATTGTGTTTACTTAAAAATTTATTTGGATATGTGACATGGCGATAGGATCTGGAGCAGCTGTTGAACTGCATAGGGATTGAAAGTTTAGGGCCACGACATGTGTTGGCTAATATGAAAGAGCTGCTAAACAATATCCTCTCACCAGAATATATCAATTCATAACCATTACTTCCTTTTTATTTTTTTTGTAAGTTTATTGTACATGGTTTCGTTATTTTCTTACAAATGGTGCTTGTTTTATTTTTTCCCCATGGAGCACCTTTTGATCGACATATAATATGTAATCACTCTTTCAATCCTTGTGCTAGTTGTCTTTCTATTCAATGATGCAAGATCTTCGAATGGGATTTTGGAAATCTGTTAACCTAGGAATAGGATGAAATAAGTTTTAAGATGGGTTTTGATATTGGAAGATCTTGTTCCAATGACTTTTAGGATCAGTTAGAAGATAATTAGATGTGATATGGAGAAATCTATTTACGGGTTAAATATACAATATACACACATGAATGGATTCTAAAAACATGGAAATACATAGTGAGTTTTATGGTGGTTGACTACTGAAGATGGAGATGATTTTGTTGGGAAGAAGATGATGATGGAGTGTGGTCTTCGCTGGATTTATATGAAAACAATTACAATAAGTTTCTAACCAACAATTATAAAAGTACAATAAAAAAATGCAAATGTAGAATATGTAAAAAGTTGAAGGATTGAAGATTCAAACAAAATATAATGATTATAGTAGATTCAAACAAAAAAAATGCAAATGTAGAATATGTTTGGGATTTCTTCTATAATAAATGAAAGTTTTTTTTATCACTTGTTACACTCTTATTCATTTTGCTACATGTTATTTTATGATTATTTTAAATTAGTTTTTATTCTATATGTAATTTTATGGTTTTCCTATTTTATTAAATTCCATATGATATTTAAATTTAATAATAAATGCTTATCAATTTTATTAATTGACTTTCCTTATAATTTCAAAATTTTAAAATAAAATCTCATTAATTTGCTTTGATAATTTTATCTAAATGATTTGTTTAAATTTAAAAGAGAAAAAAAAAACACTTTAATTTTAGTAATTCAATATTTTTCTCATTTTTCTTATAAATTCAAAATTTTCAAATGTTTATACATATTTAATTGTTTTAAATACACCAGTGTAATACATGGGGCTCACACCGTATATATATATATATATATATATATATATATATATATATATATATATATATATATATATATATATATATATATATAGGGTTAATTTCATATGAGACAACTTAATTTTGTGAGACTGTGAGACGTAATTTTAGTCACTCATTTGGTAAATTAAAAAAAAATGCAAAATAATTGAAAATTTTCAAAATTTTATTTTTCAAATAGTATTTTCGGAATTTATATTTTCCAAAAAAAACCAAAAAAGTAAAATAAATAAATAAAATACATTTTTTTTACATATTCTAGTAGAATATTAGAATATTATATATATATATATATATATATATATATATATATATATATATATATATATATATTACATATTCTAGTAGAATATTAGTATATTATATATATATATATATATATATATATATATATATGAAAAATCTAGTAAAAAATATTCTATTATTCTAAAAATCACATTAGAATATTTACAGTGTAATATTCTATTAGAATACTTCACGTATTTAAAAAAACGGTAATTTTTTTATTATATATTATTTTTTATTTATTTTTAATTTTTTAGGTAATTAAAGTTCCGAAAATAATAATTAAAAAAGGATTTTTGGATTTTTCCTTTTATTTTACATTTTAAAATTATTTTTAGATTTGGTCTTACAAAATTAACATGGTTTCAAATAAATCTAAACATATATATATATATATATATATATATATATATATTATATTATATTATATTATATTATATTACATTATACATTATAAAGTATGCTTGGTCAAATGCTGAATTTTAAGTCGTACAACCTTTATTGTGATATTTACAATCAATTTATGCACTAAAAAATATTGATCAACAAGTTATTGAATTAATCACGTTTAGAATAGGTCTCACGTTCTCATCTTCAAATGGAAGTGGTCAAAGATGAATGAGTATTCCTCATTTTTTGCCAATTGAATCGGTCAAGTTGGAATGCTTTATAAAGCCGCCTTCAGCCACCCATATCCGCTTCAATAAAAGAACCCCTAGCTGTCACCACCATCTTAACAATCCACCATCACCCCCAAACTCCATTGGTGGATTTGGAGTCAACGCATCATTCTCATCTCACTAATGACCAGCGATTTGGGTTTTTATTTTTGCGGCCACCTCGGATAAAGAACATGCCAATGCCGACTCTGTGTTGTTTCGTGAAACTAAATCACTGGAAAAAAAATGATCGCCATCAAAACGTCAACACCACCACCTCCACCCACCGAAAGGAATTATGCTATACATGATGAGATATTTGTAAATGCCCCATGGAAAATCAAGGTAATTTTCATTAACTATTTGGATTATATATGTGTTACTATTGAGATTTATTCTAAGTGATAATAACATAGTGCAATTTTAAGTTTTTGAGAATTATTTTGAATAATCATGGTGCAGATGAGTTGGTGAAATTTTATAGCATTGTAACTCTGTGCAATGTAAAATCGAAATGTTTATAAGACCAATGAGATTTTTACCAAGACAAATGGACAGAGTAAGCTAATTTAAGGTAAAAAAGATGATGATACTTTGCTAACTGAGTAGGAAAGGAGATTTGGGATTTTGTTCCCGAAGTCCATATAGTAGATTTCGTTTCAGTGTGTAGGTAACTTAATTTTGAATATTTCTTGCATTTGTGTTATTAGGTTTCTTCGATTTGATTTATAAATTACATTTTGTTGCTTCAATATGCAAATCCATGAACAAGCTGGTTATTTTGAATATTTGTATTTGTTCGTTTTAAAAATATGGTATGTTGCTTCAATATTTGTCCCCATCACTCCATCAGTATGACTGTATAAGTTGACTAATCTATCTAACTCTTTTTTTTATTTATATTTCTATATCTAGGTAAATCCAATTTCACATGGTAGAAAAGATTAGCTTTGTAGGTATATTGATTTTTCTTTTAACATGCCCCTTTATTGGTGAAGTATAAACATAAATAACTTATCAGTTGTACAAGGTTCTTTTTTATTAGGGTTCCTTATGTATGTTTTGTTTATTGAAACACATTTAATTAGGTTTATAGTAAAAACGGTAAAAAAATCATGTGCTTATTTTCTGAGTAAAGTTACAATCATAAGCAATATATGTATTATAAGATGGGATAAATGTTCCCAACGATTTTATTGATTTTACAAAGCACGCTTAAATACAATAATATAGGGAGATATACAAGATATCTAATAAATAAATATAGAAAACAAATAAGCTAATTTACAGGGATGATTTATTTCCAATACCCCCTTTCAAGCGCATAGGTGGTGGATGAACTCTGAGCTGCTATCGAAAACTCTCAAAAAGCGGTCGAGGTAACAGTTTGGTGAAGATATCCGCCACTTGAAGCTTGGTTGAAACAAACTGTGTATGCAACTTACCAGACAACACAAGTTCACGAATAAAGTGAGGATCAATATCTACATGTTTGGCTCGTTTATGTGCAACAAGATTTTGACTTAAGAAAATAGCACTAAGGTTGTCACAAAGTAAAGTCGGTCGAGTAGAAGGTAAGACATTTAAATCGCGTAACAGATGAGTAATCCAGATGAGTTCTGCAGCAGTATTTGCCATAGCCCGATACTCGGATTCACAACTGGATCGAGAGATAGTAGGTTGTTTTTTAGCACTCCAAGACACAAGATTTCCTCCAAAAAAGATAGAGTAGCCATAGGTGGAACGCCTAGTCCCAATACAACGAGCCCAATCTGCATAAGAATAACCAATAAGCATAGGTTTTGTAGGCACAGAGAAATGAAGACCATGATTGATTGTGACTTTGACATATCGTAAAATGCGTTTGACGAGGGTAAAATGTTGGTCCGTAGGAGAGTGAAGAAATTGATTGGCTTGATTCACTGCATAGGAAATATCGGGCCTAGTGACAATCAAGTATTGAAGAGCTCCAACAAAAGACTGATCGATACTGAGTAGGATTATGAAAGGTAGTGCCAGTAGAGGTGAAAACATCATTTGTAGCGAGCGGTGTGTTGGGTTTTATACAAACAATCCTATGTGTACATGCAACCCTACCATTGGATCTATGTCTTCACTATTAGATATACAACATTATGAACACATAATAAAACCCTAAAGATGATTGCTATTTTCGAAATTAACCAAGAAAGTTAGATTACATACTTCTTGTTGTTATATTGTAATAACAACTTGAATCTTCAAACCCTAGGTCTTGAAAGCAAGCACCACAAGTGTAGTGCCTCTAATGGTTCACAAACACCAAGAGCAAATGGAGAGGCTATAGAGAGAGAGAGGAGAGGTATACAAATTCGTCCCTAAGAAGCCTTGGGAATGTATATATGAATTCATGAGCCAAAGGGGTGTTTATATAGGTGTAGAGATAGGGTTTCAGTCCTTATCCTTATCTAGTTGCTTGCCCACCAAGAAAACCATAAGATAAGCCTTGAATCCTTATCATGGACGAATTCTAAGGCCTTATCACCTTAAATTCGTCCAACCTATCCTTAGGATAATCCTTACCCTATTTTGTAACTATCACATAATTACAATTCAGCCCCTCTAGTTTAATTAATTACATTTACAAAATTAATTCTTAATTAATTATTGACCAATATTAATTAAACAAATATGATTTCTCCTTTAATATATTATTCTTATAACATATTAATAAATCATAATAACCTCTTTCTCTATTATTTCTCCAGTCACGTTGCTTTGGTGAAGGCAACCCAAAAGGACCATGCACAATCGGGTCAAGTATTTACCAAATATGGTTACTGGCTTAGACACTAATCCAACAGTCTCCCACTTGGATAAGTCTAGCTACAAATGTAAGTACACCTCGATTTGCAATCGTAGCTCTCAAAGACGCTGTCAAACTCTGATCTTATCAGTAACCTGTCCTTCAGATAAGGGATCATATATTCCTCCATTCTAGATATCGTATAGACACGAGACATGGATTGAAATTATTCTCTCAGTCTATGTGTTGTTTCTCGATTTCCGATTTACGACGACCGACTAATTGAACAAATCAAATTAGCCCTAGCCCGACCGTGCATTTACGTTTGTCATCAATAAATCATCGAGGGGCCCACAGATATCGCTTTTATCCCACTTTGGGTAAAAGGAACGGATAAACTTTGACTCAATGTTTGCTTGCACTCACTCACCAAATCACACACAACAATAAGTTTTATAACACCGAGTTACTGGTGCATTTACATATTATCAATGTGCAACCAATTTGCAAGATACAACTCACACATCTCGGTTTCAAGAATATAAGATGTTATTGTCTCACCAATCACTCGTAATACAATTCATGGAGTGATCCAAGTGAGCGTGGGTTTAATCCAATGCTCAAATCATATTCATAAGCACTCATGAATGTTGCAGCAAACATTTGCTTATATCTAATACTATTCAGATAATCCACACACCAATTCATGACAGTCTTTATTCATACCTACTTCTAACATATGAACGACTGTGACCCATTTGAATAATTTTGACTGTTCTAAACCGATTAAATTATTCAGGAAGTCAAAACATGCAAAGTGAAACACAAGAATAATACTAATCCCATATGGCCTCAAACCTTTGAGTATAAATAAAACACCTTTTATTTATCACCATATTGATTACTCATTATTTGTCGTTTCGGGTAATTGACTTCTTACTTGAATTATTACACTTGTCCCATGCTCCTAGCATGCACACAATGTTTACCTATGGTTCTTTCTTTGTGAAATAGATCAAATTGAACACATTTCCAATCATTCTCATTTCACAACTCCAAATCCTTTTCCATAAGTGAAAGAATATCAAATTCTTGCTACTTATAGAATATGCTAGATTCTAACATTTTATGCAATGATCCTTTCGTAATGTCACTGCACCAAAGTCACAAAGACTATTGCCAATGATATTACAAAGTCCTCTATCGGAGATTGTTACAAGACAATTCCTTAGATATGATGTCTCTCACTCAAATTACATTCGTTTGAACATCCTTTTGCATAAATGTTTCTAATCTAGACATAGATTTTCAATATTCAATTCCCAATATGGACACGTTTCCATATTTTCCATATGACAACTTATTCTTAATAGAATCTTATCTATTCATAATAATGTCGATATGGTCAATCCAATATGGAAACATTTCCATATTTTCCATATGACAACTCATTCTTAATAGAATCTTTTCTATTCATAATAATGTCGATATGGTCCGTCCAATACCATGCTTCCAACTACTCACAAGCAACCAATCCTCGTCGAACTTTGGATTGTCCTTTGATAGTTGTTTAATTATTTTAGTCAAAACCGATTCTAGTCCCTTTTCCCTCTAAATGCGCTAGACATTTGGAAAATTTTAGAATGGTCAAATATTAAAGAATTTGCAATCGACACTATACCCGAAGCGTATGAGACATGATGCATAATGTTTTATTTGCTATGTTCTCAAAATTCGAATTGTGAAGAGGAATGCCGTAATCATAATCGAAATTTTAAGAACACACTATGTACCTTTGACTAAATTTATTAACATTTCTCAACCTAAGCCTTTAGATTTGAAATGAAGCATAATATTCTCTCCCTTAATTATAGCAAAACAACTTTACAACCCTTACAACTTTGCAAGGTATAACTCTTGTTTTCTATAAATAATATTGCCAAGTTGCAATACGTGCCTTAATAATCATACAATCATAACATTTATGCTCCCACTATCATGATGATTATTATAAAACATAACACTTATGCTCCTACTAGCTTTGACATGTATTCAGAAACAACTTAACTTTCAGAAAAACAATACTTATTGAATTTCTTAAGTTCATGTTTCTAATACTTAGTGCTTTGATAATCTTTTATCAATGCTTCTTGAACTTATACACCTTTGCCTTAGATAGTTCATATGTGTGTCTAAACAATTAAGACTAATTGCCAAACCTCACAATTCAAATCATGGAAAGGGATACCGTAACCATAATTGAATTCGAGAATGCAATTTTAGAATCACTATCTTCTTAAAATCTTTCTTAGTGAAAACATTTTCTCACAATCATTTTCATGAAGGAGGAAATCTTATGACACTTAGATTTAAACGGTGTATGTGTTCCTATCCATGTGAATTTGTTAAAACCAAGGTTTACGACAAATTCAAACTCATATGGACCGAACTTTCTTAATCTTGATTTCTTGCCTTATGGTAGCACGGCTGCCCACCATGTCTTCCAAGTAGTTAAGCAACTGACATTTTCCTATCAATGTACTTTCCATTGACCAAGGTCCTTGCCTTTTATGCATTCAAATGAGAACTCATAGGACTCACATGCATAATTAAATTAATTGAAACAACACAGAAATAAAATAATGTCAACACGATAGGTTGTTAACCTCAACTCGTGTGCTAGTGATGATCGATAAGGTTTATTTGATTTGTTCTTGAAACCTTTCAAGACCATTAAGACTCCCACTGACTCCTTGACATATAAGATTCTCTTGTCAATAAACGTTTCTTGACAAACAAATATTCAAGAGTTAGTGTAGTTTTTATCAAAACACTTCATAAATTGGTCCTAGTTAGTCTTTGTCTTATCCAAGACATCACAACTTTCCACATTTGATGAACGTTATAAACCTTTTAATACTTGTCACTCATTATCACAATCTTAACTCTAAGACTTGTTTTGGAACGAAGTATGATTGACTTCTTGATTTAACCATTTCTTCAATTCTTGATTCCTCTTCTTAAACATACAATTGTACTAAGACTCACTTAGAGGATCATTTGAGATATGGTTCTTAGTCATTAAGACCTATCATAAAACATAAAAGGTACTCTCCCTTCTTCTTAGTATGGAGAACCTTTTATCTTTCTGCCTACTTGATTCCTCTTATTCGTTCTGCCATTGATTTAAACCTTTTTAATCAATTCCGAATTACACTTAATCTTATCATATTTACTAAACCTTTAGTAAATCATGACGAATATTTTTGTTACTCTTATGGTGGACTTGATCAACACACAACTTTGTGTGCTCGATCTCCTAGTCCTTCACTTGACACTTTGTCAACAAATTAGTCTAATTTCCAAATATGAAATTTCTCATTCATCATGCAACCAAGTTGCGTGATTCCAAATTTCTGTCCATTTGAAATTTGGGCGATGAGAAACTCTCCTTATTTGGTAAATTCTTAACATTTCCATAAATAAGAATCATATCCATTCGTTGTAGAAATATGTAAACATCAATTTTCATAACGATTTAATTGCAAGGAAATAAACAAATAAATAAATAAGTCAAACAAAATTTATTTTATTTATAAAAGCAGCGGAAAACATTTATCCTTACAATGCAAAATCCATTGAAAACTATGTAGTCGAATATTCCTAACAATTCTATCATAAATATATAAGCTCAAAATCTAATCTTCAAGTCCATGCGATCGAGATCCATTTCTTTGTGATTAGACTCATCTTGCTCTTTCATCAAACTTCCTATCTTTTCACCGATCCTGCAAAACATTCAAATGCAATCTTATCACATCATGTATTAAGAATAAACAAATAGGAACTTAATGGAGTTAGATAGTGGATTTTTACCTGAAGCACAACCATACTCTTTGACTCTCCCATCTTTGGAATCTTCAGGCTCTTGGGGCAGAATTCTATCCAATGCCCTTTCTCTTGGTAGCAAACGCAGGTCGCTTCTCTTAGAACGTCCTCTGAAGCATGGTCGGTTGTCTTTCCCAACAAATACGCTCCATTGCTTCGCCAAATCATTTCTGATTCAGCAACAATGAGCATGTAAGTTAGGTCAATGAGGTTATCGTCATGATCCATCATATAATACTTTCTTTTGAACTCATTATATGATTCAGGGAGTGACTGCAGAACCCAGTTCACAGCCAACTCATCGGGAAATGACACACCCAACATAATCAACCTATCGATGTGTGATTTCATTCCTAGAATGTGGGCACACACGGATTTACCATCTTCATGTTTCATTTCCAATAGGGCCTTAGTGATATTGAACCTTTTAATTCTTCGATCTTGTGGGTTAGGGAGAACAATTGGAGGAGGTGGAGGAAGTGAAGCATGATTTCTTGTTCCTCCGTCGAATCGTGGAATACCATCTTCATGTGGAATGCTTGTTCCACGGGATTTGGGAAGACCATAGTTGTCGAACTTTGACATCTACAAAACGGAAGAAACAAATTCAAGTTAGTTGATTGATTGAGTCCTTAGTAAATCACCCAAATGAAATACTAAGGCTAGGACCCAACACAATATTACACAACTCGGGAGAGGGATGCTGTAACCCTAATTGCAGAATATTTGAAGGTAAGTGAATGACGATTCACTAATTTCCACCACGAAAAACGAAAAAGAAATTGAAGTTTTAAATCTATGAAAACTCCTAGATCCTTTGAGATTCATTGAACTTTCAATGGCATGTTTAAATCTCGATATGCCCCTCTTGTTTGTGACTGGGATGCCGAGGATCACAAAGCGGGTGTGAATAACCATGCAAACTTACATGGTGCCCTCACATGTTACAGTCACCTATTCGATGTGCCGGTAAACCACACACGCTCCACCGAACTATGACAAACATTTAATCACCCTTTGCTACCTTCGCTTAGAACCATTTAGTGTGCTCGTAAACCACACGCTCCACTAACGTCTTCGCAAGGGCACAAAGTGTAATTTCATGGAATTGCATCAATTCACTTTTGCCTAAGTAACTAAGATTGGGAATTTGTAAAACATTTAGTTACTTTTGTACTTCATTATACTTATAATGGAAAGTTTTGTCCTATCCTACCCGTTCGGCTAACGACCCTCCACTAGTCAAGAGTGCGGTGGGTAAGAGTGGATACCCATTCAATCGCCATTTTATAGGCAATTTCCTTAAACACCCATTATAGACCAGCTTCGTGAATGAGGCCTACTAATGGTAAGACTGACTTTTACTCATACATATATATAATGTTAGACTTTTAATGTTATATATAGTATAGGGTGTATTTTACACTTTTAAAATGTTAGGTGGTCAAATATAACAATTATACTTTTAATTGTAAACCAAAACTTTTATGGATTTATTAAACTTCTTTTAATTATACACCTTAATTAATTAATAAAACCATAAGGGTGTGATTTGAACTTTTCAAAACAATACTAGGGTTTTAGAATTTAACATTCCTAAATTAAACTTTTAATCAACTTTTAAATTCCAAAACTTGAGGGTAAGTTTTGAAACATTTCAAAACATTAGGGTTTAGAATTTAAATCAAAATTAAACTTTTAATCAAAATTTAAATTCCAAAACTTGAGGGCAAGTTTTGAAACTTTTCAAAACAATTTAGTTTTAATTTCTCTTAAAAAAAATTTCGAATTTATGACATGTAAATTGAAATTTTAAATATTAAAACTCTTGATTTAATAATTATCTTGAATTAGACTATTAATTTAATTATTAAATCATAAGGGATTATCTAAATCATGAGGATAATTACCATTTATACATTTAAGATATCCTAATCCCTTAATTATCTCTCTAGATTTCGAAATTATGGTTAGGATAATGCAAAATCTATAATTACCATATATAACAATTAGAGGATAATTACAAGATATGGGATAATCCAAATCCCTAAAATTTAGGATCTTATCTTGGGGAGGAGGCTAATTTTGAAAATCAAGGGATTAAGACAAACCCTAGATTTCGAAATTTAAGGGTTTAAGGAAAGGATTTGAAGATCTTATTCAAACTCTTGCAAATTAGGGTTTGCAAACCCTAATCTCGAAAAAACTTAGCCTCCTAGGGTTTATTGGCAATAAACCCTAATATGTCAAGTTCATACAATTGAATAAACTAATTGAAAACAAGTTAACCAAAGTCTCTGATACCACTGTTGGGTTTTATACAAAGAATCCTATGTGTACATGCAACCGTAGCATTGGATCTATGTCTTCACTATTATATATACAACATTATGAACACATAATAAAACCCTAAAGATGATTTCTATTTTTGAAATTAACCAAGAAAGTTAGATTACATACCTCTTGTTGTTATATTGTAATAACAACTTGAATCTTCAAACCCTAGGTCTTGAAAGCAAGCACCACAAGTGTAGTGCCTCTAATGGCTCACAAACACCAAGAGCAAATGGAGAGGTTATAGAGAGAGAGAGAGGAGAGGTATAAAAATTCATCCCTAAGAAACCTTGGGAAGGTATATATGAATTCATGAGCGAAAGAGGTGTTTATATAGGTGTAGAGATAGGGTTTCAGTCCTTATCCTTATCTAGTTGCTTGCCCACCAAGCAAACCATAAGATAAGCCTTGAATCCTTATCATGGACGAATTCTAAGACCTTATCATCTTAAATTCGTCCAACCTATCCTTAGGATAATCCTTACCCTATTTTGTAACTATCACATAATTACAATTCAGCCCCTCTAGTTTAATTAATTACATTTGATCACAAAATTAATTCTTAATTAATTATTGACCAATATTAATTAAACAAATATGATTTCTCCTTTAATATATTATTCTTATAACATATTAATAAATCATAATAACCTCTTTCTCTATTATTTCTCCAGTCAAGTTGCTTTGGTGAAGGCAACCCAAAAGGACCATGCACAATCGGGTCAAGTATTTACCAAATATGGTTACTGACTTAGACACTAATCCAACACGGTGTACCTATTGGTTTCGCATCAAGAAGACCAACTCGACTCAAAATATCATGAGAATATTTACTCTGATTCAGAAATAAACCATAAGAGTCATAAGTAACCTCATGTAACATCCCAAAAATACAGGCCAAAAATTTCGTTTTAATTATGTTATTACATAAAACCATCAGTATAAAAACATTGATAATAACGTCTCATGTGAAAACCCAAGTGTCAGTAATCCAAAACATAGTATCATAAAACCATATCAGAGCGTAATCCCCAAGGATCTCATGTGCGGAAAACATAGTGTGATGCGCTGCGATCAAGCCAGCTCCTTTCCTTTAAACACGAAGTACCTGAAACCAAAACTGAAAACCATAAGCACGAAGCTTAATGAGTTCCCCCATCATACCACATATCATACTATCACAAAGCATACATACTGTCGGGCAATTCTGGGGTGCCCGACCTACCCGGTACGACCATTCTGGGGTGCCGACATACCCGTGTCAAGCCATTCTGGGGTGCCGACCTACCGATTTCAAGCCATTCTGGGGTGCTGACCTACCCGTGTCAAGCCATTCTGGGCTGCCGACCTACCCATGTCAAGCCATTCTGGGGTGCTGACTTACCCGTCGGTCCTAACAACCGACCCTCGGGGACTATTCCACCCCTACTGCTACTATCACATATATCATAACATAAACATACCATCAGACATATCTGGGGTGTCTGAACTACACTTCGGTCCTAACAACCAAACTTGGGGACTATTCCCCTCCTACTACCACTATCACATATAACATATCATGCCAGCATATAAACATATCATCACATACTGTCATACATATCTGGGGTGTCTGACCTACCCTTCGGTCCTAACAACCGAACTCTACTACTATCACATATAACATATCATGCCAACATAGAACATATCAGGTAGTAGCAAACCTAGATGATATCACAAAGACAATCATCTAACATACAACTCCTACTGGTGGGCCGGCATTGTGGCCGTAGACCCACCGCTACTGGAAGGTAACTCACCTCACACTACTGAAGTCCTGAAGACACAATCCCACACTTACTGAAGTCCCGCAGACTCGACCCCAACTGTTGGCTGACAGATTCCCGAACTGTCAACACCAAAATAACACCCAATTAATAATTGGGTCCCAATACATAACAATAACTACATTCTTTGGGTAATTACTACATTACCCCTAGCTTGGCTTGTTCAAGCAGAAGGCCCAATCCATAGGCCCAAAGTCAATTAGGAATCAAAGCCCAACACATGGCCCAATTTTCCAAATTGGGCCCAGGCCTATACATGGTCTTATTCAAAGGCCCAACATCATGTAATCATTAAGGCCCAACTATGGCCCATATATGGCCCAATTTTCCAAATTGGGCCCAAACCCCTTACATGGGTCTTATCCCAAGCCCATCAACATGTTCTAGTCCATAAGATTATTCTTGGATGGCCCACTAATAATCTAATTACCAAAGCACAATAGAGAGGCCCAACAATAAACCCAAGTGAAATTAGGGTTTCTCATAAAATGATGATTAGGGTTAAGTTTCCTACTTAACCCATTAAGGACTTAATCCATTAAGTCCAATATTGCTTAGATTAATTTCCGCCAATGATTATTATTTAATATTCCAAGTTATTAAATAATTATCATGTGTGTGACCCAATTAATTCTTAAAGTTGGGGTTTCATTGGCATTAGGGTTTTTCCAATCCAAATATTAGCCCGATTATCAATTTGTTGGCCTTTTATGTCAATTAGGGTTTTATTGGGTCTATTATTCCTACTAAAATCTTAATAAGCCCATTAGGGTTTTATTGGGTCCATTAGAGTCCATTAAGCTTCATTGGGCCCATTAGAGCTCCTTTGAGCCCATTAGGGTTTCTAGCACCCCAAACGAATCAATCACAAGAGGCAAAGCGCACTGCCACCCGACACGGCAGCCGGTGGCGGCAGCCACCACCTCACGGTGGTGGTTAGAGATTCATTTCATTATTTCGATTTCCAATTACATTTCACAATGCTAATCTCATCTAAACACACACAACCACTACGACACACACACGGTGGTTCATGGCGGCAGCCACCACCTTATGGTGGTGGCGGTGGCAATTCTTGATTTCTGGCTAGACCCACGCACATCTCACGCAGCTATACCCACTAACACATCATAACACGCACACAACCACCCTTATGGTTGCTGGTGGCGGCAGAAAAGGTGTGAACAGCGAAAACCACCATGGTTGGCTGCCATGGTGGTGCCCTTGTTTTCCGGCGGCACAAACACTCCATATACACACAATAAACATAAACGGATATGAATTATGCCGAGTAAATACATGTGTGAAACCCACATCCAAACTAAGGCTTCCACACGAAACCGGAGCCCTAACAGCGGTTGAAAGATGGTCGGAACGGCAGACTAATCGGAGTCCAGAGAAACAGTGTCGTTCACGACCGTATGGACCTTGGGGAACATCAGCTAGATTAAAACAGCACAAAAAAGAAGGAGGGGGAGGAGTAGCCGCATCGATACAAGATTGGCATCTTCTCCAATGGACGACAGCGACATCCCGGACTCTCGGATCTGGCCACCGTGTTAGCGTCAACAGTGATGCTCTCGCTGCTGTTGGTAGTTGCTCCGGCGGCTGGCTTCGGTGGCTTTCCGGCTTCACAGGTGAGGATGCGGTGGTATAGGCGAAGGGAGACCAAGGCCGGTCCAAACGTATACGGGGCCCAAGACGAAAATAAAAAAAAGGGCCCCTTAAAGACGAATATAATAAAGATTAAAAAAAAATCATTTATTCTTCATTATAGACATGTTCAATTAGCAATAACAAGCAGACAAAATTGTTTATCTTTTAAGCTAGTTTGAATTTGAACAAACTTTATGCTCTAAAAATCATTTAGGTAATAAGTTTTTTTATATATATACACACTACATAGCCTAGAATTTTTGGGCCCCTAGAGAAGTGGGCCCTGGGCGGTCGCCCGGGTTGCCCACCGTCTGGACCAGCCCTGAGGGAGACATAAGGAGGGTGGCGGCTGCTCCAACGATTAGGGTTAAGGTTATGGTGAAGGTGACAGGCTTAATACCCGCTCATATGCACACCTTTTCTCATATTACACTTCCAACCCCTCAAAGACCATTATTTTCAAATTTAATCAATAATTTACCCTTTAGCCCTTGATCCCATTATCTCCTTTCACAATAAGTCCCGAAATTACCAACCAGCCCCCTAAGCCCCCAAATCTTTTCAACTTAAGTCCATACATTACCAAACGCCCCCTAACTTCTGAAATCCTTTTGAAATTAAATCCAAAACTTACACTTTTAACCCCCAACTTCTAAAATGTGGCAATTAACTTCTCGAACCCAACACCCTGCATATATAATTATTTATTTTAGGCTACCATTCGTCTATTAATTTATTTATTTAACTAATAAATAAACGGGTGTTACACCTCAAGCCTAGGAAAATAGTTTAATTTACCCAAGTCTTTTATAGCAAACTCATTCTTTAAGCGAGAGATGAAGCGAGTTATGGAAGGGGCGTGGTTTCCAGTCAAGATAATGTAATCAACGTAAACCAAGAGATACCCAAGTCTTTTATAACATTTAAAAATAACGTAAATACAATATTCAATTAAATATTTTTTTTGTATATAAATACAATACGTATAACATGACAAAAATAAAAATTCTAAACTTACGAGTACAAACATAAAAAATCTGTAAACTTAAGGGTTATTTTGTGAAGTTAATATCATGGTAACCTATAATCACCATTGGTAAAAGTTTTTGAAAATGTGAGGACAAAAACGGACATAAAATCCAACTTTGGGCAAAAGCGACAAAAACCTGAAAACTCAAGGGTTTTTATGGCATTATCCCATGATTGAATGGTTTATTTATGGGTTCGATTTTTGCAGGCTGTTTCCCTAATTGCTTTCTATTTAGAAATTCCTTTGCGATACCCTTTACGATTAGGAGGCTCGCGTACATATCACTACTAGAAAAACAGCCTTTTACGACGCTCATTGCGCGTCGTAAAATGCTCAGACGACGCGCAAATGCGCGTCAAGAAAGACTCTGTCATAAAGAGAGACGACGCGCATTTATGACGCGCGGTTATCACACGCAATGCATATCAAGGAAGGCGCTGTCATAAAGGAAGACGACACGCATTTGCGTATCGTAACCTTACGACGCGCGTGTTTATGCCACGCAATGCATATCAAGGAAGCCCCTGTCAAGAAAGGCCATATCATAAATGAAGATGACACACATTTTTGCATATCATAATTTTAAATGTTAAAAAAATATTATTTACAGATTTACTAAATTTCATTGCATAAAATACAATCCATTGCATAAAATTTATTGTCATACAAATAATAAACTTTATTTCATAGTCATACATATGATTACATTATTCATTAAAAAACATATACCTACATCTTCTCCTAAAATGTTATTACATGATGTTGGCCACTTCATTGATGGATCACCAAGAGAAAAACCAACAACTATCCTAAAATGTTCCATGATGTGCCCATACTCATGTCCTGTAACTTTAAACATTTAATAAAGTAAAATACCTCCTAAAAATAAAATTGCACAAGAAACAACACATCATAATGAGAAATTACTAACATGAATGGAAGAAGTACACTATAAATTTGTTTTACCAAGAGTGGCATGGACGATCAGGTGCTACAAAGTTTGTCCAAGCTGCCAAACAAAGACTGCATGCAAACCAAAACATACATACACTATAAATTTAATTACCATACAAATCATATTCATACATACGAGTTTGTTTTACCTTTTTTTGCCTCATATCTTTATTTTTTTTATTCTTATTAGCCATGGTGTGTTGGTGTTTTCTTTTTCTCTCGTTCAATCAACCCTTTGTTTTACTTTGAAAAATTAACAATTTCCCTACCAGTTGACTCCGCATCAAACTGAAAAAAGTAAGTCAATCAATAGTCAATGGTCAATACCAACTGCAAGTTTTTACTGAAGTAACCTGACACCATAAATACTTGGTTTAATGAACAGGAACATGTATGTATAAAAATCGCAATTGAAGTACTTTGGTCTAATACCTCCATTTCTACTAAGTGACCAATCATTGTTTGTGAAGGTTGAAGACCTTCAAACAAAAAACTCCCAACAATGTCATTAATGTGCATCTTAAGAACAAGAAACTGTTGTAGTTCATGCACTAGACAACTATGGCTCATCTGAAATATTTCCCAAATATTTATTTATTTTGAATTATAAAAAAAGGAAAAGAAAAAAAGATAATACCTTTACTAAATCATTGTATACAAGTCTAGCACATTGAAGACAATGATCCAACAACCGAGCTATTTGTCTTCGAACCAAAACTTGAAGTGGAACTTATATATATATGTATTAAAGGGTTAAATTATTAATATAAATAAATAAATAAATAAAAATTTAAACCTCTGGCACGAATAAAGCAGATCTAGGACCAGTTGCATTTTGGATTGCAGTGCAGATGTCTTGATCAATTAATCTCTCAAATGGATCTACTTCCTGTGACAATGACATATGAAATATATATATATATATATATATATATATATATATATATATATATATATATATATATAATGAACATGTTTCTAAATATTATTATTAGGAAAGCTATAATGAACATGTTTCATATGCTTTTTCAAATGGGGTCCTTCTCCCTCTCCCTCTCCCTCTAGTAATTTCCTCTTCAAACCTGATCCTCCAGATTTAATAATACATAAGACTATCAGTCTATAACCTCAACAATAAAAACAAAACAAATTATTATTAAAATCAAATAAAGATAATACAAATTGTTACAAATTGTGGGACAACAGGGTCTTCTTCTATGATGACGTATAAACCAGCCCTATTACAATATTACCCTTGTGGGATACCTGGGTCTTCTTCTATGATGACAAATTATGGGACAACAGTACATGACTAAATGCATGTAGATAGATAAGGTTGTTTCTTTTTTACTTAATAAAATCAAAATGACTTGTCGGGCTAAGTGAGAGGTTGGTCACTTTATGTATTAAGACCCTCCCTATTACAATATTACCATTGTTTATTTTAATTTTATTCAACTTTTGACAACCTCATGAAAAAGGCACTATCGACCTCGTTTTTTTTCAGTGTTCACAGATATTTAAGCAAAATGTTGGCATCTATTAACCTATTGATGTTTGTTTTAGAATTTGGAGAGAGGGAGAGAGAGAGAGAGAGAGAGAATCTTCATGCCTTTATGGTGTATCAAAGGAGGGCGCGAAAAGACAACCCAATTACCGTCTTAAGCAATTAGTGGTCCTAGACCAGTTTTGGACTCCAGGGGAAAAATGTTCCTTTATGCTTATTATTATTATTATTATTATTATTATTATTATTATTATTATTATTATTATTATTATTATTATTATCCATTTGAATTATTTAGACCATTACCTGCAGGTGAAGATGGTATAGGAGTAGTGCGGGGACAATATATTCTCCTCCTTGGATCATTCCTTGTAATACCTTGAAAAGTTCAAATTAATAGTTACAAAAGACCCGTGAATGTGATAGTGAAAAATAGTTATTAATCAACCTCTATATAGTTACAGAGTTTAGTTGTTAAACCCTGATTCATGTAAGAATCAAAAAAGAAATATTGTTACACAAAATTAATAATACAAAAAGATTAATCAATTAGCAATCAAAAGCCCTAATTTCAGAATGGAAGAAAATGAAGAAGAATAGAAACAAAATCAAATGAAGTTGCACAAGGTGAAATATTACTATATTAGCCCATAGAATGGAAGAAAAAGATCAATCAGTTAACTATCAAAAGCCCTAATCAGTTAGCACCTATGGATAGAAGTGTCCTGATGGACTACCTCCAACTTCATAATGCCCCTCCATGGGGTTTGGTAGGAATTGGAATCCAATTCCACATGGCAACTACCGATTATTACAGAGTTAATCTAATAAACATTGAGATGTAAGTTAATGTGACTGTATCATCCCTACCAACTATGCACGACTCAATGTCTATCCTACCACCTATGCACGATTCAATGTCTATCCATATATTATACTAGAATATCTTTCCCACAAAAAAATATTCATATAAAATAACCATTACATTGCCATGAAATTTATTTCAAAAGCTGTTACCTACTTAACTAAATTAGTTAACCTGTTTTTCTAGCTAAGTTTAGGTGCATGAAAATAACAAACCAATTTATACATTTAAGCTACAAAACCTTTATTTTAATTTGATTAAGCCATATAAACAGGTTGTAAACTTCTAACTCACAGACCAGTAGAGAACAACAAATCAGTAGAGAACAACAAATCAAATTGTAAACTTCTAACTCACAGAAAAATAATCGACCCTACAACCACGATATTAATTAGAGAAATCACAAATAAGAACTTGAAAAATACCAAAATTGGAGTATATAGAAATCAAAAATCAATTCATAAAAAACTTAGGAGCTATGTAATCGATTGATAACTAAGAAATTTGAAGGGCATAATATTAGATTTAGAGAGAATAAGAGAAATCATCAAATCAGTTACGAGTTCTTACTTTTTATTTACCAGATCGATGCCCACATCTACGTGATTCTAGGGCATTGAGTTCTCCAAACTCCAACCGATGTTTCTATGCAGCGGACGTTTCATTTTTCTAGGCGCAGTTGATTTAAATTGAAAACAGATATAAGATCAATATACCAGAGTTGTTTTGGCGCCTAAGGTTTCGCTGTGATGCTGAATTTTCTCACGTCGGAAAGTGGTGCTGATGGAAGAGATGGTAGGGTGGCGGCGGATGGTAGGAATGGTGGTGACGGTCGATTGTGTAGAGGTGAGTATGAGGTAAGGTGGAATGAGATCTTATGAAAAAAACCCTAGATTTGGATGCCTTTTGTAATTGAGGATAATGGATGTGCGTTTGGTAAAAGAATTATAAAACGATGCCTTTACAATCCAGAAGGTGGAGGATAGAGATGAGAGAAAACCTGGTGGAGAAGGAGAGACGAGAAGGTGGTGGTGTCGATTAGGGGTTGTTCAACTGGTAGCTTCGATTAGGGGGTGGAGACGAGGGAGAAGAAGGAGGGGGTTTAAAAAATTTGGGGATTTTATTTTCCCTCTAAGGAGACACGCGTTTCTTAAAAAAATATAAAACGACATTCATAGACGACGCACCTTTTAGCTAAAGTGCCCTCCATGTTTTTTATTTTTTACATGAGACACCAATTTAAGGGTACACAATAATGCGTGACCTAAATCCTTAAATTTTTTTGAAGAGATGACACTTTTTTAACACCACTCTCTTTTGCGTAACATAAATCTCCGAGTGTCATTGTTTGCGCGTCGTAAAAGGGTCTTTTTCTTGTAGTGTATATTTGCAATTATGCCCCTTTAGTGGAGCCCACTTCATCTGATTTCACATCAATATCTTTATCTTCCTCAACTTCAAAGCCCATGGAGTTTCCATTCTTCTTGGAAGGCCAAGACACAACAAGATCAGCTTATGCTGTATTTCTACTAAACAAGGTTTCATTTATACTTTCAATGTTTTTCTCATTAAGGCACTGAAAAACTTCCCCAGTTTTAGCATTGATACATATTATAGGGTAGATTAAGATTTATATATTTATTGTGTTTGAAATTTCATATGATTTCTCATATGGACATAGGATCTGGAGCAGCTGTTGAACTTCACAGGGATTGAAAGTTTAGGGCCACGACACGTGTTGGCTAATATGAAAGAGCTTCTAAACAACATTCTCTCAACAAAATATATCAATTCATAACCATTACTCCTTCTTCTTCTTCTTCCTCTTCCTTTTTTTTAAAGTTTATTGTACATGGTTTCTTTATTTTCTATTTTCTTACAAATGGTGCTTGTTTCATTTTTTCCCCGTGGAGCACCTTTCGATCAACATATATATAATATGTTTATGTAATCGTGAACTCATCATTCACTCTTTCAAGCGTTGTGCTAGTTATCTTTCTATTCAATGATACATGTTTCCAGTATTCAAAATCTTCAAAGGGGATTTTGGAGATTGACATTTCCGTGAAAATCTATTAACCTAGTGAATTGGATGAAATAAGTTTTAATGGTGGGTTTTGATATTGAAAAGTCTTGTTGGGTTGAGTTGGGAAATCAAATATCTTTTAGGATCAGTTAGATAATTAGATGTGATATGGAGAATTCTATTTACTGGTTAAATATATAATATCCACACATGGATGGATTCTAAAAACATAGAAATACCGAGTAGTGGGTTTTATGGAGGTTGAGTAATCAAGATGGAGATGATTTTGTTGGGAAGAAGATGATGATGGAGTGTGGTCTTCACTGGATTTATATGAAAACAATTACAATAATTTTCTAACCAAAAACTATAAAAATACAATAAAAATGCAAATCCATACTAATAAATGAAAATCTTTTTGCCACATGTCACATTTTCATGTATTTTGACACATGTAATTTTGTGGTTAATTCTTAGAAATTAATTTCCATTTGTTAGTTTGTGGTAATTTTTGATTTTCTTAATTAACTATCTAATTTTTAGGTTATAGAAGTAATTAATGTGTCATTAATTTGTTTCCTTATATTTTCAAATTTTAATATGTTTCCTTCAATATATATTGTTTAAAATTGGCATAGTTATTTCAAAGTTCATTGTCATTTTAGGCAAAATAGTCTATATAGATAAACAATCAAACTTTGTTGCTTTTTATTGACAAACTAAAAAAAGTTATATGGTCAAAATATAATTATTTTTTGTAGTTTGTTTTATTAGTATAAATAGAATTATTTATTTATTCATCATTTTATTTATTGCTAAATAGATGCATGAAATGAGACTAAAAGGTGTGCAAAAAGGTGCACAAATTGCACCTAACAATAAGAATCCACACTAACTCTTGAATATTTGTTTGTCAAGAATGTATCTTAAAAAGAGAATCTTATATGTCAAGCAGTCAGTGAGAGTCTTAAAGATCTAGACAAGTTTCAAGAACTAATCAAGAATAAAAATATTGTTAGTCACTAGCACATAACATGAGTTTTGTAACCTATTGTGTTGACATATTCTTTTTTCTGTGTCATTTCAGTTAAAGTTGATAATTCATGTGAGTTCTATGAGTTCTCAATTGTTTGCATAGGGCAAAAAACCTTGGTCAGTGAAAGTTCATTGATTAGCAAGAGTGATCTGCTGAACCACATGGAAGACATGGTAGGCTTTTGTGCTGCTAAGTACCAAGAAATTAAGATTAAGTAAGTTCAGTCTATATGAGGTAGATTTTGTTACTAACCTTGTCTTGTGATTATGGTTATGACAAATTCACATTGATAGGAACACATACACCATAAGATCTAAGTTTCATAAGGTTAGCAATTGTGATATTTGCATTCTCAAATTCGGTTATGATTACGACATCCATCTTCATAGATAGAATTGTGAGAAATGGCAAATAAAATTTGAATGTTTGGAACTTATTGATGTAAGTTGTGAAATAGTTTAGACACACATATGAGCTTTTTAATAAAAGGTGTATGAGCTAAGATAAAGGCTTATCGAAGCATCTCGTATCAGAAATCTGAAATTTGGTAAGAAAGTCAATAAGTATTGATTTCTAGAAGTCCAGCTGATTTTGGATACATGTCAAGGCTAGTGGGAGCATTAATGTTATGCTAATAACAAAATAATTGTTATGCTATTGGGAGCATAATTATTATGGTAAGTATTGCGAGTTAACAATGTTAATCATAGAAAACAAAAGTTTCAATTCGTAAGGTTGCAAAGTTGGAAAAGTTATTTTTCTATAATTAAGGGAGAGGAACTCATACTTCATTTCAAATCTAAAAGCTTATTTTATGATATTTTAATCAAATTTAGTCAAGGATATATATGAATATTATGTTAAAAAGATTCGACATAAGGAAATTCTATATATGGAAATATTATAGCAAAAGACTTTTCAAGTTTCATGTCTCTATGAAAGACATTATGAATCGATCCTATATGCTTCGGATATAGGGTCGATTGCATATGATATAATATTCACATGTTCTAATTTTCCAAACGCCTAGGGCATTAAGAGGGAAAAAGACTAAAACAAGTTATGACTAAAGTGATTAAACAACTATCAAGGACAATCTAAGGTTCACTAAGGATTGGTTGCTTATGGATAGTTAAAAGTATAGTAATGAATGGACCATATTGATATAATTCTGAATAGATAGGATTCTAGTAAGAATGGATAGTCATATGGCAATTATGGAAAAGTTTCCATAATGGGAGTTGGATATCACGAATCTATGAGTAAGTGTGTGACTTCCCCAAAATCACGGCCAGAAAAGACTGGTTTCATTTATGCTTTTAGAATAATTTCAGAGTAAATCCTTTTGATTTAAAAGAGTTGCGGAATTTGTTCCCAAAAACAAAACGTGATAAAATAATATTTACCAAAGCATTTCATAAAGAAATGTATTTTCATTATATAATCAAAACTCGGGATGTCATGTTCCGATACAAACCATAAAGCTTAAACGATAACATTACAAGTCATTCAACAAATATATACATATACAGACTTGTAAACAAAACAACTTGATGATTCATCCATCTTATGCCCTTGCACCACTTCCTGTAATACAAATAAACTGTGTGGGTCAGGCTTGGGAGCTTGGTGAGCATATAGGGTTTTCAACCCACAATAAATAATTATATTTAATTCCACCATCCAACAATAACCCAATTACCCATTCCCATTATTCTCACTTTACGTCCCTAAAACAACTAACACAAGGGACCTAGTCTTAGAATATTTCATCGGGGCGACAACACATGCATTCGGGGGTTTCCCGGCAATATATGTCAAATAAGACAACCATGAGGGGGATGAAGTACATCGAATGAACACCCAAGTTCATTAACACCTACAGGTGGCGAACCTGCTAGCGTTCCACAGGACTATCTAGAAAAGTCTGTGGTCGTCATCTAAACTCCGCTAGATGACTGAATCAAAAACAACATCGAGGCCTCTCATCTGTTTATCACACGTCAACTATCTATCCATGTTCTACCTGACATATTAGTAGATAAAAATATATATTTTTATACATAGTTTAAAACCTGTATAGCATTCTCATTCAATACATATTCCAAAACAACAGATGAGACACATACACATAACACGTATTTCATAGAGAATAAATCGTATCTATGAGATAGAAGAAAGTGAATATACATTCACGCATATAACAACAAAATATACACATAACACGTATTTCGTATAAAATACTTCATAATTATGCGTTAGAAGAAAGTAACCACACACTCACCTGATCAGAAGATGATCGGGCAGCACTACGACGTATAGAAGTAGTATTCTTCGGCAGATCTGGAAGATCTTCACAAAAACCGGACTCCTTGGGGGTAGAGCTTCGGCTCGGGAATTGCACTTCTCGGGATTTTCGGGGCTTCGGGACTTGCTTCGGGGCTCAGGAATGATACCGGGGCTTCGGGATAATTCTTGCACGAAAAACGATGCAAAAACGCGAGAAAAAGGGAAGAAATGAGCAATGAACTTGGTTGCACTCGACATCCTTTTATAGGGGCTGGAACTTCGAATTATGCTGGGCGTAATGAAGATAGGGTCGCTGACTCCCCAATGGATAATATCGGTTACTATATATTTAAATTAAATATCGAAAATATTTAATAAACTTCAAAAATTCATATCTTCCTCCTACGAACTCCGTTTTCGACATTATTTATATCCACGCGTAGGTGAGACTACGATCTACAACTTTCGTTTAGACTCCGTCGGCTAATTTTGAATTTATTTTTATTATTTATTTTTAGTAGGCCGGGACAGGAAAACTCCGTTATAAATTTACAACTTCTTCATCTGACGTCTGTTTTCGTCTATCTTTTTATCATTTTACTACTATTAACGAGACCTTCGATTCTCATTTAGATTGTTTCGGCTAAAAACCGCTTGATCTCAAATCGAGTATTCGGGCTGCATATTGCTAAGTCGAAACTTTGAAAAATCATAACTTCCTCATAAGAAGTCAAATTTGGGCGTTCATTTTATGCACGCTTTCGGTTTAACGAACTCTACGACTTTCGTTTAGATCACTAAGGCTAAATATTGCTCTAACGTAAATTTCACTTTTTACGTCATTCAACGTTGTCGGTTCTGTCGCGAAACTTCGACAGGTCATAACTTCTTCGTTATAACTCGGATTTCGGCATTCTTTATATCTTCGGAATCCTTGTTTCGACCACTACATCTTTATGCAAAGATATCGGGCTTATCTCATACTTTAATTTTGACGCTTATTTTATTCTTAATTCATTAAATTATAATAATTAAGAAAATAAACACATAATTCACATAATTCACATAATACTCAAATATTTCATCATTAATACTTCAAAAAAAAAGTTACAAGGGTTAACCTAGACTATTATATCAATGATAATGCCTAGCATGGAAACGCGGGCGTTACAATTCTCTCCCCCTTAGGGTGATTCCGTCCCCGGAATCACACATTAACAAACAAATGCGGATAGCAACTCAACATGTCACTCTCTGTTTCCCAAGTGAGATTTAACCCATTCGTATGTTTCCAATGGACAAGCACCAATTTGACCATCTTGCGTTGAAGCTTCTTAGTCTTTCGGTCAACAATTGCCTCTGGTTCTTCAATTAACCTCTTGTTTTAATCAATTCTCAATTCAGAAATTGGAATTATATCTGGAACTTCTCCCGTGAACTTCCTCAAATAACACACATGAAAAGTGTTGTGAATTCCATTCAGTTCTTCGGGTAATTCGAGCTTGTAAGCTTGGTTCCCAACCCTCTGAAGAACTTTAAACGGTCCAATAAACCTTGGACTTAACTTTCCCCTTTTACTAAATCTTATAAGTCCCTTCCACGGCGAGACTTTAAGCAAAACCGAATCTCCAACCTCAAAAGTCATCGGTCTTCGCTTCTTGTCAGCATAGCTCTTTTGACGATCCTGAGCTGCTAACATTCTTTCCCTGATCACTTTCAACTTCTCAGTAGTTTGATGGACCATCTCGGGACCCATAAACTGCTTTTCCCCAACCTCAAGCCAACAAGACGGCGTACAACACTTTTGTCCGTACAAAGCTTGATAAGGTGCCATCTTTATGCTTGAGTGGAAACTATTATTGTAGGAAAATTCTACCAAAGGTAAATGTTCATCCCAGTTACCTAGGAATTCCAGGGTACATGCTCTCAGCATATCTTCAAGTGTTTGTATTGTTCTTTCACTCTGACCATCAGTCTGTGGATGGTAAGCTGTACTTAAATATAACTTGGTACCCATTTCCTCTTGCAGACTTTTCCAAAACCTTGAGGTGAAACGACTATCACGATCCGATACAATCGTTAACGGAACACCGTGAAGCCTCACAATTTCCTTCACATAAGAATTCGCAAGCTTTTCCATAGACCATTTCTCATTGGCTGCTATGAAATGCGCACTCTTAGTGAATCGATCAACGACCACCCAAATCATGTCGTGACCATTCTTTGTTCTGGGTAGTTTAGTGACAAAATCCATCGCAATGTCTTCCCATTTACCCATAGGCACAGGTAAAGGTTCTAAACTCCCATATGGTTTCTGATGTTGTGTCTTGACTCTCGCACATGTCACACACTCGGCCACATACTTCGCAACATCGAGCTTCATCGTCGGCCACCAGTAGTAGGGTGTTAGGTCCCTATACATTTTAGTGCTACCAGGATGAATCGAGTACATGGTTTTGTGAGCTTCTTCCATCAGAAGATCTCTAATTCCTCCTGACTTAGGTACCCAAATACGATCTTGGAATACCTTCAGTCCATGAACATTTGTTGCCCAAACGTTCCTCCTTTCGGTCAGTTTTCTCAGAAGCTTCCTCTTGAGCTTTCTTTATACTCTCCACAATTGTCGAGACAACTTCTATTCTCAATGCTCTTGGCCTCTTTCTTTCAAGATTGACTTTCCGACTGAGAGCATCAGCAACAACATTAGCTTTACCGGGATGGTAAAGTATCTCACAGTCGTAGTCCTTGAGTAACTCTAGCCAGCATCATTGCCTCATATTCAATTTTTTCTGATTAAAGAGATATTGGAGACTCTTATGATCAGTGAAAATTTTGCACTTTGTGCCATAGAGGTAATGCCTCCATATTTTCAGAGCGAAAATTACCACTACCAACTCCAAATCATGAGTCGGGTAATTCTTTTCATGCTCCTTCAGCTGTCGAGACGCATATGCTATCACCTTTTCTCTTTGGGTCAAAATACAACCCAATCTAACCCCAGACGCATCGCTATAGACAGCGAAGTCTTCAACTCCATTAGGTAGAGAAAGTATCGGTGCATCGCATAGCTTCTTCTTTAGCTTCTCGAATGCTTCTTTATGCTTATCATTCCAAGCATAAGTAGCTCCTTTGTGGGTCAAAGTTGTTAATGGAGTAGCAATCGAAGAAAAGCCTTGGATAAACCTTCGGTAATATCCAGCTAATCCTAAAAAGCTTCGGAGCTCCATGGGACTTTTCGGTTGTTCCCACTTCATTACAACTTCAATCTTTGCTGGATCAACCATTATCCCTTCTTGGTTGACCACGTGACCCAAGAATTGGACTTCATGAATCCAAAAATCACATTTGGAGAGCTTCGCATACAACTTCTCCTTCTTCAAAACTTCTGACACTTCTCGCAAGTGTCTTCCATGCTCCTCTTGGCTTTTCGAGTAAATCAGAATGTCATCTATGAACACTATCACAAATTTATCAAGGAACAGATTACAAACCCTATTCATTAAATCCATGAATGCTGCTGGAGCATTGGTTAGTCCAAAAGACATAACCAAGAACTCATAGTGTCCATATCTAGTTATGAATGCAATCTTGTCGATATCCTGCTCTCTCACTTTTAGCTGATGATATCCTGACCTTAGATCGATCTTCGAGAAATAGATCGAACCTTGCAATTGATCAAACAGGTCATCAATCCTTGGCAACGGGTATCTATTCTTTATTGTTGCCTTGTTTAGCTCTCTGTAATCGATGCACATTCTCATACTTCCATCTTTCTTCTTCACGAATAACACCGGAGCTCCCCAGGGTGATGAACTAGTTCTAATGAAACCTTTGTCCAATAACTCCTGAAGTTGCATCATTAGCTCCTTCATCTCCATTGGTGCTAATCGATAAGGTGCTTTTGCTATTGGCGTGGTTGCTGGTAACAAGTCTATTATGAACTCCACTTGTCTATCAGGTGGTAATCCAGGAAGATCTTCGGGAAATACTTCCGGATAATCACACACCACTGGAATGCTCTGCATCACCTTCTTTTCCTTCTTAGCATCAATCACGAATGCTAAGTATGATGTACATCCCTTAGTCAAACACTTTCTGGCTTTCATTAGAGAAATGATTCCAGAATTTACTCTGCATTTGTCCCCATACACCATAAACGAATCTTTCACAGGCGGGTTTACTTTAACTATCTTCTTCTTGCACAATATCTCGGCGTCATTGACGCTAAGCCAATCCATTCCCAGAACGACGTCGAAACCATTAAGTTCGATAGGCAATAATTCCTCGTGAAACTTATTCCCATTAAGGTCGTTTAAGATGTTTTTCATATGATGACTAACAGGTACAAACTTGCCACTAGCAACTTCGACTAATAAAACATTATCTAGTCTATCAATAGGCAAAGCTAGTTTTCTACCAAACTCAAGCGAAATAAAGGAGTAGTTAGCTCCAGAATCAAACAAAATTTGAGCAGGTAATTCATTTATGAGAAAGGTACCTGAAGCGACATCAACTTCATCTTTCGCAGCCTCAAGCATCATCTGGAAGGCTCTCGCCTTCGGCTTTGGTGGAATGTTGGGCTTAGCTGCCTCCTTCTTCTCCGGACAGTCTTTCAAAATGTGCCCCTCTTCATTACAACCAAAACACATCCTTTTGTTGGATGGACACTCATTGGCAAAATGCCCAATTTTTCCACACTTGTAGCAAGTTACATCCTCACTACATTTCCCAAAGTGCCTTTTCTTGCACCTCTCACACCATTTCGCTTCGCCTCCTTTTCCTCCAAACTTTTTCGAATCAGACTTCAAAAATTTATTTTTCTTATTGGAACCCGAGGTTCCTTCAAACTTTCTCTTCTCGCCAACTTCAACCTTGTTGGCGGATCTTCCCTTGATCATGTCCTCAACAGACTTGGCAGCCCAAATAGTTGCCTCTAGAGTAGGTGCCTGACGAACTGGCACTGCGTACTCCCATGAGAGT
This sequence comes from Lactuca serriola, assembly GCF_051521515.1. NCBI lineage: Eukaryota > Viridiplantae > Streptophyta > Magnoliopsida > Asterales > Asteraceae > Lactuca > Lactuca serriola. The sequence continues at coordinate 90,896,544 of NC_136413.1, read as the reverse complement.
CCTTTTGCATACCGGTCAACCTTTGTCAGCTCATCTGGAACGATGCGCAAGGAAAACTCCATCTTGTCGGTGAAGTTGTTAGTATATTCGTCGACTGACATGCTGCCCTTTGTCAATGTCAAAAACTTGTTCTCCAATTCCAACAGATTTCGAGCCGAGCAGAACTTGCGCTTGAACTGCACCAAGAATTATGCCCATGTCAATTGCAGTGGCTCATTGGGGCTTAAAGTCTTCCCTAGAGTGTTCCACTAATGAACAGATCCACCTCGGAACTGATGCACTGCATAGGTAGTCTGCAACTTGCCTCTGCAGCCACAAGTCATGAAGGCTAACTCCATTTCGGAGATCCAATCCATCACTCCGATCGGGTCCTCCTTCCAAGTGATGGTCGATGGTTTGCAAGTTAGAAAGTCCTTGTACTTGCATCCCATTCCATCATTCCTTCCATCATGGTTGTTTTTCCTAACTATCGGTGGGTTGGCTTGACCAATAGATCCACTGATGTTTCCACCTTCAGAGTGCCCTTCATTTAATTCGGGCCATTGTACACCAGCCATTGTTATTGGCTCAGGTGCTGCAGCTACAACATATATTTATTCAATCACTGGTGGTTGATTCCTGTTTTCATCAACATTTCCAACTCCACTCCTCGTTCTCACCATTTTTGATCTACACACCAAATAAGGTGCAATTAGATCCTCATTCATGATAGATATTCAAATCATCCTTATCACTCCTAAACGTTTACATGCTAGTTATAAATTCGTAAACGTACGCTTAGAATCCTACACACATAAGGTTTCCAGATCCGGTCGGCAACAGACCATAGATCCGAACAAATAATATCATATATGGCAACATATAACATTTAGCACATAAAAGCATTTTAGGCAACTTTCCTAAAATAAACTAGTGCTCCTGTCTAAAACATAACAGACACACATCTTAAAATTTCACTTAGCATTTTAAGTTTAAGTCTAGAAATCCTACAAATTCCTAGTTCGCTTAAACTAATGCACTGATACCAACTGTGACATCCCCAAAATCACGGCCATAAAAGACCGGTTTCATTTATGCTTTTAGAATAATTTCAGAGTAAATCCTTTTTATTTAAAAGAGTTGCGGAATTTGTTCCCAAAAACAAAACGTGATAAAATAATATTTACCAAAGCATTTCATAAAGAAATGTATTTTCATTATATAATCAAAACTCGGGATGTCATGTTCCGATACAGACCATAAAGCATAAACGATAACATTACAAGTCATTCAACAAATATATACATATACAGACTTTTAAACAAAACAACTTGATAATTCATCCATCTTATGCCCTTGCACCACTTCCTGTAATACAAATAAACTGAGTGGGTCAGGCTTGGGAGCTTGGTGAGCATATAGGGTTTTCAACCCATAATAAATAATTATATTTAATTCCACCATCCAACAATAACCCAATTACCCATTCCCATTATTCTCACTTTACGTCCCTAAAACAACTAACACAAGGGACCTAGTCTTAGAATATTTCATCGGGGCGACAACACATGCATTCGGGGGTTTCCCGACAATATATGTCAAATAAGGCAACCATGAGGGGGATGGAGTACATCGAATGAACACCCAAGTTCATTAACACCTACAGGTGGCGAACCTGCTAGCGTTCCACAGGACTGTCTAGAAAAGTCTGTGGTCGTCATCTAAACTCCGCTAGATGACTGAATCAAAAACAACATCGAGGCCTCTCATCTGTTTATCACACATCAACTATCTATCCATGTTCTACCCGACATATTAGTAGATAAAAATATATATTTTTATACATAGTTTAAAACCTGTATAACATTCTCATTCAATACATATTCCAAAACAACAGATGAGACACATACACATAACACGTATTTCATAGAGAATAAATCGTATCTATGAGATAGAAGAAAGTGAATATACATTCATGCATATAACAAAAAAATATACACATAACATGTATTTCGTATAAAATACTTCATAATTATGCGTTAGAAGAAAGTAACCACACACTCACCTGATCAGAAGATGATCGGACAGCACTACGACTTATAGAAGTAGTATTCTTCGGCAGATCTGGAAGATCTTCACAAAAACCGGACTCCTCGGGGCAGAGATTCGGCTTGGGAATTGCACTTCTCGGGATTTTCGGGGCTTCGGGACTTGCTTTGGGGCTCGGGAATGATACCGGGGCTTCGGGATAATTCTTGCACAAAAAACGATGCAAAAACGCGAGAAAAAGGGAAGAAATGAGCAATGAACTCGTTGCCCTCGACATCCTTTTATAGGGGCGGGAACTTCGAATTACGTTGGGCGTAATATGAAATTACGCTGGGCGTAATGAAGATAGGGTCGCTGACTCCCCCATGGATAATATCGGTTAATATATATTTAAATTAGATATCGAAAATATTTAATAAACTTCAAAAATTCATATCTTTCTCATACGAACTCTGTTTTCGACGTTATTTATATCCACGCGTAGGTGAGACTACGATCTACAAGTTTCGTTTAGACTCCGTCGGCTAATTTTGAATTTATTTGTATTATTTATTTTTAGTAGGCCGGGACAGGAAAACTCCGTTATAAATTCAGAACTTCTTCATCCGACGTCCGTTTTCGCCTATCTTTTTATCGTTTTACTACTATTAACGAGACCTTCGATTCTCATTTAGATTGTTTCGGCTAAAAACCGCTCGATCTCAAATCGAGTATTCAGGCTGCATATTGCTAAGTCGAAACTTCGAAAAATCATAACTTCCTCATACGAAGTTAGATTTGGGCGTTCTTTTTATGCACGCTCTCGGTTTAACGAACTCTACGACTTTCGTTTAGATCACTAAGGCTAAATATTGCTCTAACGTAAATTTCACTTTTTACGTCATTCAACGTTGTCGGTTCTGTCGCGAAACTTCGACAGGTCATAACTTCTTCGTTATAACTCGGATTTCGGCATTCTTTATATCTTCGGAATCCTTGTTTCGACCACTACATCTTTATGTAAAGGTATCGGGCTTATCTCATACTTTAATTTTGACACTTATTTTATTCTTAATTCATTAAATTATAATAATTAAGAAAATAAACACATAATTCACATAATTCACATAATTCACATAATACACAAATATTTCATCATTAATACTTCAAAAAAAGAGTTACAAGGGTTAAAATAGACTATTACATCAATGATAATGCCTAGCCTGGAAACGCGGGCGTTACAGTAAGCTAGAAACTTTTATGCAGAGTAGGATGTTCCAAGGAATGTGCTTTGAATATGAAACTTCGTATCTATGGAATTGCCTTGCAACAATCTCCGATGGAAAGCATTGTAAGTGGCAAACTCTTTGTGACTTCTGTACGTAGTCATTACAGAAGGATCACAGCATATAAGATTAGAATCTAATAGATTATAGTAAGTGGCAAGGACTTGGTATTCTCACACTTACGATAAGGATTTGGAATTGTGAAATGAGTTTCATTAAAAATGTTTACAATTGATCTATTTCACAAAGTAAGGACCATAGGTAATCATAGTGTGCATGCTTGGATCATGGGATAGCAATTGTTTTAATTCAAGTATTAGTTGATTAATAAAAACATTATACAATGAATAATGTGTAATCAATATGGTGACTAAATAAAAGGTGTTTTATTTATATTCAAAAGTTTAAGACCACATTGGATTAGATATTTCTTGTGTTTCAGTTTGCATGTTTTTACTTCCCAAATAATAAGATTATTCGAACCATCCATGGTCGATCATACTTTGGAAGTAGGTATTGAGGCTAGACTGTCATGAGTTGGCTTGTAGATTGTCTAAGGCGTTAGACATAGCAAAAGTTTGCTACACCCATTCATGAGTACTCCAGAAATAAGATTTGAGTATTTGATTCAACCTGCGCTCACCTAAATCACTTCATGGAATTTATCATGAGTGATTGTGAGACGATAATATTATATAGTCTTCAAACCGAGATATATGAGTTGTTGACTACGAGTTGGGTATGCATTGATGATACAAAAACACATCAATAACTTGATGTTATAAAATGTATCGTTGTTCATGATTTAAGTTAGTACAAGAATATAATGTCGAAGTTTATCTGTTCCTTTTATCCTAAGAGGATTAAAAGCGATATATTGGGCCCCTCGATGATTCTATTTTGACTTATGTGCCCGGCCCGGTCAGAACTAAATTGATGTGTTCAATTATGTTCTATATCAGACAAATCAGAAATTAGGAAACAAATTGCTAGACAATAAGTATGAGTATGTTCCATGTGTTTGTACGCATGGATATCTTGAGAACAGAGGAATATATAATCCCTTATCTAATGGATGAGTCACTGACTGGGTCAGAGTTCGACATCGGCTTTTGAAAGCTTGTGATTGCTAATCAGATCCTGAAGTTGCATTTGCGGTTATAGTTATTAGACTTATCCAAGTGGCAGACTGTTGGATTTTGGTGTCTAAGCCTATAGCTATAACCGAGATGTACTTGACCCAATTGTAGCATGGTCCCTTTGGGTTGCCTTCATCAGTGCAATGTGATAGGATAAACTTTTGAGAATAAGGCTATTTTTGATTTATTAATATAATATAAGTATACTATAATAATTGAGAAATCATATTATTTAATTAGTATTGATCAAGAATTAGTTTGGAATTAATTTTGTGATCAAAAGAGAGTAATTAAATATATGGGGATTGATTCTAAATAAATGATTCTTATAGTGTGGGCCAATGATCCATGGTTATTTAGGATCAGCTAAACCAATGAGAGAATCAATGGATAGTCCATGGAGGTTTAACCCATGGAGCCTAAGTAATATGAAAGGTCATTAGGGTTTGCAAATATGTAACCCTAGCACTATAAAAGGAACCCCTCATGACCAAAATTGGTTACACCATCATTCTTTGAGTTTGATATTGATTTTGTGCCAAGTAACTTATTCTCTCAAGCCTCCTCTTGCATTTGGTGTTTGTGAACCATTAGAGGCCTCACACTTGAGGTGCTAAAGCTTTTGAAGGCCAAGAACTACAAGTACTACTAAGAGTTAAGTTATCTACCTAGTTGTATTGTTCAATTGTCAAAATTGTATGCTAGTTAGGATGTATGCTTTGGAAAATCAAATTTCATGTATAATTAGAGAAAACATAGATTCAAAGCATCTAGGGTTGCATGTGTACTTAAAAAGTGTTGTAGTGCTCAAAACCCAACAATAATGATGATCGTGGCTATCGCTAGATGGGAAAGTGGAGGCCTATGATTGTCTCCATGTTTGTTGGGGCATTTCTCATGGGGAGGAGAGGATAAGGCACAATTATGCTCCTTAACCACCATACTAGCGGGTCCATGCAGGCAGAGGCCCAAACTTGGCCTTGGCCTGGATATGACCAAAATATAGGTAGGTCAGGCTTGGCACTAGTTTGACTTTTCTTCTTTAACATTTTTCTGAGGGATACGTTAACAAGTCCCTTAGGTGTGTAGGCATATGCGTTGGCTTGGTAGATTTGTCGTTCGAGCCTATATTACAACACATGTATGTCTGATATTATCTTTGGCATTCGATAGACTTTAGACTGCACCGTTGATGTGCGTCAGATCCGTCATGAGACGGTTTGTGACGCCATTTTTGCCTTTAATATCCCCCTTTTACTCAAGAGCTTTCACCTTTGCCTCCTTTCCTTGCTTTTATTGTAATGAATCATACATTTTTTGAAATTTTCTTTTTTATCATTAATCTGTACTTGACGATGGACCATTGCAATAGAGTATCTACCATAGAGGAATTTTGACTACTGCAAGAACAATTTGGTTTCTTACCGGAGCACGACATGATAATTCTGGCGAAGGGATTATCGATCTATAACTGCCCTTGAGGGAAAGTTCACTGTTACTCTATTCGAAGCGGGGTTACACTTGCCAACGTTTTAGTTTTTCAATATGATCGTGCATCATTACGGCTTTTCCGTTGATGAATTAACCCTAAGTGCTGTCAATAAGATCGTAGGCTTCGAACGGATCTATCGATCTCTGGGTTGTATACCTACTTTTTGGGTTTTCAATTACTTCATTTGTGCATCTATGAACTCTAGTGTCCGCACATTAGCGAATAGGCGGGTCATTCACCAGTTGATCTCTGAGCAAGATAATCCAAAAAAAATTAGCAGAGGCACTGGCTTTGGGTTAACGAATCCCTGTGAGGCACGGGTTCCATAAAACCCGAGACTTTCCCGACTGTCTACCCAAACTATTCGGGGATAACCTAACTCTTGGCAAACGGCTGGGAAACAATACTGCCATCGGGGAGAACTAGAAAGATTTCATCCTTGTTGCAGCCGACATGAGTGCTGCTTAGAGGGTGCGTGGGAAGATGGCAAAATTATTCATTGTGAGATGTGGTATTTACTCATCTCCTTCTCCCCCATTTTTTATTAAAAGAACAAAGTATTTTATTGGTTTTTTAGTTCTCATGCTTGGTGTTTGTGTTTGCAGGTGCCGAAGCCAATTTCCTTCGAGATGGCCCTGCGTAGTCACTATCGGGGTAAACTTTGTCATCAGGAGGTTGAACTAGTGGAGACTCTCCCCCTTCCCGTATTTGAAAAATGTATGCGGGATCTCGCTGGTTTGCTCTCGACGAAAAGAGGAAATGTTGGTTCTTGCGGACCTGCCTCGCCTTCTCAACCAGTTGTTGGGTTCATTTTCCTAGCCCGATTTCTGGCCTTTGCTTCTACTGATGATGTTGTGGTGGGTCAACCAGGAAAAGGTACTACTCCTATCCTGAAAAAACGAAGTGTGTGTGTGGTGCTGTCGCCGGATGAGGAGACCAAATCTGATGACTTCAGCCTCTGTCCTCGTAAGATTCGCAACATGATGTTCGTGCCTAAGCTTCTTGGTGATATTGGGTATGTTCTTGGTGATAGGTTTTTTTGTGCCCGGGAAGAAAGAGACAGTGGTGGTGCCCAGTTCTTTAAAGACATTGCCTTCTCCGTTTACTGGCTCGTTCTCATTAGATTCTGGTGCCTGTTCTATGCTTGGAGATATATTGGGCATGTCAGGAGGTTCTTCCCCATCGAACAAACCTTACATGGTTGATGAAGTGAGAAATGCATCCCATCCCTTGGCTTCCGAGGCTTGTGTTCCAAGATGGGTGGTTACTAAAGATTCCTTACTTTTGGAAGACAACGCCGCCCAGGAGTAGAGTAGCAGTGCTCATCCATTGGCCACAATGAAGTTGCTTGCAGCCCAATTGGGCGCACACATGGCCGGTGACCTTGTATATGCCACTGATCAAACTTCTACCCTTATTCTTGCTGCCACTAATCGAGTTTGCCTCTTTGGCATAAATGAAGCGTGGTTCAAAACTTTGCAAGATGTTGTTAACTTAAGGGAGGAAATCCGTGATTCAGTGGCAAAACGTCGAATACTATCCGGGAAAAATTGCATTGTGGCCTGCGTGAAGGCCACTTTGGAAGATCATGGGCAAAATTGCATTATGGCTTGTAAGAAGGCCACTTTGGAAGATCATGTGGACATTCTGGAAGACCAAGCATAGCGAATCTAAAATCAAGTGAGTTCTCTAACTTGAGAGAAGGGTGTTCTGGCGAGTGAGTTAGTCAGATGCCAACGTCAACTGGCCCGTGCCCAGGTTGACGGCGCTGTTGCCCAAGGCAATTGCAACGAATGTTGGAAAAGGGGGTGGTCTGAGTAATCGATAAGGTTATAGAGAGTGCAGAATTTGCTAGTGGGATCCAAGGCGTAAAAAAAGCGCGAGAGGCACTTGGACTTGAAAAGGGTAAATAGTTAGTCCGTCTCCCACAACTTCTAGTGAATGTCACGCCATGGATCCTGGCTGTGTCTTGAGAAGAGCCGAAGATGTAGATATTCCTCTTTCTACCCTTTTTAAGACGGATTTTGTAGGCCACTTTTGTCTAGGGGAGTTGGATTATGACAACTTTCTCCACTCTGTCGTAGGACAGGTCCAGGAAGTTCTTCCTCGGACTCTAGTGGCTGATTTTTGTTTGTCCATTTTTGTTCATTCTGTAATGTATCCTCACTCCCTTGTATTGTATATGCAATGAAAGATATTGGTTGTCAACGACTAAGAACTGTGTACTTTTCTTTGTACTTTGTATATGAATGTTTTTTCAATATTTGGAATTAACCAGTGATATCTTTAGACTAGTGTTATTTGACATTTCTACGGTAATTTTTTCTACATATTCCCTTGTGCTAGGGTTTTCTCTTATTAGCTTAGTGTGTGTTTCAAACGTTTTGTATCCACTACTTTTAGCTTATATGCTTTCAACGATTATCGACCAGTAGGCTTAGTCGAGTTTTTCACGTAACTCGTGAGATATTAGCCTATGTTCTTGGCTATACTCTGAGGTTTGGTTACCTATGTTTTGGCCGAGGTCGTCACCTCAAGGTCTTTTATTGTCTGATTTTTAGGGGAAATGTTATGAATCTTTTTAAGACACCTTTTTTCATGCCATCAATTAAAATTTATACATTCTCAGCGCTGAGATGTTATTGGAAAGTTTTTGGTAAAGATTATGATTCTTTGAGACCTATGGTTGCATCCTTGCATAGATTTTGCTTAAGTAGCAAAGGTGATCAACCGTTGTTGCTACTTGGGAAATATGCACAACCCTTTTAGTTAGTTTTTTTTTCAATTGGTTAAACAAAATTCTAGAAAGCTCTTTCAAAGCAAAAATTACATTGATTACTAAAAAGAAAAATATGAAACATTAGACTATAAATGTCTAAGTGTCAGGGCGAGGACCTGGCCTCCATGCTGGCACAGGGAGTATGGTTATCCTATGGGTATTTTGACCATACTCTCCCCTTTTTTTGTTAGTCTTTGCTTTATTTTAGTTTGGGCACTATGTTGTGGCTGGCCAGTCATAACTGCATGTCCTTTTTTCATTTCATCCAAGTGTTCCTTGTTAACTTGGGGTTTGTTTCTTGTTCCCCTGCTGGGTATTGGTGTGAAGTTCTCCCATCACCACTTTCCGAACCATATGGTGCATCCAAGGTGTAACCCGCCCTATTGAAGGTTATTCTTTTGGAACTGGTGTGATGTTGTTGCTATTGCTTTTCTTTAATATGGGTGATGTCTGCTTTAGTGATTTTCGACTAGGTGTGAAGGAGTCGAATTTCATTTTCCATTCTCTACTTACACTTGCTCTTTTCCTTGGCCATGTATGAGCTTTGACCTTAGGGATTGTCTCCCCTTGACTGGGTGAGAATGTCACTTTCCCTTTTCTGCGTGCGTCAACTGATCTTATTTTTCGCATGGTTGTTTGAGGATTTCTTGTTGTTATTAGAGGTCCTGTTCGGTTCTCTTCTATAGTGGAGCTTGTGTGCTAGAGTGATTGACGCTCCGTTACTCTGTGTGTTATTACTAGTATCTAGCTTATTTATTTCAAAGGGTTTTTTTTTCATCTCCAAGACTGGTGAAGAGTTGATTCGATTCTCGAATCATTTTTCACCTAGGAGTGGCTTGGCCACTGATTGCGGGCTGGACTGACGCGCTTGCCCGCGAGTAGGTATTCCGCTATCTTGCAATTTTTCCTCAGGTTCTGAACCATCATTGGATCAGTGTTTGCTTCTTTCTGTGAAAGAGATGTTGTGAGTCACGTGAATGCGTCTCTGTGCCTTTTCCTTGACTTGTTGACCATCATTTGTGCCTTCGCTGATCTCTTTTGACATTTTTCATTTTTCTGAAAACTTTCGTTTTGATGTGATTTGGTTTCTTGCTTTGTTTCTTGTTGGGTACTACATTCGTTATCTGGCCTTGTTGCTATGGTCGTTGCCGACCCGAATCTTATACTGAACTTGAGGATGCCGTGGAGGGTGGATGGGATTGCTTGTAGCTGGTAAAGTACAGGTTGTCCTAGTGGGATATTATGTTCTGCTGGACAGTCAACGACCCAAAACTTGAGTACTCGCATTATCTGTTCTGTTCCATTGTGACTGACTAGTGTGAAAGGGAGCATGATTGTACCTGCTGGACAGATGCCATGACTAGTAAAGCCAACTATTGGATCCTATTGTGGTGATTGGAGGTACTTTTTCCATTCGATTGGCAACCGCCAAAGGTAGCGCTCATAGATTACATTGACCCTGCTTCTGTTTACAATGTATACATGCTTAACACATTTCGGATCAATGAACGCTATGATGTATAATGGGTCATTCGGATCCCAATGTTCTGGCCTGGGATCACTCATTGAGAAGGCTATGTTAAGCACGTTTTGATTGTATACCATCGCGCCGGCTTGTTGGCTTTGGTAGTTGCTGCATGAGCGAGGCCCGATGATGGTTAGTATCTCTGGCCGCTTATCATGGTCTTTTACCCCGGTCTTTTTGACTTCTAGGTTGGTGGTTGTCCTCATCAAATTTGGTTCTGAGCTCTTTTGCGTTGTCAATTATATTTCCAGGTTAGTGACATGGTGCTATTGAAATTCTTACCTTGCAAAGGTGTAATTCGCTTCACGAAGAGGGGGAAATTGGGTCCTGGTATATTGGGCCATTCCAGGTTATTTCTAGGGTTGGCAAGGTTAGTTATAGATTGGATCTTCCGGAGGATCTCAGTCTAATTCATAGCACTTTCCACGTTTCGCATATGTGAAAGTGCGTATTGGATGAGGATTCAGTGGTATCATTGGATGATATTCTGGTTGATGAGCGCTTGAACTCTATCGAGAGGCCGGTAGCTATTCTAGAAAGGAAGGTAAAGATTTTGCGTAGCAAGGAAGTACCTTTGGTAAAGGTATGGTGGCAGCACCGGAGGGGCTCTGAGTGTACCTAGGAGTCAGAGGCTGAGATGCAGGAGCATTATCCGGATTTGTTCACCGTAACAAACTTCAAGGACAAATCCTAATCTAAGTGAAGGAGAGTTGTAACATCCCAACTTCCAAGTATGAGAATTATTCTTCTAAGTATGTATGTCGATTGGAACATTGCGTGGTGGAAGCCTCACCATAACGTGTTGAAGGACTTTGGGCCGCGTACTTTTATGGACCAACACGTCGTGTTGGTAAAGGGAAACTCCGTGTGTTAGCGGCTAGATGAGAAACCCTAAATTTTAGTATTTTGCACCCTATATAATCCCCTTAAGTCCCTTGGGTTGATCTTTTATCAACCTCTAAACCCCCATATCGACCCTTGTGAACCCTAATCATTCTTCGCTCTCTTTTGTGAGCTAGTGTGGTATTTTGGAGCAAAAGAAGAAGAAAGTTGGAAGAAGGAAGCAAGGATCTAGCAAGGAAAGCTCTTATTTTCAATTTGGCACACTTTGGACCTTTGCGTTTGAGTCTAGAGTTGAGATTCGGAGTCCGACCTTATTTGTTCTGGACTACTTGTGAGGTGAGTCTTCCTCACTATACTTTTGGGTTAAAGGCACCAAATCCGGCCCATTGGTTTGATAAGCTGATATTGTATGCTGAGCGTGGAGTAGATATGCATTCTAGTTTTGATATAGTAGTTTGATAGATCTATATGACTACCTGTGATACTGGCTGTTATCTGAATATGATATTATTTGTTATATGTCCACATATGGTATGGGTTGGGTTGAGGTTATACTGCTCCGTGTTATAGCCAACAAACCCTGGAGCACAGCAGATATAAGCTGAGGGCTAGGAAGGGCATGCCAGACTGATACTGAGGGCTCATGAGCATTCCAAATAGGACCTGAGGGCCAAGTAGGGCATGCCAAACTCGTACTGAGGGTCGGGGAGCAAGCCAGACTTATGTTGTGGGCTCAGGGGTAATCCAGTATGTTAGGTGTGGACCCATTGCATGTTGTTATTATATTTGTGCTATTTGCTATGTATTGGTATTTTCGGGGAACTCACTAAGCTTTGTTCTTATAGTTTGGATTATGTTCCAGGTACTTCAGAGGATCGCAGGAAGGCGAAGGCGTGATCATGCACATCCTCAATTTTTATTTCACAATTTTCGGATTTCTCTTGTTGGGTCTGTTATGTGTTGCGTCTTGGGCTCGTTCCTTGGCCCAGTTTTGTATCCGGATTGGGCTTGTCCATCCGTGATTTAATTATTAGGGTTTAAGTATTTAGATGCTTGCATGCATCTTGGTACGTAGCTGTTTAGGCGATCATTCATAATGATTATTATTTTCTATCGATTGTAACCCTAAAAGCCTCTACAGCGGAAGTTCTTCATCGAGCTCTGCTGAGGCGTGAATCTATTGAATCATTCAGCTCATTGTTGATTCATTCTCTTGTTTGTTATTTTGTTTGCATGATTCTGATGAACCTGTGTAAGATCTAAACGATCAAAGAGAATTTTCATCTCATCAATTGGTATAAGAGCAGGAGGCTGTGTAATTCATACACATCTCTTCTGTGAAAGAAGTGATTAGGGTTCATTCCGCATTCATTGATATTTATTGAGCCGTCACTCCTTAATTGACGTATCTCATTAATTATTAATCTTGTCCTAATATTACATATTACAAAGTCTGATCTTATAACAGGTTAAACGATCAAGCATGGACGATTCTCAATCCAATCCCATCAACATCTCTAACAACATTGGATCAACAACCAAGATCCCAATCCTCTATGTTCAAAACTATGAAGTGTGGACGCACCATTTTGAAGATTACGTTATTGGATCGGAAGATAATGGGTATCTGATATGGGAAGCAATCACAGATGGCCCATTCGCTCATTCAAGCACTTCAAGAATCATTAAAACTCAGAAGGAGTACAATGATCTTTTAAAAGATGTGAAGGATGTCGCTCAGGATGAAAAGGAAAAGTTCCAATGCAACATTAATGCATTGAGACTAATTCTATTCGCCCTTCAATCCGACAGGTTTCGGTTAGTAAGTTCATGTGGTACAAAAAAGGAAATCTGGGATCGGCTACGAGAACTATAATCCATAGATGAAGATCTGGAGCACTTGATTCAGACCCTACTTCTCTCAGAATTTGGAGAGTTCAAGCAGAAGCCAGAGGAGGTTGTTTCACAAACGTTCGATTGGTTCAATCATCTTCTCAGTAAGATGATCAAACATGACATAGAAAGAAAGCTGAAGGTCACTTTCTTAAATAGCTTAAGACCCGAATGGAGGGCGGTTGTGTCAACGGTTAAAGCACATGAGCGGTTTAAATCATATTCTTTCGCGAAACTTGTGGGGATTCTAAAATCCTAGGAAAAGATTGTGCTATAAGAGAAGAGCGTGGTTTCAAACTTTGGGTCTTTGGCCCTTCTGTCTAAAGGTAAGAGCGCAACAGCAGAAGAAGAAGATCTGAATTTGGGAGACTACGATCTGACATCTGAAGACTATGCTATGATGGTGTCAAATCCCAGGAGGTTCATCAAGAAGAAGTTTCCTACCAACAAGAACCGAAATTGGCAAGGAAGCTAGCTCTGAAAAGGCGAAAGAGGAGCCGAAGGTTGAAGAACCAAAGAAAGAAGCGAAAGGTGAAGCTGATTCTGGTGTCAGCTGTTTTTACTGTGGAGGGAAAAATCACTTCGCAAAAAGATTGCGTGTTGAAGAAAATGGCAGAGATAGATGATGAGAAGGATGAAGAAGCAAGTCTCCTAAAAAGACTGGAGGAGATTAAAAGGAAGAAAGCTGCTACTAATCCCTTTATGAATGCTCTAATTGTGCAGGGTTCGGTAGATGATGATGAGTTCGGTGGCGTACAGGTGTGGTCGACCGACTCAGAAAATGATGAAGTGAGAAAGCCTACTCATGGAAAGGCTTATGTGGCGAAGAGTGGTAACGCTAGTGGAAGATGTTTGATGGTGACAGATGTATCCCAGATGAGGGGATACAACACCGATGGTGGAAACGAAGTGGCTAAGGAGCGAGAGGATGTGTGCTTTACAGCGAAGCCTTTCAGTGTGCAGATCAGTGAACTTGATGAATTGATCAAGAAGGTACAATCCATTTTTGTTTCGTTTAAAATCCCACAAACATCATATGAAAAAGAATTAAATAACTTGAATTCAAGAATTTCAAATCTAGATAGTTGTTTAACTCAAACACGAGTCACGAATTCTAATCTAACTGACCAAATGAGCAGGGTGTCATCCAAGAGTGAGGAGCGAAGAATGTGGATTGAGCAGAAGGAGTTGGAGCTGGTTAGGTCTAGGGATGAAAATATCTATTTGCAAAGAGACAATCTTAAATTGTTAAAGCAGAGAAATGTTTTTTGTTTGATTGCAAAAAGACTTTATACTAACATTACACAACTGCATTTAGACTGTGAAATAGGCCAGAAAATACATCGCATGATTTTACCCTTTTTTGAGCTAAAGGAGGATGAAATTGATGCCGAAGCATACAACTGTGAAAGTGTTGTATCTTCAGATGATGTAAGTCCCACTTATATGTTTGGAATGGACAAAATTGAATCGTTTATAAAGTCCAAGACCATAAGGACAAGATTAAAGACCTTTTGGACGAAAATGATAGGTTGAAACTCAGAGCCGAAACCATACAAAAATTTGACTCATTGAGTACCAAATTAAGTTCAGAAAATAAAATTGATGTTGAAAATGCATCTGAACTTAATGAGGACGATGACATGAGTGAAATCTTTGTAGAGGATGAGGTTGACTGTTCAGAGTTTATTAGGAGCGAACCTAAAAACCAGAAAAACTTAATTTCTGAAAATTCTGTGGAATTCCCTCGTTTGTCCAAAAATAAGTCCCCAATCCTTAAAGAAAAAGCCGTTGTATACCAAAAGGTAAGAACCACTCCCAATCAGGTTTATAAGGTTACAGGAGTAACCGAACATCAGAGAGCCGAACTCACTGCATTGGTGAAAGAAGATAATGCAGATGGTTGTGATGAGTTTTTCTGGTCTGCACCGATAGACAATGCAGATGAAACAGTTGGTTTGTTGGAGCGAACATCATGGAAGGCCAAAGGTAGTTATGTGGCAGAACCACTTAATAAACCTACCAACTTTGACGTACCCAGTACCAGTGGCACAAAAGAGGTTCCAGTGGAATACGTCTCCTCAACAAGCGAAACCTCTTCCATGAAAAGTGAACCTATTGTTCAGAAGCCGAAATAGAAGGCAAATATTCACAAACAACCGAAACAGATGAACAATCAAAAGCACAAGAGGAATCTGAGATACAAGAAAAATCTCTTAGAGCGAAAGCAATTTTGGCGCTCCCAAAATCCTCACTATACTCACTTTAATAGAAACTCCAAGCCAAAAGGAGAAGAGAATAAGGATAAAAGGATCTTCGGTCGGTTGGATCAAAAGGACCAAAAGAAGACTTTCGGGCCACAAAAAGACCAAAACCGAATGGATAGGTTCGGTCCTTACAGCAACAGCAACCGAAAGCTCGGTTTCGGTCCACCAAACAACGACAGACAAAGACCAAAGTTTGGTCCATCAAGCTTTTATAGCAGAAGACCCAGTTTCGGTCCAGCAACTCACAACAACCGAAAAGGCAGTTTTGGCCCATCAACAAATAGCAACCGAAGGTCCACCTTCGGTCCCTCAAATGATCAAAACCGAAAGGATCATTTCAAACCTCAAGTCAGGAAAGATTTTCATTCTAATTTCTATTCTTCTAATTCTTCTCATTCTCATTCTTCTTCTAAGCCTAATTCTCGTCCTACACCAAGCTCACAATCGATGAAGGATTTGAAAAGAAAAAGGAAGATTTCCTCAGCAAATGAAGACCGAAAGCAAGCTAAAGTCCAAACTCCTGAACCTAAATCCAAAACACTTGAAACTAACTCCAATAAAATCAAAGTGTTTACTATTAAAAGGAAAGATAAAACAACATTAACAAAACGAACTTATGTTGTTGATGCTTCTCTTGCTATTCCTGTTTCTGTGAAAGGCTCACGAGGACCCAAGAAACTTTGGGTTCCTAAATCTGCTTAATTTTTGCAGGTTATAAGTGACGAGCAGTTCGACGAAGAATGGTACATAGACAGTGGCTGCTCACATCACATGACAGGAAGAAAGGAAGAGCTAAGGGAGTTTCGGTCCCTTCAAAACGGTGGTAACGTCAAGTTTGGTAACAACTCCTATGGAACGATAAAGGTTTATGGGATGATAACCAATGGAGACTTTACAATCAGGAAGGTGGATTATGTAGAGGGATTGTAGCATAACCTCATCAGTGTGTCCCAACTGGTGGGAGGTACAGGTCTCAAAGTTTCGTTCGATGACGAAGGTTCAGAGATAATAGAGAAGAGGTCCAACAAGGTTATTCTCAAGTCAAAACGAAAAGGTGAAATGTTCCCTCTGTATCTCAACCCAATCAAAGGGAATCCAGCCATATCTCTATTATCTAAAGCCCATTCAGACGAAAGCTGGTTGTGGCACAGAAGGCTCTCGCACCTCAACTTCAAATACATCAACAAGCTAGTCATCGGTGATCATGTTCGGGGTCTTCCACTGCTTAAGTTTGATCGAGAACACTTATGTGCTGCTTGTGAAATGGGGAAACAAAGTCGCCAAAGTCACCCAACAACCATAAACACAAAAGTTGTTGAACCACTTGAGTTGCTTCACATCGACTTATGTGGTCCATCATCAATCGAGAGCATTGACGGTAACAAGTACATCCTTGTTATTGTTGATGACTTCTCATGGTTTACTTGGGTGTTCTTTCTAAAGCTCAAATTTTAGGCGACTCTCAAGCTGAAGATCTTTATCAAGCAGGTTGAAATGCAACTGAGAAAACTCGTTCGAAACATCAGGAGCGACAATGGACTATAATTCAAGAACAAAGAATTCGAAGATTTTTTAGCAGAAAAAGGCACCAGTCACAATTTCTCAGCCCCCTATACACCTCAACAGAACGGAATTGTCGAAAGGCAAAACCGATCCCTGTGTGAGGCGTCCCGAACCATGCTGAGTTTTGCCTCCCTTCCTCTATATTTCTGGGCAGACGCCATTGCTGGAGCTTGCTACACTCAAAACAGATCTTATCTCAATAAGCATTTCTCTCTCACCCCCTATGAGATTCTTTACAACAGGAAGCCGAATGTCAAGTTCTTCCGTGTGTTCGGCTCAAGGTGCTTCATCTTCAACTCCAAAGAGCATCGAAACAAATTCGATGTCAAAGCCGATGAAGGCATCTTTCTGGGACACTCTCTTACTTCAAAGGCGTACAGGGTTCTGAATAAGCGTTCCAAACGTATTGAAGAAACCTATTATGTGACGTTCGATTACAATTACGTTAAGAAGTTGAAGTCTACCGAAGGGACAATTGGAGAGATTTTCTCTCAAACCGGTCAGATCACAACATCAATCGCCAATCTTTTTGACAAGTTCATGGATTTATTTAATGAACCTTAGAAGGCTATTCATTCCGAAGCTATGGCAGCAGACAACAAAGTGGATCACCTTAAGAAGATTATCGAAGACGCAGCCAAACAAATGGTAGAAGAAGAACCGGTTAGAAATGAACCTCCTCAGAGCAATACCTCAGTCGAGGGGGAGAATTAAGTCTCTTCAGATCAACAGGACTCACAAATCCAGGGGGAGAATCCAATCTTTGACGGAACCGAAAGTCCTGTAGCAACTGAAAGTCCGAAACGACCCGAAAGTCCTGTAACCACTGAAAGTCCGAAACAGCCCGAAAGCCCAGTAGAAGAAGGATATTTTGGTTCACATCCACATGTTTCATCATCTGTCAAGGGGGAGAATTCCAATATGCTTTATGATGATGATTTTCAATCAGAGTTGGAAGAAGTGGTAAATGCTGAATTGGATCCCTCTTATGATACAAATTATCCTCCTCTCACCAAATGGACCAGAGATCATCCCGCATCTCAAATAGTGGGTGATGCATCAGAAAAGGTTCTAGCTCGATCACAACTAAAGGCGAAGTAAACTGCTATATTCTCCAAAGTAGAATTCTGCATGTTTAATTCATTCATCTCCAAAATAGAGCCGAAGACCGTCAATACTGCTCTCGATCATTCTGATTGGGTTCAGGCAATGCAAGAAGAACTCAATGAGTTCGAAAGAAATAAGGTCTGGAGACTTATTCCAACACCAAAAGATGCCTCGGTTGTCGGTCTTAAATGGGTATTCAGAAACAAACTGGACAAGGAGGGAAATGTGATCTGGAATAAGGCTCGGCTAGTGGTGAAAGGATATTGCCAGGAAGAAGGAATCAATTACGAAGAGACATTTGCTCCAGTTGCAAGATTGGAATCCGTTCGAATATTTCTTGCCTATGCTGTACACAAGAACTTTGAGGTCTACCAGATGGATGTGAAGTGTGCCTTTCTGAATGGCGAACTTGAAGAAACCGTGTACGTGGAGCAACCTCCTGGTTTTGTAAATGAAAAGCATCCAAATCACTGCTACATCTTGGATAAGGAAGTTTATGGTCTGAAACAAGCTCCTAGGATGTGGTATGAAACATTAACTAAGTTTTTAAAGATGTCTATTCAAACAAGGCTCGGTTGACCAAACCTTCTTTCGTAAAAAGGATGGTAACCACCTTATGATTGTTCAAATCTATGTCGATGATATCATCTTCGGCTCCACGAATCCCAGCCTAACAGCTGAATTCAGGAAGTTGATGGAGACTAAATTTGAAATGAGTTCAATGGGTCCAATTAACTTTTTCCTTGGTTTAAATATTAGACAGGGACCCAAAGGAATCTTTATCAACTAGGAAGCATACACAAAGACTCTCTTTGCTAAATTCAGCATGATGGGAGACTTAAAGGTCAAAGTCCCTATGGCGTTTGGCACCAAGCTCACACCTTCTTTGGAGAAACCGGCAGTCGACATCGCGCTATATCTCCAAATGATTGGTTTCCTAATGTACCTCACAGCTAGCATGCCTGATATAATGTTTTCAATATGCTATTGTGCCAGGTTTCAAGCAAATCCTCGTGAACCACACATGCTGGCAGTGAAGAATATCTTCCGGTATTTGAAACGAACCACCTCTCTCGGTCTCTGGTATCCATCAAACTCAGGCTTCTTTGTTCAAGCCTACTCAGATGCAGACTTAGGAGGATGTGGTCTAGACCGGAAAAGCACCACAGGAGGCTGTTAATTCCTAGACGGGAAGTTGGTTAGCTGGCAATCGAAGAAACAAACATGTATTTCTCTATCTACAGCTGAAACAGAGTACATTGCAGCTGCCTCCTACACATCACAAGTGATATGGATCCAAAGCCAACTCCGAGATTATGGACTCAATATGAAAAAGATCCCACTATATTGCGATTCAGAAAGTGCAATTAGGATCTATCATAACCCAGTGCAACATTCCAAGACCAAGCATATAGCACTAAGGTATCACTTTATTAACGGTCATGTGGAAGATGGAAACGTCGAAATTCACTTTGTTCGAACCACTGATCAACTGGCCGACATCTTCACCAAAGCCCTTCCTGAAGCAAGTTTCAATAAAATCCTACAAGGCCTAGGTATGATGGAATCGGATTCAGTACCAAAAACACCTTCTCAAAACTAAAAATTGAAAGCGAAATGAACCGAATGCTCGGTCTATTTCGGACGTGGTTCACACGGGAACCGAAAAGAACCGAACTCTCGATCTATTTCGGGTTCGGTCCCACTAAACTTGTTTTCGCTTATCTCAAAAAGGTGATCTCTTTGGTTGTACACTTTTGTACAATTGTTTTCCAATAATCCAAATTTTTTTTGTTTGTTTTGTTTTGTCCCTCTTTTCTAACATATCAAAATTCCATATATATATATATATATATATATATATATATATATATATATATATATATATATATATATATATATATATATATATATTCTCTTTCTTGTCTTTACTTCTGTTTATGATAGCGGTTTCTGGAATACCGATGGGGTAGGTATCATTCTCACACTTTATACTAGCTAAGTGTCCCTAGAAGCATGCTGCTGCACGTTGACCAAAGCCTCACCTGATTTTGAATAAAGCCTTACTGATTGGGTATATACAAACACCGTCTTCCCAATCAGGTTGCTAAATTTATTCTAATCATGAGCTACCTTACTCTTTTCTCATATGAGTTAAGAGTTTTCTGCTTGGTCACTCTTTTTATAGAAGAGGTACTTTGGTTTCTTTGCAACACCTCAAACATTTTTCTCCATCATCTTTTGGCTCGTACATGTAACCCTTGAGACTCTCAGATATAACCACTAAGGTTTATGGTTACACAATCTCTGTGTTTATGATCTTAGCTTCGTGTCACTA
Organism: Lactuca serriola; assembly: GCF_051521515.1. Lineage (NCBI taxonomy): Eukaryota > Viridiplantae > Streptophyta > Magnoliopsida > Asterales > Asteraceae > Lactuca > Lactuca serriola. Next base: position 90,876,305 of record NC_136413.1, on the reverse strand, counting down.
CGTGCTAAGTGAAACCCAAATTTCAATACCCACAATGCATTGATGGTGAACAATTAAAATTGCTCTAGCTTTCACCCATGAATTAACGAAACCACCCAAGTGGTTGTACCATGAAATCTCTAATTTTCTTTTTTGTGTGATTCTTATGAAATTATTAGATACCATAACATTTCTTCCATTAGAATCCAGTTTTAATTTTTTTTTAAAGATTTCATACCACACTTTTCCAACAAGTCACTGAATATAGTCCACACCTACTTGTTCAACAGACCACATCGGTCTCATAGGTACTTCGTTCGATTTCGGTCTTATGTCATGATCCGGAATTCTGAACTGAAGTGAAAGCCACCCATCTAAGCCTCATCAAAAGATGCCTTTCAACACTTCTTAACAAGTGCTTGATTGTAATTCCATGGGAAACCACACAGACACTTTACAGTCTCTCTTGACTTTGAAGAAAGAGATTCGTGCCCGTGATCCACTGTTTCACGTCTATATTGACATCACAAATTCCCACGTAGATATAGCTTTATTTATTTATCTTTGACATTCTATGCACGAAAATCTTTGATTTTCCAAACGTCTGGTTCGGTTCTCTACCAGCTACTTTCCCTTATGTAGCTTCGGTTCTTAATGATGTACTCAACAAGGGAATGTTGTGGTTTTTATAAGTCTTTGCTTTTATTTACTGATGACAACTCATTTAAAAGATAAGATGATGACTCAGCCGGAAGATTAACGGTTTCAAGATTTCAAAAGTGATTTGATGGGAAGGCATGCTAAACGGAAACAATTTTCTCTCTCATGCGTAATCATCGGGGTTGCCAACTGTCACATTTCAATCACTTCAAGCACCGTTCCGCGTTCCGAGAAGATTTGGGAGCGAATTTTTCTCTCACATCCATAACCAATATAAAGGGTTAAACCCCGGTTGTTTTCCCTCTTCACCGCAACCCAAATTTCCAAGAGCAAACAAAGGCGATTTTTCTCCCACTGTTCATCTTCGTCTTCGAAGCATTCAACAATGGCGGATTCCTCCTCAGTTCATGAAATATCTTCTCGATCTACCATTCTCCCAATCAGACCTCAGCAAAGCTTGGTCATCGATCTCAACCCAATCTCCTATGATGCCTTCAAGTATCCCATAGTGGAGTGTCTCAAATACTCTCCACTGATTCTCACACTCTCCAAGGTTGAAATTGTGCCTATGGAATGTCTCTCTCAGATTTTCTCCACCGCTCACTACAACAAATCTGTTGATCGCATCTACTTCGACATCCTTGACAACAAAACTCCATCTCAAAG